>NC_138952.1:33045145-33679520 GCF_965226115.1 Aulonocara stuartgranti | reverse complement strand
AGAGGCCAACTTTGACATTAAAAGGTGTTCAAACAAGTAAAAGATAATTTACAATAAGCAGACCTCAGTGCAAGAAAGAGTCTTTCCAACACTGAAAAAGCACAGAGGCCAACTTTGACATGAAAAGGTGTAAAAACAAGTACAAGATATTTACAATAAGCAGACTTCGGTGCAAGAAAGAGTCTTTCCATCACTGATAAGCACAGAGGCCAACTTTGACATGAAAAGGTGTAAAAACAAGTACAAGATATTTACAATAAGCAGCCCTCAGTGCAAGAAAGAGTCTTTCCAACACTGATAAGCACAGAGGCCAACTTTGACATTAAAAGGTGTTCAAATAAGTACAAGATATTTACAATAAGCAGACCTCAGTGCAAGAAAGAGTCTTTCCAACACTGATAAGCACAGAGGCCAACTTTGACATTAAAAGGTGTTCAAACAAGTACAAGATATTTACAATAAGCAGGCCTCAGTGCAAGAAAGAGTCTTTACAACACTGAAAAAGCACAGAGGCCAACTTTGACATGAAAAGGTGTTCAAACAAGTACAAGATATTTACAATAAGCAGGCCTCAGTGCAAGAAAGAGTCTTTACAACACTGATAAGCACAGAGGCCAACTTTGACATTAAAAGGTGTTCAAACAAGTACAAGATATTAACAATAAGCAGACCTCAGTGCAAGAAAGAGTCTTTCTAACACTGCAGAAGCGCAGAGGCCAACTTTGACATTAAAAGGTGTTCAAACAAGTACAAGATATTTACAATAAGCAGACCTCAGTGCAAGAAAGAGTCTTTTCAACACTGAAAAAGCCCAGAGGCCAACTTTGACATTAAAAGGTGTTCAAACAAGTACAAGATATTTACAATAAGCAGACCTCAGTGCAAGAAAGAGTCTTTCCAACACTGATAAGGTCAGAGGCCAACTTTGACATAAAAGGTGTAAAAACAAGTACAAGATATTTACAATAAGCAGGCCTCAGTGCAAGAAAGAGTCTTTCCAACACTGAAAAAGCACAGAGGCCAACTTTGACATTAAAAGGTGTAAAAACAAGTACAAGATATTAACAATAAGCAGACCTCGGTGCAAGAAAGAGTCTTTCCAACACGGAAAAAGCACAGAGGCCAACTTTGACATGAAAAGGTGTAAAAACAAGTACAAGATATTTACAATAAGCAGACCTCAGTGCAAGAAAGAGTCTTTCCAACACTGAAAAAGCACAGAGGCCAACTTTGACATGAAAAGGTGTAAAAACAAGTACAAGATATTAACAATAAGCAGACCTCAGTGCAAGAAAGAGTCTTTCCAACACTGAAAAAGCACAGAGGCCAACTTTGACATGAAAAGGTGTAAAAACAAGTACAAGATATTAACAATAAGCAGACCTCAGTGCAAGAAAGAGTCTTTCCAACACTGAAAAAGCACAGAGGCCAACTTTGACATTAAAAGGTGTTCAAACAAGTACAAGATATTAACAATAAGCAGACCTCAGTGCAAGAAAGAGTCTTTCCAACACTGAAAAAGCACAGAGGCCAACTTTGACATGAAAAGGTGTAAAAACAAGTACAAGATATTTACAATAAGCAGACCTCAGTGCAAGAAAGAGTCTTTCCAACACTGATAAGGTCAGAGGCCAACTTTGACATAAAAGGTGTAAAAACAAGTACAAGATATTTACAATAAGCAGCCCTCAGTGCAAGAAAGAGTCTTTTCAACACTGAAAAAGCACAGAGGCCAAATTTGACATTAAAAGGTGTTCAAACAAGTACAAGATATTTACAATAAGCAGACCTCAGTGCAAGAAAGAGTCTTTTCAACACGGAAAAAGCACAGAGGCCAACTTTGACATTAAAAGGTGTTCAAAGAAGTACAAGATATTTACAATAAGCAGACCTCAGTGCAAGAAAGAGTCTTTCCAACACTGATAAGGTCAGAGGCCAACTTTGACATAAAAGGTGTAAAAACAAGTACAAGATATTTACAATAAGCAGGCCTCAGTGCAAGAAAGAGTCTTTCCAACACTGAAAAAGCACAGAGGCCAACTTTGACATGAAAAGGTGTAAAAACAATTACAAAATATTAACAATAAGCAGACCTCGGTGCAAGAAAGAGTCTTTCCAACACGGAAAAAGCACAGAGGCCAACTTTGACATGAAAAGGTGTAAAAATCAAGTACAAGATATTTACAATAAGCAGACCTCAGTGCAAGAAAGAGTCTTTCCAACACGGAAAAAGCACAGAGGCCAACTTTGACATTAAAAGGTGTTCAAACAAGTACAAGATATTTACAATAAGCAGACCTCAGTGCAAGAAAGAGTCTTTCCAACACTGAAAAGCAAAGAGGCCAACTTTGACATGAAAAGGTGTTCAAACAAGTACAAGATATTTACAATAAGCAGACCTCAATGCAAGAAAGAGTCTTTCCAACACTGAAAAAGCACAGAGGCCAACTTTGACATTAAAAGGTGTTCAAACAAGTACAAGATATTTACAATAAGCAGACCTCAGTGCAAGAAAGAGTCTTTCCAACACTGATAAGCACAGAGGCCAACTTTGACATTAAAAGGTGTAAAAACAAGTACAAGATATTTACAATAAGCAGACCTCAGTGCAAGAAAGAGTCTTTCCAACACTGATAAGCACAAAGGCCAACTTTGACATTAAAAGGTGTAAAATCAAGTACAAGATATTTACAATAAGCAGCCCTCAGTGCAAGAAAGAGTCTTTCCAACACTGATAAGCACAGAGGCCAACTTTGACATTAAAAGGTGTTCAAACAAGTACAAGATATTTACAATAAGCAGACCTCAGTGCAAGAAAGAGTCTTTCCAACACTGATAAGCACAAAGGCCAACTTTGACATTAAAAGGTGTTCAAACAAGTACAAGATATTTACAATAAGCAGACCTCAGTGCAAGAAAGAGTCTTTCCAACACTGACAAGCACAGAGGCCAACTTTGACATTAAAAGGTGTAAAATCAAGTACAAGATATTTACAATAAGCAGCCCTCAGTGCAAGAAAGAGTCTTTCTAACACTGCAGAAGCACAGAGGCCAACTTTGACATGAAAAGGTGTTCAAACAAGTACAAGATATTTACAATAAGCAGACCTCAGTGCAAGAAAGAGTCTTTCCAACACTGAAAAAGCACAGAGGCCAACTTTGACATTAAAAGGTGTAAAATCAAGTACAAGATATTTACAATAAGCAGACCTCAGTGCAAGAAAGAGTCTTTCCAACACTGATAAGCACAGAGGCCAACTTTGACATGAAAAGGTGTAAAAACAAGTACAAGATATTTACAATAAGCAGACCTCATTGCAAGAAAGAGTCTTTCCAACACTGATAAGCACAAAGGCCAACTTTGACATGAAAAGGTGTAAAAACAAGTACAAGATATTTACAATAAGCAGACCTCAGTGCAAGAAAGAGTCTTTCCAACACTGATAAGCACAGAGGCCAACTTTGACATGAAAAGGTGTTCAAACAAGTACAAGATATTTACAATAAGCAGCCCTCAGTGCAAGAAAGAGTCTTTCCAACACTGAAAAAGCACAGAGGCCAACTTTGACATTAAAAGGTGTTCAAACAAGTACAAGATATTAACAATAAGCAGACCTCAGTGCAAGAAAGAGTCTTTCCAACACTGAAAAAGCACAGAGGCCAACTTTGACATTAAAAGGTGTTCAAACAAGTACAAGATATTTACAATAAGCAGACCTCAGTGCAAGAAAGAGTCTTTCCAACACTGAAAAAGCACAGAGGCCAACTTTGACATGAAAAGGTGTAAAAACAAGTACAAGATATTAACAATAAGCAGACCTCAGTGCAAGAAAGAGTCTTTCCAACACTGAAAAAGCACAGAGGCCAACTTTGACATGAAAAGGTGTAAAAACAAGTACAAGATATTAACAATAAGCAGACCTCAGTGCAAGAAAGAGTCTTTCCAACACTGAAAAAGCACAGAGGCCAACTTTGACATTAAAAGGTGTTCAAACAAGTACAAGATATTAACAATAAGCAGACCTCAGTGCAAGAAAGAGTCTTTCCAACACTGAAAAAGCACAGAGGCCAACTTTGACATGAAAAGGTGTAAAAACAAGTACAAGATATTTACAATAAGCAGACCTCAGTGCAAGAAAGAGTCTTTCCAACACTGATAAGGTCAGAGGCCAACTTTGACATAAAAGGTGTAAAAACAAGTACAAGATATTTACAATAAGCAGCCCTCAGTGCAAGAAAGAGTCTTTTCAACACTGAAAAAGCACAGAGGCCAAATTTGACATTAAAAGGTGTTCAAACAAGTACAAGATATTTACAATAAGCAGACCTCAGTGCAAGAAAGAGTCTTTTCAACACGGAAAAAGCACAGAGGCCAACTTTGACATTAAAAGGTGTTCAAAGAAGTACAAGATATTTACAATAAGCAGACCTCAGTGCAAGAAAGAGTCTTTCCAACACTGATAAGGTCAGAGGCCAACTTTGACATAAAAGGTGTAAAAACAAGTACAAGATATTTACAATAAGCAGGCCTCAGTGCAAGAAAGAGTCTTTCCAACACTGAAAAAGCACAGAGGCCAACTTTGACATGAAAAGGTGTAAAAACAATTACAAAATATTAACAATAAGCAGACCTCGGTGCAAGAAAGAGTCTTTCCAACACGGAAAAAGCACAGAGGCCAACTTTGACATGAAAAGGTGTAAAAATCAAGTACAAGATATTTACAATAAGCAGACCTCAGTGCAAGAAAGAGTCTTTCCAACACGGAAAAAGCACAGAGGCCAACTTTGACATTAAAAGGTGTTCAAACAAGTACAAGATATTTACAATAAGCAGACCTCAGTGCAAGAAAGAGTCTTTCCAACACTGAAAAGCAAAGAGGCCAACTTTGACATGAAAAGGTGTTCAAACAAGTACAAGATATTTACAATAAGCAGACCTCAATGCAAGAAAGAGTCTTTCCAACACTGAAAAAGCACAGAGGCCAACTTTGACATTAAAAGGTGTTCAAACAAGTACAAGATATTTACAATAAGCAGACCTCAGTGCAAGAAAGAGTCTTTCCAACACTGATAAGCACAGAGGCCAACTTTGACATTAAAAGGTGTAAAAACAAGTACAAGATATTTACAATAAGCAGACCTCAGTGCAAGAAAGAGTCTTTCCAACACTGATAAGCACAAAGGCCAACTTTGACATTAAAAGGTGTAAAATCAAGTACAAGATATTTACAATAAGCAGCCCTCAGTGCAAGAAAGAGTCTTTCCAACACTGATAAGCACAGAGGCCAACTTTGACATTAAAAGGTGTTCAAACAAGTACAAGATATTTACAATAAGCAGACCTCAGTGCAAGAAAGAGTCTTTCCAACACTGATAAGCACAAAGGCCAACTTTGACATTAAAAGGTGTTCAAACAAGTACAAGATATTTACAATAAGCAGACCTCAGTGCAAGAAAGAGTCTTTCCAACACTGACAAGCACAGAGGCCAACTTTGACATTAAAAGGTGTAAAATCAAGTACAAGATATTTACAATAAGCAGCCCTCAGTGCAAGAAAGAGTCTTTCTAACACTGCAGAAGCACAGAGGCCAACTTTGACATGAAAAGGTGTTCAAACAAGTACAAGATATTTACAATAAGCAGACCTCAGTGCAAGAAAGAGTCTTTCCAACACTGAAAAAGCACAGAGGCCAACTTTGACATTAAAAGGTGTAAAATCAAGTACAAGATATTTACAATAAGCAGACCTCAGTGCAAGAAAGAGTCTTTCCAACACTGATAAGCACAGAGGCCAACTTTGACATGAAAAGGTGTAAAAACAAGTACAAGATATTTACAATAAGCAGACCTCATTGCAAGAAAGAGTCTTTCCAACACTGATAAGCACAAAGGCCAACTTTGACATGAAAAGGTGTAAAAACAAGTACAAGATATTTACAATAAGCAGACCTCAGTGCAAGAAAGAGTCTTTCCAACACTGATAAGCACAGAGGCCAACTTTGACATGAAAAGGTGTTCAAACAAGTACAAGATATTTACAATAAGCAGCCCTCAGTGCAAGAAAGAGTCTTTCCAACACTGAAAAAGCACAGAGGCCAACTTTGACATTAAAAGGTGTTCAAACAAGTACAAGATATTAACAATAAGCAGACCTCAGTGCAAGAAAGAGTCTTTCCAACACTGAAAAAGCACAGAGGCCAACTTTGACATTAAAAGGTGTTCAAACAAGTACAAGATATTTACAATAAGCAGACCTCAGTGCAAGAAAGAGTCTTTCCAACACTGAAAAAGCACAGAGGCCAACTTTGACATGAAAAGGTGTAAAAACAAGTACAAGATATTAACAATAAGCAGACCTCAGTGCAAGAAAGAGTCTTTCCAACACTGAAAAAGCACAGAGGCCAACTTTGACATTAAAAGGTGTAAAAACAAGTACAAGATATTTACAATAAGCAGCCCTCAGTGCAAGAAAGAGTCTTTCCAACACTGAAAAAGCACAGAGGCCAACTTTGACATTAAAAGGTGTTCAAACAAGTACAAGATATTTACAATAAGCAGCCCTCAGTGCAAAAACGTGTCTTTCCAACACTGACAAGCACAGAGGCCAACTTTGACATGAAAAGGTGTAAAAACAAGTACAAGATATTTACAATAAGCAGACTTCGGTGCAAGAAAGAGTCTTTCCAACACTGAAAAAGCACAGAGGCCAACTTTGACATTAAAAGGTGTTCAAACAAGTACAAGATATTTACAATAAGCAGACCTCAGTGCAAAAACGTGTCTTTCCAACACTGACAAGCACAGAGGCCAACTTTGACATGAAAAGGTGTAAAAACAAGTACAAGATATTTACAATAAGCAGACTTCGGTGCAAGAAAGAGTCTTTCCATCACTGATAAGCACAGAGGCCAACTTTGACATGAAAAGGTGTAAAAACAAGTACAAGATATTTACAATAAGCAGACCTCAGTGCAAGAAAGAGTCTTTCCAACACTGATAAGGTCAGAGGCCAACTTTGACATAAAAGGTGTAAAAACAAGTACAAGATATTTACAATAAGCAGCCCTCAGTGCAAGAAAGAGTCTTTTCAACACTGAAAAAGCACAGAGGCCAACTTTGACATTAAAAGGTGTTCAAACAAGTACAAGATATTAACAATAAGCAGACCTCAGTGCAAGAAAGAGTCTTTCCAACACTGATAAGGTCAGAGGCCAACTTTGACATAAAAGGTGTAAAAACAAGTACAAGATATTTACAATAAGCAGCCCTCAGTGCAAGAAAGAGTCTTTTCAACACTGAAAAAGCACAGAGGCCAAATTTGACATTAAAAGGTGTTCAAAGAAGTACAAGATATTTACAATAAGCAGACCTCAGTGCAAGAAAGAGTCTTTCCAACACTGATAAGGTCAGAGGCCAACTTTGACATAAAAGGTGTTCAAAGAAGTACAAGATATTTACAATAAGCAGACCTCAGTGCAAGAAAGAGTCTTTCCAACACTGAAAAAGCACAGAGGCCAACTTTGACATGAAAAGGTGTAAAAACAAGTACAAGATATTAACAATAAGCAGACCTCGGTGCAAGAAAGAGTCTTTCCAACACGGAAAAAGCACAGAGGCCAACTTTGACATGAAAAGGTGTAAAAACAAGTACAAGATATTTACAATAAGCAGACCTCAGTGCAAGAAAGAGTCTTTCCAACACTGAAAAAGCACAGAGGCCAACTTTGACATGAAAAGGTGTAAAAACAAGTACAAGATATTAACAATAAGCAGACCTCAGTGCAAGAAAGAGTCTTTCCAACACTGAAAAAGCACAGAGGCCAACTTTGACATGAAAAGGTGTAAAAACAAGTACAAGATATTTACAATAAGCAGACCTCAGTGCAAGAAAGAGTCTTTCCAACACTGAAAAAGCACAGAGGCCAACTTTGACATTAAAAGGTGTTCAAACAAGTACAAGATATTAACAATAAGCAGACTTCGGTGCAAGAAAGAGTCTTTCCATCACTGATAAGCACAGAGGCCAACTTTGACATGAAAAGGTGTAAAAACAAGTACAAGATATTTACAATAAGCAGACCTCAGTGCAAGAAAGAGTCTTTCCAACACTGATAAGGTCAGAGGCCAACTTTGACATAAAAGGTGTAAAAACAAGTACAAGATATTTACAATAAGCAGCCCTCAGTGCAAGAAAGAGTCTTTTCAACACTGAAAAAGCACAGAGGCCAACTTTGACATTAAAAGGTGTTCAAACAAGTACAAGATATTAACAATAAGCAGACCTCAGTGCAAGAAAGAGTCTTTCCAACACTGATAAGGTCAGAGGCCAACTTTGACATAAAAGGTGTAAAAACAAGTACAAGATATTTACAATAAGCAGCCCTCAGTGCAAGAAAGAGTCTTTTCAACACTGAAAAAGCACAGAGGCCAAATTTGACATTAAAAGGTGTTCAAAGAAGTACAAGATATTTACAATAAGCAGACCTCAGTGCAAGAAAGAGTCTTTCCAACACTGATAAGGTCAGAGGCCAACTTTGACATAAAAGGTGTTCAAAGAAGTACAAGATATTTACAATAAGCAGACCTCAGTGCAAGAAAGAGTCTTTCCAACACTGAAAAAGCACAGAGGCCAACTTTGACATGAAAAGGTGTAAAAACAAGTACAAGATATTAACAATAAGCAGACCTCAGTGCAAGAAAGAGTCTTTCCAACACTGATAAGCACAGAGGCCAACTTTGACATTAAAAGGTGTTCAAACAAGTACAAGATATTTACAATAAGCAGACCTCAGTGCAAGAAAGAGTCTTTCTAACACTGATAAGCACAGATGCCAACTTTGACATTAAAAGGTGTAAAAACAAGTACAAGATATTTACAATAAGCAGACCTCAGTGCAAGAAAGAGTCTTTCCAACACGGAAAAAGCACAGAGGCCAACTTTGACATGAAAAGGTGTTCAAACAAGTACAAGATATTTACAATAAGCAGACCTCAGTGCAAGAAAGAGTCTTTCCAACACGGAAAAAGCACAGAGGCCAACTTTGACATGAAAAGGTGTAAAAATCAAGTACAAGATATTTACAATAAGCAGACCTCAGTGCAAGAAAGAGTCTTTCCAACACGGAAAAAGCAAAGAGGCCAACTTTAACATTAAAAGGTGTTCAAACAAGTACAAGATATTTACAATAAGCAGACCTCAGTGCAAGAAAGAGTCTTTCCAACACTGAAAAAGCACAGAGGCCAACTTTGACATGAAAAGGTGTAAAAACAAGTACAAGATATTTACAATAAGCAGACCTCAGTGCAAGAAAGAGTCTTTCCAACACTGAAAAGCACAGAGGCCAACTTTGACATTAAAAGGTGTTCAAACAAGTACAAGATATTTACAATAAGCAGACCTCAGTGCAAGAAAGAGTCTTTCTAACACTGATAAGGTCAGAGGCCAACTTTGACATGAAAAGGTGTAAAAACAAGTACAAGATATTAACAATAAGCAGACCTCGGTGCAAGAAAGAGTCTTTCCAACACGGAAAAAGCACAGAGGCCAACTTTGACATGAAAAGGTGTTCAAACAAGTACAAGATATTTACAATAAGCAGACCTCAGTGCAAGAAAGAGTCTTTCCAACACTGATAAGCACAGAGGCCAACTTTGACATGAAAAGGTGTAAAAACAAGTACAAGATATTTACAATAAGCAGACCTCAGTGCAAGAAAGAGTCTTTCCAACACTGAAAAAGCACAGAGGCCAACTTTGACATGAAAAGGTGTAAAAATCAAGTACAAGATATTTACAATAAGCAGACCTCAGTGCAAGAAAGAGTCTTTCCATCACTGATAAGCTCAGAGGCCAACTTTGACATGAAAAGGTGTTCAAACAAGTACAAGATATTTACAATAAGCAGACCTCAGTGCAAGAAAGAGTCTTTCCATCACTGATAAGCTCAGAGGCCAACTTTGACATGAAAAGGTGTTCAAACAAGTACAAGATATTTACAATAAGCAGACCTCAGTGCAAGAAAGAGTCTTTCCAACACTGATAAGCACAGAGGCCAACTTTGACATGAAAAGGTGTAAAAACAAGTACAAGATATTTACAATAAGCAGACTTCGGTGCAAGAAAGAGTCTTTCCAACACTGATAAGCACAGAGGCCAACTTTGACATGAAAAGGTGTAAAAACAAGTACAAGATATTTACAATAAGCAGACCTCAGTGCAAGAAAGAGTCTTTCCAACACTGAAAAAGCACAGAGGCCAACTTTGACATGAAAAGGTGTAAAAATCAAGTACAAGATATTTACAATAAGCAGACTTCGGTGCAAGAAAGAGTCTTTCCAACACTGAAAAAGCACAGAGGCCAACTTTGACATGAAAAGGTGTAAAAACAAGTACAAGATATTTACAATAAGCAGACCTCAGTGCAAAAACGTGTCTTTCCAACACTGACAAGCACAGAGGCCAACTTTGACATGAAAAGGTGTTCAAACAAGTACAAGATATTTACAATAAGCAGACCTCAGTGCAAGAAAGAGTCTTTCCAACACTGAAAAAGCACAGAGGCCAACTTTGACATGAAAAGGTGTAAAAACAAGTACAAGATATTTACAATAAGCAGACCTCAGTGCAAAAACGTGTCTTTCCAACACTGACAAGCACAGAGGCCAACTTTGACATGAAAAGGTGTTCAAACAAGTACAAGATATTTACAATAAGCAGACCTCAGTGCAAGAAAGAGTCTTTCCAACACTGAAAAAGCACAGAGGCCAACTTTGACATGAAAAGGTGTAAAAACAAGTACAAGATATTTACAATAAGCAGCCCTCAGTGCAAGAAAGAGTCTTTCCAACACTGAAAAAGCACAGAGGCCAACTTTGACATGAAAAGGTGTAAAAACAAGTACAAGATATTTACAATAAGCAGACCTCAGTGCAAGAAAGAGTCTTTCCAACACTGAAAAAGCACAGAGGCCAACTTTGACATTAAAAGGTGTTCAAACAAGTACAAGATATTTACAATAAGCAGGCCTCAGTGCAAGAAAGAGTCTTTACAACACTGAAAAAGCACAGAGGCCAACTTTGACATTAAAAGGTGTAAAATCAAGTACAAGATATTTACAATAAGCAGACCTCAGTGCAAGAAAGAGTCTTTTCAACACTGAAAAAGCACAGAGGCCAACTTTGACATTAAAAGGTGTTCAAACAAGTACAAGATATTTACAATAAGCAGACCTCAGTGCAAGAAAGAGTCTTTCCAACACTGATAAGCACAGATGCCAACTTTGACATTAAAAGGTGTAAAAACAAGTACAAGATATTTACAATAAGCAGACCTCAGTGCAAGAAAGAGCCTTTACAACACTGATAAGCACAGAGGCCAACTTTGACATTAAAAGGTGTTCAAACAAGTACAAGATATTTACAATAAGCAGGCCTCAGTGCAAGAAAGAGTCTTTACAACACTGAAAAAGCACAGAGGCCAACTTTGACATTAAAAGGTGTAAAATCAAGTACAAGATATTTACAATAAGCAGACCTCAGTGCAAGAAAGAGTCTTTTCAACACTGAAAAAGCACAGAGGCCAACTTTGACATTAAAAGGTGTTCAAACAAGTACAAGATATTTACAATAAGCAGACCTCAGTGCAAGAAAGAGTCTTTCCAACACTGATAAGCACAGATGCCAACTTTGACATTAAAAGGTGTAAAAACAAGTACAAGATATTTACAATAAGCAGACCTCAGTGCAAGAAAGAGTCTTTCCAACACGGAAAAAGCACAGAGGCCAACTTTGACATGAAAAGGTGTTCAAACAAGTACAAGATATTTACAATAAGCAGACCTCAGTGCAAGAAAGAGTCTTTCCAACACGGAAAAAGCACAGAGGCCAACTTTGACATGAAAAGGTGTAAAAATCAAGTACAAGATATTTACAATAAGCAGACCTCAGTGCAAGAAAGAGTCTTTCCAACACGGAAAAAGCAAAGAGGCCAACTTTAACATTAAAAGGTGTTCAAACAAGTACAAGATATTTACAATAAGCAGACCTCAGTGCAAGAAAGAGTCTTTCCAACACTGAAAAAGCACAGAGGCCAACTTTGACATGAAAAGGTGTAAAAACAAGTACAAGATATTTACAATAAGCAGACCTCAGTGCAAGAAAGAGTCTTTCCAACACTGAAAAGCACAGAGGCCAACTTTGACATTAAAAGGTGTTCAAACAAGTACAAGATATTTACAATAAGCAGACCTCAGTGCAAGAAAGAGTCTTTCTAACACTGATAAGGTCAGAGGCCAACTTTGACATGAAAAGGTGTAAAAACAAGTACAAGATATTAACAATAAGCAGACCTCGGTGCAAGAAAGAGTCTTTCCAACACGGAAAAAGCACAGAGGCCAACTTTGACATGAAAAGGTGTTCAAACAAGTACAAGATATTTACAATAAGCAGACCTCAGTGCAAGAAAGAGTCTTTCCAACACTGATAAGCACAGAGGCCAACTTTGACATGAAAAGGTGTAAAAACAAGTACAAGATATTTACAATAAGCAGACCTCAGTGCAAGAAAGAGTCTTTCCAACACTGAAAAAGCACAGAGGCCAACTTTGACATGAAAAGGTGTAAAAATCAAGTACAAGATATTTACAATAAGCAGACCTCAGTGCAAGAAAGAGTCTTTCCATCACTGATAAGCTCAGAGGCCAACTTTGACATGAAAAGGTGTTCAAACAAGTACAAGATATTTACAATAAGCAGACCTCAGTGCAAGAAAGAGTCTTTCCATCACTGATAAGCTCAGAGGCCAACTTTGACATGAAAAGGTGTTCAAACAAGTACAAGATATTTACAATAAGCAGACCTCAGTGCAAGAAAGAGTCTTTCCAACACTGATAAGCACAGAGGCCAACTTTGACATGAAAAGGTGTAAAAACAAGTACAAGATATTTACAATAAGCAGACTTCGGTGCAAGAAAGAGTCTTTCCAACACTGATAAGCACAGAGGCCAACTTTGACATGAAAAGGTGTAAAAACAAGTACAAGATATTTACAATAAGCAGACCTCAGTGCAAGAAAGAGTCTTTCCAACACTGAAAAAGCACAGAGGCCAACTTTGACATGAAAAGGTGTAAAAATCAAGTACAAGATATTTACAATAAGCAGACTTCGGTGCAAGAAAGAGTCTTTCCAACACTGAAAAAGCACAGAGGCCAACTTTGACATGAAAAGGTGTAAAAACAAGTACAAGATATTTACAATAAGCAGACCTCAGTGCAAAAACGTGTCTTTCCAACACTGACAAGCACAGAGGCCAACTTTGACATGAAAAGGTGTTCAAACAAGTACAAGATATTTACAATAAGCAGACCTCAGTGCAAGAAAGAGTCTTTCCAACACTGAAAAAGCACAGAGGCCAACTTTGACATGAAAAGGTGTAAAAACAAGTACAAGATATTTACAATAAGCAGCCCTCAGTGCAAGAAAGAGTCTTTCCAACACTGAAAAAGCACAGAGGCCAACTTTGACATTAAAAGGTGTTCAAACAAGTACAAGATATTTACAATAAGCAGGCCTCAGTGCAAGAAAGAGTCTTTACAACACTGAAAAAGCACAGAGGCCAACTTTGACATTAAAAGGTGTAAAATCAAGTACAAGATATTTACAATAAGCAGACCTCAGTGCAAGAAAGAGTCTTTTCAACACTGAAAAAGCACAGAGGCCAACTTTGACATTAAAAGGTGTTCAAACAAGTACAAGATATTTACAATAAGCAGACCTCAGTGCAAGAAAGAGTCTTTCCAACACTGATAAGCACAGATGCCAACTTTGACATTAAAAGGTGTAAAAACAAGTACAAGATATTTACAATAAGCAGACCTCAGTGCAAGAAAGAGCCTTTACAACACTGATAAGCACAGAGGCCAACTTTGACATTAAAAGGTGTTCAAACAAGTACAAGATATTTACAATAAGCAGGCCTCAGTGCAAGAAAGAGTCTTTACAACACTGAAAAAGCACAGAGGCCAACTTTGACATTAAAAGGTGTAAAATCAAGTACAAGATATTTACAATAAGCAGACCTCAGTGCAAGAAAGAGTCTTTTCAACACTGAAAAAGCACAGAGGCCAACTTTGACATTAAAAGGTGTTCAAACAAGTACAAGATATTTACAATAAGCAGACCTCAGTGCAAGAAAGAGTCTTTCCAACACTGATAAGCACAGATGCCAACTTTGACATTAAAAGGTGTAAAAACAAGTACAAGATATTTACAATAAGCAGACCTCAGTGCAAGAAAGAGCCTTTACAACACTGATAAGCACAGAGGCCAACTTTGACATTAAAAGGTGTTCAAACAAGTACAAGATATTTACAATAAGCAGGCCTCAGTGCAAGAAAGAGTCTTTACAACACTGAAAAAGCACAGAGGCCAACTTTGACATTAAAAGGTGTAAAATCAAGTACAAGATATTTACAATAAGCAGACCTCAGTGCAAGAAAGAGTCTTTCCAACACTGAAAAATCACAGAGACCAACTTTGACATTAAAAGGTGTAAAAACAAGTACAAGTGTTAACTCAAAATACACGACGTCGTACTCTCAGTCACAGCGCTTTATTTGTTCCGCCATTTTTCATACGGACAACAACAACAACCCTTCGCGGGCTACAGTACTCTCGCGATAAAATAGAAAATAACAAGTTAACAATCTCCCTCTTTCTTAAAATAAAATAAAATAAAAGTATAAACACACCCCTGTAAACATTTGTATACATATATGTATATATTTATATAAACAAAAAAAAAATTTCAAAAGTGCTTTGCTTTACTTAAAGCATACTATCATTGCACACAATAAACAATGGTACATTTGAATGCAAAGACAACTTTGTAAACAAAGGATTACAGTATCCAGAGTCCTTCATCTAGCGCCTTTAGAAGGGTTAAAGGTGAAACTCCCTTTTTTGTCAGACAATCAGCAAGTTGAGATTTTGAATCTGACCAACAAACCTGTCTGATTTTCTTGCCTTGTATGAGCTCTTTAATGCTGCTCATTTCTAGCCCCAGTCTCTTCTCTGTAACCTGCTTAGTAGACTTGAGTGCATCAAACAAGGAATGATTATCAGTCACACAGATCAAAGGAAGAGCGTTTAGACCAGTGTTACCAGTTGTAAGCTCAGAAAAAAGTGTTGCCAGGAAGACTGCACTGTCTATTCCATCTGACATGGCAAGAGTTTCTCCTGCCAGTGTACTTCTGACCACGCGCCTGATTTTTTTAGACTGCCAGAAGAGAGGACAAAACTTTCCTCCTTTACCCATAAGGACGATTAATGCCCCTCCTTGAGTACCGCCATCAGGAAGGTTGCCAAATGAAGCATCACTGAAAACAACCAATGCCAGATCCTCACTGTTACCCAAGTGCTGAAACTTAAGAGTCCCTTTCTCTGCCTTAAGTTTACGGATTACTTTGTTCACTTCATGAATAGACTGTACAGTTGCATCTTTGATATTAGATCCAAGGCTACATGTGTCAAACATAACATCAGGCCTTGTTTGTTTGGCAACCCACAAAATCTGTCCTATTTTTGACCTGAGTTGCTCACGTTCTGTTTCACTTAAGGAAGCCTCCCTCTGTACAGCCCGTGCTGCTTGTAACTGAACCGGTTGTAGGTTGTCAATGTAAAGTTGTTGATGCACCTCTATTACATCATTAACTGTACAAATGTCCATACCAACATAAGAAAAGCTGTCATGTTCTTCACGGCCCACAAGGAAGGTAGATTTCAGTACAGGAATGATATGAGTTGCAAAGTGACTTGAACCAGCCCAAAGGAAATCATCAACGTGACATGCAAGCACTCCTGTAACCTCAGATTGTTCATTCTGCCAATAGAACACTGCAGGATCAACCTGTGATATTTTACCACCAGTTTTGAGCATAATGTCTTTGACCTTATTGTACCAATAAAGTGAAGCATCTGCAAGTCCATAAACACACTTTTTCAGTTTCCATTGAACATTGTCCTTGCCAGCTTCAGGTGGGGGACGAAGATAGATGCCTCTTGACAGTTCCATTCCCTGCAAGAAGGCAGATTTAATGTCCATTGAATTTACTCTCCACTTGTTTTGACATATCACAGCTAGCACCAGTCTGAGGGACTCAGACGCACATGTTGGAGAGTCTTTCTGTAGTTCTTTAGTATTTACCTCTTCAAACCCCCGTGCCACAAGTCGAGCCTTTGGGACAACACCATTAGTAGTTTCTTTGAGTGTACAGACCCATCTAGTAGACAGACATTTTTGACCCAGTTCTTTCACTTCATCAAACACACCATTACTTTGCCAGCTCTCAATCTCCTGCTGCTTATCAGAATCAAAGGAAATATCTTTTGTTATGAGTACATCTGCATCTCTGTTTTCACCTTCACTACCATCATGCTCAAGATATTGCACATTGTACCAGTTTTTGTATTGCCCTTTTGCTTTTCCCGCTCTGCCTAGCACTCTGGCTGTGTGTTGAACACCGTTGTCTCTGTTGGTAAAAGCAATCAGCTGTCCTGATCTTAATTTTACATTTGCAGAGACGTGATCAGTGGGTGTAGAGGGCTCATTTGCAGTTTGTGTGACAGACATGTTTTCTGTAGTGTTGGTTTCTCTGTCAATAGTGATGTCTTCTTCCTCACTAATACTCTGTTCACCATCGGGTGTGTCAGTGTCATCATTTTCAACTGCGTCTTTGTTGTCATCATCAGTAGTACTGTGTGGTATTTGTTTATCTCCAGTCTGTGAATCCACTTTAGTCAATCTTGACTGGTGTACTCTTACAAGAGTCCCCCCATGTCTTACAAATACAACAGTTCCATCCTGCCCAATAACTACACCTGGACCCTTCCACTCTGTACAGTCGACTCGTTTGTAGTATACTTTATCTCCTGCCTCATATTTGTCATCTGTAGGCCTAAGTTGTTTGCGTAGTGCTCTCCTGATCCTTTCTGAACACTCTGCCTCAGTAAATGCTTTCCTGGAAGCATGTAATGCTGAGATATGTTCAGCTACTCTTGCACTTACAGTTGTGCCCTCTAAGGCAGGTGGCTTATCCATCAACACAGAAGGAAGGTTGGGGTTTTGGCCAAACACAAGTTGATGTGGACTATAACCATGTACATTAAGCATACTGTTTTTGGCCATAAGGGCCCAGTCTAGCGCAGTGTGCCAGTCACATCCACGTTCCTTTTTTACCTTCAGGAGGATTTCTGTAAGTGTCATGTTATGTCTCTCCAGTAGTCCGTTGCTCCAGGGACTATACCCCGCCGTTGTTTTTACCTCAATGTTGAAGTTTTCAGCCATGTCCCGAATGTCTGTGTTGTTGAACTCTCCGCCGTTGTCTGTGTAGAGCCGTCTGGGGGCACCGTGAATGCTTATCCAGGTGTGAATGAAGGAGTTGATGATCTCTGCAGCTTTCTTTGTCTTTACGATGCTGCCGGCACTGAAGCGTGTGAAGTGGTCGATGATGTGAAGGTACCACACATTGGGCTCCAGCTCATGTAGATCCATCGCTACTGTCTCATTATACTCAGAAGCCAGGGGTAGACCAACAGCAGGTCTCGGCTTGGTTTTGCAATATTTCTGACAAATGTCACAGTCATGAACTATCTCTTGTAGAATAACTGCACATTGTTTATCTGTATTGCCAGAGCTTTGGATGAGCCTCAATAACCTCTCTGCAGATGCATGACCAAACTGCTTATGAAGTTTCACAAGGACTTTCTGTTTCTCTTTTGTAGACATTTCAGCAGTTACCATGAGAACTTCATTTTCATTGCAACTTTCTGTAGTATTTTCATCTCTAATGTCCACGCAATAGTGTCCCGAACTAGTGAGCTCTAGAGGAACAGGCTGCTTGAACATGACAACACTGTCATTCTCCATGTCTAGAACAGTCCCTGCTTTCTTGAGAGACGTTTTGCTCAGTAGTAGTGGAATGTCAACAGGAACTACTTCACTTTCAATGTCACATTTTGTTTGTCCAATTTTGGCTGGAAGTTTCACTTTTCTGCTGGAATACACTACAATACCATCCCCAAAGCGAAATGGTCTGGAGCTGGGGGTTTCTGATTGCAACAGCTTGTTTACTTGGCCTTGGCTGAGGTCACGCATGTAACTATCTAGCCACTTCTGACCACAAACTGTACGTGTACATGCAGTATCAATAATGGTTGACCCCAGTGCCTCAGTCAGGAAAATTTCAGCGTCTGTCATTGAGGCTTTAGTGTACAAAGTAATGTTACACTCCTCCACTTTTTCATCCGGTTATAACGCTGTTCAAAGTCTATAATGTAGTCTGCCATGGACACGCTGTGGTTCTTTGCAATGGAGTCAAAACACGAGTAGGCTTCATAAGCGTGGTCTTTCTCTTCTCTCTGAAACACCGCGTCAAGTTTTGCAAGCAGTATTTCCATACCGTCATCTTTGTCTGCGGGTATCTCCATGGCCGTTTCTCTGGCTCTTCCCTCGAGGCCCAGCACCACCGCGAGTGCCTGTTTCTTTTTATCCAGCTCCGTAACTCGTCTCCAGATGTTGACTTCATTCTTCCAGCATTCGTATGGCCTGGCTTCATCAAGCTTTGGTGGTACTTTGTAATTGGAAACCATCCTCTGCTACCAATGTTAACTCAAAAGACACGACGTCGTACTCTCATTCACAGCGCTTTATTCATTCCGCCATTTTTCATACGGACAACAACAACAACCCTTCGCGGGCAACAGTACTCTCGCGATAAAACAGAAAATAACAAGTTAACACAATATATTTACAATAAGCAGACCTCAGTGCAAGAAAGAGTCTTTCCACCAATGAAAAAGCACAAAGGCCAACTTTGAAATTAAAAGGTGTAAAAACAAGTACAAGATATTTGCAATAAGCAGACCTCGGTTCAAGAAAGAGTCTTTCTAACACTGATAAGCACAGAGGCCAACTTTGACATGAAAAGGTGTAAAAACAAGTACAAGATATTTACAATAAGCAGACCTCAGTGCAAGAAAGCCAGGTGGGGAGGGAGTACTCACCTTCCACTTCACTGACACGCATCAGCATCCAGTTCTTCATGAGAAGAGGGGGAGGATGAGAGGGCGATGTACTCACCTTTACTGACACGCACGGTATCAGTGTCCCACGCTTCATCAGAAGAGATGGCGCTCAGGAGACTGTCATCAAGGATCCTGATGACTTCAGAAAGGTCTCGTTCTTGGGACGTTCAACAATGTAGTCAAGACAGCCTGTAAGGAAACAAAGTTTAAAATAACAGTAGGAATGTAGTAAGCACCCAGTGCTAAAGCTACAGGCTACATTCATATCAGACTGAATGACACTTTACTTGTTCATGTGAGAAGAAAACAAGATTTCAACTATGTCCACAATCATTAAGTGAAGCATCCAAATCTCTGCCAAGGCAGCTCACTCTGTGCACACTACACTTTTAAGGTAACAGTATTGTATTTTGTATACATTCATTTTGTTTATTTGTTCTTTTTAAACCTTTATGCAAACACTACGTTGGACTAGGTCATGGATAATAGGTACTGATTTGTAAAGAACTGGACATGAATAGCATACTGCAGAAAATCCATAAATAATTTAGCAGCTCATTCTCATATTTTTTTTAATTCTTTCATTAACGATGTAAAATATAACGAAACATTTAATCTCCCCATGTACCAATTCCATGTCCTAAATATTGCTAATGCAAAAAAGGCAGTAGAACTCCACACACAATTTTAAAAATAAAACACATTTTTGTAACAGTTTGACTTTATGATTATTTTTGACTATGATTGATGTTTTAATATTCTTTTTTATATTATTTCATTTTATTTTATTTATCATCGCATATGTAGCTGGGGAAAAGTTATAGTTTATTCAAATGAAGCCTTTGAGAAGAAAATGATGTCAGGACCTACAGGGGATATGGTGTGTTTACTCCTATATGTCCTAACATTGTGAGGAGATGCTGTTACCATAGAAACCGATATACACATATACATATGTATATTTGGGGAGGGGGGCATTTTACGAATTTTAAGCTAATTTTAACCATTTCATTGGAAAAAAGTGTCAAATTTGAAGGCTTCAAATCAAAGTAAAACCTTTTTTCACATTCATACACCAGTCGGTAATAAATTCTACACCTCTCCTGGAAAATTTAAAGCATAAAAGCGATTTGCCAGGAAAAGTCTTAGAACACACTTATTTTGATCACATTAAAACGTGATATTCACACTGGAACCTGTAAAATTACTATAGTCATCTAGTGACTCTTGAAATAATTGAAGAAATTTTGAAATGTACCTGGTGGCTGTCGAGGAGTCGGGGTCCACGATCTTCAAGCTTTGCTGTTATGATGAAACACAAGTACAAAAGATCCAAAGATGCAGTAGTTGTTGTCGCTTTGTAGTAAAATCTGCTTTCTGTAGAAATATTCTCCAAAAGTTATCTTTCCACAAGCTGAGCTTGGAGCAGGTCAAGACAAATCCAAGAGCAAGTGTAAAGGAACAGCTGGAACCTTGCGCAGCATTCATATACCAACAGCCTGCATGGTTACGGTTGCTAACATGCGTGTGCACGTGATATAACTATATGAACTGAGCCCATCAGTGTAATTTACAGTAAAGTTATGGTCATTTATAGTTACTGCCTTTGTCACCCTTTATGTGGGATGTCTAATAACCATGTAGGTATATCCAGAAATAAACACAGATATTAGAAAGCAGCAAGTCAGTACCTGCGATGTTTGTTTCAGTGAATAACATTAGCATAGCTCATGCTAATATTACAGCTTCACATTTTTCTTTTCAAAGGTAACAAAAACTTTGCGTTCTCGCTACTTACCATGCTGTAATACAGGTATATGCTAGCAATGACAACATTTAACAGATGTTTTTTAAATGCTAGCCGTGCTAATTAGCCTTAGGATCGCTTGAGGTCTTGTTTCCAGCTCTAGTTGTCATAAGGGAACTTAGGCCTGTGCAAGCCTTTGGCACGAAAATGAGTCTCGTAAAGCTCACTATTAAACTGACAAAAAGCCTTAGAACCTAGAAACTATTATTCTTACAACTGTGCTGTGTTTATGTTATAACATATAGCAAGAACCTATAACGATAATTGACATTTGACCTCACTGTATGATTATAGCAGCTGTGTGTTATGTCATGGCATGTTTTTAAAATGCCACCTGAAATTTAGGAGGGGGGTTCTTGAGAGTTTTGTACTTTCATCTGATAACACATACTGTTTATGTATATTTAACACAACAGGCAAGGGATTGTGGTATAATTAGAATTAACACAGATTGTGTAGTCTTTAAATAGACGAGCATTTTTAAAAGCACACATATTATTTGAACACTTCCGTAACTTATTTTTAGTTTTGCTGCACATAAGTTGAATGCAATTAAATCTCATTACCTTTTATTATCCTTGAACTTATTTCATTACACGTAATATAAACACTGCTTATTTAGAAAATAATAATTAAAACACTCCTTGTAATGCGTTAAAATCAGCCCAACTTT
This sequence comes from Aulonocara stuartgranti, assembly GCF_965226115.1. Classification (NCBI taxonomy): domain Eukaryota; kingdom Metazoa; phylum Chordata; class Actinopteri; order Cichliformes; family Cichlidae; genus Aulonocara; species Aulonocara stuartgranti. Next base: position 33,657,960 of record NC_138952.1, on the reverse strand, counting down.
TATTTTCAAATTTAAAGCATTTCAGCCAACATACTGAACACTGTTCTGCTGAACAACACACATATTTCCAATATTGTAGCTGGTGTTACTTAATAATTTATTATTTTATTTGTCACACACTTTAAAACTTTAATAACTTTTCAATAAAACAAAGTCTCAGATTTAATTATTCTGAAACTAAGTTTAAGCTTCCCATAACTTTTTATTGCAAGTTACATTACTAATATAATAAATATAAAATGTTTTTATTGTTCATCCACAAGTGCAGTCTCTGGCTCAAACAACACAGAAGCTTGGTATGTTCATTTGTCAGTCGAGGCATTACTGCTTGAGTGCCTGTCATGAATTTAGCTCATCCAAATGCAATTGTCTGACGAAAGTCTTTAACATTGTCCCAACTTCCCTTAAGTACAGTGGCAGTAGATGTGGGCTGGAGATGCAATGACCTTGAACCTGCAGGTGACCACACCATCTGTGATGGAGGGCTCATCTCTCCTGGTGTCCTGCAAGGAAACAACAATATTCTTTAGAACACCAAGTTATATTTGATCTACTTATTTCACTTATCTGTGGCCGGGTTGTGGGGGCAGCAGCCTAAGCAGAGAACTCCAGACCTCCTTTTCCACACCCACCTCCTCCAGCTTATCTAGGGGAACTCCATCATGTCTTGGGTCTGATTCAGGGCCTCCTCCTGGTGGGAGCTCGTCCAGTACACCTCACCTGGGAGACGCTCAGGAGGAATCCTTGTCAGATGCCAGAACCACTTTAACCTGCTCCTTTTGATGTGGATGAGAGAAAAATACAGAAAAAACCCAATAATCATATGATTTCTGATGAGCATGCGCTTTGGCAACAGTGGGAAGGAAAAACTCCATTTTAAAAGAAAGAATCCTCCAGTAGCACCAGGCTGAGGAAGGGACAGCCATCTGCCACAACCTGTTGGGATGAGCAGAGGAAGACAGGACAAAAGATAAAACTGAAGGCTCTGCCTCCCATTCTACTTTTAAATACTCTAGGAACAACAAGTAAGCCTGCAGTGTGAGAGCGAAGTGCTCTAATAGGGTGATATGGTACTACAAGGTCATTAAGATAAGATGGGGCCTGATTATTTAAGACCTTGTATGTGAGGAGCAGGATTTTGAATTCAATTCTGGATTTAACAGGGAGCCATAGTCTGTCCCCCAGTGCATGTAGCAGGCATGGAGGAGATCCAGGCCCCAGACACCCAGAGGCCCCCAGAATGTGAGAGCCCAAGGAGGACTATCGGAGTTGCAGCCATGCCACCCTCCTGGGAAGCGCTGAGGAGAGCCCCAGATTAGAGGTCACCCAGCAGCCACGGAGCAGAAGCCGCAGGGGGCCCGTGATGTGGCCGTGGGCTCTGCCGGCAGACAGCTGTGCCAGAGTGACCTGAGCCACAGGCCCAGAGGCCAGAGGACTGAGAGCCCCCCACCCCCCGGAAGTGGCCTGACGGAGCCACGGGTGCCAGACCCCGCCAAGCAGTCACTGGGAGTGAGCCGGTACATACCTGAGCGCCCAGCCCCGGACACCAGAACCACCAACACACCGACGCCTGAGGGCATCAGCTAACGGCAAGGAGTGTGGTGAATCGAGATAGGCCTCCATACCTTGGAGGGCCTGAGATGTTCCCAGAGACATGGAGTGTAACCGACCTGACATACAGACACAGTCGAACAGGCGCACGCAGCCACCAACGGGCATTCCCACCCTCATGCACACATATTCAAATACTCCACAATCACCCAACGTGGAGACAGACACAAATGGACACTGTACACAGTCCTCTTTTAAGGAAGAAAAATCATTGCAGATTCATGCATTACTCACTTTGAAACAGTTACAACAACATATCTAATAAAATGGACATTCTCAGTCACCCACACATGAAGTCCTACCCCACCACCCTCGGGAAAAAACATACGTTACTTATGTTGTTTCTTTTTATGTGTTTTACAACTGTGAAAGATTCACTGACTCTTACTAAATGACCTCACACAGTGCCTAATTTCTAAAAAGGATTTCACACTAATAGAAACACATCGACGTCTCTTTTTCTCAGAGAGAAACATGTAAACCTGCACTCACACTGTATTCTTTTTGTTAAACCATCACTGGCTCCTTCACTGGCCTCCTCATGTTTGGGTGACACTTAACAGCTAATTACTGAAATGTTCTCATTGCATGTTTGTATATCAACTAACGCACGGTTGGATCACCCAGAGAACTTTCTACTCACACGAAACATTTTTGCAAATGCATCCTGACGCTAATTTGACCTGCAGGCTTTCAATTGCTCCTCTGTTGTAAACCCCACAGCAGCTTTTTCAGGCCAAAAGAAGGTTTTGCACTAGCACAGAATCTGACCCTGAATATCACCATGATAGCTCTGACCACTTGATTTCTCGTTCTTAACTTTATCAAATGAAACACTCTGAAGATGACAGCTGAATTCCAATCAATTAAACTAACTCTGCATATTGTATTCCTGTCTTGGGATCAAAGTGCTGGAGAGGTGATCCGGTGAGTTCCTGCAGGACAACATGATGTGAAAAATTCTTGTTTGGTTTGAACAACAAAACTGATGAGTTGCTGACTGTGAGCTGCAGCTAGTGTAAATCATGCTTTTGATGGATATTTCTCACTGACACACTTTTTGACCTCCTCTAATAACAAATGTTACCTGAGTTCAGTGTGCACTGCTTTCGTGTCAAGCAGATATGTGTCATATGTCATATGTGTTCTTGATTGAACCTCCTGCTCTGGTTGTTTCATGCAGGCTATACTTATGTTCTTGATCAAAACCGACCTCAAAAATAAATGATGTTTATCTTAAGATAGACACTCAGTGATGCTGCAATAGCAGGAACTGACCTACAAACCCTCATCCTGCCCTGCACCAGTGGTCACAGTGGGAGATTGAAGTAGTTTAAGCAGTTTTGTCCTGTTGAAATCATCTTTAGTGAGCCCCTCTGATAAATATTTAGACTTTCACACATTTCAGGTTGTAGGAGTGGGCTGATTAAAGTGTCTACTTTCTTCACTTTACAAGCAGCTTAAATATTGTACAAGGACATTGCTCAAAATTTTATAACACATCTGTTCTGCTATCCCTCCTGTCAGCTAAGCACAGAAAGCTGAGGCTACAGTTCATATGGGTTTGGAAAATTGGGAAACAATGCTGAGTCTCAATTTCAATCTTGTTGTAACACAGATTATATTTTTCATGAATAGAGTCAGCCAGGACACAGCCTTCCCCTGCACCCATACCTACTCCTAATACCTAATACACAGAAGAGTAAACACAGTCAGTAAGCTTGTCACTTACGGAACTCATCAGGAATCAGAAGACTGCAAATCCTGTAAAAGAGTTAAAGATGCAGCGTTAAGAGCATATGAGCTGGCATTATGGTTAGTTTATTGAAATTTAATTTTACACTTTTTTATTTAACAAGCAGACCTCAGTGCAAGAAAGAGTCTTTCCAACACTGAAAAATCACAGAGACCAACTTTGACATTAAAAGGTGTAAAAACAAGTACAAGATAAAAATGTAGGAGACTCTCACCCACGCTTGACTGCAAAAGGTGGCTTGTGTAAAATCCTGTCCCTGCTGAGATTTCTTCTGCTATGATGGGTCATTGAAGTCTAACTGCCTAACAGTTACATTTATTTCTGTATCTCAATAAATCATGTTCGGTTTTACCACATGATCTCTCCTTATTGAACTGCTTTTGTAGATAAGCTTCAAGCCAGAAATGAACTATACCTAAACCAAAAATATTAGTGAGAAAGTGTCTGGACAATCTCCAGCTGTGCTGCGTGTATTAAAGATAACTTCATACACTGTCTGGTTGTCATGTCTGAAACAGGCTGTACAGTCACACAGATAAAAGACAGCAGTCATGTTTCTAATGATATAAATCAACCAGAAAGATTTTAAAGATAAAAGCTGTGAGGCCTCACTAGAGAAAGGATGGCTTGTTATCATTACATGAAGTGATTTAGAAATAATATGTAAGCTTTCAGGGCAGCACTCACAGCTTCTTAAAACTGATTACCTGATGGTAAGCTTACACAGATATGTAAACATACAGGTGAACTCTAAGAGGTTATAAAGAAGAGAGCTGTGCTGCTATTTTTACAGAACACAATTTATTTACATTTTTATATTTACAATCAGTTTTTATTTATTTAAACAAAATAAACACTACAAAACTAGAACAAAACTATCTTATGTACAATATCAACAGTTTCTCCCCTATTTCCTTTTTTCTTCCACCCATCTTTGTCTCTCTGCCTCGTAGAAAGGAGACTCCTGAAACTCCTTCCAGGTAATCTCCTTGGCCATGCCCTTGTGCCTGTGCAGAGATTGCACTTTTGAAGGGCAGTAGATATATTTCCCTGCCACTCCAGGGAAGCCCGTGCGAACATGTGGGCTATTTGGGCCCTGTTTCAGGTTCATGTGGCAGAACCTGCAGAGGCGGCCTGTTAGTTGGGTTTCTGGCCTTTTCCTCTTTTCCTCCATCCTTTCCTCTGACCTCTTCCTGGTAGCATCCAGTTGCCTTTGGAAAAAGTCTGTCTGGGCAAATTCCTCAAAGGGCATTTTAATTCCATCACCAGGTTTTCTTGTTTTGTTTCCTCTCTCTACACCACAACCACCATTTATACTCTAATCCCTGAGTCATTTGGTAACCCTTCATTATTACCCAGAACCTGTCTCAGCTCCTCCCTGAATTCTTCGCAATATTCATACGTTTTCAGCTTCCATCATTTAAATCTGGCCTCTGTCTTCACTCGCTTCCTCTAATTGATTTCCAAAGTCACCTTGCAGTCTCCTATCTCTTTCAGATTTTTTTTTTAATTGTGTGCACCTTCCTCCACTGTTTTATATGTGTGTTACCCTGTGTTTATTCATCTGCTCTGTTGTGCAAAATCAAGTATTTGTACTTCTGTATTCTTCTCAATTCTCCCTTCGTGCTTGAATTTTAGTGCACTAGAAAAACCTTGGTGCGGTTTGCAGCAGCAAAAATGGTGTCATCAAAACTATGTGACTAAGTTTCCACTTGTGTTTTGCAAAATGTGCAACTTGTATAACGATTCACATGAAGAATCTTCTAATTCCCACAGTGTTAGCTTGTTTCCCATCACTTTTGGTTTGTATTAGGGAACTGAAAGTTCCTCAGAAAAAAAATACTTTTGTTTCTTTTCACATCGCCCAGCTATTACTGTGATAAGTTTAGTTCCCCTAAAGTTATTAAGAGAAGAAATTGAAACTAATGACGCATTCACAGTATTGCTGGCCTGTTCTGCAGAGCTGAGCATCTCAGGAATATCTGGCATTCTAACAAATGATGGAGGAAATTTATATGAATACTGAGTATGACAAATTTGACAATGCAAAAAACTGCACAGGTAAGAAACAGAGTAGACATATTTTTATCATCAGTCATAACTATTTTCCACTTCATTAGTGTTTGTTTCTCTTTTCAGGTCCAAGGAACTATAAGAGGAGTTTCCACTCAGGTGTGATTCCCTGTTTGGGCCTGCTGAGTTTTTTCCTGCTAATCGGACTCATCACCCTTGGTGTTTACTGTGAGTCTGATTCTAACACTCATGAGCCCACATATGAACAGAATAAAATGTCTTGAACTTTGTATTTTGGATGGTTTCAGACCATGCTGAATGAACTGTGACACACACACACTCATACTCTCCCATAGAGTACACTATCATAAATATCAGTTTAAGAACATTTTTCATTGCCTACAGGCAAATTTGAAATACTTTAGTTTTGGTCTAAAAACTATAAAAATTTATGCACAAGCTTTTTTCTGTGTCTCAAAAACATGCATCTCCAATTATTTTAGTTCATGATTCAGCTGCAGATGTCTCAGCTGTGAGTAGTAAACTTTCTTCCATGACTGAGGAGAGAGACCTTCTTAAGGCAAGTCTGTCCACTACCGGAAACAAACTTTCCTCCATGACTGAAGAGAGAGACCTTCTTAAGGCAAATCTGTCCAGTACCGGAAACAAGCTTTCCTCCATGACTGAGGAGAGAGACCTTCTGCAGGCCAACCTTGCTGAAAAGGCAAATGAGTTGGAACGGCTTCAGAGTTTGTCAAAGCAGAGTGAGTATGTGTATTTCCTGTTGAAATTACTTGTGTGTGTTTGTAAAAGTTAATAATGAAAAACAAGGATTCACTTTCCAGGTATTGTGAAAAGTCCTTGTCTCTTTGTGCCTTAATGAATAGAATTTTTGAATTTTTATTGAAATTCTGATGAATGAAGTTTAAATACTATTTCAATAATAAGGATGAAATGCCAAAATAACCTATCGTTTTTGTCAGGGAGTTTTTAATGTTTTATTTGATTATGCTTCAAATGTTATGTTATACTTATGTTCACATATTTCACCAGACACAGTTTTCTGTTGAAACAGGAAGCTGACCCTGTGACTCTGTGACATTTACCGCAAGAGATGAGTACAGAAATACACATCCGCAGAAGTTGACTTGCATTATCTTATTCTTAGAAATTGACTTGTAGCACACACACTTTATGACACACACACACACACACACACAGCTTACACACAGACAGCATCAGGACCTGCGTAACAGGAAATGTGATTATATTTGCATATTGACGATGTAACCTATAAAAGTAAACGAATACTGCAGTTCGGTGTGTCTCTCTGTCTGAGATTCACCCGTGCCGCACATTATCAATCTCAAGTGTCTCAGTGTTGTTTACTCACCTGACTGTTTGTTAACTGTAAATCTCTGACAGTTTTCAGTCAAACTGTTACTGCCTCTTCCTTACGGTGGGTCATGCTGGAAAGTCTCGTTGCCTCGCCACTGTTAATGCAGACCTCAGAACAGTTAAGGCATTGTTCATAACACAGATTCACAACAAAGACACTCAGATAATCAAAACTTTTTTTTTCTTTTCAACATTAATTTAAGACGAATATCAAATAGTTTTCTACTTTTATCAAAATCGTACTGACTTTGGAAAGAGTACTACACAAAAAGAAAAGACATCTAGTTTAAAATCAAAACAACTACTAGCTAAGTATTTGAACAACTAGAAAAAGCACCTGCTATCACAACTAGAGATTTACAAGGTAAAACACAAACGCTATGGAGAGAGGGAACCGGGATGTCAGGTCAGGATGGAGATATCATAATCCCCACACTCCGAGACTGACACTCCAAGCCCCAAGAACAACTGGTGCATTCAAGGTGTGGAATATGAGAGCACCTGAAGGAGAAGAGTGTGTGTGTGGTTTGTGGCCCAGCTGCAGGGGAGGGGTGAAGCAATGTGTTTATGGCGTGGTGTCAGATCAGTGCAGGTCATGATGATGGTCTCCATCATCTAATCATGCCTTCCCTACTTGAGTAGGTCGGCGGGACCTGACAAGAGAACTGTGAGGTGTGTGCCGATCTGAAGCTGGAAATCCATGCAGACGAAAGGAACAAGAAAAACACTGCAAATAAACATTTGAAAACTTGCAATGCTATGTGCGTCAGGTCCTTTTGTGTTACAAGAAGATCAGGGCTATGGTGGAAACCTGGACCCTCAGTGCCTCAGTGGCTGATTACCATTAGTATGTGAAGTACTCTCCAAAAGTCTATTTGAAGATGTGAATTTAGCATTATGCATAATGCCTACTGTAACCATCACTGAAACCACAGAGAGTTAGACAGACAGAAGTTAGCCCACTATGAGAACAGCTGAAAGGAGTGATGAAGAGAGGGGTTCCTAAGAAGTACAACTAGGTGTCCATACCTGACTAAAAACTGCGTGCCAAGCAAAGACTCACAGTCTTAGCTAACTGTTAGGAAAAAAAGCAGTAACTCAATACGGCAAGACCAGGCTGACCAACCTTTGCATCTCTTGGATTAACTGCAAGAAAGCCAATAAACTCAATGCCTCACAAATGGATCTTATAATGCCCAGAACCACCAGGACCCTAAGAGCCTTCATCAGGAATTCAGTGGAGATGTGGAGAACAACACTACAGGCCAACTTCAAGCAAACTGTACAAGTCATCATCAAGTGCGAGATTTACCAAAGAGATGCTGTGACTCCACTGCTATTCTGCATAAGCCTATGTAGTCGGAAGGTAACAAAGAGAGGGAAGGTAGTTAGAAATGAGGGGATTGCACTACCAGAAGTCAGTGCTGCAGACATTGTGGACCGCTACAAGTACCTGAGAATCCCACAGGAAAATGGGAAACACGAAGAGGCCTCTTGGAAAACCGCAACCAAATAACTGCAGAGAGTAAGGCTTGTCCTGAGGAGTCAGCTGAACAGGAAGAACAAGATATAAGCAATCAAGCCTATGCCCTGCTGGTTGTCAGATACCCTTCTGGGATAATAAACTGGCCACAGGAGGAGATGCAAATGGAGAGTCCTCTTTATACACAGGGTTCAGTGCTAGGACCAATTCTGTTTACATTATACAAGCTTTCCTTAGGCAGTATCATTAGAAAGCATAGCATGCATTTTCATGGCTATGCATATGACACCTGACTTTATCTATCCATGAAGCCAGATAACACACATCAATTAGTTAACCTGCAGGGATGTCTTAAAGACATAAAGACCTGGATAAACTCTAATTTTTCTCCGTCTATATTGAGATAAAACTGAGGTTATTGTCCTTGGCCCTAAAAAGATTAGAAATACGATAGCTAACCAAATGCTTACTCTGGATGGCATTATTTTTGTCTCCAGTAACACTGTGGGGAACCTTGGAGTGATTTTTGACCTGGATATGTCCTTCAATCCACATATTAAATAAATATGTAGGACTGCTTTTTTTCAAATGTGAGGCTGAAAAATATGTGAAAAGTGTGGTGTGTAACACTGGTAACTTAGATCTGTCACATCCTTCATCAAAATGAGCACACAAACAATTTGGTTCTAGTGCTTTCACAATTTTATTTTATGACACAATTTGTTTTATCTTGATTCTCCAGCAGGACATGTGATGTTTAGTTGATCTAACTGACAAAATATGTTAATATAAAACTAATTTATATTAACATAATAAGTAATAGGTACTGTTAATAACTATTAAAACTACTGTTTGATGTTTCTTGTTTGATGTTTCTTCCAGAAAAAACGTGTCCCACAGGATGGAGCATATTCAGTGGTAGTTGTTATTTCCTCTCTGTAAGATCTGGTAACTGGGGTGAAGCTAGACAGGACTGTAGAGGCAAAGGGGCAGATCTGGTGGTGATGAAGAACTCTGAAGAACAGGTACAGTATGTGTGTATATATATATATATATATATATATATATATATATATATATATACTACCAGTCAAACGTTTTAGAACACACATTTTTTCTAGTTGTTTATTAAAAATTATGCTATTTAATGTCTCATTGTAGTCTTAAATGAAAGCATAGCACAAATAAGCAATTGAGTGAAAAAAGAAATCACAGAATCAAAATGTATTCTAAACTCTAGACTCATCGAAGTAGCCTCATTTGGCAGATACAACAGTTGAACACACCCATGTAGGGCTGTACGATATGACCAAAATCTCATATCCCGATATAAGACATTTATCATCCAACGATATAAATCACAAAAATGTAACATTTTCTGTAAATTCTGTGAAGCTCGGGCAACCCGACTTGGGTGAAGTGTTTTCAGCTGGACTGACTGTTGCAAAAGTTGAAACGGCCGCAATTTTCTTTGTATTTATTACACAACGTGCTGCTGGCAAGAGCCTGTTCTAAGGTTTATTTTTTTAGCACCTGACGGCTCTTTTTAGCTTCTCGTCTGTAAACACTCTGCATACTATTTCATGTGATTCATTTTGAAAAATCTCAATAGGATCTTCAGCTTTATTGTGAAAGGTTTATGTGGAAAACAAACAAGCAGACGGCAGAGCCACGTGACGGTTTTACCCATGTTGTTGCTAACTACAACGCATAAAAACAGTCGGTTCTCCGTCCGTAGTGTGGTTAATTTAAATATAAGTGAAAGAGAGAACTTTAAGAAACCATCAAAATGATAAAATATTGCCGTTAACAGTTTATTTTGCAACACCACAAAACAAGCGATAGCATAATTTGAAACAATAGACGTTTTCATATTGCCATCCGATCCACATCGTTATATCAAACAGGCACTTGTAGGTGCTTTGCTTTCACTCTTCTGTCCAGTTCATCCCCAACCAGCTTTATGGAGTTTAAGTCTGCAGACTGTGCTGGCCACTCCATGTTTTTAAGTTTACCATCATGTTATTTTTTATTGAGGTAGTTCTGGGATAGCTTGGACTCATGTTTTGGATCGTTATCTTGCTTTAGGATGAACCCCTGACCAACTAGGTGCATACCAGAGGGTATGCATGGCACTGCAGAATGCTGCAGTATCCGTTTTGGTTCAGGGTGCCTCTCAATCTGTACTTTTCTGTGAATGTACATATGACTTATTGAAACCTCAAGTCTGCTTAGATAAATATTTTATGCAGTCAGCCAGCTAACGACGGAACAATCAGAAACGTGATGTGTGGAGGCAGAAAAAGACAACAGAATGTAAAAAAGCAGAAGATGAATGTGATGTACACACTGGTTCTCCACCTTGATGTGACATGTGTTAGTTTTCAGGTTCCTGTTAGCTCATTGCACTGAAGGAAAAAATATTTACCTGATTGTGAGAAATGTGTCAAAGAAATTGAGAATTTTCTTCAAAAAAACAGCACACCCTAAATTCTGTTTAAAAAATAAACAAATTTTTTTTTTGCATGTTAAACAGAACTTTCTCGCTACAATCATCAACGATAACACTTGGATTGGTTTGACTGACTATGGAATGGAGGGACTGTGGAAATGGGTAGATGGAACTCCACTCACTCTGGCATAAGTCTTTACTGTGGTTCAGTTTATTACTTTTACTGAATTTCTAGCAGATGTTTTCTCATGAACATAGAGCTTACATGTCAGTAGGTCTGTGAAGGTTCTCAGTCATCCAGGTCATCAGCATGTGCCCAAAAGAAGTCAGTACAATCCATCTTTAAAGTTCTGCTCTTATTTTGGCTCATCCTACTGACATGTAGTCTAAGGAAATTGGAAAGAAAAGTGTCTGGACTTCTTTGAGTTGCTTGAAGACATTTCACCTCTTATCCGAGAAGCTTCTTCAGTTCTAAGGTCAAATGGTGGAGAGTCCCAGATTTAAACCCAGTTGGAGTTTCCCCCCAAAGAGGGACAAAAGGACCTCCTGATGATCCTCTACCTAATCACATGAGCCAAGGTATGGAAATGGGTGTGGGTCACAATCAGCCAGGGTTTCGGGTGAGCTCATAGTGAAACCTGGCCCCACCCTATCATGTGATTTCCTGAGATCAGATGGCCCAGGATGTGAGCGGGCGTTGAGGCGTCTGGGAAGAATCTCAAAACTGGATTATGAATGGCAGACAGTTGGTGTCGTAAACCCCCGCCTCTGTTCAAAAATGGTCGCTCACAGTGGACATAGATGCTTCTTTCACTCCTCTTTCAAACCATCTGTCCTCTCTGTCCAAAATGTGAACATTGGCATCCTCAAAAGTGTGACCTTTGACCTTTAGATGCAGATGGACTGCTGAGTCTTGTCCTGTGGAGGTGGCTCTTCTGTGTTGTGCCATGCGCTTGTGAAGTAGCTGTTTGGTCTCTCCAATGTAGTCCCCCAAAGCGCTTTACATATCCAGTCATCCACCCATTCACACACACATTCACACACTGGTGATGGCAAATCTGGGACTCTCCACCATTTGACCTTAGAACTGAAGAAGCTTCTCGGATGAGAGGTGAAATGTCTTCAAGCAACTCAAAGAAGTCCAGACACTTTTCTTTCCAATTTCCTTAGACTACATGTCAGTAGGATGAGCCAAAATAAGAGCAGAACTTTAAAGATGGATTGTACTGACTTCTTTTAGGCACATGCTGACAGAAGAACTCAGTTATAATGTTTTAAATATTTCATGACATCTATCCATTTTCTCCTCTATTAAGATAGCACACATCTTTGGACTGTGGGAGGAAGTGACAGAGAACTCACATAGGCAGAGAAAATGCAAACTGCGCACAGAGAGGACTCTGGTAGCCAATAGATTTAAACCTAGGCAACAGTGCTAACCACCACATTAATACACTGCATTATTTTTATCTGGAATAGTGTGTTTGACTTTGCTGTACTCTGTGTAGGCTTATTTCTTCCATAACTATGTCCTAAGAAAAGCATTTGTTTACCTCAATTTTTCCTACAGCTAAAGAGCTGTAGAGTCAGGAGTGTCATATTTAATTTTTTATCCTCATTAAACACCTTTATTGTTAATTGTCCTATCAGGAACTGGGCAAAAAATGAACCCAATAATGGAGGCTCACGGCATGGTGAAGAAGACTGTGTGCATATAAGAGCTGCAGACCAGAGGACTTGGAATGATATTTCATGTACAGCTTCTATGAAATGGATCTGTAAAAAAATACCATAACACCATTTTACATCGAGACCATATATTTTTACATGCTTTGAAATTTTAGCTATGATTGTTATTCTATTCTGAATTTCATTTTAATGATGAATTCTATTCTCACTATAAATAAGTGCAACTTTTTAAATCTGCAATATTACATTAACGGAAAAATTAGCCAATGTTTGTATTTCTTGTTACAACATTTAATCAGCAGCCAGTTTTTAATTCAGAGAATCAAACACAGTCGTTTATTAGTAAACACACAAAGATTGTAGTTTCTAAAGTGCTGGGGGGGGGGGGGGGGGGAGCCTGCAGACTACTTTACTTCAGTTACTTCAGTTTACTTCACTGGTGTCTGTCAAAAAGGCAACAATTTCAACAGAGAATATAAAAGAGTATGAGAGAATATATTTTAAAATAATGCTGACAAACTATTGCTTTGCTTTTAAACGGAAAATCTTTAAATCTGAAGTTGTTTGTTTTGGTTTTGTTTGTTTATTTTTGGTATAACATTGTCCACAATCTAGCGCCTCTTGAACAGTTTGAAATGACAAGCGCTTCCACTAGAGGGTGCTGTTGTGTTAAATGTTAGTGAACACCATTTGGAAGAATGTTGTTGTTGTTTTTTTACTCTGTTATTTCTGATCATTTTTATGCACTTTTCATATGAGCAACATCATTCTCAAGTCTCTACTGTCAAAAAAGTTAAGGCTTTTCACATGACATAACACAGACTCACTTGTGCAAGAGATGATAAAATAATGAAAACCATCTCAATCATATGTCAGGATATAAAGTGAGTCAGCAGTCAATTTGACTCTGTGTTTAAAGAATTAAAACATTTCACCATCGTTTTAAGACTTAGACACAAATGCTTTTATAGTTTAACCAAAACATTACTGACTGGTAAGCATACTGCAAAAAAAAAAATGTAGGTCTAATGTAGAGCAAAAAAAAAAAATCAGACACAAAAATGTAATGTGCATTTATTTTTCATTTACAGTTTTTGCCCGTTGCCTGAACACATTTTGCAAAACTTTGCTCATTGTGCCAAAACCCTAAACACAAGTAAACATGACACAACACTGGGAAATATACCATTCACATCTGCACCAAATTGAAACTCTACTCTCAAAACCTAAACTCTGCTATCAAAACCTAACATTCCTTTGTCAAAATGTAACTCTGTTGACAAAATGACACATACTTGCATCATATGCAAACACTTACAGAGCAGGGGGAACACACTAGTCTACTTTATATAAAGCACTGCAGTCTTTGATTTCCATTGTTCATTCAGAAGGCATATTGGTACATATTCAGCTCGAAGTCCTTTGACCCTGTCACTGTTCCTCTCAAATGGGACTCTGTAGAGCTGCTTCATGGTGATGCTGTGTTTTCCCAAGATGCGTCTGATGGTGGTGATGCTCACATGGTTTATGTTGTTGAACACTTGCCTGTCTGCAAGTATTTGCTTTCGTAGCTGGTGGAGACGGATGGCATTGTCTGCCCTCACTAGGTCCACAACGGCAAGTTCCTGCCGTTGTGTGAACAGGCGTTGGCGTCCTCCCCCAGAAGGTCTTCGAGTCATTCTAGAGAAATACAACCACATATTGTCATCGGTTTGCTTATTTTTCTTACAGTACTTTACTGTATATACTGTATCATCCACTGTACAACACTGTACTTCAATATAAGTAATCATGGTATGTTTCACAGAAACTACCACTTTGGCTGCAAAAGGAGCATTAGCACCCTGCAGTACGCTGTACACTTGATATGGTGATATACTGTAGAACAGTACTATAAAACCATCTGAGTGGAGTAGAAGGCAGTGAGATGAAGACAGACCTGTTTTCTAGTTGGAATTTTCTTATTACAGATGCCACTGTGAAGCGGCTTAGATGTGGGTGGACTCTCTGCCCAGCTTCCCTCATAGTCAGGCCGTGGTTGATGACATGGTCCACCAAAGTTGCTCTTATATCATCAGAAATATGGGTCCGTGCATGGCCTCTTTGACCTCCTCCTCCTCTTCCTCTTGCTCTCCCTCCATCCATGCTTGCAAAGTTCTTGAAATGGCTAAACTGAGGGCTTTTTGTGGTTGGCTAATTGGTGTTCAGTTTTGCAAGTAAGTGCCTTCAGGTGTATATTTGAGTGGTTGCAATTACCCGATGTGTTTTGTATTTTGGATACATGTGTTTTCCAAATGGCACCCTGAAATTTCATTTTTGAACGAAGTGTCTTATGTATGAAATAGAGTGTAGCATGCAGGACCATGTGTGTTGCATAAAGGAGTAGGTGTGTTGCATAATTGCAACCAGAGTGCAAAGCAGCACTTTTGTTTAAGGTATGGGTACATGTGTTTGAGGTATGGTAACAAAAGCTTCAAGTTGTGTTACTTTAGTCTAAGCATGGGTTTATAGTGTTCAAGCAACGAGCAAAAACTGTAACAGAAGGAAGACATCTCTACAGCTAATATCTCCCAAAACTGGGCAACTCACACCAAAACAATTTAAGCGGATAAACAGCAGGCCA
This sequence comes from Aulonocara stuartgranti, assembly GCF_965226115.1. Taxonomy (NCBI): domain Eukaryota; kingdom Metazoa; phylum Chordata; class Actinopteri; order Cichliformes; family Cichlidae; genus Aulonocara; species Aulonocara stuartgranti. The sequence continues at coordinate 33,642,935 of NC_138952.1, read as the reverse complement.
AAAGAAAATGTGTGTTACGGCGGGGTACGCTAGACCCAAAAGCAGACAGTGAGAGAAACTGAACTTTAAACAAAAGCGAGCCTTTATTTGGGCTGATGGCAGGAGTAAAAACAAAAGCTAAGGCAAAACAATGACAATATGTACAGTTGATTTTGATGCGAGCTGTCCCTTTAATGCTAACCTCAAACCTGGTTTCAACAGAACTGAAACATGCAGTCATTTTCAAAGCATTTTAAAAAGTAAACAGTCCTTATGAAATCTGATGTAACAGACAACTAAACCATCAGAAAATTAACTTGATGACAGCTCACTATATCGATGAATGCATCAAATCCTTCAATGACAAATAAAAAAAGACAGAATATATGAACTCAGGGATAATTATAACATTTACATCTGTAACCATTAGTACTCCCATCAAGTTCAAATGATGTGCATTTCAAAGTAATTGCTGGAAAGGACAAACTCGGTGCAAAATTCAGGATAAGAACTGTCAGTGCATGGTACTTCAAGGGTAGCTCCACAGGTGTGAGCAACAGGCTTTCTGTTGAGCCCAGTTTCAGCATTAAAGCACGTGAGAATTTTGTCAACACAGATGACAGAAGACCCAGTGCAGAAGTGCAGGAGTTTTTCAGCTCTGGTTTCATCAGCATTTTTGACATAATGCTGAAGATGGTTAAAGGTTGTCTGTTCTCTCTGAGATAGCATCAATTTTGTTGTTTCGAATAGCTGATTCACTCTTTTTCCTGTGGCCTTCTTTGTCACAAACAGAGACTTTTTCTCTCTTGTCTGACAGTTTAAGCTGCAGACATGCCATGGTTGTGGAGAAGAAATCCATTATATACTATGGCAGTGTTGGGAAGTAACAGAATACATGCACCAAAGTTATGTATTTAAAATACAAAATATGAGTAACTTTTCTGTTACAGTTACCATTTAAAAAGGTGGTATTCAGAATACAGTTACTTTGTTGAAATAAATGGATTACACGGCGGTCTTTCCTGTTTCATATGTTCGGCTATGCCCTCTCTATTTTTGGTAATTCCACGCCGGTGGAAACGCAAACAAAACACGCATTAAGAGGTTCTGATACCTGTGTCTCAATCTCGCAGCCTATGTCACCTCTACTTGCATAAAACTCAATGAGAGTAACGTATTCTGAATTCTGAAGTGGCTGTTTAGTCTCTCCAATGTAGAGGTCTGAGCATTTCTCGCGACACTGTACATCATACACTACGTTGTCAAGTTTGTGTTTGGGGGTTTTGTCTTTGGGATGAACCAGTTTTTGTCTGAGTGTGTTGCTGGGTCTGAAGTAAGCTGGGATGTCGTGCTTGGAAAAAACTCTCCTGAGTTTCTCTGATAAACCTGCTACATAGGGGATGGCAATTTTGTTCCACTTGTTCTTCTTATCCTCCTTAGTTGGTGCCTGATCTTCTTTTCTGTGCATCTTTGCTGACTTGATAAAAGCCCAATTAAGATAACCACATGTTTTAAGAGCTTTCTTTACATGTGTGTGTTCCTTCTTTTTCTCTTCAGGCTTAGAAGGAATATTTTTGCCTGGTGTTGTAGGGTCCGGATTACTCCACGTTTGTGTTCCAGAGGGTGGTGGGAGTAAAAGAGGAGGTACTAGTCTATATGTGTCTGTGAATGTGTATGTGTGGGCTTCCGGTAAACTTTAATGTTGAGGTTTCCATTCCCTTCAATGTGCACGGCACAGTCCAGGATTGGCAAACAGTTATTCTTTGTGTCTTCCCTGGCGAACTTTATGTTTTTATCCACAGCGTTGATGTTTGCAGTGAAGGATACTTCTTGAGTTTTGATTTTGACCCAGGTGTCGTCCGCATATCTGTAGCAGTGGCTGGGCCAATTTGTTTCCCCTCTCTGATATGTTTTTATATACATTAGGGGTGGGCGATATAAACGATATACGATAAAAACGATATAAATTTGGCCAACGATAGAGATTTTGACTATACCGCTCTATCGCGATAGCGCATATTGATGATGTCATCAAGCTGCGCCTGTTTTGGTCGAAAGTAGTGATGGTAAATTTGATTCTTTTTACTGAATCGAGTTTTAATGAGTCACTCACCAAAGTGAATCTGGTTTTTTGAGTCATTTGATTCACTGAGTCAGTTGACCAGAGAGTGCAAAAATGTACATTTTCATGTATATCCTACTGCTAAGATGAGTGATTCTAAAACTAAAACTATTTTATAGAGCAAAAAACAGCAAAAACATTTCTAAAACTAAGCAATTTCCTATCAAAATTGCTTAATAAACATTTATTTTGTTTATTTTTATTTTATTAGTATTTTCGTTAAATGTGTCAAATATATATTTTCTCATCTAAATGTCCACTGAGCTGTGAGCCAGGGGGCGGTAATGCGCCTTAACATTGGTTGCCAACCAAGAAGAAGAAGAAGCTGTGAGCCAGGAGGGAGTGGGTTAGTGAGTCCTGAGTGATTCGTTCGCTCTATGGCTGTATCCCAATTCAGGGTCTGCAGCCTTAAAGGCTGCATTTTAAGGCCGATTACGTCACAGCGGCGCGCCGAAGGCTGTCCCAATTTGAAGGCTGCTCGAAATGCGGCCCTCAAATGCGTCCTTCATTTCCCTGAATTTTAAGGATGTTTTTTTTTATTTTTATTATTATTATTTGCACAGAAATGTACAACAATTATGGCAATCTCTACAAAGATTCTATTTTCCCAACATGAAATAGTATCAGAAAAGGCTGAATTCCAGCATATAGGCTGTATCCCAATTCAGGGTCTGCAGCCTTAAAGTACGCAGCCTCAACGATCCTCAAGGGCCGCGTACTCAAAGACCGCTAAGGCCGGAAGTGCGAGGCTTGTGAAATGGGATGGTCTAGCCTCCGTTGTGCTGCCCAGGTTGCCTAGCAACCATGATACTAACAGCTGGAAACGTGTCATACAGCTTTGTGTGACAGAAATGAAGGAGAAAATCTTTTGTTCATTTGTTTGTTTGTTTCTACATGAGCTTTGATCATTCTCTGTAAGATTAAGGTCAGCTATTGAACGGCGTATATTTTAAAGTAAAGGCTTTAAAACAAAGTTAGTACAAACGTCACTAATGTCACATAACTTTGCCGACATGTGGCCAACAGTAATGTTTTAATGTTCTTCGTTATTAAACATTTGCACATAAATAAGTGACATAATATTTGTTAGATTTGTATTGTTCATTGTCATTTATGCTTAGAAATATTTAACCATATATGCTTAGAGGTGTATAATCATTTGTAGATTGAAAGAATGTCTCATCCTAGGAGGTCTGTAACAGCTCTGTGTAGCATGAAGGGGGAGTGCGTTCACTCCCTCTACAGAGTGTTCTGGCGTAGATCACACCTCCTAGGAGAGGTCGTATCTTCTCTTGTTGATATATGGTATAGCAAACACACGTATATCTGTTTAAGTATAAGAGCCTTTTGTTCAGATGGACCCGCTCCTGGCACCAGCGTTTGGGGAGTCTTCACAGGGTCACACCTTGACCTCACACACACACACACACACACACACACACACACACACACAGTATTCTTTGTTCACATGTATACCTATGTAGACGTCATATGTTAATGAACCTATGCATATTCATGTAACCTCAATAAAAGAACAGTGGTACGGGAGAGCGGACGAGAGCAACTGGGGTCAGGCGAGGGAACGGCGCCTCTTCGGTTTTCTCCCGTGCACGAATAACATGAAGAACTTTGCCTACTCGTGTCTTGCTTTGCAGTGTAATTATATTGTCTTCAATTTATTGTCACATCACATGTGCAGGCACACTGGCACAGCACATGCGAGTGAAATTCTTGTGTGCGAGCCCCACAAGCAACAGAGATGTGCAAACACAACAACACAAACGAGCAAAATACAAGAATGGCCAACCTGAAACTAATAAATATATGTACAATATATAATAGTGTATGCATTTCTGGATGTGTATACTAAATATTTTCCTACGTGTGTGTGTGTGTGTATACACATTTTTACAAATTAAATAGTAAAAAAAATAAAATAATAATAATAATAATAATAATAATAATAATAAAATATATAAAATATACAGAGTTGAATATGTGCAAAACAAGTGGCATTTATATACAGTATGGAGTGCATAATGTTGAAGTTCCAGTAGTGAAGCTGAGGTGTCTATGACGTGTTCAGCAGTCTGATGGCCTGATGGAAAAAGCTGTCTCTCAGTCTGCTGGTACGGGACCGGATGCTGCAGAACCTCCTTCCTGATGGAAGCAGTCTGAACAGTTTATGGCTGGGGTGACTGGAGTCCTTGATGATCCTCCCCGCTTTCCTCAGGCACCGCTTCCTGTAGATGTCTTGGAGGGAGGGAAGCTCACCTCCAATTATCCGTTCAGAGCACCGCACTACTCGCTGGAGAGCTTTGCAGTTGTAAGCGGTGCTGTTGCCATACCAGGTGGTGATGCATCCAGTGAGGATGCTCTCAATGGCACAGTGATAGAAGGTCCTGAGGATGCGGGGGCTCATGCCGAATCTTTTCAGTCTCCTGAGAAAGAAGAGGCGCTGCTGCGCCTTCTTCACTGTTTTGTTTGTGTGTACTGACCACGTAAGATCCTCAGCCAGATGTACTCCAAGGAACCGGAAGCTGCTCACTCTCTCCACAGCAGCGCCGTTGATGGTGATGGGGGTGTGTACTTCTCTGCACCTCCGGAAGTCCACTATCAACTCCTTTGTCTTTGCGACGTTGAGGGTGAGATGGTTGTCTTGACACCAGTGGGTCAGGGCGCTGACCTCCTCCCTGTAAGCCGTCTCATCACCGTTGGTGATAAGACCCACCACTGTAGTGTCGTCCGCAAACTTCACAATGATGTTGGAGCTGTTAGTGGCTGTGCAGTCGTAGGTGTAGAGTGAGTACAGGAGAGGGCTCAGTACACACCCCTGTGGAGCACCAGTGTTCAGTGTGATGGGGGATGAGGTGATGCTGCCCAGTCTGACCACCTGGCGTCTGTCAGACAGGAAGCTAAGGATCCAGCTGCAGAGGGAGCTGCTCAGTCCTAGATCCTGCAGTTTCCTGTCCAGCTTCGAGGGAACGATGGTATTGAATGCTGAGCTGTAATCTACAAACAGCATCCTCACATACGTGTCTCTCTTCTCCAGGTGTGACAGGGCAGTGTGTAGTGTCAGGGCTATGGCATCATCAGTGGACCTGTTGTGGCGGTATGCAAACTGTAGAGGGTCCAGTGAGTCGGGTAGTGCAGAGCAGATGAAGTCCCTGACCAGCTTCTCGAAGCATTTGCTTACGATGGGGGTCAGGGCTACAGGTCGCCAGTCGTTCAATGAGGAGATGGTGGAGGATTTGGGTACAGGGACGATGGTGGCCATTTTGAAGCAGGCTGGGACTACAGACAGAGAGAGGGAAAGGTTGAAGATGTGCGTGAACACTCCAGCCAGCTGAGCCGCGCATGACTTGAGGACGCGGCCGGGAATCCCGTCCGGACCAGTAGCTTTGCGCGCGTTCACCTTCCTGAAGCACTTCCGCACATCCTCCTCAGACACAGTGTGCGCACTGACGTCATCCGCGGTGCGCACACTGTCCGGTCTCATGGTGTTCGCTGCGTCGAATCTAGCGTAGAATACGTTTAGATCCTCACACAGGATGGTTTCCCTCTAAAGTCTGTGATCGTGTTTAGTCCCTGCCACATACTCCGAGGGTTGTCAAACTGTTGCTCCACCCTGTCCCTGTACTCACGTTTGGCTGCTTTGATCGTCTTCCGGAGTTGGTAATGTGCGTGTTTGTAGTCCGATGTGTTCGCGGAGGCAAAGGCGGTGTTCCGTGCCGCCAGTGCCGCGCGAACATCTCTGTTAATCCAGGGTTTTTGATTTGGGAAGGATTTGACTGTTCTGGATGGGACGACATCTTCCACGCATTTCCTGATAAATCCACAGACTGAGTCTGTGTACTCATCAATGTCTCTGGCGGCCACGTGAAACATTTCCCAGTCCGCGTGATCAAAACAGTCCCGCAGCGCAGACTCCGATTGGTCCGTCCAACAGTGCACCGCCCTCCGGGTTGGAGCTTCCTGTTTCAGCTTCTGCCTGTAGGCGGGCAGGAGCAGGATGGAGCAGTGATCTGATTGGCCGAATGGGGCGCGGGGGAGGGCTTTGTACGCATCCCGGAAAGAGGTGTAACAGTGGTCGAGTAGCCGGTTTCCACGTGTGTTAAAAAGGATGTGTTGATGGAGTTTTGGTGAGACTTTCTTCAGGTTTCCCTTATTAAAGTCTCCGGCTGTGATAAACGCTGCCTCTGGGTGTGCGGTTTCCTCACTGCTGATCACGCTGTACAGTTCCCTGAGTGCACGGTCAGTGTCGGCTTGTGGGGGTATGTAAACAGCCGTAATAATCACTGCTGTAAATTCCCTCGGTAGCCAGAATGGCCGGCACTTAATCATCAGGTACTCCAGGTCCGGTGAGCAGAAGGATTTGACCGGGTGCACGTTCGCATAATCACACCAGCTGTTCGAGGCTGATATTACACGCTAAGCAACACCGAGTAAGTTTAGAGTCCAACTCTATAACTGTACGTCTTCGCCGCTCAGTGGGGCGTTGTCCGTGGCCGCTCAGTGGGGATAAAATTGTTTGTACGTCTTCGCCGCTCAGTGGGGAGTTGTCCGTGGCCGCTCAGTGGGGCTAAAATTTGCCGTCTAAGTGGGGCGATGTACAAAGCCGCTCAGTGGGGTTTTTTGTACAGAAGCATTAAGTCGCAGAGTTGCGCAGTTCGAACTTTTTTTTGTTCGCCGTCTTAGTGGGGCGAAATACAGACCGCTGTGTGGGGTACTGTAGTGAGTTCTCCACCGCTCAGTGGGGTGTTGAGAAGTTCCGCAGGGTCCAGATTGTGCTGGACAATAGGCCTATTTTGTGTTGTTGTCATTGTTGTCATCGTCGTTTTTGTTGTTGCTGTGTGTGAGTGTGTGCGGAGCAGAACACGTGGTCTGTGACACCGACTGTTGTTATTATCATGGGTTTCTAAGCAACCAAGAGTGAGTCGGAGGGAGACAGACGTTTGTGCTGGACTTTGCTCCTGGCAGCACAAAGTATTTAAATAAAGATGAGAGAGAAGTTTTCAGAAAACACACCAGCCTTGAAGAGCGTGTGGAGAAGGCCTGCCACATCAGCAGCACTTGAGATGTGCTGTGGTGAATGGCTTTCCCCCACCCCCTTGCTGACACAAAATGTTAACTCTTTAGCTTGCCCTGATCGACAACAGCCTGTGTGCCAGACCACAGACGTAATTGAGGTGGATAGTTGTTAAAAGTAATCTACATTAAGCTTGTGGTTGCTCAAATTCAGTACAATGACATATGAGGTGAAGTGATATAGGCAAATATTTGAACTAATGAAGTGCATAGAGGCACTTGTTCTGTGTGAAAGACTGTCGTCTTATTATGAGCCGTTGTTGAGATATACAGCACACCTGTGAAAACAACTAATATGCTGAACCCTGTATGGCACATCTAAAAGTACATGATGGAGAAGCTGTATTGAATATGAAAGTGTAAGACTTTGCCGCTGTGGGCAGAGCATGCAACTACTGCGTGATGTTGCGTTGCGGGGTTTTTTCCTCTGAGCTGATGAGCAAGCTACACATTATCAGATCAAGAGCTGTCTGAGAACTACTCAAAGAGAGGGAAACAGAGAGTGTGCAGCGTTTCCGTGAGCAGTTTTCCTGCACCTTGACTCGTGTGTGTGTAGCATCAGCATCATGTTTTTGTTTATTTGTTTTGTTGGGTTAAAAATAATTAAATAAACTGGTGATCATATTTATGGATCACCATGGTATCATCAGCCATGTGATTTATTTATGCAGATGAAAAAGAGAAAGAATTTATATTGTAGATGAAAAATAATCATAGGGAAAAGGTTTTGTGTTGATCAGCCAAAAACAACCACAATTTCATTTTCTGCTTTTAAGAAAGGATTGTTCACAAAAACACAGAGAGAGAGAGAGAGAGAGAGAGATGTGTGTTGGTTAAGCAGCGATGATAATAATGAAAATGTCTTAGTTCGTCACTTTCAGGTGAAAAGCAGACCTGAATCAATTTTCCACATGCAGCAGTCGGAAGAGAGTTATAGTTTAACATCATTGGAAACATGCAGGCCAAGTTTCTGGCTGACTTATTTAAAGCGCAATGTGTATGTGTCTCTCAACCTCACAAGCAAGTGCTCACTCCTCCCTGAAGATAACGAATGCAGCTCCAAAGAGCAATAACATGGCAGATAAAGAGACAGCAGCAAAGTCCTGAACAAAGAGTCCCAGCAAAAGCAGCAGTGCGGACAAACAGCATCAGAGAAGAAGAGCAAACCCATCATCCTGACTGATCGGATGAATGGCACTGTGTTTACAACAAGCTGAAACTTCACTGTGCATGTGACAAGAACATTTGAGGAGAACTGAGGAGACTGTTGGAGTTTGACATTTGCCACCTGTGGAGTAAAATGGCAAGAAGAGACAGTGAAACACAGGAGAAAGCTGAAGGAGAACTGCCAGCTGTTGGACTGTTGAAGTGGGAGAGGACAACAGAGTGAGAGGACAACAGAGTGAGAAGACTAGGTGAGAACACATAGGAATTATTTAATGTGGGAAATCAAAATTTGGGTTAGCAAACCTGGGGAAAAGAAAACTGACTGCTTAAGTTGGAAAATTGTGAAGGAGTCTGAAACACTGCGAAAATAGAAACATACAAAATCACACAAACAAGCAGAACATGCATTAACCCTACTAACAATTCCAAACACAAAATAACTCATGAAGACTCATAGCACATTAGTTAAGAAATGATTAAATAATAGTAGAGAAGTGTGTAGGAAAGGCAGGTTTAAGAACATGCTCTGCTGGAGATGCAGCTCCACAGACATGCATTAAACCTGCCTAATAACACAAACACCCATGCAATGAAAATTAGCTTGTTATCTTTCATCAGTGTTAAAATAGTGTCAATTTAGCAGACACTTGTTATCAAACACTGAATTTATCCAATGCAAAAAATTGACTCTCTAGGTTGCAGGACAACAGTTTAACTTTTGTGGGAAAAAAGATCCTGGTTTGACCAACCAGTGATCAGACAATAAATTTAGTTGTTAATATAGTAAATTGGGAGAAGCTTCCTGCTTGATTGATGCAGCACAAGTAATTTACTGTATGAGGGAAATTGTCTTTTGTGATACTATTTTGAACATGCATTTCTGTCGTCCTGTCAACTTAGTGGGTTAATAGCTGATATGCAAATTAGTTGATCGTTCTTAGATTAATGAAAGGTGACTGAATTCTAGCACGAGTGAATGAGATGTGTTGGAGTTTGTTGTGTGTTGTGTGGAGACTCTAAAACACTGAGGTTTCCTGTTTTGATGTGCGAGTAAATCCTGTATTTAGATACACAACTCTGAATACGTCAGAACAAACTTCTTTTGTGAAGTGCATGACAGCATGTCACATGTTTTATGATGAAGGGAAAAAGGAAAAATTGAATAAAATAGATCTGTGGCCTAAATGAGTGAAGAGCACAGACCTGGTGATTAAACTCATAGCTAATATGACATTAGGGTTATGTTGTGTGTTGTGCAGCTGATGGTTGGTTTGGAGTGAATCTAGCTGATGATTCTTCTCCTGTTGTGAAGTTGATGAGGAGTTTGTGTCATGACTTAACAAGGCCTTTTTATTTTGATACTTTCACAGTGCACTGAAAGTTTGGTTTGATAATCTCTGTTATTTTTTCATTTTTATCTTTTGAACAGGCACTGATTTTGTTTGTCTATTTCTTTTCTTTAAGCAGATCTGCACGTCGGGAATTAAAAGTGCTATACGACCTGTCGAGAAAGCCGTTACAAGTGAGTTTTCTCCACATTAATGGGCTCTGGAGAAAGCCACTTATTGGGACAATATTAAATGAAAGCCCCGGCCTAAAAAGGATTCAGCGATGTAATCCGATCTAAAGTTCTTTTTCTTTTTGAGATGACGTCATTTTGCTGGAAGTGGAAACTAAATGCGACGATAGGTTCCACTATCAGCAAAGAAAGAATGCATGAATGAATGAGTGAAAGAAAAAAAAAACTGACTGACTGGTAAATGCTGACAAAAGCTGACAAGACTTTACTGATGTAACACGACTGTGTGAAGTTAAACCCCACTTGACAAAGGTGCAGATGAATCTATGTGTGTTTCCTTTTACGGGAGCGGAAGATGACAGCAACATTCGAGGTTGCGTGATCATTTAACCTTTTAAGTGCCACTTTCTGTGTCTGTGCATCTACCAGGGGTGTTATTCACTACCTTGTGTTGCTCACAGAGGAAACTGTGAGAAAGTGTGTATACGTGTCATGGTCCCCGTGCCTGCTCGGCTGGCCCTGTGTGGCTACATGTTATGTTTTGTCTATTCTCTCTCTCCTCTCTCTCTGCTCGCTGCCTGGGCGGAGCTCATTGTGAGCTCCCGGCCTCCACCACCTGTAGGCAATCACCTGTGGCTCCTCACCTTGTTTGCTCCCGCTACTTAAGGCAGTGACTGAGAGCACCTCGCCGCTGGACTATTGAGTAACGCTCGTCAGTGCTACTTTAGCCTCAGCCAGTTTTGAGCTCTGTCCGTGAAAGTTCTGTGCTAACTCTTGTTCTCTGTATGCAGATTTCTCGTGCTTGGTTTGGGGACTCTGGACGCTTTTCCCGACTCCTCTCTGCACCCCTGGGAACCCTGGCCCCCTTCTCCTTCACCTGTATATAGTGCACCTGGAGTGTGTAAATAAACCTGTTTTTCTGAGATTTCAGTCTGCGCCGAGTCCTCCCTGCTCCTCCGTGACAATACGTCTGCGCAGCGCTAACATTTGCATTTCTTTTACATTCTTACAGCATGCCAGTTCTTCATGTGAATTGATGATGCGATTTATACCAGGACAACTGGTTGATGTTTTTTCCTACTACAGGATTTCTGGGTTTATGTGTGAAGAAAACTGTGTTTATAGGTTATGAGTGGTGATGCTGTTACACTGTGTTTTTGGGAAAATGTGACGGTTACTTTGATGATATGAATAACATTCTTTCCACAGCAATGGATGGTTGATTTTATGGTCTTTTTTATGGCACCTCTGGAACCTGTTGACCTGTGTCTGACCTGCGTCTGACCACAGTCAATGTGTATTGCTAATGTTTGTTTTTCTGAGACTGCATGTGGAAGATTCAGCGGAAGCGGACAAGTGACATGAGAAAAACAGATAGGAGATGCAGTGTTTATGGAAAAGTTGAATATGGGCTCTTAGCTGGCCACTTTGAGCCCATAGTAATATATGAGCGGAGTGACTTCGCTTAAGAGCAGTCACCGATTACGTTAATGTTGCCTGAGTACATGGGATTATCCATGTCCGAGGTGACTTATGGAAATAATTGTAGTTTACTGATTTGAGAAAACCTGCACATGACACTTGTCTTGCTGATGTTGAATGCTTATTGTTCTTATGATACAATTGTTTACAAGTGTGAAGTTTGATTTCATTTCCAGATCTTGTTTCCAGGCCATGATGGTGTGTATGCAGGCTCCTGGCAGAGCCAGGTGTTAAGCAAACTTAATATGCAAAACACGCTAACATCTTTTATTGCAGGGTTACGGAGCTACTCCAGCGGAGATGCCCTGATGTTGCCTGGGACATGATCTAGCTAACCTTTTTCTTTATGACAGGGATCCAGGTTTGGTGAGTTGACGCATGAGAGTGTCCATGCGTCAAGAGGTGGGGTCCAGGAATTAACATTAAACAATGTTTTCTATTATTGTTGCAGTGATTTGTGTGATTAACCGTTTATTTACAGGTATTAAACCTATGCAAGTGGTGCATCCATGTTCAGATGAGGCTTTGATGGCCTATAAGTGAAGTTCACTGAACTAAAGAATGTGGTTTGATGATTGTTGACATGCTCTCCAAATAGAAGTTTTTCCTCCTAGCAAGGAAATACAGGTGCAGCAGTAATCTCCTGAGGAATCTTCAGAGGCCCAGTGAGAAGCGAGAACCATTCCAGGCATAACTGACAGCCCAGGCAGTGGTTGAGGTCAAAGGTCGAGCTGGTTGGGGCCCATCATGAGATCAGACCTCGGAGCCACAGCAAGGACCATGAAACTGCCTGCAAACTTATCAGAGCCACTGCAAAGAGGTCGAGGTCCCAGGAAACCCCAGCACCCTTAAGACAGCACAATAGAGAAATCTCACACTTGGTTGTTTCAGTGGTGAGGGGGGAGTGCTGATTGAGCCCCCGTAGGGTAAGCTCGCACTTCAACCTCCAGCCTCTGATCAACTCTAGGGCAACCAAGTGCGAGGCGTGACGGCTGAATCAGCTGAACCAGGAGGAAGGCAGAGAAGCTGAGTGTTTTGAGACAGGTCCAGCAGGCCCAAAATCAGGACTATGCGTGACGAGAAGGAGTGCCTGAGAGGATCGTCCACAAGATGGGAGCTGAGGCCAGGAGAGAGACTTCAGGAGGATCAGAGATCATCTTCAGCACAGCAGACATCACACAGAGAGCTGTGCTACTGAGCTTCCAGGAGATCAAGAGGAGACTTCCCACAGCAAGATTTTAAATAAAATGAAAGATTCAATATTGATGCTGAGGAAGACAACTAAGGTGTACGACGTGCTCTGCCTTAAACCTTCAGCAGCGTTAGAACATGTAAACTCGAGGGATGAGGGGAGCGTGCCAAGCTCCATCGACAACGCAGAGGGAATCTAAGGATGACATCATGATTCTGTGAAAGCACAGGAACCGGAAGCTATGGTGGTGATGACAGCAGTTTCCTATGAACATCACCTAATGCTGTGCCACTATACTGTGCATACGATGACACTCTGAAGGCTGCTGGGATCACAACAGCAGTAAGATAACGGAACCCAGCACCCTTTCCACAGAGAGGTTTTTCTGCAGAGCGTGGACAGTGGAGGATTCATAAATATTCCCCTCACAAGACGAAGGTAGAGGCCATAAAACTAGAGTGCTGAGAGGTCTGCAGCTTTCATGATAGCTGAGACCCATGTTGACAAACAACAAAACCAACTGGTATGTTTGAATGTCTATTCTACATACATTTGGACTCTGGTCCTATGGACAATGATGGAAACAACTGGAAGAGACATTACTGACGCCCTGCAGAACTCAAACCACTCTGCAGAGAGACATGTGATGTGCACACCCGGAGGAAGCATCACCAAGCTGAGATATTTTTGAAAATGTTACTTTCTTATTTTCACTATTGAATTAACAATTTCTTTGTTTGTTTGTAGGATGCAGTTTGCCATTGGATGAGATCAATGAGTAATGGGATAACTGCTAATACATTTGTTAAACTGTGTACTTTTTCAGTAATTTAAGGTGATTGACATATGCTGTGTATAAAAATGTTTGCATTGAAACTGTCAGACATGAAGTATTCATAACTGGGAACTTTTCAAGCATAAAGGTCAAAAAGGGGGGAAATGTTAGATTTGTATTGTTCATTGTCATTTATGCTTAGAAATATTTAACCATATATGCTTAGAGGTGTATAATCAATTGTAGATTGAAAGAATGTCTCATCCTAGGAGGTCTGTAACAGCTCTGTGTAGCATGAAGGGGGAGTGCGTTCACTCCCTCTACAGAGTGTTCTGGCGTAGATCACACCTCCTAGGAGAGGTCGTATCTTCTCTTGTTGATATATGGTATAGCAAACACACGTATATCTGTTTAAGTATAAGAGCCTTTTGTTCAGATGGACCCGCTCCTGGCACCAGCGTTTGGGGAGTCTTCACAGGGTCACACCTTGACCTCACACACACACACACACACAGTATTCTTTGTTCACATGTATACCTATGTAGACGTCATATGTTAATGAACCTATGCATATTCATGTAACCTCAATAAAAAGAACAGTGGTACGGGAGAGCGGACGAGAGCAACTGGGGTCAGGCGAGGGAACGGCGCCTCTTCGGTTTTCTCCCGTGCACGAATAACATGAAGAACTTTGCCTACTCGTATCTTGCTTTGCAGTGTAATTATATTGTCTTCAACATTCCAGCGGATGGGTTCAAGCTAAAAACCTATCAATATTCAGTACTTACTTAAAGTTTACTCTTCGGGCACCCCCATCCGCCGTTTTTTTCCCAGCAAAATTATCCACACCCACCGCCGCGCTATGCATTCTGGGATATGTTGGGCCACGAAGTCTACATCGTCACGTCCTTAAAATTCAGGGAAATGAAGGACGCATTTCAGGGCCGCATTTTGAGCAGCCTTTGAATTGGGACAGCCTTCGGCGCGCCGCTGTGACGTAATCGGCCTTGAAATGCGTACTTTAAGGCTGCAGACCCTGAATTGGGATACAGCCATAAAAGATAGATAATGAACAGGAAGTACAAACAACAACAAAAAAAATAAAAATAAAATCAAACCCCAAACAGAATCAAAGCAAACAAACTGTCACGGTTTGCGGGGCAAGCCGTGTGGATTTGTAGTAAGGACCCAAAAGGCGGCAGCTCTGGTGCAGGTGAGTGTTTATTGACAGGGGTGTAAGTACAAACAGCAGTGGCGACAAAACATGAAACCGGAAACCTAAACTGGGTAAACTAATAAGACAAACCAGAATGAGGATGCAGGGAGGTCCGGAGAAATACATACGGGGAGACGCAGGGAGACCGAGGGGAAACAACACAGACGAACCAGCGATTACTAAGACAGAAAATACAACTTAAATACACTCAGAACACAGGGAGATTACACACAGGTGGGAGACACAGCTGGGAGTGATTAACATGACGAGACCAGGGAGGCAAACTGAAAACACTCACATAAGACACAGACCTTCACAATAAAACAGGAACACACGGGGGGGAACAGGGTAAACACCAATTAGAGAACAGAACCAAAATCGCGAAGAGAAAACACAAAACGCTGGGTCAAAAGGACCCAGGATGATGACACAAAAAAAAAAAAAAAAAAAAAAAAGACATTATGCTTTAGGGATTTCTTGCAGATCTAGTTCAATAATCATATGATTCAGGACCAGAGCTTGTTTTTTGTCAATAAATTTAACAGATGAGAGGAAGAGGCAGAGTTCTTTGTGAAAAGTTTTCAGAAAACGACATTTGTGAATGACGAATTTCCCCATAATAATTATTACATTTAAAACATTTTCAAGCTTCTTTTCTTTTCTTAGAGAACCAAAGATAATATCATTTTTAGAAAATTCAAGTAAGTTTGGAATCTTTGGAAAGTGCCAGTAGTGCACATCGTTCCAAGGGGCTTTACAGAATATACAATCATAAAATAAATGTTCTGTTGATTCAATATCCCCATCACAAAAAGAGCAAGAATTATTATCAATAGCAAAGCGACGTCTGAGAAATTCTTTGGAAGGGTAAATACCAGAGAGTATTTTGTAGTGGACCTCCTTAACTTTGGGAGGAATGGGAAGTTTTAGGTAATTTTTTCTGATCTCTTTTTGATCACCGGAGAACAGATGTGAGATGGAATTTGGATTGGATCTATAAGGGAAAAACATTAGTAAATAATTCCCTAATTTGGGAGTTTTTTAGACTGTTAGCTGTAATGCCCATTTACCAAGAGTTCAGGGAGGTCAGGGGATCTATAGTCAGGGTTTTGACAAAGATTATATGCTGTACAAAGAATGTTTTGAGGGATAGCCTTAGTAATTTTTTGAAATTCTTTGTTATTTATTTACAGATTATAATTGGTGGTGAAATCTTCTAATAAAATTTTACCTCTATCATTTAACAAATGCATCACTGACCAGATGCCCTTATCGTACCATTTTTTTTATAAAGATTGATTTGTTTCTGTTTTTGTTGCTGGGCAAACAGGTTTTGCAGCTGTTTGAGCTAAGATTTTCAAGTTATTCACATAATGAAAACCTATACTTTGTGTCGGGCAAGAACTCCATTCAAATGCATGTAATAGCGAGAAACGCACTAACGTGGTGAAATAAAGCCTTTTTCATGGTCTTCATAAAGACAGCTGTAACTTAAACCCAGAAATACATATTTATGGCTTTATCTTATAGAATTCAATATCCCCGACTTTGTGTCGGGCGAGAACGCCATTCAAATGCATTTGCGTGATAGAATTCAATATCCCCGTGTTGAGCAAGCGGTTTTTGCAGCTGTTTGAGCTAAGATTTTCAAGTTATTCACATAATGAAAACCTATACTTTGTTTCGTGCGAGTTCCCCATTCAAATGCATGTAACAGTGAGAAACGCACTGTCTTGGCGAAATAAAGCCTTTTCATGGTCTTCATAAAGACAGCTGTAACTTTTGATAGAAGATTCAGATATACATATTTATGGCTTTATCTTATAGAATTCAATATCCCCGTGCTGGGCAAACAGGTTTTGCAGCTGTTTGAGCTAAGATTTTCAAGTTATTCACATAATGAAAACCTATACTTTGTTTCGTGCGAGTTCCCCATTCAAATGCATGTAATCGTCAGAAACGCACTGTCTTGGCGAAATAAAGCCTTTTCATGGTCTTCATAAAGACAGCTGTAACTTTTGATAGAAGACTCAGAAATACATATTTATGGCTTTATCTTATATAATTCAATATCCCCGTGCTGGGCAAACAGGTTTTGCAGCTGTTTGAGCTAAGATTTTCAAGTTATTCACAAAATGAATACCTATACTTTGTGTCGGGCAAGAACGCCATTCAAATGCATCTAATAGAAACGCACTAACGTGGTGAAATAAAGCGTTTTTGCACAACTTCATATAAATCGGTGTAACTTTTGATAGAAGATTCAGATATACGTATTCATGGCTTTATCTTATAGAATTCAATATCCCCGTGCTGGGCAAACAGGTTTTGCAGCTGTTTGAGCTAAGATTTTCAAGTTATTCACATAATGAAAACCTATACTTTGTGTCGGGCGAGAACTCCATTCAAATGCATGTAACAGCGAGAAACGCACTAACGTGGTGAAATAAAGCTTTTTTCATGGTCTTCATAAAGACAGCTGTAACTTTTGATAGAAGATTCAGACTCACATATTTATGGCTTTATCTTATAGAATTCAATATCCCCGTGCTGGGCAAAAAGGTTTTGCAGCTGTTTGAGCTAAGATTTTCAAGTTATTCACATAATGAAAACCTATACTTTGTTTCGTGCGAGTTCCCCATTCAAATGCATGTAATCGTCAGAAACGCACTGTCTTGGCGAAATAAAGCGTTTTTGCACAACTTCATATAAATCGGTGTAACTTTTGATAGAAGATTCAGACTCACATGTTCATGGCTTCATCTTATAGAATTCAATATCCCCGTGCTGGGCAAACGGGTTTTGCAGCTGTTCGAGCTAAGATTTTCAAGTTATTCACATAATGAAAACCTATACTTTGTGTCGGGCAAGAACTCCATTCAAATGCATGTAATAGCGAGAAACGCACTAACGTGGTGAAATAAAGCCTTTTTCATGGTCTTCATAAAGACAGCTGTAACTTAAACCCAGAAATACATATTTATGGCTTTATCTTATAGAATTATATATCCCCGACTTTGTGTCGGGCGAGAACGCCATTCAAATGCATTTGCGTGATAGAATTCAATATCCCCGTGCTGGGCAAACGGGTTTTGCAGCTGTTTGAGCTAAGATTTTCAAGTTATTCACATAATGAAAACCTATACTTTGTTTCATGCGAGTTCCCCATTCAAATGCATGTAATCGTCAGAAACGCAGTGTCTTGGCGAAATAAAGCGTTTTTGCACAACTTCATATAAATCGGTGTAACTTTTGATAGAAGACTCAGATATACGTATTCATGGCTTTATCTTATAGAACTCAATATCCCCGTGCTGGGCAAACAGGTTTTGCAGCTGTTTGAGCTAAGATTTTCAAGTTATTCACATAATGAAAACCTATACTTTGTTTCGTGCGAGTTCCCCATTCAAATGCATGTAATCGTCAGAAACGCACTAACGTGGTGAAATAAAACGTTTTTCATGGTCTTCATAAAGACAGCTGTAACTTTTGATAGAAGACTCAGAAATACATATTTATGGCTTTATCTTATAGAATTCAATATCCCCGTGCTGGGCAAACGGGTTTTGCAGCTGTTTGAGCTAAGATTTTCAAGTTATTCACATAATGAAAACCTATACTTTGTTTTGGTCGAGTTCCCCATTCAAATGCATGTAACAGTGAGAAACGCACTGTCTTGGCGAAAGAAAGCGTTTTTGCACAACTTCATATAAATCGGTGTAACTTTTGATAGAAGATTCAGATACACATGTTTATGGCTTTATCTTATAGAATTCAAGGTCTCCGTGCTGAGTAAAAAGGTTTTGCAGCTGTTTGAGCTAAGATTTTCAAGTTATTCACATAATGAAAACCTATACTTTGTTTTGGTCGAGTTCCCCATTCAAATGCATGTAACAGTGAGAAACGCACTGTCTTGGCGAAAGAAAGCTATTTTGTACAACTTCATATAAATGGGTGTAACTTCTGATAGAAGACTCAGAAATACATATTTATGGCTTTTATACTATAGAATTCAATATCCCCGTGCTGGGCAAAAAGGTTTTTCAGCTGTTTGAGCTAAGATTTTCAAGTTATTCACATAATGAAAGCCTATACTTTGTGTCGGGCGAGAACTCCATTCAAATGCATGTAACAGTGAGAAACGCACTGTCTTGGCGAAATAAAGCGTTTTTGCACAACTTCATATAAATAGCTGTAACTTTTGATAGAAGACTCAGACACACATGTTTATGGCTTTATCTTATAGAACTCAATATCCCCGTGATGGGCAAACAGGTTTTGCAGCCGTTTGAGCTAAGATTTTAAAATTATTCACATAATGAAAACCTATACTTTGTTTCGGTCGAGTTCCCCATTCAAATGCATGTAACAGTGAGAAACGCACTAACGTGGTGAAATAAAGCCTTTTCATGGTCTTCATAAAGACAGCTGTAACTTTTGATAGAAGACTCAGAAATACATATTTATGGCTTTATCTTATAGAATTCAATATCCCCGTGCTGGGCAAACAGGTTTTGCAGCCGTTTGAGCTAAGATTTTAAAATGATTCACATAATGAAAACCTATACTTTGTTTCGGTCGAGTTCCCCATTCAAATGCATGTAACAGTGAGAAACGCACTAACGTGGTGAAATAAAGCCTTTTCATGGTCTTCATAAAGACAGCTGTAACTTTTGATAGAAGACTCAGAAATACATATTTATGGCTTTATCTTATAGAATTCAATATCCCCGTGCTGGGCAAACAGGTTTTGCAGCTGTTTGAGCTAAGATTTTCAAGTTATTCACATAATGAAAACCTATACTTTGTGTCGGGCGAGAACTCCATTCAAATGCATGTAACAGTGAGAAACGCACTGTCTTGGCGAAATAAAGCGTTTTTGCACAACTTCATATAAATAGCTGTAACTTTTGATAGAAGACTCAGACACACATGTTTATGGCTTTAGCTTATAGACTTCAATATCCCCGTGCTGGGCAAACGGGTTTTGCAGCTGTTTGAGCTAAGATTTTCAAGTTATTCACATAATGAAAACCTATACTTTGTTTCGTGCGAGTTCCCCATTCAAATGCATGTAATCGTCAGAAACGCACTGTCTTGGCGAAATAAAGCGTTTTGCAAAACTTCATATAAATAGCTGTAACTTTTGATAGAAGATTCAGATATACGTATTCATGGCTTTATCTTATAGAATTCAATATCCCCGTGCTGGGCAAACAGGTTTTGCAGCTGTTTGAGCTAAGATTTTCAAGTTATTCACATAATGAAAACCAATAAGTAAGAGTACAAGATATTTACAAAAAGCAGACCTCAGTGCAAGAAAGAGTCTTTCCAACACTGAAAAAGCACAGAGGCCAACTTTGACATGAAAAGGTGTTCAAACAAGTACAAGATATTTACAATAAGCAGACCTCAGTGCAAGAAAGAGTCTTTCCAACACTGACAAGCACAGAGGCCAACTTTGACATGAAAAGGTGTAAAAACAAGTACAAGATATTTACAATAAGCAGACCTCAGTGCAAGAAAGAGTCTTTCCAACACTGATAAGCACAGAGGCCAACTTTGACATTAAAAGGTGTAAAAAGAAGTACAAGATATTTACAATAAGCAGACCTCAGTGCAAGAAAGAGTCTTTCCAACACTGATAAGCACAGAGGCCAACTTTGACATGAAAAGGTGTTCAAACAAGTACAAGATATTTACAATAAGCAGACCTCAGTGCAAGAAAGAGTCTTTCCATCACTGATAAGCTCAGAGGCCAACTTTGACATTAAAAGGTGTTCAAACAAGTACAAGATATTTACAATAAGCAGACCTCAGTGCAAGAAAGAGTCTTTCCATCACTGATAAGCACAGAGGCCAACTTTGACATGAAAAGGTGTTCAAACAAGTACAAGATATTTACAATAAGCAGACCTCAGTGCAAGAAAGAGTCTTTCCAACACTGATAAGCACAGAGGCCAACTTTGACATGAAAAGGTGTTCAAACAAGTACAAGATATTTACAATAAGCAGACCTCAGTGCAAGAAAGAGTCTTTCCAACACTGATAAGCACAGAGGCCAACTTTGACATTAAAAGGTGTAAAAAGAAGTACAAGATATTTACAATAAGCAGACCTCAGTGCAAGAAAGAGTCTTTCCATCACTGATAAGCTCAGAGGCCAACTTTGACATTAAAAGGTGTAAAAAGAAGTACAAGATATTTACAATAAGCAGACCTCAGTGCAAGAAAGAGTCTTTCCAACACTGATAAGCACAGAGGCCAACTTTGACATGAAAAGGTGTTCAAACAAGTACAAGATATTTACAATAAGCAGACCTCAGTGCAAGAAAGAGTCTTTTCAACACTGAAAAAGCACAGAGGCCAACTTTGACATGAAAAGGTGTTCAAACAAGTACAAGATATTTACAATAAGCAGACCTCAGTGCAAGAAAGAGTCTTTCCAACACTGATAAGCACAGAGGCCAACTTTGACATTAAAAGGTGTAAAAACAAGTACAAGATATTTACAATAAGAAGACCTCAGTGCAAGAAAGACTCTTTCCAACACTGATAAGCACAGAGGCCAACTTTGACATTAAAAGGTGTAAAAACAAGTACAAGATATTTACAATAAGCAGACCTCAGTGCAAGAAAGAGTCTTTCCATCACTGATAAGCACAGAGGCCAACTTTGACATTAAAAGGTGTAAAAACAAGTACAAGATATTTACAATAAGAAGACCTTAGTGCAAGAAAGAGTCTTTCCAACACTGATAAGCACAGAGGCCAACTTTGACATTAAAAGGTGTTCAAACAAGTACAAGATATTTACAATAAGCAGACCTCGGTGCAAGAAAGAGTCTTTCCAACACGGAAAAAGCACAGAGGCCAACTTTGACATGAAAAGGTGTAAAAACAAGTACAAGATATTTACAATAAGCAGACCTCAGTGCAAGAAAGACTCTTTCCATCACTGATAAGCACAGAGGCCAACTTTGACATTAAAAGGTGTTCAAACAAGTACAAGATATTTACAATAAGCAGACCTCAGTGCAAGAAAGAGTCTTTCCAACAATGAAAAAGCACAGAGGCCAACTTTGACATTAAAAGGTGTTCAAACAAGTACAAGATATTTACAATAAGCAGACCTCAGTGCAAGAAAGAGTCTTTCCAACACTGATAAGCACAGAGGCCAACTTTGACATTAAAAGGTGTAAAAAGAAGTACAAGATATTTACAATAAGCAGACCTCAGTGCAAGAAAGAGTCTTTCCAACACTGATAAGCACAGAGGCCAACTTTGACATGAAAAGGTGTTCAAACAAGTACAAGATATTTACAATAAGCAGACCTCAGTGCAAGAAAGAGTCTTTCCATCACTGATAAGCTCAGAGGCCAACTTTGACATTAAAAGGTGTTCAAACAAGTACAAGATATTTACAATAAGCAGACCTCAGTGCAAGAAAGAGTCTTTCCATCACTGATAAGCACAGAGGCCAACTTTGACATGAAAAGGTGTTCAAACAAGTACAAGATATTTACAATAAGCAGACCTCAGTGCAAGAAAGAGTCTTTCCAACACTGATAAGCACAGAGGCCAACTTTGACATGAAAAGGTGTTCAAACAAGTACAAGATATTTACAATAAGCAGACCTCAGTGCAAGAAAGAGTCTTTCCAACACTGATAAGCACAGAGGCCAACTTTGACATTAAAAGGTGTAAAAAGAAGTACAAGATATTTACAATAAGCAGACCTCAGTGCAAGAAAGAGTCTTTCCATCACTGATAAGCTCAGAGGCCAACTTTGACATTAAAAGGTGTAAAAAGAAGTACAAGATATTTACAATAAGCAGACCTCAGTGCAAGAAAGAGTCTTTCCAACACTGATAAGCACAGAGGCCAACTTTGACATGAAAAGGTGTTCAAACAAGTACAAGATATTTACAATAAGCAGACCTCAGTGCAAGAAAGAGTCTTTTCAACACTGAAAAAGCACAGAGGCCAACTTTGACATGAAAAGGTGTTCAAACAAGTACAAGATATTTACAATAAGCAGACCTCAGTGCAAGAAAGAGTCTTTCCAACACTGATAAGCACAGAGGCCAACTTTGACATTAAAAGGTGTAAAAACAAGTACAAGATATTTACAATAAGAAGACCTCAGTGCAAGAAAGACTCTTTCCAACACTGATAAGCACAGAGGCCAACTTTGACATTAAAAGGTGTAAAAACAAGTACAAGATATTTACAATAAGCAGACCTCAGTGCAAGAAAGAGTCTTTCCATCACTGATAAGCACAGAGGCCAACTTTGACATTAAAAGGTGTAAAAACAAGTACAAGATATTTACAATAAGAAGACCTTAGTGCAAGAAAGAGTCTTTCCAACACTGATAAGCACAGAGGCCAACTTTGACATTAAAAGGTGTTCAAACAAGTACAAGATATTTACAATAAGCAGACCTCGGTGCAAGAAAGAGTCTTTCCAACACGGAAAAAGCACAGAGGCCAACTTTGACATGAAAAGGTGTAAAAACAAGTACAAGATATTTACAATAAGCAGACCTCAGTGCAAGAAAGACTCTTTCCATCACTGATAAGCACAGAGGCCAACTTTGACATTAAAAGGTGTTCAAACAAGTACAAGATATTTACAATAAGCAGACCTCAGTGCAAGAAAGAGTCTTTCCAACAATGAAAAAGCACAGAGGCCAACTTTGACATTAAAAGGTGTTCAAACAAGTACAAGATATTTACAATAAGCAGACCTCAGTGCAAGAAAGAGTCTTTCCAACAATGAAAAAGCACAGAGGCCAACTTTGACATTAAAAGGTGTTCAAACAAGTACAAGATATTTACAATAAGCAGCCCTCAGTGCAAGAAAGAGTCTTTCCAACACTGAAAAAGCACAGAGGCCAACTTTGACATGAAAAGGTGTAAAAACAAGTACAAGATATTTACAATAAGCAGCCCTCAGTGCAAGAAAGAGTCTTTCCAACACTGACAAGCACAGAGGCCAACTTTGACATGAAAAGGTGTAAAAACAAGTACAAGATATTTACAATAAGCAGACCTCAGTGCAAGAAAGAGTCTTTCCAACAATGAAAAAGCACAGAGGCCAACTTTGACATTAAAAGGTGTTCAAACAAGTACAAGATATTTACAATAAGCAGCCCTCAGTGCAAGAAAGAGTCTTTCCAACACTGAAAAAGCACAGAGGCCAACTTTGACATGAAAAGGTGTAAAAACAAGTACAAGATATTTACAATAAGCAGCCCTCAGTGCAAGAAAGAGTCTTTCCAACACTGACAAGCACAGAGGCCAACTTTGACATTAAAAGGTAAAAAAACAAGTACAAGATATTTACAATAAGCAGCCCTCAGTGCAAGAAAGAGTCTTTTCAACACTGAAAAAGCACAGAGGCCAACTTTGACATTAAACGGTGTAAAAATCAAGTACAAGATATTTACAATAAGCAGACCTCAGTGCAAGAAAGAGTCTTTCCAACACGGAAAAAGCAAAGAGGCCAACTTTAACATTAAAAGGTCTTCAAACAAGTACAAGATATTTACAATAAGCAGACCTCAGTGCAAGAAAGAGTCTTTCCAACACGGAAAAAGCAAAGAGGCCAACTTTAACATTAAAAGGTCTTCAAACAAGTACAAGATATTTACAATAAGCAGACCTCAGTGCAAGAAAGAGTCTTTCCAACACTGATAAGCAGTGAGGCCAACTTTGACATTAAAAGGTGTTCAAACAAGTACAAGATATTTACAATAAGCAGACCTCAGTGCAAGAAAGAGTCTTTCTAACACTGATAAGCACAGAGGCCAACTTTGACATGAAAAGGTGTAAAATCAAGTACAAGATATTTACAATAAGCAGACCTCAGTGCAAGAAAGAGTCTTTCTAACACTGAAAAAGCACAGAGGCCAACTTTGACATTAAAAGGGGTAAAAAACAAGTACAAGATATTTACAATAAGCAGACCTCAGTGCAAGAAAGAGTCTTTCCAACACTGAAAAAGCACAGAGGCCAACTTTGACATGAAAAGGTGTAAAATCAAGTACAAGATATTTACAATAAGCAGACCTCAGTGCAAGAAAGAGTCTTTCTAACACTGATAAGCACAGAGGCCAACTTTGACATTAAAAGGTGTAAAAAACAAGTACAAGATATTTACAATAAGCAGACCTCAGTGCAAGAAAGAGTCTTTCTAACACTGATAAGCACAGAGGCCAACTTTGACATTAAAAGGTGTAAAAAACAAGTACAAGATATTTACAATAAGCAGACCTCAGTGCAAGAAAGAGTCTTTTCAACACTGATAAGCACAGAGGCCAACTTTGACATTAAAAGGTATAAAAACAAGTACAATATATTTACAATAAGCAGACCTCAGTGCAAGAAAGAGTCTTTCCAACACTGAAAAAGCACAGAGGCCAACTTTGACATGAAAAGGTGTAAAATCAAGTACAAGATATTTACAATAAGCAGACCTCAGTGCAAGAAAGAGTCTTTCCAACACGGAAAAAGCAAAGAGGCCAACTTTAACATTAAAAGGTCTTCAAACAAGTACAAGATATTTACAATAAGCAGACCTCAGTGCAAGAAAGAGTCTTTCCAACACTGATAAGCACAGAGGCCAACTTTGACATTAAAAGGTGTTCAAACAAGTACAAGATATTTACAATAAGCAGACCTCAGTGCAAGAAAGAGTCTTTCCAACAATGAAAAGCACAGAGGCCAACTTTGACATTAAAAGGTGTTCAAACAAGTACAAGATATTTACAATAAGCAGACCTCAGTGCAAGAAAGAGTCTTTCCAACAATGAAAAAGCACAGAGGCCAACTTTGACATTAAAAGGTGTTCAAACAAGTACAAGATATTTACAATAAGCAGACCTCAGTGCAAGAAAGAGTCTTTCCAACACTGAAAAAGCAAAGAGGCCAACTTTAACATTAAAAGGTCTTCAAACAAGTACAAGATATTTACAATAAGCAGACCTCAGTGCAAGAAAGAGTCTTTCCAACACTGAAAAAGCACAGAGGCCAACTTTGACATTAAAAGGTGTAAAAACAAGTACAAGATATTTACAATAAGCAGACCTCAGTGCAAGAAAGAGTCTTTCTAACAATGAAAAAGCACAGAGGCCAACTTTGACATTAAAAGGTATAAAAACAAGTACAATATATTCACAATAAGCAGACCTCAGTGCAAGAAAGAGTCTTTCCAACACTGATAAGCACAAAGGCCAACTTTGACATTAAAAGGTGTAAAAACAAGTACAAGATATTCACAATAAGCAGACCTCAGTGCAAGAAAGAGTCTTTCCAACACTGATAAGCACAGAGGCCAACTTTGACATTAAAAGGTGTAAAAACAAGTACAAGATATTTACAATAAGCAGACCTCAGTGCAAGAAAGAGTCTTTTCAACACTGAAAAAGCACAGAGGCCAACTTTGACATTAAAAGGTGTAAAAACAAGTACAAGATATTTACAATAAGCAGACCTCAGTGCAAGAAAGAGTCTTTCCAACAATGAAAAAGCACAGAGGCCAACTTTGACATGAAAAGGTGTTCAAACAAGTACAAGATATTTACAATAAGCAGACCTCAGTGCAAGAAAGAGTCTTTCCAACAATGAAAAAGCACAGAGGCCAACTTTGACATGAAAAGGTGTTCAAACAAGTACAAGATATTTACAATAAGCAGCCCTCAGTGCAAGAAAGAGTCTTTCCAACACTGATAAGCACAGAGGCCAACTTTGACATTAAAAGGTGTTCAAACAAGTACAAGATATTTACAATAAGCAGCCCTCAGTGCAAGAAAGAGTCTTTCCAACACTGATAAGCACAGAGGCCAACTTTGACATTAAAAGGTGTTCAAACAAGTACAAGATATTTACAATAAGCAGACCTCAGTGCAAGAAAGAGTCTTTCCAACACTGAAAAAGCACAGAGGCCAACTTTGACATGAAAAGGTGTAAAAAACAAGTACAAGATATTTACAATAAGCAGACCTCAGTGCAAAAAAGAGTCTTTCCAACACTGAAAAAGCACAGAGGCCAACTTTGACATGAAAAGGTGTTCAAACAAGTACAAGATATTTACAATAAGCAGACCTCAGTGCAAGAAAGAGCCTTTCCAACACTGACAAGCACAGAGGCCAACTTTGACATTAAAAGGTATAAAAACAAGTACAAGATATTTACAATAAGCAGCCCTCAGTGCAAGAAAGAGTCTTTCCAACACTGATAAGCACAAAGGCCAACTTTGACATTAAAAGGTGTAAAAACAAGTACAAGATATTCACAATAAGCAGACCTCAGTGCAAGAAAGAGTCTTTCCAACACTGATAAGCACAGAGGCCAACTTTGACATGAAAAGGTGTTCAAACAAGTACAAGATATTTACAATTAGCAGACCTCAGTGCAAGAAAGAGTCTTTCCAACAATGAAAAAGCACAGAGGCCAACTTTGACATGAAAAGGTGTTCAAACAAGTACAAGATATTTACAATAAGCAGCCCTCAGTGCAAGAAAGAGTCTTTCCAACACTGATAAGCACAGAGGCACACTTTGACATTAAAAGGTGTTCAAACAAGTACAAGATATTTACAATAAGCAGCCCTCAGTGCAAGAAAGAGTCTTTCCAACACTGATAAGCACAGAGGCCAACTTTGACATTAAAAGGTGTTCAAACAAGTACAAGATATTTACAATAAGCAGACCTCAGTGCAAGAAAGAGTCTTTCCAACACTGAAAAAGCACAGAGGCCAACTTTGACATTAAAAGGTGTAAAAACAAGTACAAGATATTTACAATAAGCAGACCTCAGTGCAAAAAAGAGTCTTTCCAACACTGAAAAAGCACAGAGGCCAACTTTGACATTAAAAGGTGTTCAAACAAGTACAAGATATTTACAATAAGCAGACCTCAGTGCAAGAAAGAGTCTTTCCAACACTGAAAAGCTCAGAGGCCAACTTTGACATGAAAAGGTGTTCAAACAAGTACAAGATATTTACAATAAGCAGACCTCAGTGCAAGAAAGAGTCTTTCCAACACTGATAAGCACAGAGGCCAACTTTGACATTAAAAGGTGTAAAAACAAGTACAAGATATTTACAATAAGCAGCCCTCAGTGCAAGAAAGAGTCTTTCCAACACTGATAAGCACAGAGGCCAACTTTAACATTAAAAGGTGTTCAAACAAGTACAAGATATTCACAATAAGCAGACCTCAGTGCAAGAAAGAGTCTTTTCAACACTGAAAAAGCACAGAGGCCAACTTTAACATTAAAAGCTCTTCAAACAAGTACAAGATATTTACAATAAGCAGACCTCAGTGCAAGAAAGAGTCTTTCCAACACTGATAAGCACAGAGGCCAACTTTGACATGAAAAGGTGTAAAAATCAAGTACAAGATATTTACAATAAGCAGACCTCAGTGCAAGAAAGAGTCTTTCCAACACTGAAAAAGCACAGAGGCCAACTTTGACATTAAAAGGTGTTCAAACAAGTACAAGATATTCACAATAAGCAGACCTCAGTGCAAGAAAGAGTCTTTCCAACACTGATAAGCACAGAGGCCAACTTTGACATTAAAAGGTGTTCAAACAAGTACAAGATATTTACAATAAGCAGACCTCAGTGCAAGAAAGAGTCTTTCCAACACGGAAAAAGCACAGAGGCCAACTTTGACATTAAAAGCTCTTCAAACAAGTAGAAGATATTTACAATAAGCAGACCTCAGTGCAAGAAAGAGTCTTTCCAACACTGATAAGCACAGAGGCCAACTTTGACATGAAAAGGTGTAAAAACAAGTACAAGATATTTACAATAAGCAGACCTCAGTGCAAGAAAGAGTCTTTCCAACACGGAAAAAGCACAGAGGCCAACTTTGACATGAAAAGGTGTAAAAACAAGTACAAGATATTCACAATAAGCAGACCTCAGTGCAAGAAAGAGTCTTTCCAACAGGGAAAAAGCACAGAGGCCAACTTTGACATGAAAAGGTGTTCAAACAAGTACAAGATATTTACAATAAGCAGACCTCAGTGCAAGAAAGAGTCTTTCTAAAACTGCAGAAGCACAGAGGCCAACTTTGACATGAAAAGGTGTAAAAACAAGTACAAGATATTTACAATAAGCAGACCTCAGTGCAAGAAAGAGTCTTTCCAACACTGAAAAAGCACAGAGGCCAACTTTGACATGAAAAGGTGTTCAAACAAGTACAAGATATTTACAATAAGCAGACCTCAGTGCAAGAAAGAGTCTTTCCAACACTGATAAGCACAGAGGCCAACTTTGACATTAAAAGGTGTAAAAACAAGTACAAGATATTTACAATAAGCAGACCTCAGTGCAAGAAAGAGTCTTTCTAACACTGATAAGCACAGAGGCCAACTTTGACATTAAAAGGTCTTCAAACAAGTACAAGATATTTACAATAAGCAGACCTCAGTGCAAGAAAGAGTCTTTCTAACACTGATAAGCACAGAGGCCAACTTTGACATTAAAAGGTCTTCAAACAAGTACAAGATATTTACAATAAGCAGACCTCAGTGCAAGAAAGAGTCTTTCTAACAATGAAAAAGCACAGAGGCCAACTTTGACATTAAAAGGTATAAAAACAAGTACAATATATTCACAATAAGCAGACCTCAGTGCAAGAAAGAGTCTTTCCAACACTGATAAGCACAAAGGCCAACTTTGACATTAAAAGGTGTAAAAACAAGTACAAGATATTCACAATAAGCAGACCTCAGTGCAAGAAAGAGTCTTTCCAACACTGATAAGCACAGAGGCCAACTTTGACATTAAAAGGTGTAAAAACAAGTACAAGATATTTACAATAAGCAGACCTCAGTGCAAGAAAGAGTCTTTTCAACACTGAAAAAGCACAGAGGCCAACTTTGACATTAAAAGGTGTAAAAACAAGTACAAGATATTTACAATAAGCAGACCTCAGTGCAAGAAAGAGTCTTTTCAACACTGAAAAAGCACAGAGGCCAACTTTGACATGAAAAGGTGTTCAAACAAGTACAAGATATTTACAATAAGCAGACCTCAGTGCAAGAAAGAGTCTTTCCAACAATGAAAAAGCACAGAGGCCAACTTTGACATGAAAAGGTGTTCAAACAAGTACAAGATATTTACAATAAGCAGACCTCAGTGCAAGAAAGAGTCTTTCCAACAATGAAAAAGCACAGAGGCCAACTTTGACATGAAAAGGTGTTCAAACAAGTACAAGATATTTACAATAAGCAGCCCTCAGTGCAAGAAAGAGTCTTTCCAACACTGATAAGCACAGAGGCCAACTTTGACATTAAAAGGTGTTCAAACAAGTACAAGATATTTACAATAAGCAGCCCTCAGTGCAAGAAAGAGTCTTTCCAACACTGATAAGCACAGAGGCCAACTTTGACATTAAAAGGTGTTCAAACAAGTACAAGATATTTACAATAAGCAGACCTCAGTGCAAGAAAGAGTCTTTCCAACACTGAAAAAGCACAGAGGCCAACTTTGACATGAAAAGGTGTAAAAAACAAGTACAAGATATTTACAATAAGCAGACCTCAGTGCAAAAAAGAGTCTTTCCAACACTGAAAAAGCACAGAGGCCAACTTTGACATGAAAAGGTGTTCAAACAAGTACAAGATATTTACAATAAGCAGACCTCAGTGCAAGAAAGAGCCTTTCCAACACTGACAAGCACAGAGGCCAACTTTGACATTAAAAGGTATAAAAACAAGTACAATATATTCACAATAAGCAGACCTCAGTGCAAGAAAGAGTCTTTTCAACACTGAAAAAGCACAGAGGCCAACTTTGACATGAAAAGGTGTTCAAACAAGTACAAGATATTTACAATAAGCAGACCTCAGTGCAAGAAAGAGTCTTTCCAACAATGAAAAAGCACAGAGGCCAACTTTGACATGAAAAGGTGTTCAAACAAGTACAAGATATTTACAATAAGCAGACCTCAGTGCAAGAAAGAGTCTTTCCAACAATGAAAAAGCACAGAGGCCAACTTTGACATGAAAAGGTGTTCAAACAAGTACAAGATATTTACAATAAGCAGCCCTCAGTGCAAGAAAGAGTCTTTCCAACACTGATAAGCACAGAGGCCAACTTTGACATTAAAAGGTGTTCAAACAAGTACAAGATATTTACAATAAGCAGCCCTCAGTGCAAGAAAGAGTCTTTCCAACACTGATAAGCACAGAGGCCAACTTTGACATTAAAAGGTGTTCAAACAAGTACAAGATATTTACAATAAGCAGCCCTCAGTGCAAGAAAGAGTCTTTCCAACACTGATAAGCACAGAGGCCAACTTTGACATTAAAAGGTGTTCAAACAAGTACAAGATATTTACAATAAGCAGACCTCAGTGCAAGAAAGAGTCTTTCCAACACTGAAAAAGCACAGAGGCCAACTTTGACATGAAAAGGTGTAAAAAACAAGTACAAGATATTTACAATAAGCAGACCTCAGTGCAAAAAAGAGTCTTTCCAACACTGAAAAAGCACAGAGGCCAACTTTGACATGAAAAGGTGTTCAAACAAGTACAAGATATTTACAATAAGCAGACCTCAGTGCAAGAAAGAGCCTTTCCAACACTGACAAGCACAGAGGCCAACTTTGACATTAAAAGGTATAAAAACAAGTACAATATATTCACAATAAGCAGACCTCAGTGCAAGAAAGAGTCTTTCCAACACTGATAAGCACAAAGGCCAACTTTGACATTAAAAGGTGTAAAAACAAGTACAAGATATTCACAATAAGCAGACCTCAGTGCAAGAAAGAGTCTTTCCAACACTGATAAGCACAGAGGCCAACTTTGACATTAAAAGGTGTAAAAACAAGTACAAGATATTTACAATAAGCAGACCTCAGTGCAAGAAAGAGTCTTTTCAACACTGAAAAAGCACAGAGGCCAACTTTGACATGAAAAGGTGTTCAAACAAGTACAAGATATTTACAATAAGCAGACCTCAGTGCAAGAAAGAGTCTTTCCAACACTGAAAAAGCACAGAGGCCAACTTTGACATGAAAAGGTGTTCAAACAAGTACAAGATATTTACAATAAGCAGACCTCAGTGCAAGAAAGAGTCTTTCCAACAATGAAAAAGCACAGAGGCCAACTTTGACATGAAAAGGTGTTCAAACAAGTACAAGATATTTACAATAAGCAGCCCTCAGTGCAAGAAAGAGTCTTTCCAACACTGATAAGCACAGAGGCCAACTTTGACATTAAAAGGTGTTCAAACAAGTACAAGATATTTACAATAAGCAGCCCTCAGTGCAAGAAAGAGTCTTTCCAACACTGATAAGCACAGAGGCCAACTTTGACATTAAAAGGTGTTCAAACAAGTACAAGATATTTACAATAAGCAGACCTCAGTGCAAGAAAGAGTCTTTCCAACACTGAAAAAGCACAGAGGCCAACTTTGACATGAAAAGGTGTAAAAAACAAGTACAAGATATTTACAATAAGCAGACCTCAGTGCAAAAAAGAGTCTTTCCAACACTGATAAGCACAGAGGCCAACTTTGACATGAAAAGGTGTTCAAACAAGTACAAGATATTTACAATAAGCAGACCTTAGTGCAAGAAAGAGTCTTTCCAACACTGACAAGCACAGAGGCCAACTTTGACATTAAAAGGTGTAAAAACAAGTACAAGATATTTACAATAAGCAGCCCTCAGTGCAAGAAAGAGTCTTTCCAACACTGATAAGCACAGAGGCCAACTTTGACATTAAAAGGTGTAAAAACAAGTACAAGATATTTACAATAAGCAGACCTTAGTGCAAGAAAGAGTCTTTCCAACACTGACAAGCACAGAGGCCAACTTTGACATTAAAAGGTGTTCAAACAAGTACAAGATATTTACAATAAGCAGCCCTCAGTGCAAGAAAGAGTCTTTCCAACACTGATAAGCACAGAGGCCAACTTTGACATTAAAAGGTGTTCAAACAAGTACAAGATATTTACAATAAGCAGACCTCAGTGCAAGAAAGAGTCTTTCCAACACGGAAAAAGCACAGAGGCCAACTTTGACATGAAAAGGTGTAAAAAACAAGTACAAGATATTTACAATAAGCAGACCTCAGTGCAAAAAAGAGTCTTTCCAACACGGAAAAAGCACAGAGGCCAACTTTGACATGAAAAGGTGTAAAATCAAGTACAATATATTTACAATAAGCAGACCTTAGTGCAAGAAAGAGTCTTTCCAACACTGACAAGCACAGAGGCCAACTTTGACATTAAAAGGTGTTCAAACAAGTACAAGATATTTACAATAAGCAGCCCTCAGTGCAAGAAAGAGTCTTTCCAACACTGATAAGCACAGAGGCCAACTTTGACATTAAAAGGTGTTCAAACAAGTACAAGATATTTACAATAAGCAGACCTCAGTGCAAGAAAGAGTCTTTCCAACACTGATAAGCACAGAGGCCAACTTTGACATTAAAAGGTGTAAAAACAAGTACAATATATTCACAATAAGCAGACCTCAGTGCAAGAAAGAGTCTTTCCAACACTGACAAGCACAGAGGCCAACTTTGACATTAAAAGGTGTAAAAACAAGTACAAGATATTTACAATAAGCAGACCTCAGTGCAAGAAAGAGTCTTTTCAACACTGAAAAAGCACAGAGGCCAACTTTGACATTAAAAGGTGTTCAAACAAGTACAAGATATTTACAATAAGCAGACCTCAGTGCAAGAAAGAGTCTTTCCAACACGGAAAAAGCAAAGAGGCCAACTTTAACATTAAAAGGTCTTCAAACAAGTACAAGATATTTACAATAAGCAGACCTCAGTGCAAGAAAGAGTCTTTCCAACACTGAAAAAGCACAGAGGCCAACTTTGACATGAAAAGGTGTAAAAATCAAGTACAAGATATTTACAATAAGCAGACCTCAGTGCAAGAAAGAGTCTTTCCAACACTGACAAGCACAGAGGCCAACTTTGACATTAAAAGGTGTTCAAACAAGTACAAGATATTTACAATAAGCAGACCTCAGTGCAATAAAGAGTCTTTCCAACACTGATAAGCACAGAGGCCAACTTTGACATGAAAAGGTGTAAAAACAAGTACAAGATATTTACAATAAGCAGACCTCAGTGCAAGAAAGAGCCTTTCCAACAATGAAAAAGCAAAGAGGCCAACTTTAACATTAAAAGGTCTTCAAACAAGTACAAGATATTTACAATAAGCAGACCTCAGTGCAAGAAAGAGTCTTTCCAACACTGAAAAAGCACAGAGGCCAACTTTGACATTAAAAGGTGTAAAAACAAGTACAAGATATTTACAATAAGCAGACCTCAGTGCAAGAAAGAGTCTTTCCAACACTGAAAAAGCACAGAGGCCAACTTTGACATTAAAAGGTGTTCAAACAAGTACAAGATATTTACAATAAGCAGACCTCAGTGCAAGAAAGAGTCTTTCCAACACTGAAAAAGCACAGAGGCCAACTTTGACATTAAAAGGTCTTCAAACAAGTACAAGATATTTACAATAAGCAGACCTCAGTGCAAGAAAGAGTCTTTCTAACAATGAAAAAGCACAGAGGCCAACTTTGACATGAAAAGGTGTAAAAATCAAGTACAAGATATTTACAATAAGCAGACCTCAGTGCAAGAAAGAGTCTTTCTAACAATGAAAAAGCACAGAGGCCAACTTTGACATTAAAAGGTCTTCAAACAAGTACAAGATATTTACAATAAGCAGACCTCAGTGCAAGAAAGAGTCTTTCCAACACTGACAAGCACAGAGGCCAACTTTGACATTAAAAGGTATAAAAACAAGTACAATATATTCACAATAAGCAGACCTCAGTGCAAGAAAGAGTCTTTCCAACACTGAAAAAGCACAGAGGCCAACTTTGACATGAAAAGGTGTTCAAACAAGTACAAGATATTTACAATAAGCAGACCTCAGTGCAAGAAAGAGTCTTTCCAACACTGATAAGCACAGAGGCCAACTTTGACATTAAAAGGTAAAAAAACAAGTACAATATATTCACAATAAGCAGACCTCAGTGCAAGAAAGAGTCTTTCCAACACTGATAAGCACAGAGGCCAACTTTGACATTAAAAGGTAAAAAAACAAGTACAATATATTCACAATAAGCAGACCTCAGTGCAAGAAAGAGTCTTTCCAACACTGAAAAAGCACAGAGGCCAACTTTGACATGAAAAGGTGTTCAAACAAGTACAAGATATTTACAATAAGCAGACCTCAGTGCAAGAAAGAGTCTTTCCAACACTGATAAGCACAGAGGCCAACTTTGACATTAAAAGGTGTAAAAACAAGTACAATATATTCACAATAAGCAGACCTCAGTGCAAGAAAGAGTCTTTTCAACACTGAAAAAGCACAGAGGCCAACTTTGACATGAAAAGGTGTTCAAACAAGTACAAGATATTTACAATAAGCAGACCTCAGTGCAAGAAAGAGTCTTTCCAACACTGATAAGCACAGAGGCCAACTTTGACATTAAAAGGTAAAAAAACAAGTACAAGATATTTACAATAAGCAGCCCTCAGTGCAAGAAAGAGTCTTTCCAACACTGACAAGCACAGAGGCCTACTTTGACATGAAAAGGTGTAAAAACAAGTACAAGATATTTACAATAAGCAGACCTCAGTGCAAGAAAGAGCCTTTCCAACACTGACAAGCACAGAGGCCAACTTTGACATTAAAAGGTGTAAAAACAAGTACAAGATATTTACAATAAGCAGACCTCAGTGCAAGAAAGAGCCTTTCCAACACTGACAAGCACAGAGGCCAACTTTGACATTAAAAGGTGTAAAAACAAGTACAAGATATTTACAATAAGCAGACCTCAGTGCAAGAAAGAGCCTTTCCAACACTGACAAGCACAGAGGCCAACTTTGACATTAAAAGGTGTAAAAACAAGTACAAGATATTTACAATAAGCAGACCTCAGTGCAAGAAAGAGCCTTTCCAACACTGACAAGCACAGAGGCCAACTTTGACATTAAAAGGTGTTCAAACAAGTACAAGATATTTACAATAAGCAGACCTCAGTGCAAGAAAGAGCCTTTCCAACACTGACAAGCACAGAGGCCTACTTTGACATGAAAAGGTGTAAAAACAAGTACAAGATATTTACAATAAGCAGACCTCAGTGCAAGAAAGAGCCTTTCCAACACTGATAAGCACAGAGGCCAACTTTGACATTAAAAGGTATAAAAACAAGTACAATATATTCACAATAAGCAGACCTCAGTGCAAGAAAGAGTCTTTCTAACACTGATAAGCACAGAGGCCAACTTTGACATTAATAGGTGTTCAAACAAGTACAAGATATTTACAATAAGCAGACCTCAGTGCAAGAAAGAGTCTTTCCAACACTGACAAGCACAGAGGCCAACTTTGACATTAAAAGGTGTAAAAACAAGTACAAGATATTTACAATAAGCAGACCTCAGTGCAAGAAAGAGTCTTTCCAACACTGATAAGCACAAAGGCCAACTTTGACATTAAAAGGTGTTCAAACAAGTACAAGATATTTACAATAAGCAGCCCTCAGTGCAAGAAAGAGTCTTTCCAACAATGAAAAGCACAGAGGCCAACTTTGACATGAAAAGGTGTTCAAACAAGTACAAGATATTTACAATAAGCAGCCCTCAGTGCAAGAAAGAGTCTTTCCAACACTGAAAAAGCACAGAGGCCAACTTTGACATGAAAAGGTGTTCAAACAAGTACAAGATATTTACAATAAGCAGACCTCAGTGCAAGAAAGAGTCTTTCCAACAATGAAAAGCACAGAGGCCAACTTTGACATGAAAAGGTGTTCAAACAAGTACAAGATATTTACAATAAGCAGACCTCAGTGCAAGAAAGAGTCTTTCCAACGCTGAAAAAGCACAGAGGCCAACTTTGACATGAAAAGGTGTTCAAACAAGTACAAGATATTTACAATAAGCAGCCCTCAGTGCAAGAAAGAGTCTTTCCAACACTGACAAGCACAGAGGCCAACTTTGACATTAAAAGGTGTAAAAACAAGTACAAGATATTTACAATAAGCAGACCTCAGTGCAAGAAAGAGTCTTTCCAACACGGAAAAAGCAAAGAGGCCAACTTTGACATGAAAAGGTCTTCAAACAAGTACAAGATATTTACAATAAGCAGCCCTCAGTGCAAGAAAGAGTCTTTCCAACAATGAAAAGCACAGAGGCCAACTTTGACATGAAAAGGTGTTCAAACAAGTACAAGATATTTACAATAAGCAGCCCTCAGTGCAAGAAAGAGTCTTTCCAACACTGAAAAAGCACAGAGGCCAACTTTGACATGAAAAGGTGTTCAAACAAGTACAAGATATTTACAATAAGCAGACCTCAGTGCAAGAAAGAGTCTTTCCAACAATGAAAAGCACAGAGGCCAACTTTGACATGAAAAGGTGTTCAAACAAGTACAAGATATTTACAATAAGCAGACCTCAGTGCAAGAAAGAGTCTTTCCAACACTGAAAAAGCACAGAGGCCAACTTTGACATGAAAAGGTGTAAAAACAAGTACAAGATATTTACAATAAGCAGACCTCAGTGCAAGAAAGAGTCTTTCCAACACTGAAAAAGCACAGAGGCCAACTTTGACATGAAAAGGTGTAAAAACAAGTACAAGATATTCACAATAAGCAGACCTCAGTGCAAGAAAGAGTCTTTCTAACACTGATAAGCACAGAGGCCAACTTTGACATTAATAGGTGTTCAAACAAGTACAAGATATTCACAATAAGCAGACCTCAGTGCAAGAAAGAGTCTTTCCAACACTGAAAAAGCACAGAGGCCAACTTTGACATTAATAGGTGTTCAATCAAGTACAAGATATTTACAATAAGCAGACCTCAGTGCAAGAAAGAGTCTTTCCAACACGGAAAAAGCAAAGAGGCCAACTTTAACATTAAAAGGTGTTCAAACAAGTACAAGATATTTACAATAAGCAGACCTCAGTGCAAGAAAGAGTCTTTCTAACACTGCAGAAGCAAAGAGGCCAACTTTGACATGAAAAGGTGTTCAAACAAGTACAAGATATTTACAATAAGCAGACCTCAGTGCAAGAAAGAGTCTTTCCAACAATGAAAAAGCACAGAGGCCAACTTTGACATGAAAAGGTGTTCAAACAAGTACAAGATATTTACAATAAGCAGACCTCAGTGCAAGAAAGAGTCTTTCCAACACTGATAAGCACAGAGGCCAACTTTGACATGAAAAGGTGTTCAAACAAGTACAAGATATTTACAATAAGCAGACCTCAGTGCAAGAAAGAGTCTTTCCAACACTGATAAGCACAGAGGCCAACTTTGACATGAAAAGGTGTTCAAACAAGTACAAGATATTTACAATAAGCAGCCCTCAGTGCAAGAAAGAGTCTTTCCAACACTGAAAAAGCACAGAGGCCAACTTTGACATGAAAAGGTGTTCAAACAAGTACAAGATATTTACAATAAGCAGACCTCAGTGCAAGAAAGAGTCTTTCCAACAATGAAAAGCACAGAGGCCAACTTTGACATGAAAAGGTGTTCAAACAAGTACAAGATATTTACAATAAGCAGACCTCAGTGCAAGAAAGAGTCTTTCCAACACTGAAAAAGCACAGAGGCCAACTTTGACATGAAAAGGTGTAAAAACAAGTACAAGATATTTACAATAAGCAGACCTCAGTGCAAGAAAGAGTCTTTCCAACACTGAAAAAGCACAGAGGCCAACTTTGACATGAAAAGGTGTAAAAACAAGTACAAGATATTCACAATAAGCAGACCTCAGTGCAAGAAAGAGTCTTTCTAACACTGATAAGCACAGAGGCCAACTTTGACATTAATAGGTGTTCAAACAAGTACAAGATATTCACAATAAGCAGACCTCAGTGCAAGAAAGAGTCTTTCCAACACTGAAAAAGCACAGAGGCCAACTTTGACATTAATAGGTGTTCAATCAAGTACAAGATATTTACAATAAGCAGACCTCAGTGCAAGAAAGAGTCTTTCCAACACGGAAAAAGCAAAGAGGCCAACTTTAACATTAAAAGGTGTTCAAACAAGTACAAGATATTTACAATAAGCAGACCTCAGTGCAAGAAAGAGTCTTTCTAACACTGCAGAAGCAAAGAGGCCAACTTTGACATGAAAAGGTGTTCAAACAAGTACAAGATATTTACAATAAGCAGACCTCAGTGCAAGAAAGAGTCTTTCCAACAATGAAAAAGCACAGAGGCCAACTTTGACATGAAAAGGTGTTCAAACAAGTACAAGATATTTACAATAAGCAGACCTCAGTGCAAGAAAGAGTCTTTCCAACACTGATAAGCACAGAGGCCAACTTTGACATGAAAAGGTGTTCAAACAAGTACAAGATATTTACAATAAGCAGACCTCAGTGCAAGAAAGAGTCTTTCCAACACTGACAAGCACAGAGGCCAACTTTGACATTAAAAGGTGTAAAAACAAGTACAAGATATTTACAATAAGCAGACCTCAGTGCAAGAAAGAGTCTTTCTAACACTGACAAGCACAGAGGCCAACTTTGACATGAAAAGGTGTTCAAACAAGTACAAGATATTTACAATAAGCAGACCTCAGTGCAAGAAAGAGTCTTTCTAACACTGCAGAAGCGCAGAGGCCAACTTTGACATTAAAAGGTGTTCAAACAAGTACAAGATATTTACAATAAGCAGACCTCAGTGCAAGAAAGAGTCTTTTCAACACTGAAAAAGCACAGAGGCCAACTTTGACATTAAAAGGTGTTCAAACAAGTACAAGATATTTACAATAAGCAGACCTCAGTGCAAGAAAGAGTCTTTCTAACACTGAGGAAGCGCAGAGGCCAACTTTGACATTAAAAGGTGTTCAAACAAGTACAAGATATTTACAATAAGCAGACCTCAGTGCAAGAAAGAGTCTTTCCAACACTGAAAAAGCACAGAGGCCAACTTTAACATTAAAAGGTGTTCAAACAAGTACAAGATATTTACAATAAGCAGACCTCAGTGCAAGAAAGAGTCTTTTCAACACTGAAAAAGCACAGAGGCCAACTTTGACATTAAAAGGTGTTCAAACAAGTACAAGATATTTACAATAAGCAGACCTCAGTGCAAGAAAGAGTCTTTCCAACACGGAAAAAGCACAGAGGCCAACTTTGACATTAAAAGGTGTTCAAACAAGTACAAGATATTTACAATAAGCAGACCTCAGTGCAAGAAAGAGTCTTTCCAACACTGACAAGCACAGAGGCCAACTTTGACATTAAAAGGTGTAAAAACAAGTACAAGATATTTACAATAAGCAGACCTCAGTGCAAGAAAGAGTCTTTCTAACACTGACAAGCACAGAGGCCAACTTTGACATGAAAAGGTGTTCAAACAAGTACAAGATATTTACAATAAGCAGACCTCAGTGCAAGAAAGAGTCTTTCCAACACTGAAAAAGCACAGAGGCCAACTTTGACATTAAAAGGTGTTCAAACAAGTACAAGATATTTACAATAAGCAGACCTCAGTGCAAGAAAGAGTCTTTCCAACACTGAAAAAGCACAGAGGCCAACTTTGACATTAAAAGGTGTTCAAACAAGTACAAGATATTTACAATAAGCAGACCTCAGTGCAAGAAAGAGTCTTTTCAACACTGAAAAAACACAGAGGCCAACTTTGACATTAAAAGGTGTTCAAACAAGTACAAGATATTTACAATAAGCAGACCTCAGTGCAAAAACGTGTCTTTCCAACACTGACAAGCACAGAGGCCAACTTTGACATTAAAAGGTGTTCAAATAAGTACAAGATATTTACAATAAGCAGACCTCAGTGCAAGAAAGAGTCTTTCTAACAATGAAAAAGCACAGAGGCCAACTTTGACATGAAAAGGTGTAAAAATCAAGTACAAGATATTTACATTAAGCAGACCTCAGTGCAAGAAAGAGTCTTTCTAACA
This sequence comes from Aulonocara stuartgranti, assembly GCF_965226115.1. Classification (NCBI taxonomy): domain Eukaryota; kingdom Metazoa; phylum Chordata; class Actinopteri; order Cichliformes; family Cichlidae; genus Aulonocara; species Aulonocara stuartgranti. The sequence continues at coordinate 33,602,448 of NC_138952.1, read as the reverse complement.
ATGAAAAAGCACAGAGGCCAACTTTGACATTAAAAGGTCTTCAAACAAGTACAAGATATTTACAATAAGCAGACCTCAGTGCAAGAAAGAGTCTTTCCAACACTGACAAGCACAGAGGCCAACTTTGACATTAAAAGGTATAAAAACAAGTACAATATATTCACAATAAGCAGACCTCAGTGCAAGAAAGAGTCTTTCCAACACTGACAAGCACAGAGGCCAACTTTGACATTAAAAGGTGTAAAAACAAGTACAAGATATTTACAATAAGCAGACCTCAGTGCAAGAAAGAGTCTTTTCAACACTGAAAAAGCACAGAGGCCAACTTTGACATGAAAAGGTGTTCAAACAAGTACAAGATATTTACAATAAGCAGACCTCAGTGCAAGAAAGAGTCTTTCCAACACTGATAAGCACAGAGGCCAACTTTGACATTAAAAGGTAAAAAAACAAGTACAAGATATTTACAATAAGCAGCCCTCAGTGCAAGAAAGAGTCTTTCCAACACTGACAAGCACAGAGGCCTACTTTGACATGAAAAGGTGTAAAAACAAGTACAAGATATTTACAATAAGCAGACCTCAGTGCAAGAAAGAGCCTTTCCAACACTGACAAGCACAGAGGCCAACTTTGACATTAAAAGGTGTAAAAACAAGTACAAGATATTTACAATAAGCAGACCTCAGTGCAAGAAAGAGCCTTTCCAACACTGACAAGCACAGAGGCCAACTTTGACATTAAAAGGTGTAAAAACAAGTACAAGATATTTACAATAAGCAGACCTCAGTGCAAGAAAGAGCCTTTCCAACACTGACAAGCACAGAGGCCAACTTTGACATTAAAAGGTGTAAAAACAAGTACAAGATATTTACAATAAGCAGACCTCAGTGCAAGAAAGAGCCTTTCCAACACTGACAAGCACAGAGGCCAACTTTGACATTAAAAGGTGTTCAAACAAGTACAAGATATTTACAATAAGCAGACCTCAGTGCAAGAAAGAGCCTTTCCAACACTGACAAGCACAGAGGCCTACTTTGACATGAAAAGGTGTAAAAAAAAGTACAAGATATTTACAATAAGCAGACCTCAGTGCAAGAAAGAGCCTTTCCAACACTGATAAGCACAGAGGCCAACTTTGACATTAAAAGGTATAAAAACAAGTACAATATATTCACAATAAGCAGACCTCAGTGCAAGAAAGAGTCTTTCTAACACTGATAAGCACAGAGGCCAACTTTGACATTAATAGGTGTTCAAACAAGTACAAGATATTTACAATAAGCAGACCTCAGTGCAAGAAAGAGTCTTTCCAACACTGACAAGCACAGAGGCCAACTTTGACATTAAAAGGTGTAAAAACAAGTACAAGATATTTACAATAAGCAGACCTCAGTGCAAGAAAGAGTCTTTCCAACACTGATAAGCACAAAGGCCAACTTTGACATTAAAAGGTGTTCAAACAAGTACAAGATATTTACAATAAGCAGACCTCAGTGCAAGAAAGAGTCTTTCCAACACGGAAAAAGCAAAGAGGCCAACTTTGACATGAAAAGGTCTTCAAACAAGTACAAGATATTTACAATAAGCAGCCCTCAGTGCAAGAAAGAGTCTTTCCAACAATGAAAAGCACAGAGGCCAACTTTGACATGAAAAGGTGTTCAAACAAGTACAAGATATTTACAATAAGCAGCCCTCAGTGCAAGAAAGAGTCTTTCCAACACTGAAAAAGCACAGAGGCCAACTTTGACATGAAAAGGTGTTCAAACAAGTACAAGATATTTACAATAAGCAGACCTCAGTGCAAGAAAGAGTCTTTCCAACAATGAAAAGCACAGAGGCCAACTTTGACATGAAAAGGTGTTCAAACAAGTACAAGATATTTACAATAAGCAGACCTCAGTGCAAGAAAGAGTCTTTCCAACGCTGAAAAAGCACAGAGGCCAACTTTGACATGAAAAGGTGTTCAAACAAGTACAAGATATTTACAATAAGCAGCCCTCAGTGCAAGAAAGAGTCTTTCCAACACTGACAAGCACAGAGGCCAACTTTGACATTAAAAGGTGTAAAAACAAGTACAAGATATTTACAATAAGCAGACCTCAGTGCAAGAAAGAGTCTTTCCAACACTGACAAGCACAGAGGCCAACTTTGACATTAAAAGGTGTTCAAACAAGTACAAGATATTTACAATAAGCAGACCTCAGTGCAAGAAAGAGTCTTTCCAACACGGAAAAAGCAAAGAGGCCAACTTTGACATGAAAAGGTCTTCAAACAAGTACAAGATATTTACAATAAGCAGCCCTCAGTGCAAGAAAGAGTCTTTCCAACAATGAAAAGCACAGAGGCCAACTTTGACATGAAAAGGTGTTCAAACAAGTACAAGATATTTACAATAAGCAGCCCTCAGTGCAAGAAAGAGTCTTTCCAACACTGAAAAAGCACAGAGGCCAACTTTGACATGAAAAGGTGTTCAAACAAGTACAAGATATTTACAATAAGCAGACCTCAGTGCAAGAAAGAGTCTTTCCAACAATGAAAAGCACAGAGGCCAACTTTGACATGAAAAGGTGTTCAAACAAGTACAAGATATTTACAATAAGCAGACCTCAGTGCAAGAAAGAGTCTTTCCAACACTGAAAAAGCACAGAGGCCAACTTTGACATGAAAAGGTGTAAAAACAAGTACAAGATATTTACAATAAGCAGACCTCAGTGCAAGAAAGAGTCTTTCCAACACTGAAAAAGCACAGAGGCCAACTTTGACATGAAAAGGTGTAAAAACAAGTACAAGATATTCACAATAAGCAGACCTCAGTGCAAGAAAGAGTCTTTCTAACACTGATAAGCACAGAGGCCAACTTTGACATTAATAGGTGTTCAAACAAGTACAAGATATTCACAATAAGCAGACCTCAGTGCAAGAAAGAGTCTTTCCAACACTGAAAAAGCACAGAGGCCAACTTTGACATTAATAGGTGTTCAATCAAGTACAAGATATTTACAATAAGCAGACCTCAGTGCAAGAAAGAGTCTTTCCAACACGGAAAAAGCAAAGAGGCCAACTTTAACATTAAAAGGTGTTCAAACAAGTACAAGATATTTACAATAAGCAGACCTCAGTGCAAGAAAGAGTCTTTCTAACACTGCAGAAGCAAAGAGGCCAACTTTGACATGAAAAGGTGTTCAAACAAGTACAAGATATTTACAATAAGCAGACCTCAGTGCAAGAAAGAGTCTTTCCAACAATGAAAAAGCACAGAGGCCAACTTTGACATGAAAAGGTGTTCAAACAAGTACAAGATATTTACAATAAGCAGACCTCAGTGCAAGAAAGAGTCTTTCCAACACTGATAAGCACAGAGGCCAACTTTGACATGAAAAGGTGTTCAAACAAGTACAAGATATTTACAATAAGCAGACCTCAGTGCAAGAAAGAGTCTTTCCAACACTGATAAGCACAGAGGCCAACTTTGACATGAAAAGGTGTTCAAACAAGTACAAGATATTTACAATAAGCAGACCTCAGTGCAAGAAAGAGTCTTTCCAACACTGACAAGCACAGAGGCCAACTTTGACATTAAAAGGTGTAAAAACAAGTACAAGATATTTACAATAAGCAGACCTCAGTGCAAGAAAGAGTCTTTCTAACACTGACAAGCACAGAGGCCAACTTTGACATGAAAAGGTGTTCAAACAAGTACAAGATATTTACAATAAGCAGACCTCAGTGCAAGAAAGAGTCTTTCTAACACTGCAGAAGCGCAGAGGCCAACTTTGACATTAAAAGGTGTTCAAACAAGTACAAGATATTTACAATAAGCAGACCTCAGTGCAAGAAAGAGTCTTTTCAACACTGAAAAAGCACAGAGGCCAACTTTGACATGAAAAGGTGTTCAAACAAGTACAAGATATTTACAATAAGCAGACCTCAGTGCAAGAAAGAGTCTTTCTAACACTGAGAAAGCACAGAGGCCAACTTTGACATTAAAAGGTGTTCAAACAAGTACAAGATATTTACAATAAGCAGACCTCAGTGCAAGAAAGAGTCTTTCTAACACTGAGGAAGCGCAGAGGCCAACTTTGACATTAAAAGGTGTTCAAACAAGTACAAGATATTTACAATAAGCAGACCTCAGTGCAAGAAAGAGTCTTTCCAACACTGAAAAAGCACAGAGGCCAACTTTAACATTAAAAGGTGTTCAAACAAGTACAAGATATTTACAATAAGCAGACCTCAGTGCAAGAAAGAGTCTTTTCAACACTGAAAAAGCACAGAGGCCAACTTTGACATTAAAAGGTGTTCAAACAAGTACAAGATATTTACAATAAGCAGACCTCAGTGCAAGAAAGAGTCTTTCCAACACGGAAAAAGCACAGAGGCCAACTTTGACATTAAAAGGTGTTCAAACAAGTACAAGATATTTACAATAAGCAGACCTCAGTGCAAGAAAGAGTCTTTCCAACACTGACAAGCACAGAGGCCAACTTTGACATTAAAAGGTCTTCAAACAAGTACAAGATATTTACAATAAGCAGACCTCAGTGCAAGAAAGAGTCTTTTCAACACTGAAAAAGCACAGAGGCCAACTTTGACATTAAAAGGTGTTCAAACAAGTACAAGATATTTACAATAAGCAGACCTCAGTGCAAGAAAGAGTCTTTCCAACACGGAAAAAGCACAGAGGCCAACTTTGACATTAAAAGGTGTTCAAACAAGTACAAGATATTTACAATAAGCAGACCTCAGTGCAAGAAAGAGTCTTTCCAACACTGACAAGCACAGAGGCCAACTTTGACATTAAAAGGTGTAAAAACAAGTACAAGATATTTACAATAAGCAGACCTCAGTGCAAGAAAGAGTCTTTCTAACACTGACAAGCACAGAGGCCAACTTTGACATGAAAAGGTGTTCAAACAAGTACAAGATATTTACAATAAGCAGACCTCAGTGCAAGAAAGAGTCTTTCCAACACTGAAAAAGCACAGAGGCCAACTTTGACATTAAAAGGTGTTCAAACAAGTACAAGATATTTACAATAAGCAGACCTCAGTGCAAGAAAGAGTCTTTCCAACACTGAAAAAGCACAGAGGCCAACTTTGACATTAAAAGGTGTTCAAACAAGTACAAGATATTTACAATAAGCAGACCTCAGTGCAAGAAAGAGTCTTTTCAACACTGAAAAAACACAGAGGCCAACTTTGACATTAAAAGGTGTTCAAACAAGTACAAGATATTTACAATAAGCAGACCTCAGTGCAAAAACGTGTCTTTCCAACACTGACAAGCACAGAGGCCAACTTTGACATTAAAAGGTGTTCAAATAAGTACAAGATATTTACAATAAGCAGACCTCAGTGCAAGAAAGAGCCTTTCCAACACTGATAAGGTCAGAGGCCAACTTTGACATTAAAAGGTGTTCAAATAAGTACAAGATACTTACAATAAGCAGACCTCAGTGCAAGAAAGAGCCTTTCCAACACTGATAAGGTCAGAGGCCAACTTTGACATGAAAAGGTGTTCAAACAAGTACAAGATATTTACAATAAGCAGACCTCAGTGCAAGAAAGAGTCTTTCCAACAATGATAAGCACAGAGGCCAACTTTGACATTAAAAGGTGTTCAAACAAGTACAAGATATTTACAATAAGCAGACCTCAGTGCAAGAAAGAGTCTTTCCAACACTGAAAAAGCACAGACGCCAACTTTGACATTAAAAGGTGTAAAATCAAGTACAAGATATTTACAATAAGCAGACCTCAGTGCAAGAAAGAGTCTTTCCAACACGGAAAAAGCAAAGAGGCCAACTTTGACATTAAAAGGTCTTCAAACAAGTACAAGATATTTACAATAAGCAGACCTCAGTGCAAGAAAGAGTCTTTCTAACACTGCTGAAGCACAGAGGCCAACTTTGACATTAAAAGGTATAAAAACAAGTACAATATATTCACAATAAGCAGACCTCAGTGCAAGAAAGAGTCTTTCCATCACTGATAAGCTCAGAGGCCAACTTTGACATGAAAAGGTGTAAAAACAAGTAGAAGATATTTACAATAAGCAGCCCTCAGTGCAAGAAAGAGTCTTTCTAACACTGCTGAAGCACAGAGGCCAACTTTGACATTAAAAGGTATAAAAACAAGTACAATATATTCACAATAAGCAGACCTCAGTGCAAGAAAGAGTCTTTTCAACACTGATAAGCACAGAGGCCAACTTTGACATGAAAAGGTGTAAAAACAAGTACAAGATATTTACAATAAGCAGACCTCAGTGCAAGAAAGAGTCTTTCCAACACTGATAAGCACAGAGGCCAACTTTGACATGAAAAGGTGTAAAAACAAGTACAATATATTAACAATAAGCAGACCTCAGTGCAAGAAAGAGTCTTTCCAACACTGACAAGCACAGAGGCCAACTTTGACATTAAAAGGTGTTCAAACAAGTACAAGATATTTACAATAAGCAGACCTCAGTGCAAGAAAGAGTCTTTCCAACACGGAAAAAGCAAAGAGGCCAACTTTGACATGAAAAGGTCTTCAAACAAGTACAAGATATTTACAATAAGCAGCCCTCAGTGCAAGAAAGAGTCTTTCCAACAATGAAAAGCACAGAGGCCAACTTTGACATGAAAAGGTGTTCAAACAAGTACAAGATATTTACAATAAGCAGCCCTCAGTGCAAGAAAGAGTCTTTCCAACACTGAAAAAGCACAGAGGCCAACTTTGACATGAAAAGGTGTTCAAACAAGTACAAGATATTTACAATAAGCAGACCTCAGTGCAAGAAAGAGTCTTTCCAACAATGAAAAGCACAGAGGCCAACTTTGACATGAAAAGGTGTTCAAACAAGTACAAGATATTTACAATAAGCAGACCTCAGTGCAAGAAAGAGTCTTTCCAACACTGAAAAAGCACAGAGGCCAACTTTGACATGAAAAGGTGTAAAAACAAGTACAAGATATTTACAATAAGCAGACCTCAGTGCAAGAAAGAGTCTTTCCAACACTGAAAAAGCACAGAGGCCAACTTTGACATGAAAAGGTGTAAAAACAAGTACAAGATATTCACAATAAGCAGACCTCAGTGCAAGAAAGAGTCTTTCTAACACTGATAAGCACAGAGGCCAACTTTGACATTAATAGGTGTTCAAACAAGTACAAGATATTCACAATAAGCAGACCTCAGTGCAAGAAAGAGTCTTTCCAACACTGAAAAAGCACAGAGGCCAACTTTGACATTAATAGGTGTTCAATCAAGTACAAGATATTTACAATAAGCAGACCTCAGTGCAAGAAAGAGTCTTTCCAACACGGAAAAAGCAAAGAGGCCAACTTTAACATTAAAAGGTGTTCAAACAAGTACAAGATATTTACAATAAGCAGACCTCAGTGCAAGAAAGAGTCTTTCTAACACTGCAGAAGCAAAGAGGCCAACTTTGACATGAAAAGGTGTTCAAACAAGTACAAGATATTTACAATAAGCAGACCTCAGTGCAAGAAAGAGTCTTTCCAACAATGAAAAAGCACAGAGGCCAACTTTGACATGAAAAGGTGTTCAAACAAGTACAAGATATTTACAATAAGCAGACCTCAGTGCAAGAAAGAGTCTTTCCAACACTGATAAGCACAGAGGCCAACTTTGACATGAAAAGGTGTTCAAACAAGTACAAGATATTTACAATAAGCAGACCTCAGTGCAAGAAAGAGTCTTTCCAACACTGATAAGCACAGAGGCCAACTTTGACATGAAAAGGTGTTCAAACAAGTACAAGATATTTACAATAAGCAGACCTCAGTGCAAGAAAGAGTCTTTCCATCACTGACAAGCACAGAGGCCAACTTTGACATTAAAAGGTGTTCAAACAAGTACAAGATATTCACAATAAGCAGACCTCAGTGCAAGAAAGAGTCTTTCCAACACTGATAAGCACAGAGGCCAACTTTGACATGAAAAGGTGTAAAAACAAGTACAAGATATTTACAATAAGCAGACCTCAGTGCAAGAAAGAGTCTTTTCAACACTGAAAAAGCACAGAGGCCAACTTTGACATTAAAAGGTGTTCAAACAAGTACAAGATATTTACAATAAGCAGACCTCAGTGCAAGAAAGAGTCTTTCCAACACTGAAAAGCTCAGAGGCCAACTTTGACATGAAAAGGTGTTCAAACAAGTACAAGATATTCACAATAAGCAGACCTCAGTGCAAGAAAGAGTCTTTCTAACACTGATAAGCACAGAGGCCAACTTTGACATTAAAAGGTGTTCAAACAAGTACAAGATATTTACAATAAGCAGACCTCAGTGCAAGAAAGAGTCTTTCCAACACTGATAAGCACAGAGGCCAACTTTGACATGAAAAGGTGTTCAAACAAGTACAAGATATTTACAATAAGCAGACCTCAGTGCAAGAAAGAGTCTTTCTAACACTGCAGAAGCACAGAGGCCAACTTTGACATGAAAAGGTGTTCAAACAAGTACAAGATATTTACAATAAGCAGACCTCAGTGCAAGAAAGAGTCGTTCCAACACGGAAAAAGCACAGAGGCCAACTTTGACATTAAAAGGTGTTCAAACAAGTAGAAGATATTCACAATAAGCAGACCTCAGTGCAAAAACGTGTCTTTCCAACACTGACAAGCACAGAGGCCAACTTTGACATGAAAAGGTGTTCAAACAAGTACAAGATATTTACAATAAGCAGACCTCAGTGCAAGAAAGAGTCTTTCCAACACTGATAAGCACAGAGGCCAACTTTGACATTAAAAGGTGTAAAAACAAGTACAAGATATTTACAATAAGCAGACCTCAGTGCAAGAAAGAGTCTTTCCAACACTGATAAGCACAGAGGCCAACTTTGACATTAAAAGGTGTTCAAACAAGTACAAGATATTTGCAATAAGCAGACCTCAGTGCAAGAAAGAGTCTTTCCAACACTGATAAGCACAGAGGCCAACTTTGACATGAAAAGGTGTAAAAACAAGTACAAGATATTTACAATAAGCAGACCTCAGTGCAAAAAAGAGTCTTTCCAACACTGATAAGCACAGAGGCCAACTTTGACATTAAAAGGTGTTCAAACAAGTACAAGATATTTACAATAAGCAGACCTCAGTGCAAGAAAGAGTCTTTCTAACACTGATAAGCACAGAGGCCAACTTTGACATGAAAAGGTGTAAAAACAAGTACAAGATATTTACAATAAGCAGACCTCAGTGCAAGAAAGAGTCTTTTCAACACTGAAAAAGCACAGAGGCCAACTTTGACATTAAAAGGTGTTCAAACAAGTACAAGATATTTACAATAAGCAGACCTCAGTGCAAGAAAGAGTCTTTTCAACACTGAAAAAGCACAGAGGCCAACTTTGACATTAAAAGGTGTTCAAACAAGTACAAGATATTTACAATAAGCAGACCTCAGTGCAAGAAAGAGTCTTTCTAACACTGCAGAAGCGCAGAGGCCAACTTTGAAATTAAAAGGTGTTCAAACAAGTACAAGATATTTACAATAAGCAGACCTCAGTGCAAAAACGTGTCTTTCCAACACTGACAAGCACAGAGGCCAACTTTGACATGAAAAGGTGTAAAAACAAGTACAAGATATTTACAATAAGCAGACCTCAGTGCAAGAAAGAGTCTTTCCAACACGGAAAAAGCACAGAGGCCAACTTTGACATGAAAAGGTGTTCAAACAAGTACAAGATATTTACAATAAGCAGACCTCAGTGCAAGAAAGAGTCTTTCTAACACTGAAAAAGCACAGACGCCAACTTTGACATGAAAAGGTGTTCAAACAAGTACAAGATATTTACAATAAGCAGACCTCAGTGCAAAAACGTGTCTTTCCAACACTGACAAGCACAGAGTCCAACTTTGACATGAAAAGGTGTTCAAACAAGTACAAGATATTTACAATAAGCAGACCTCAGTGCAAGAAAGAGTCGTTCCAACACTGATAAGCACAGAGGCCAACTTTGACATTAAAAGGTGTTCAAACAAGTACAAGATATTTACAATAAGCAGACCTCAGTGCAAAAACGTGTCTTTCCAACACTGACAAGCACAGAGGCCAACTTTGACATGAAAAGGTGTAAAAACAAGTACAAGATATTTACAATAAGCAGACCTCAGTGCAAGAAAGAGTCTTTCCAACACGGAAAAAGCACAGAGGCCAACTTTGACATTAAAAGGTATAAAAACAAGTACAATATATTAACAATAAGCAGACCTCAGTGCAAGAAAGAGTCTTTCTAACACTGAAAAAGCACAGACGCCAACTTTGACATGAAAAGGTGTTCAAACAAGTACAAGATATTTACAATAAGCAGACCTCAGTGCAAGAAAGAGTCGTTCCAACACTGATAAGCACAGAGGCCAACTTTGACATTAAAAGGTGTTCAAACAAGTACAAGATATTTACAATAAGCAGACCTCAGTGCAAGAAAGGGTCTTTCTAACACTGCAGAAGCGCAGAGGCCAACTTTGACATTAAAAGGTGTTCAAACAAGTACAAGATATTTACAATAAGCAGACCTCAGTGCAAAAACGTGTCTTTCCAACACTGATAAGCACAGAGGCCAACTTTGACATTAAAAGGTGTTCAAACAAGTACAAGATATTTACAATAAGCAGACCTCAGTGCAAAAACGTGTCTTTCCAACACTGACAAGCACAGAGGCCAACTTTGACATTAAAAGGTGTTCAAACAAGTATAAGATATTTACAATAAGCAGACCTCAGTGCAAGAAAGAGCCTTTCCAACACTGAAAAAGCACAGAGGCCAACTTTGACATTAAAAGGTATAAAAACAAGTACAATATATTAACAATAAGCAGACCTCAGTGCAAGAAAGAGTCGTTCCAACACTGATAAGCACAGAGGCCAACTTTGACATTAAAAGGTGTTCAAACAAGTACAAGATATTTACAATAAGCAGACCTCAGTGCAAGAAAGGGTCTTTCTAACACTGCAGAAGCGCAGAGGCCAACTTTGACATTAAAAGGTGTTCAAACAAGTACAAGATATTTACAATAAGCAGACCTCAGTGCAAAAACGTGTCTTTCCAACACTGATAAGCACAGAGGCCAACTTTGACATTAAAAGGTGTTCAAACAAGTACAAGATATTTACAATAAGCAGACCTCAGTGCAAAAACGTGTCTTTCCAACACTGACAAGCACAGAGGCCAACTTTGACATTAAAAGGTGTTCAAACAAGTATAAGATATTTACAATAAGCAGACCTCAGTGCAAGAAAGAGCCTTTCCAACACTGAAAAAGCACAGAGGCCAACTTTGACATTAAAAGGTATAAAAACAAGTACAATATATTAACAATAAGCAGACCTCAGTGCAAGAAAGAGTCTTTCTAACACTGATAAGCACAGAGGCCAACTTTGACATTAAAAGGTGTTCAAACAAGTACAAGATATTTACAATAAGCAGACCTCAGTGCAAGAAAGAGTCTTTCTAACACTGATAAGCACAGAGGCCAACTTTGACATTAAAAGGTGTTCAAACAAGTACAAGATATTCACAATAAGCAGACCTCAGTGCAAGAAAGAGTCTTTCCAACACTGAAAAAGCACAGAGGCCAACTTTGACATTAAAAGGTGTTCAAACAAGTACAAGATATTTACAATAAGCAGACCTCAGTGCAAGAAAGAGTCTTTCCAACACTGAAAAAGCAAAGAGGCCAACTTTGACATTAAAAGGTGTTCAAACAAGTACAAGATATTTACAATAAGCAGACCTCAGTGCAAGAAAGAGTCTTTCCAACACTGAAAAAGCACAGAGGCCAACTTTGACATTAAAAGGTCTTCAAACAAGTACAAGATATTTACAATAAGCAGACCTCAGTGCAAGAAAGAGCCTTTCCAACACTGATAAGCACAGAGGCCAACTTTGACATGAAAAGGTGTAAAAATCAAGTACAAGATATTTACAATAAGCAGACCTCAGTGCAAGAAAGAGTCTTTCCAACACTGAAAAAGCAAAGAGGCCAACTTTGACATGAAAAGGTGTTCAAACAAGTACAAGATATTTACAATAAGCAGACCTCAGTGCAAGAAAGAGTCTTTCCAACACTGAAAAAGCACAGAGGCCAACTTTGACATTAAAAGGTGTTCAAACAAGTACAAGATATTTACAATAAGCAGACCTCAGTGCAAGAAAGAGTCTTTCCAACACGGAAAAAGCACAGAGGCCAACTTTGACATGAAAAGGTGTTCAAACAAGTACAAGATATTTACAATAAGCAGACCTCAGTGCAAGAAAGAGTCTTTCCAACACTGATAAGCACAGAGGCCAACTTTGACATGAAAAGGTGTAAAAACAAGTACAAGATATTTACAATAAGCAGACCTCAGTGCAAGAAAGAGTCTTTCTAACATTGATAAGCACAGAGGCCAACTTTGACATGAAAAGGTGTAAAAACAAGTACAAGATATTTACAAAAAGCAGACCTCAGTGCAAGAAAGAGTCTTTCCAACACTGAAAAAGCACAGAGGCCAACTTTGACATGAAAAGGTGTAAAAACAAGTACAAGATATTTACAATAAGCAGACCTCAGTGCAAGAAAGAGTCTTTCTAACATTGATAAGCACAGAGGCCAACTTTGACATTAAAAGGTGTTCAAACAAGTACAAGATATTCACAATAAGCAGACCTCAGTGCAAGAAAGCGTCTTTCCAACACTGATAAGCACAGAGGCCAACTTTGACATGAAAAGGTGTTCAAACAAGTACAAGATATTTACAATAAGCAGCCCTCAGTGGAAGAAAGAGTCTTTCTAACACTGCAGAAGCACAGAGGCCAACTTTGACATGAAAAGGTGTTCAAACAAGTACAAGATATTTACAATAAGCAGCCCTCAGTGGAAGAAAGAGTCTTTCTAATACTGCAGAAGCACAGAGGCCAACTTTGACATGAAAAGGTGTTCAAACAAGTACAAGATATTCACAATAAGCAGACCTCAGTGCAAGAAAGAGTCTTTCCAACACTGATAAGCACAGAGGCCAACTTTGACATTAAAAAGTGTAAAAACAAGTACAAGATATTCACAATAAGCAGACCTCAGTGCAAGAAAGAGTCTTTTCAACACTGAAAAAGCACAGAGGCCAACTTTAACATTAAAAGCTCTTCAAACAAGTACAAGATATTTACTATAAGCAGACCTCAGTGCAAGAAAGAGTCTTTCCAACACTGAAAAAGCACAGAGGCCAACTTTGACATTAAAAGGTGTAAAAACAAGTACAAGATATTTACAATAAGCAGACCTCAGTGCAAGAAAGAGTCTTTCCAACACTGAAAAAGCACAGAGGCCAACTTTGACATTAAAAGGTGTAAAAACAAGTACAAGATATTTACTATAAGCAGACCTCAGTGCAAGAAAGACTCTTTCCAACACGGAAAAAGCACAGAGGCCAACTTTGACATGAAAAGGTGTTCAAACAAGTACAAGATATTTACAATAAGCAGACCTCAGTGCAAGAAAGAGTCTTTCCAACACTGAAAAAGCACAGAGGCCAACTTTGACATTAAAAGGTGTTCAAACAAGTACAAGATATTTACAATAAGCAGACCTCAGTGCAAGAAAGAGTCTTTCCAACACTGATAAGCACAGAGGCCAACTTTGACATGAAAAGGTGTAAAAACAAGTACAAGATATTTACAATAAGCAGACCTCAGTGCAAGAAAGAGTCTTTCTAACATTGATAAGCACAGAGGCCAACTTTGACATTAAAAGGTGTTCAAACAAGTACAAGATATTCACAATAAGCAGACCTCAGTGCAAGAAAGAGTCTTTCCAACACTGAAAAAGCACAGAGGCCAACTTTGACATGAAAAGGTGTAAAAACAAGTACAAGATATTCACAATAAGCAGACCTCAGTGCAAGAAAGAGTCTTTCCAACACTGAAAAAGCAAAGAGGCCAACTTTGACATTAAAAGGTGTTCAAACAAGTACAAGATATTTACAATAAGCAGCCCTCAGTGCAAGAAGGAGTCTTTCCAACACTGAAAAGCTCAGAGGCCAACTTTGACATGAAAAGGTGTTCAAACAAGTACAAGATATTTACAATAAGCAGACCTCAGTGCAAGAAAGAGTCTTTCCAACACTGATAAGCACAGAGGCCAACTTTGACATTAAAAGGTGTAAAAACAAGTACAAGATATTCACAATAAGCAGACCTCAGTGCAAGAAAGAGTCTTTTCAACACTGAAAAAGCACAGAGGCCAACTTTAACATTAAAAGCTCTTCAAACAAGTACAAGATATTTACAATAAGCAGACCTCAGTGCAAGAAAGAGTCTTTCCAACACTGAAAAAGCACAGAGGCCAACTTTGACATGAAAAGGTGTAAAAACAAGTACAAGATATTTACAAAAAGCAGACCTCAGTGCAAGAAAGAGTCTTTCCAACACTGATAAGCACAGAGGCCAACTTTGACATGAAAAGGTGTAAAAATCAAGTACAAGATATTTACAATAAGCAGACCTCAGTGCAAGAAAGAGTCTTTCCAACACTGATAAGCACAGAGGCCAACTTTGACATGAAAAGGTGTAAAAATCAAGTACAAGATATTTACAATAAGCAGACCTCAGTGCAAGAAAGAGTCTTTCCAACACGGAAAAAGCAAAGAGGCCAACTTTAACATTAAAAGGTGTTCAAACAAGTACAATATATTAACAATAAGCAGACCTCAGTGCAAGAAAGAGTCTTTCTAACACTGATAAGCACAGAGGCCAACTTTGACATTAAAAGGTGTTCAAACAAGTACAAGATATTTACAATAAGCAGACCTCAGTGCAAGAAAGAGTCTTTCCAACACTGATAAGCACAGAGGCCAACTTTGACATTAAAAGGTGTAAAAATCAAGTACAAGATATTTACAATAAGCAGACCTCAGTGCAAGAAAGAGTCTTTCCAACACGGAAAAAGCACAGAGGCCAACTTTAACATTAAAAGGTGTTCAAACAAGTACAAGATATTTACAATAAGCAGACCTCAGTGCAAGAAAGAGTCTTTCTAACATTGATAAGCACAGAGGCCAACTTTGACATTAAAAGGTGTTCAAACAAGTACAAGATATTCACAATAAGCAGACCTCAGTGCAAGAAAGAGTCTTTCCAACACTGAAAAGCTCAGAGGCCAACTTTGACATGAAAAGGTGTTCAAACAAGTACAAGATATTTACAATAAGCAGACCTCAGTGCAAGAAAGAGTCTTTCCAACACTGAAAAGCTCAGAGGCCAACTTTGACATGAAAAGGTGTTCAAACAAGTACAAGATATTTACAATAAGCAGCCCTCAGTGCAAGAAAGAGTCTTTCCAACACTGAAAAAGCACAGAGGCCAACTTTGACATGAAAAGGTGTAAAAACAAGTACAAGATATTTACAAAAAGCAGACCTCAGTGCAAGAAAGAGCCTTTCCAACACTGATAAGGTCAGAGGCCAACTTTGACATGAAAAGGTGTAAAAATCAAGTACAAGATATTTACAATAAGCAGACCTCAGTGCAAGAAAGAGTCTTTCCAACACTGATAAGCACAGAGGCCAACTTTGACATGAAAAGGTGTAAAAACAAGTACAAGATATTTACAAAAAGCAGACCTCAGTGCAAGAAAGAGTCTTTCCAACACTGATAAGCACAGAGGCCAACTTTGACATGAAAAGGTGTAAAAATCAAGTACAAGATATTTACAATAAGCAGACCTCAGTGCAAGAAAGAGTCTTTCCAACACGGAAAAAGCAAAGAGGCCAACTTTAACATTAAAAGGTGTTCAAACAAGTACAAGATATTTACAATAAGCAGACCTCAGTGCAAGAAAGAGTCTTTCTAACACTGATAAGCACAGAGGCCAACTTTGACATTAAAAGGTGTTCAAACAAGTACAAGATATTTACAATAAGCAGACCTCAGTGCAAGAAAGAGTCTTTCTAACATTGATAAGCACAGAGGCCAACTTTGACATTAAAAGGTGTTCAAACAAGTACAAGATATTCACAATAAGCAGACCTCAGTGCAAGAAAGAGTCTTTCCAACACTGAAAAAGCACAGAGGCCAACTTTGACATGAAAAGGTGTAAAAACAAGTACAAGATATTTACAATAAGCAGCCCTCAGTGCAAGAAGGAGTCTTTCCAACACTGAAAAGCTCAGAGGCCAACTTTGACATGAAAAGGTGTTCAAACAAGTACAAGATATTTACAATAAGCAGACCTCAGTGCAAGAAAGAGTCTTTCTAACATTGATAAGCACAGAGGCCAACTTTGACATTAAAAGGTGTTCAAACAAGTACAAGATATTCACAATAAGCAGACCTCAGTGCAAGAAAGAGTCTTTCCAACACTGAAAAAGCACAGAGGCCAACTTTGACATGAAAAGGTGTTCAAACAAGTACAAGATATTTACAATAAGCAGACCTCAGTGCAAGAAAGAGTCTTTCCAACACTGATAAGCACAGAGGCCAACTTTGACATTAAAAGGTGTAAAAACAAGTACAAGATATTCACAATAAGCAGACCTCAGTGCAAGAAAGAGTCTTGTCAACACTGAAAAAGCACAGAGGCCAACTTTAACATTAAAAGCTCTTCAAACAAGTACAAGATATTTACAATAAGCAGACCTCAGTGCAAGAAAGAGTCTTTCCAACACTGAAAAAGCACAGAGGCCAACTTTGACATGAAAAGGTGTAAAAACAAGTACAAGATATTTACAAAAAGCAGACCTCAGTGCAAGAAAGAGCCTTTCCAACACTGATAAGGTCAGAGGCCAACTTTGACATGAAAAGGTGTAAAAATCAAGTACAAGATATTTACAATAAGCAGACCTCAGTGCAAGAAAGAGTCTTTCCAACACTGATAAGCACAGAGGCCAACTTTGACATGAAAAGGTGTAAAAATCAAGTACAAGATATTTACAATAAGCAGACCTCAGTGCAAGAAAGAGTCTTTCCAACACGGAAAAAGCAAAGAGGCCAACTTTAACATTAAAAGGTGTTCAAACAAGTACAATATATTAACAATAAGCAGACCTCAGTGCAAGAAAGAGTCTTTCTAACACTGATAAGCACAGAGGCCAACTTTGACATTAAAAGGTGTTCAAACAAGTACAAGATATTTACAATAAGCAGACCTCAGTGCAAGAAAGAGTCTTTCCAACACTGATAAGCACAGAGGCCAACTTTGACATTAAAAGGTGTAAAAATCAAGTACAAGATATTTACAATAAGCAGACCTCAGTGCAAGAAAGAGTCTTTCTAACACTGCAGAAGCCCAGAGGCCAACTTTGACATTAAAAGGTGTTCAAACAAGTACAAGATATTTACAATAAGCAGCCCTCAGTGCAAGAAAGAGTCTTTCTAACACTGCAGAAGCACAGAGGCCAACTTTGACATTAAAAGGTGTTCAAACAAGTACAATATATTAACAATAAGCAGACCTCAGTGCAAGAAAGAGTCTTTCCAACACTGATAAGCACAGAGGCCAACTTTGACATTAAAAGGTGTAAAAATCAAGTACAAGATATTTACAATAAGCAGACCTCAGTGCAAGAAAGAGTCTTTCTAACACTGCAGAAGCCCAGAGGCCAACTTTGACATTAAAAGGTGTTCAAACAAGTACAAGATATTTACAATAAGCAGCCCTCAGTGCAAGAAAGAGTCTTTCTAACACTGCAGAAGCACAGAGGCCAACTTTGACATGAAAAGGTGTTCAAACAAGTACAAGATATTTACAATAAGCAGCCCTCAGTGCAAGAAAGAGTCTTTCTAACACTGAAAAAGCACAGAGGCCAACTTTGACATGAAAAGGTGTTCAAACAAGTACAAGATATTTACAATAAGCAGCCCTCAGTGCAAGAAAGAGTCTTTCTAACACTGCAGAAGCACAGAGGCCAACTTTGACATTAAAAGGTGTTCAAACAAGTACAAGATATTCACAATAAGCAGACCTCAGTGCAAGAAAGAGTCTTTCCAACACGGAAAAAGCACAGAGGCCAACTTTGACATGAAAAGGTGTTCAAACAAGTACAAGATATTCACAATAAGCAGACCTCAGTGCAAGAAAGAGTCTTTCCAACACGGAAAAAGCACAGAGGCCAACTTTGACATGAAAAGGTGTTCAAACAAGTACAAGATATTTACAATAAGCAGCCCTCAGTGCAAGAAAGAGTCTTTCTAACACTGATAAGCACAGAGGCCAACTTTGACATTAAAAGGTGTTCAAACAAGTACAAGATATTTACAATAAGCAGACCTCAGTGCAAGAAAGAGTCTTTCCAACACTGATAAGCACAGAGGCCAACTTTGACATTAAAAGGTGTTCAAACAAGTACAAGATATTTACAATAAGCAGACCTCAAATCAAGAAAGAGTCTTTCCAACACTGAAAAAGCACAGAGGCCAACTTTGACATGAAAAGGTGTTCAAACAAGTACAAGATATTTACAATAAGCAGACCTCAGTGCAAGAAAGAGTCTTTCCAACACTGATAAGCACAGAGGCCAACTTTGACATTAAAAGGTGTTCAAACAAGTACAAGATATTTACAATAAGCAGACCTCAAATCAAGAAAGAGTCTTTCCAACACTGAAAAAGCACAGAGGCCAACTTTGACATGAAAAGGTGTTCAAACAAGTACAAGATATTTACAATAAGCAGACCTCAGTGCAAGAAAGAGTCTTTCTAACATTGATAAGCACAGAGGCCAACTTTGACATTAAAAGGTGTTCAAACAAGTACAAGATATTTACAATAAGCAGAACTCAGTGCAAGAAAGAGTCTTTCCAACACTGAAAAGCTCAGAGGCCAACTTTGACATGAAAAGGTGTTCAAACAAGTACAAGATATTTACAATAAGCAGACCTCAGTGCAAGAAAGAGTCTTTCTAACATTGATAAGCACAGAGGCCAACTTTGACATTAAAAGGTGTTCAAACAAGTACAAGATATTCACAATAAGCAGACCTCAGTGCAAGAAAGAGTCTTTCCAACACTGAAAAGCTCAGAGGCCAACTTTGACATGAAAAGGTGTTCAAACAAGTACAAGATATTTACAATAAGCAGACCTCAGTACAAGAAAGAGTCTTTCCAACACTGATAAGCACAGAGGCCAACTTTGACATTAAAAGGTGTAAAAACAAGTACAAGATATTCACAATAAGCAGACCTCAGTGCAAGAAAGAGTCTTTTCAACACTGAAAAAGCACAGAGGCCAACTTTAACATTAAAAGCTCTTCAAACAAGTACAAGATATTTACAATAAGCAGACCTCAGTGCAAGAAAGAGTCTTTCCAACACTGAAAAAGCACAGAGGCCAACTTTGACATTAAAAGGTGTAAAAACAAGTACAAGATATTTACAAAAAGCAGACCTCAGTGCAAGAAAGAGTCTTTCCAACACTGATAAGCACAGAGGCCAACTTTGACATGAAAAGGTGTAAAAATCAAGTACAAGATATTTACAATAAGCAGACCTCAGTGCAAGAAAGAGTCTTTCCAACACGGAAAAAGCACAGAGGCCAACTTTAACATTAAAAGGTGTTCAAACAAGTACAAGATATTTACAATAAGCAGCCCTCAGTGCAAGAAAGAGTCTTTCTAACACTGCAGAAGCACAGAGGCCAACTTTGACATTAAAAGGTGTTCAAACAAGTACAAGATATTCACAATAAGCAGACCTCAGTGCAAGAAAGAGTCTTTCCAACACTGATAAGCACAGAGGCCAACTTTGACATTAAAAGGTGTTCAAACAAGTACAAGATATTTACAATAAGCAGACCTCAAATCAAGAAAGAGTCTTTCCAACACTGAAAAAGCACAGAGGCCAACTTTGACATGAAAAGGTGTTCAAACAAGTACAAGATATTTACAATAAGCAGACCTCAGTGCAAGAAAGAGTCTTTCCAACACTGAAAAAGCACAGAGGCCAACTTTGACATGAAAAGGTGTTCAAACAAGTACAAGATATTTACAATAAGCAGACCTCAGTGCAAGAAAGAGTCTTTCCAACACGGAAAAAGCACAGAGGCCAACTTTGACATTAAAAGGTGTTCAAACAAGTACAAGATATTTACAATAAGCAGACCTCAGTGCAAGAAAGAGTCTTTCCAACACGGAAAAAGCACAGAGGCCAACTTTGACATGAAAAGGTGTAAAAACAAGTACAAGATATTTACAATAAGCAGACCTCAGTGCAAGAAAGAGTCTTTCCAACACGGAAAAAGCACAGAGGCCAACTTTGACATGAAAAGGTGTTCAAACAAGTACAAGATATTTACAATAAGCAGACCTCAGTGCAAGAAAGAGTCTTTCCAACACTGATAAGCACAGAGGCCAACTTTGACATGAAAAGGTGTTCAAACAAGTACAAGATATTTACAAAAAGCAGACCTCAGTGCAAGAAAGAGTCTTTCTAACACTGATAAGCACAGAGGCCAACTTTGACATGAAAAGGTGTTCAAACAAGTACAAGATATTTACAAAAAGCAGACCTCAGTGCAAGAAAGAGTCTTTCCAACACTGATAAGCACAGAGGCCAACTTTGACATTAAAAGGTGTAAAAACAAGTACAAGATATTTACAATAAGCAGACCTCAGTGCAAGAAAGAGTCTTTCCAACACTGAAAAAGCACAGAGGCCAACTTTGACATGAAAAGGTGTAAAAACAAGTACAAGATATTTACAATAAGCAGACCTCAGTGCAAGAAAGAGTCTTTCCAACACGGAAAAAGCACAGAGGCCAACTTTGACATGAAAAGGTGTAAAAACAAGTACAAGATATTTACAATAAGCAGACCTCAGTGCAAGAAAGAGTCTTTCCAACACTGAAAAAGCACAGAGGCCAACTTTGACATTAAAAGGTGTAAAAACAAGTACAAGATATTTACAATAAGCAGACCTCAGTGCAAGAAAGAGTCTTTCCAACACTGATAAGCACAGAGGCCAACTTTGACATGAAAAGGTGTAAAAACAAGTACAAGATATTTACAAAAAGCAGACCTCAGTGCAAGAAAGAGTCTTTCTAACATTGATAAGCACAGAGGCCAACTTTGACATTAAAAGGTGTTCAAACAAGTACGATATAATAACAATAAGCAGACCTCAGTGCAAGAAAGAGTCTTTCCAACACGGAAAAAGCAAAGAGGCCAACTTTAACATTAAAAGGTGTTCAAACAAGTACGATATAATAACAATAAGCAGACCTCAGTGCAAGAAAGAGTCTTTCCAACACTGATAAGCACAGAGGCCAACTTTGACATTAAAAGGTGTAAAAATCAAGTACAAGATATTTACAATAAGCAGACCTCAGTGCAAGAAAGAGTCTTTCTAACACTGCAGAAGCACAGAGGCCAACTTTGACATTAAAAGGTGTAAAAATCAAGTACAAGATATTTACAATAAGCAGACCTCAGTGCAAGAAAGAGTCTTTCAAACACTGATAAGCACAGAGGCCAACTTTGACATGAAAAGGTGTAAAAACAAGTACAAGATATTTACAATAAGCAGACCTCAGTGCAAGAAAGAGTCTTTCCAACACTGAAAAAGCACAGAGGCCAACTTTGACATTAAAAGGTGTAAAATCAAGTACAAGATATTTACAATAAGCAGACCTCAGTGCAAGAAAGAGTCTTTCTAACATTGATAAGCACAGAGGCCAACTTTGACATTAAAAGGTGTTCAAACAAGTACAAGATATTCACAATAAGCAGACCTCAGTGCAAGAAAGCGTCTTTCCAACACGGAAAAAGCACAGAGGCCAACTTTGACATGAAAAGGTGTTCAAACAAGTACAAGATATTTACAATAAGCAGCCCTCAGTGGAAGAAAGAGTCTTTCTAACACTGCAGAAGCACAGAGGCCAACTTTGACATGAAAAGGTGTTCAAACAAGTACAAGATATTTACAATAAGCAGCCCTCAGTGGAAGAAAGAGTCTTTCTAATACTGCAGAAGCACAGAGGCCAACTTTGACATGAAAAGGTGTTCAAACAAGTACAAGATATTTACAAAAAGCAGACCTCAGTGCAAGAAAGAGTCTTTCCAACACTGATAAGCACAGAGGCCAACTTTGACATTAAAAGGTGTAAAAACAAGTACAAGATATTCACAATAAGCAGACCTCAGTGCAAGAAAGAGTCTTTTCAACACTGAAAAAGCACAGAGGCCAACTTTGACATTAAAAGCTCTTCAAACAAGTACAAGATATTTACAATAAGCAGACCTCAGTGCAAGAAAGAGTCTTTCCAACACTGAAAAAGCACAGAGGCCAACTTTGACATTAAAAGGTGTAAAAACAAGTACAAGATATTTACAATAAGCAGACCTCAGTGCAAGAAAGAGTCTTTCCAACACGGAAAAAGCACAGAGGCCAACTTTGACATGAAAAGGTGTTCAAACAAGTACAAGATATTTACAATAAGCAGACCTCAGTGCAAGAAAGAGTCTTTCCAACACTGAAAAAGCACAGAGGCCAACTTTGACATTAAAAGGTGTTCAAACAAGTACAAGATATTTACAATAAGCAGACCTCAGTGCAAGAAAGAGTCTTTCCAACACTGAAAAAGCACAGAGGCCAACTTTGACATGAAAAGGTGTAAAAACAAGTACAAGATATTTACAAAAAGCAGACCTCAGTGCAAGAAAGAGTCTTTCCAACACTGATAAGCACAGAGGCCAACTTTGACATGAAAAGGTGTAAAAACAAGTACAAGATATTTACAATAAGCAGACCTCAGTGCAAGAAAGAGTCTTTCTAACATTGATAAGCACAGAGGCCAACTTTGACATTAAAAGGTGTTCAAACAAGTACAAGATATTCACAATAAGCAGACCTCAGTGCAAGAAAGAGTCTTTCCAACACTGAAAAAGCACAGAGGCCAACTTTGACATGAAAAGGTGTTCAAACAAGTACAAGATATTCACAATAAGCAGACCTCAGTGCAAGAAAGAGTCTTTCCAACACTGAAAAAGCAAAGAGGCCAACTTTGACATTAAAAGGTGTTCAAACAAGTACAAGATATTTACAATAAGCAGCCCTCAGTGCAAGAAGGAGTCTTTCCAACACTGAAAAGCTCAGAGGCCAACTTTGACATGAAAAGGTGTTCAAACAAGTACAAGATATTTACAATAAGCAGACCTCAGTGCAAGAAAGAGTCTTTCCAACACTGATAAGCACAGAGGCCAACTTTGACATTAAAAGGTGTAAAAACAAGTACAAGATATTCACAATAAGCAGACCTCAGTGCAAGAAAGAGTCTTTTTAACAGTGAAAAAGCACAGAGGTCAACTTTAACATTAAAAGCTCTTCAAACAAGTACAAGATATTTACAATAAGCAGACCTCAGTGCAAGAAAGAGTCTTTCCAACACTGAAAAAGCACAGAGGCCAACTTTGACATGAAAAGGTGTAAAAACAAGTACAAGATATTTACAAAAAGCAGACCTCAGTGCAAGAAAGAGCCTTTCCAACACTGATAAGGTCAGAGGCCAACTTTGACATGAAAAGGTGTAAAAATCAAGTACAAGATATTTACAAAAAGCAGACCTCAGTGCAAGAAAGAGCCTTTCCAACACTGATAAGCACAGAGGCCAACTTTGACATGAAAAGGTGTAAAAATCAAGTACAAGATATTTACAATAAGCAGACCTCAGTGCAAGAAAGAGTCTTTCCAACACTGATAAGCACAGAGGCCAACTTTGACATGAAAAGGTGTAAAAATCAAGTACAAGATATTTACAATAAGCAGACCTCAGTGCAAGAAAGAGTCTTTCCAACACGGAAAAAGCAAAGAGGCCAACTTTAACATTAAAAGGTGTTCAAACAAGTACAATATATTAACAACTAGAAAGTGCATTTTCTGAAGAAACTGCAGTGTGAATGCTTGAATCTGAATGTATGGACTGAAATGAATTAATTGCTGAATTTTGAGTTAAAAATTTTGAATGAGATAAAAAAAAAACAACCCAAATTTAACCTGAAAACAAAAGTGCTGAACTGCTAAAAGCTGAAGGTTACACAGAAGAAGAAGTTGGAAAAAAGCTGAAAATGTTTTAATTGTAAATTAGAAAAACCTAAGAAATGAGAAAAGAACATTTAGAGTCAGAAAACATCTGAATGAATATTAAAAGGTCATATTCTTTGAATCACTGAATGACTAAAATGTGATCCCTCCACTTGGACCCACACAGTTTAAAAAGTTTACATCTCTGAGCTTTGAAAGACAAGATGTTGGAAAAAGAACAACGATGGCGACGTTTTGAGGGTAAAATGATGGCTTTAACACTGTGGACACAGCAGCAGTTGAAAGAGAAGTGTTTAAGATTAATTTTGGCAGAGTGGCAGGCAGAGCTCGTTAAGCAGGCAGGTGTGAGCCTGGTTGCTATAGTGACTGCACCCAATGGCTCCATACACACGGACACAGACATGCACCTCACTTTTGCTGCTTAAAATGAACAGAAAAGTCAGGCCGAAACAAATCGCTCCCAAATGAAAAGTAAAAGTCGTATTGACAAAATTCTTTCACCGTGAGCGACAGCAATGTCTAGTCTACCTAATTCTCAGTTTTCATGCCTGTGGAGCTTATTATATGGACGTGGTGACAGTAGAAAGACACCATGCTCTTCTGATTTTCAAACGAACCTTCTGAGCCATTTTAACATTAGAGTCTATGGAAGAGTTGGAGGGAGGAGGCTGTGCATTGGTGACATTTATGAAAGAACCATAACACCTAGTACAATAGTAAACACATTGGATGAAAGAGGACAGCCATGGCTACGTTTTGAGGGTAAAATCATACCTGTAGAGCAAACGCTGCGGACACAGCAGCAGTTTTAAAAAAGATTTTAAGATTAATTTTTTTGCTCCTCTCACTCTAGCAGTTGAGCTGCCTCACTCTAGCCCCAACATTCCGTCCCATACACACCCATTATAAACTCTGAAACGGGTGAAAAAACATCATGAAACTTAAACTGGAACTGAAGAAAAAGTATAATAGATATTGAAAAGATAAATACAAGTTGAATAGTTGAATGTCTTGTCTTCGTTTTAAAGTTTGAATGGTGGCTCTATGTCAATGTATGTGGAAGTAGTAAGAGTTTAAAAATGAATAAGTTGAATGAGAATTTGAAGGGTCTCCCCATTGAAATACATGGGAAATTTTGGGAAATTTTTGTTGAATAAAGTTGAATAAAATTAAAAATATAAATGTTAAAAATGAGAAAAATAGAAGCAGTCATGTCCAAAAGAAGAGGAATCTAATGGTGTTTGAATGGTTTTTCTAAGTTGAACGGTTTTGAAGGAGTAGGAGTACAAAAAACGTACGGAATACAGAATAAAATAGAACTAGAAAGTGCATTTTCTGAAGAAACTGCAGTGTGAATGCTTGAATCTGAATGTATGCACTGAAATGAATTAATTGCTGAATTTTGAGTTAAAAATATTGAATGAGATTAAAAAAAAAAAAAAAAAAACGAATTTAACCTGAAAACAAAGGTGCTGAACTGCTAAAAGCTGAAGGTTACACAGAAAACTGAAAATGTTTTAAATGTAAATTAGAAAACCCTAAGAAATGAGAAAAGAACATTTAGAGTCAGAAAACATCTGAATGAATATTAAAAGGTCATATTCTTTGAATCACTGAATGACTCAAATGTGATCCCTCCACTTTGATCCACACAGTTTAAAAAGTTTAAATGCCTGAGCTTTGAAAGATACGGTGTTGGAAAGAGAACAATAATGGCGACAATTTGAGGGTAAAATGATGGCTGTAACACTGTGGACACAGCAGCAGTTGAAAGAGAAGTGCTTAAGATGAATCTTGGTACAGTGGCAGGCAGAGCTCGTTAAGCAGGCAGGTGTGAGCCTGGTTGCTATAGTGACCGCACCCAATGGCTCCATACACACGTACACAGACATGCGCCTCACTTTTGCTGCTTAAAATGAACAGAAAAGTCAGGCCGAAACAAATCGTTCCCAAATGAAAAGTAAAAGTCGTATTGACAAAATTCTTTCACCGTGAGTGACAGCAATGTCTAGTCTACCTAATTCTCAGTTTTCATGCCTGTGGAGTTTATTATATGGACGTGGTGACAGTGGAAAGACACCATGCTCTTCTGATTTTCAAACGAACCTTCTGAGCCATTTTAACATTAGAGTCTATGGAAGAGTTGGAAGGAGGAGGCTGTGCATTGGTGACATTTATGAAAGAACCGTAACACCTAGGACAATAGTAAACACATTGGATGAAAGAGGACAGCCATGGCTACGTTTTGAGGGTAAAATCATACCTGTAGAGCAAACGCTGTGGACACAGCAGCAGTTTTAAAAAAGATTTTAAGATAAATTTTTTTGCTCCTCTCACTCTAGCAGTTGAGCTGTCTCACTCTAGCCCCAACATTCCGTCCCATACACACCCATTATAAACTCTGAAACGGCTGAAAAAACATCATGAAACTTAAACTGGAACTGAAGAAAAAGTATAATAGATATTGAAAAGATAAATACAAGTTGAATAGTTGAATGTCTTGTCTTCGTTTTAAAGTTTGAATGGTAGCTCTATGTGAACGTATGTTGAAGTAATAAGAGTTTAAAAATGAGTAAGTTGAATGAGAATTTGAAGGGTCTCCCCATTGAAATACATGGGAAATTTTTGTTGAATAAAGTTGAATAAAATTAAAAATATAAATGTTAAAAATGAGAAAAGTAGAAGCACACCATTCCAAAAGAAGAGGAATCTAATGGTGTTTGAATGGTTTTTCTAAGTTGAACGGTTTTGAAGGAGATAGTCGGCGAAAAACGTACGGAATAGGAAAAAATAATAATAAAGATTAGAAGAACAATACTGTGAATGCTTTTCAAGCATTCACACTAATAAAGACTAGAAAGTGCATTTTCTGAAGAAACTGCAGTGTGAATGCTTGAATCTGAATGTATGGACTGAAATGAATTAATTGCTGAATTTTGAGTTAAAAATTTTGAATGAGATAAAAAAAAAAGTCCGAATTTAACCTGAAAACAAAAGTGCTGAACTGCTAAAAGCTGAAGGTTAGACAGAAGAAGTTGGAAAAAAGCTGAAAATGTTTTAATTGTAAATTAGAAAACCCTAAGAAATGAGAAAGGAACATTTAGAGTCAGAAAACATCTGAATGAATATTAAAAGGTCATATTCTTTGAATCACTGAATGACTAAAATGTGATCCCTCCACTTGGATCCACACAGTTTAAAAAGTTTACATCTCTGAGCTTTGAAAGACAAGATGTTGGAAAGAGAACAACGTTTTGAGGGTAAAATGATGGCTGTAACACTGTGGACACAGCAGCAGTTGAAAGAGAAGTGTTTAAGATGAATCTTGGCAGAGTGAGAGAGAGAGCTCGTTAAGCAGGCAGGTGTGAGCCTGGTTGCTATAGTGACCGCACCCAATGGCTCCATACACACGCACACAGACATGCACCTCACTTTTGCTGCTTAAAATGAACAGAAAAGTCAGGCCCAAACAAATCGCTCCCAAATGAAAAGTAAAAGTCGTATTGACAAAATTCTTTCACCGTGAGCGACAGCAATGTCTAGTCTACCTAATTCTCAGTTTTCATGCCTGTGGAGCTTATTATATGGACATGGTGACAGTGGAAAGACACCATGCTCTTCTGATTTTCAAACGAACCTTCTGAGCCATTTTAACATTAGAGTCTATGGAAGAGTTGGAGGGAGGAGGCTGTGCATTGGTGACATTTATGAAAGAACCATAACACCTAGTACAATAGTAAACACATTGGATGAAAGAGGACAGCGATGGCTACGTTTTGAGGGTAAAATCATACCTGTAGAGCAAACGCTGCGGACACAGCAGCAGTTTTAAAAAAGATTTTAAGATTAATTTTTTTGCTCCTCTCACTCTAGCAGTTGAGCTGCCTCACTCTAGCCCCAACATTCCGTCCCATACACACCCATTATAAATTTTGAAACGGGTGAAAAAACATCATGAAACTTAAACTGGAACTGAAGAAAAAGTATAATAGATATTGAAAAGATAAATACAAGTTGAATAGTTGAATGTCTTGTCTTCGTTTTAAAGTTTGAATGGTGGCTCTATGTCAATGTATGTGGAAGTAGTAAGAGTTTAAAAATGAGTAAGTTGAATGAGAATTTGAAGGGTCTCCCCATTGAAATACATGGGAAATTTTTGTTGAATAAAGTTGAATAAAATTAAAAATATAAATGTTAAAAATGAGAAAAGTAGAAGCAGTCATGTCCAAAATAATAGGAATCTAATGGTGTTTGAATGGTTTTTCTAAGTTGAACGGTTTTGAAGGAGTAGGCTTTCAAAAAACGTACGGAATAAGAAAATATAACTAGAAAGTGCATTTTCTGAAGAAACTGCAGTGTGAATGCTTGAATCTGAATGTATGCACTGAAATGAATTAATTACTGAATGTTAAGTTAAAAATTCTGAATGAGCTGGAAAATACAGAATTTTTAAAGTGAAAACAAAAGTGCAGAACTTTTGAAAGCTGATGTTCACACAGAAGAAGTTGGAAAAAAGCTAAACATGTTTAAAATGTAAATAATAAAAAAATGAGTAATGACAAAAGAAAATTTAGAGTCAGAAAATCTCTGAATGAATATTAAAAGTTCAAATTCTTCTAACTGAAATGAACTTAAAAGATGAACAAAAATTCTGGAGAAAATGCAAACTTTAATATACAGCATAATGTTTTTCAGACATATACACATGTGTATATCATGTTTAATAGTATTACATACATCAATTTGTTTTGTATGTCATAGAAAATAAAAAAAAATTCTTAAGTCATATTTTACAGCTTCTTTCTGAAAAGGACTAGTAGAATAAATAAAAATAACTAAATTAAATAACTAAATAAAAAATAATAAGCAAGATATGAAATACATGAAAATTCAACTTTTAAAACCACAATCCTGAACCTTTAAATTGTGTTGGTTTCTTAGAACATGGCTGAACAGCTGTTTCTATCGTCCTACTTAATCTGTCTACACATCTTTTTATTACTCATTCTTCTTTATGTTTTAATGTAAACAGAGTCCACACAGTGGTAAAAGAGAACTGTATAGAGATTTTTGAGTAAACTCAAATGAAAGCCTAAGGTGGTGACACAGTTTAACATGTGCAAATAATCAAATAAACACATTAGTCCTTTTTGTGAACATGGATAAATAAGTATCAATACAGCATTGTTCAGCCATGCCACTAAATGCTTTTTTACACAGTGTTTTAACCTGGGCTCAGACACAAAGTCCCAAAATTAGTTAGTCCCTGACTTTGAGTTGTGGTTATGACTAATTATTATACACAAGGCTTTATCTATCTAAACTCTAAGTACACAAATATGAAAAAAACCCTATACTTACCAGCTGATACCCCACACTACACACTAGGTGTGCCATGTGACCTGAAACTTTGGTACAAAATCATCATAATCCTTCTGTTAACACTGTTTTTTAACACTGTTTGTGTTGCTGTTCAGCAGTTTAAAATGTTTTAGATTGGATTACATGGAATGAATTTGAATTTTCTTGGGGGGTTTTGTGTGTGTTTTGTTCTTAGCAGATTTTTTCTTCCATAACGTTGAATTCCAGTTACCACATTTCTGGTCATATGACATCCCGAGTGCCCACTTAAAAAAATACCCACAGTTAATTCAACATTAAAACAAAATAAAAATATGTTAAATAAATAAAGGTTTTCTCTGTGATGAAATACTAAATAAGCATACATTGTACAGAGCACTAACAATGACAACAATCCTTTAGCCTGTTGATCAGAGAGAGGCAGTCATTATGTCCATTTAAAACCTGTAATCACAGAGCACAACGTTTCTGTGAAACTATGAAGTCCCATATGATCCTCATCATGTCCAGTGACTTCAGAGTGGATCCTCCCTGTCATCCGGCCAGTGTTTGACGTGTGGCAAGCAGCACAGAAGCAGGATAGCTGAGGACTTTAAAAGAAGAGCAGAAAACAGGAATATGTAGTTGTAAATGTAAATATCAGTGATACTTGTCTTGTCAAAGGGAATAAAATAATGAAAATGTTAACTTACACACTCATTTAGGGAGGATCTTGACACTGCACAGAGGAGGCACAGTCAGTCTGACAATGATGGTGATCTCCAGGGATGTTTTCCTGCAGCAACATTCCTGCCAACTGGCCGTATGATCCAGAGTAGTTGGTTTGTAATAAACAGAAAGGTGTATATGTTAGGTAGTGTGCACTCAGAGCTGGTCCTAAGAAACAAACACATCCTGTAATAAACTGAATACCTGTAGTAGTGCTGCTGCAAATATGAAGCCCTTCTATCATGAGTGGTTTCAAAGAAGGCTCAGTCACAGAAACTGTGCAGTCTGTTCAGTCCTGAGTGTCTCGGCTCTGAAGGGGATGGATCACAGAGGGAAACACCTGAGTACAGATATTACAATACACTCTAACACTCCTAAGGTCAAGTGAAAACACAATTTAAACACTTCACAAAGAATGAATACATGTTTTCATGGAAATAATGTCATTAACCCTTTTTGTTGTTAGTAAATCTCACCGACTGCTTGTGGGACAAGCTAGAAGGAAGACTTATCACAGAATCTCTCCTGTGCTCCAGATGTGAAGTCTCACGCTCTGATCGTATGGCGATGAAGATGGTGATGATGAAGTTTCTCTGATCTGTGGCATTACAGTTTCTGGCTGCTATGTGCTTCACATTGTTGGATTTTACATGTGAAGATTGGAGAAGACACAGGAGGACTGTGTCTCTCTTAAAAAGAAAAAAAAAGAAAAACAAAGGAAACCTAACAGGAAAGGAAACCCCCCCCCCCCTCCCACTCAACTCCCCAACCTCACACCATCAAATGTCTATACAAATGTAGGGTATCAGCTGGTAACAGAAAGCAAGTGTAACATATGCACTACATATGTAACACTGCTGAAACATTTCTGGCCAGAAATGTGCAGTTATCAACCCAGACCCACCCTGATGATTGCACTGGCCAGAAACATGATAAAAGCTCATAAAAATTTATGTTTCATAGAAAAATTTGTCCAAAAATATAATTGTGTACTTTTGAAAAAGTTTAAAGTTTATAACAAACCAAAATAATAATATTTTTGTAAATAGTATTTCAAAATAGAGGCACACATAAAGTGGCTTAACTGTCATTATTGCTGTAATTAGGTTTGTTTGTTTGTTTGTTTTTTTAAAAAGCAACCTTTAGTCATTATTGTTCTCTCAGAAACAATGAAGAAGCTGTTGAACATTTATGTGTTGTGTAGGCAATCCTCTGGTCCACCCTCCCTCCCTCCCAGCCACAGTGAGACTGGGGCAGCCTGGCAGGATGTTGAAGCCTGGCTGCAGAGAGGATATGCCTACACTGTTCGTTTCAAACTGCTATATTTGATTTTTCTGACATTTATAGGTTACTGTTAGTGAATTTTAGATTTTCTGTAATAAATAAAATTGTCATCTTTTACTGACATCATTACTTAATTCATGTAATTGTATTTTATGTAAACAATTCAACCATTATACTGCAATGCAGAGCGTCAACTTTTAAATATCGCTCTACTTTCTTAAGTCATTCAAAAATATAGAAATTACTTACTGTATTCAAAGATCTAGATCATGAATCATCACAGGACAATACACAGTATACTGGGTCATGGTAACTATGGTATGTCTTCATGACTCCAGAATGGAGACATCGATCTGACTGAGAAATGAAAATTAGGTCAAGCAGTGTGTTCTTCTCTGTGGTAGGGGCAGTGATGACCTGTGCGTATCCCCTAGACTCAAACAGCTCCAGGATTGGTTTGTTTGCACTGGATAAAACATTCTCATTAAAATCACCACAAACTATGATGGGATGACAGTCCATGATCTCCAATGAGTCTAATAGGCTTACCAGGTTTTTCAGGAATGGCCTCAGAGTGTAGTCTGGAGGTCTGTATACAACTGCAATCAGAGCACTGACTGGTGCTTCAACCTTTAAAGCCAGAAATTCAAGGTCAGTTACATTATGGATGTACTGTTTTTCATGCACTTGAATGTCACTTTTCACATAAACAGCAACTCCACCACCACTTCTGTTAGCCATCTGGGGAAAGTTTGTGTAGGACAGGTGTCTGTTGCGTTTGAACAAATTGTAATTTTCCAAGTGGAGACTCTCTGCGACAAAAGAGCCCCGCAGGTGTGTTTCTGTTAGGCACAAAACATCTGCTAGACACAATTCATGGTGACTTTTGATGTCATTAATGTGAGCTGGCAGTCCCTCTGTATTATGATGAACAATGGTGAAAACCTCTGACCTGCTGAGGGTTTGCCTCACGTGTAGAAGAGGCATCATGTCATCAAGGTTGGCTTGTCTCATGTTCTCAAGCGCTGCAGTGATTTCTGGGTTGGTGAATATTTTTTTCTCTTCCATATCAAGAAGATACAGTCCACTGAGAGACGTCACTCTACTGACAGCTACGTAGGCCATGCCGGGCTCAAAAATGCTCTTAAGAGAGACAACAGCTGATGTAGTTGTCATACCCTGTACCTTATGTATTGTACATGCAAAGGCCAGCTTCACTGGGAACTGTCTTCGTACCACTCCTTTCTGCTTCAGATTCTCCTCTGCTCTCTCAATGTACACCATGTCGTCTGCTGGTGTGCGGTTATTCTTTCCAGATTTCTCATTATCCATTTTAAGTCCAAGCTTGATGATGTGTTGGTCGTTTTCAGAGTGAACTACTCTAAGTAGTATTCCAAAAGCTCCATTAACCAAACCATTTTGTATGTCAATGTTTCTGGTGAGCATGACACGAGCTCCTTCTGCAACTTTCAGTGTGTCTGGTAACTCGTTTTTACCTCCTTTCAATGGTCTGTCTTGAAGTGCCATTCTGCCAGTTCTAGGATCTTTTCTATAATCATCTGCATGGATGTCAATGATATGAGTGTGGAGCAGAGCCAGTGTTGCAGAGTTGTGTGCATCCACTTCTTTATTAGTTGCAAAAATGTGCAACGCATCAGTTGGACAATGGGCTGGTTCAGTTATGGCCTGTAACAACAAATCTCGATCTGCTTCGCAAAGCTCATCCAACTTTCCTTTCACACGAATTCTGTTCAGCATCTCTGCAAAGACAACATCATCTTTCTGACGCATAATCTCAGTCAGAGTGATCATCTGAAAATGCTCCCGCCACAGGTCGATCTCAGACGGGTCGTGCACACAGAGAGGTTTAGACTGTCGCACTGGGGGTAGCTGATAGAAGTCTCCGACAGCAATGACTGACATGCCTCCAAAGGGTCTCCGAGTCCCTTTGATCTGTTTGAGTCTTGCATCTACATATGCAAACAGATGTCTTGACACCATAGACACTTCGTCAATGACGATTATTTCAGCATTCAAAAGTTCTGATCTGACTTCATCCAGCTGATTGCCAAGTCCCTGAATGGGAGGTTTTAAGCTTCTAGGCAGCTTGAGAAGAGAATGCAGTGTTGTTCCAGAAATGTTAAAAGCTGCAGTCCCAGTGAAAGCAGTTAACAGGACAGTGGGTTTTGATATGTCAACGTCGTCTGCATATCTGGGCACTTTGCTCAGTATCTTAGATGCTTCTGAGTAGATGCATTTGATAAGATGTGATTTTCCTGTTCCAGCACCACCATTAATATAAAAGAAAAACTGCTCTGGATTTAGAGCACAGACTCTTTTAATGCACCAGTCTCTAACTGCATAAAATATGCAGGCTTGCTTCTTGTTCAGATTCTGAAACATCTGACGTAACAATGTGGGATCAATAGCAGGGGGTTCCCTGATGGCTCTGACTTCTGTTGAAGCATCAGCCTGACGGCTGTAGTCGGGCACATCTTCCTGTTCATTTTCATTGTCTCGCTCTCTTTCTTGTTCGACAAGTGGCAACCTTACGAGATCTGATTCAGGTGCCAGATTACACCATTCGTCAGTCACACCTCTGTTCTGCTCATATTCCTCAACAGCGCTCTCGATCTCCTCACTGTTTTTCTCATATTTTTCTCTGTTTCTTTTGACAATGTGTTGCACGTACTCAAGATGGTCAGTACCTGGTAGCTGTACACAGCCAGCACCATAGAAAGCCTGATAGGTTGGCAACGATGGTGTTTTCAGTTCGTGGTCTGAACGATGAGGAAGGTACAGTTTAAGCAGTCTTCCGTAATATTGCTCTGGATGTTTTTCTTGTGAGCAGCGGTGAAATCTGATGATAGCAGGCTTATTGTTTTTGCGCCTTTGCACAAACCCCATCTCATTGAGAAGGGGCAAAACATCTTTACCTTTTTTCTGTTGGCCATAGACAATCCTGCAAGTAGCAGCAAAGTCTGCCATGCACATCTCCTCATACTCTGGTGTTTCAGGTCTGGCTTTGTATTTGTCATTCAAAGATGTCATCCAAACATTGGAAGACTCAGGTGTTGTGTTGTCCAGAACTGACAGGGGACGACTCATTTTCACAGGATTATCATCAGTTGGAATGAATATTACAGCACGTGAGCATTGCTTCATGTGAAGACCACATGCACGAGCAACACACTCCTGTGCACTGATCTCTCGCTTCTTTGAATATGCCTGCATGACGGCTCTCATTTCATCGCACTCATTTACACTGTCCTTATGGGAGTTCTCAATGACAGTTTTCAGGTACTCAGATAGCCCGCCCTCTTTTTTTGATATATATTTCATTAAATAATTTGCAGCACCAAAAGCATCTAAAACAAAGCTTATGTCGATATTACTGTTCCAGGCTTCAAGCAGATGTGGATTATAGCCGTTTATCCAAGAGTCTTTTGGATCACGCTTTAGTATGATCGTACTCCTCATGTTCATTTTATTCAGGTATCTCTCATATTCTGCATGTGTCAACTTGCATCTTTCCAAGAGCTGCTCTAAACTCATGGAAGCAGTTTCAGGTTCATTCAGCAGCTGGTTCAGTGGTCTGAGCTTGTTCTTTGCCGTTTCTACTTCCAGTGCATCATCCTCACTGGGTCTTGTGATCATTGTCTCATTGCAGGGTGGTTTGGGAAAACCAAAACGGCACCCGGAGCTTAAACTCCTAAAGCACGTCTTTGTGTGGTTCTTACTGTGTTTTTGCACTTCTGTTACTTTTTTGTACAGTTCAGGTTGTTTATGTGGATCAGGCAGCTGAGCTGTGATGTATTTGTTTATAAAATCAAGAACAGTTTGCTCATCATCCTCCTCAAACACAGGAGCACCTTCTACCCACAGGAGGCAGTGTATGTGTGGGCTTCCTCTGTGCTGAAACTCAACTCTGTAAAAGTAGTCAATGACTTTGCCAAGTGGCTCTGCGGGAGATAAGAGTAAATCTCTGAATAATGCTTCAACTCTCTTGTCAAACATGCGCATTGTTGTGACAGGATTGCTTCTCAGGATGTCACACTTTGCTGACCAGTCGAGTCCTTCAAAATTCACTTGTTCACCTTGCTGCCTTGTTATTGCCTCGATCACTTCAGGCCAGCGCATTTCAGCAGCTGAAAATGTGCAAAAGAACGTGGGAGTTCCCAACTGTCTGATCATGGCAAAAAGATCTCTTGTTGTTTTCTCCCAATAGGCTGGGGTTCCTCTCAGAGGCTGCATGAATCTCACTGCATCTTTATTTCGCACCAGTTTCTCCACCTCATGTTTATCTTGTAACATGCCTGAGGTTATTTTTCTACCATCTCTGGTCAGAGGCTTTGCCTTCCTTAACTGTACTGTCATGCTGGATGTAGCCAAGTGTATTTCAGTCACAAACTGTGCAAAGAATAAATAGTTTGTGTCTTTGGCAAAACGATCATCAATGCAGAAAAGTCTTGATTTGAAATACCCACTGGGGGATACTTTGATCAGCCTTCTTTCATCAAGTGTGTTTTGGCCTGTAGGAAACTGCACAGGGAAGGCCATGGCCTCCAGTTTAGGTGTTTTGAAAAAACTTATTGGATTGTTTCTCTCTGCAGGAGCAACAGAGTAGATTCCTTCACTGAAACATAATATCTCCTCAGCCACATCAGGGGGCTGCAAACAGGACTCGAGTGCAAAACCACCATTAGTCAGTCCATCTGCTTGCTCTGAATCATCTCTCATCTGTTCATGCGATTGTTCACCATCACAGGGTAACATGTCAATGTCCTGTTCATTTATATTTTGTGCTTCACTCAGTGCATTTTTCTCACAGCTGTCAATTTCCATTAAATCAGCCTCATCATAATCGTCCTCATTCATGTTTTCATCATCATCATCCTCATCATCTTCATCAGGAAGAGTTGGATCACACAGCTCAGCATCATCTCTGATGCTCACATCCTTATACTGTGGATGAATCTGCTTGAGTTTATGCAGTGCTTGAACAAGTTTAGACCAGCTTACAGTCTGAAACAGCTGATGACCTTTGTAAGACAAGCGTCTCTTCAGTTTCA
The DNA here is from genome assembly GCF_965226115.1 of Aulonocara stuartgranti. NCBI lineage: Eukaryota > Metazoa > Chordata > Actinopteri > Cichliformes > Cichlidae > Aulonocara > Aulonocara stuartgranti. The sequence continues at coordinate 33,566,012 of NC_138952.1, read as the reverse complement.
CTCTGATCACCTGAGAATTAATTCTCAATCGAGGTAGTGTTTCAACAGTTTCCTGTACCTCTGATGGGACACAGACCACATTTCCTCTAATTGCTCTTTGTCTGCCTTTGGGAAGAGGAATGATCTTGGCAAATGGTATGCACTTGGCTATGAGATGTCTCTCCAGTATGTTGAGATCAGAAAGTTCAGCTGGAATATCAGCAAGATCCAACTTATTGGCAACAGCAAGTGCTGGCATGGATCCATTTTTAAGATGATCGTGGCAGGTGTGACATATCCACTCTCTCTTTCTCTCATCAGGCACTTTGCACTGCTCATTTCTGCAGTTTTCATCACAAACATGAACAAACTTTCCTGTCAAACATGTTGCAACTACATGTGGGTTTTTGACATACTTTGACCTTGTGCAGGGTCGCACTTGGTTTGGAAATGAAGCCTTGAAGCATACAGTACATGGGTATGATGGTCCAGCTTTGATTTGTGATTTGAACACAGATATGGCCTCGTTGATCACACTGTTGTCACTCTCTTGGGTTTGTCTGTTCACCCATCTGTATTTCCTTTTTATTTTCATTGCACATCTCATGTTGTGCATAATCCTGAATGCAAGATTACTTTGATACCTGTCTCGCATTAGTTGTTTCATTAGTTGTCTGTGTCTTACTCTGAATGCATTGTCACGTGCATAACGCTGAGTCACTCGAGATCTCTGTCTCTCTCTGAATTCAGGGTTTTCTTGATACCTTTTAGTGATATAGTTTTTTTGTTTTTGTCTAAATTCAGCATTGTCACAGTAGCGTCTTTTAATATATTGTTGTTGTTTCTTTCTGAATTCATCGTTCTCACAGTAGCGTCTTTTAATATATTGTTGTTGTTTCTTTCTGAATTCATCGTTCTCACAGTAGCGTCTTTTAATATATTGTTGTTGTTTCTTTCTGAATTCATCGTTCTCACAGTAGCGTCTTTTAATATATTGTTGTTGTTTCTTTCTAACTGTAGCATTCTCAGAAAAACGTTTTTTAACATATTGTTTTTGTTTCTTTCTGAATTCATCATTTTCACAGTAACGTCTTTTCATATACTGTTGTTGTTTTTGTCTAACTTCAGGATTGTTTTTATATGTCTCGCTTGCGCAAGATTTTTTCTTTTCTTTGTAATCTTTATTTGAAGCATACTTTTGTTGTTCTCTCCTTTTTTGGTTTTCTTTTCTCTGATTTCTGGGTTTCTCTGATGCCATTAATCTTCTTTTCATTTTGTGCCTTTGTTGTTTATTAACTTTTTTCAGTTTTTGTAAAACTATATCAGAAAGGTCACAGGCAGCAACATTTGTTATGGCAGCATTTGATTGACATGAAAAAGCATCACTTGATGGAAGGAAACTTAATTCACTGCATAGTTCTTCAGTTGGTATATTAGGAGGTTCATTCTGATCTTCATATGATGTGAACTGAGTCACGTGAACTTCTTTTTGTTTCACCGGTGGCGTACAAATGGACATTTGACAAAAGATGTTCTCAGTCAGATCAGTCGTTGTGTTTCTCCTTGGAGTAGAGGAGTTTGCTTCATCAACAGTTGTATCAGAGTGAGTAGATGCCACAGCAGTGGCAGCTGTTGGTCTGCAGACTGTGTCTGTGATAGTATCACTCAGGTTGACTGTGCTCATACTGTAGAACTGCACAGGCTTCAGTTCATAGTTACAAGAGGGTGATATCTCCATCATTTCATAAGAATCTTGGATCCTCTTAATCATGTCACTGAGGAGTGTGAATTTCAGCATCACAGCTGTACCACGATTACGTGACTGTAGTAATAGAGGAAGACCACTGGGTGTTCTGGAGTGTGGATCAAAGAAACCATATTTGCCTGATGTGGATCTGAACACTGCGATACACAATCCACTCATAATCAATAAGGCATACTGCACATCTGACAACAGGCAGCTCAGTCCTGCTTCTAAGCTGAGAAAGGTATCTACTGCTTCCTCTGGAGGTTCTTCAAATGTCCCATACCGGGAAGGCTGTGTCATGTCGACATCATACATAGACCAGCGAGCATCAACTTTGTCTGGCAGCTCATCGGTTGCCAAATGAATATTTTTAGGAAATCTTTTCTTGGCCTCTTTGTACATCACATCACCTTTATCCAAGACCAGATTAAGGTCAGCTGTAGTCATGTTTTCATTCTCATGAAGGAAAGCAAGAAATGTGAGTGAGTTACATGTGCACTGCTTGTTTCTGGAGTCTCCATATTTAGGATGAGCCTGGCTGCGAGATGCACAGACATGTATAACAGAGGGCTGGTTTTCAAGGTTCACTCTTTCTGCATGAGATGGTCCTGCCACATCACTGTGACAGCCTCTTTTCAAAAAGTCAGCATAACCCACCTGTGGGGCACTTGACACCTCATGTTGTTCATTAACTTTATGCTGCAGTCCACTCTTTACAGCATCAGCATAAGATACCTGTTGTACATGTGCAGGAACATGTTGACCTGCCTGTTTGACACTGTCAGAATTGGTCTTTGTAGACACACTGTCTTCTGCAGAGCTCTGAGGAAAATCAAACTCAGCTTGTTCACATGTTGGTACTTTGTGAAACTCATGAAACTTTTTCCAGCGTTGTTTTGCAGCTTGTGACTTTTTCTGCTTCCTTGGCATTTTCACACACCTGCAAGTGTTTCTTAGTCTTTAGAAAATATGTTCACAAGATAAGAGTGGCACACACCAGGAGATGTTGTCTTTGTTTTTATATTTCAGTTTTTATTTGTCTTAAACAGTTGTCTTTCGTTTGACAGTTTGTTCTTCAGTTGAGAGAATATTATGCACTCTCTTTATTGGCTTGGCATTTTTCAGCAGCAAGCCAAGAGTGAAAAACAGGTAGAGAGAAAATTTAGAAGAGAGAACAGGCAGAGCAGGAGAGACACGGCTGGGAAATCACAATCAAACCGTGAATTAGTTTTCTTTGTTCAGTTTGTTCTCAGGTAGAGGCAATATATGCACTCTTTATTGCTTTAATGGCTTGGCGTTTTTCAGCAGCAAGCCAAGAGTGAAAAACAGGTAGAGAGAAAATTTAGCAGTGAGAACAGACAGAGCAGGAGAGACACGGCTTTAAATCAAACCGCAGATTTTTCTTTGTTTGTTCAGTTTGTTCATAGGTTGAGGCAAAATATGCACTCTTTATTGCTTTGTTGGCTTGGCGTTTTTCAGCAGCAAGCCAAGAGTGAAAAACAGGTAGAGAGAAAATTTAGCAGAGAGAACAGACAGAGCAGGAGAGACACGGCTTTAAATCAAACCGCAAAAGGATTGTTGGTTTGGCAAAATTTCTCACAAACCACAGAGTGAAATACAGATGGAAAGAAGGCAGAGACAATAGGTGGAGCAGGACAGAGGATAGAGGGGTTGGGGGGTTGGGATGTGAGAGAGAAGACTGGAGATCTGGTCCTTGTTCTTCTTCTTCTACACACTCTGAACAAAAAACAAGAAAAAAAAAATAATTTTATTAAAATTATATCACATGGTAATTGTATGAACTAAATGTGACTACTGCAAAAGGACAAAACAAATATTCAAGCTAAACTGTTGTCGGCTGCCATGTGCAAAAAGTTGCATAATTGGGCACTTTTTAAAAGAATAAATATTTAATTAAATTCAGCAATAATATTTTTAAATACAAATATGATTGAGTGAATCATTAATTAATCACATGTAGTGTGACTACAAAAATGTACGAAAAAAATATTTTAGCCCAATTGTTAAGCTGCACTTATGTGTATTTATTATAAAATTGTGTTTAAAAGGTCTAGCACAAAGTTTGAACCCATCACTTTACAGCTTATATTAGTCATATAATTTTTTTATTTTGGTCTACTTCTCTTACAGTATGTGCACACCTACCAGGCAAAGCACAGTGTCAGTCAGGTTCCTGAAAGAAACAAGAAATAATACGTTAGTTGTCTGTACAGTGTTATCAGACTAACAGAAATACAAAGCCCACACGACATGATACACTGAACTTCTAGTCAGCAGGGTAATTATAGAGTAATATAGCACACCAACTGATACAGCAGTCATTTTACAATTCAAACTAGTTAACTGAAGTATTGCCACTTATGTAAGGCTACTGTTAGACTGTTACTAGCCTTAGCATTGCTGCTAGCGCTAGCATTCCGGCTAGCATTAGCACTTCAGTAAGTGTTAGCATTGCAGCTAGCGTTAGCATTGCAGCTAGCGTTAGCATTGCAGCTAGCGTTAGCAATGCTGCTAGCGCTAGCAATGCTGCTAGCGCTAGCACTCTTACTGTTAAAACTGAGCCACAATGGCAATAATAAAGCTAATTTCTTACTTTTGTCTCACTGACCAGCAAGAAATATCACAGGAATATTATTTTTGTCAGTTAACAACTGCTAAGGCTAGTGTTAGCACTATAGCTAGCGTTAGCATTGTTGCTAGCATTAGCATTGAAGCTAGCGTTAGCACTGCTGCTAACAGCAAAACGTAATAAACGTATATAAATGATAGCGAAGGTTATTCTTTTTTCTTTCTTTCTTCTTTGAATTGTTTTTAACTCTGTTGGACTTGATATGTGAGTTTAAATGTCAAACATGTATTTTTTCCATCATAAAAATAAAACACTGCAGTACTGAGTGTACTGTACTTACCACAGCAGAGAGCAAAGCGGAATGACGACAGTTGGTCCAGTGATAGGTTAAAAACAGATGAGGCGTTCAGGTGGTGCTTGGAAATTTGACCATCAGTTTGAACAGCAATAATGAGCATATACATGTCTGTGTGTTGGTCTCTGTGTGTGACAGACATAGAGAGATAGAGGGAAAAAATACACTATACTAGTGTAAAAATTGGTCCTTTTTGCCCAAGTATAAGCGAATGAGTGACATACAGAAAAACAGGGCAACTGGCATTAAATGAGCAAATAAAAAGTATTAAATCTTGAACTGTTTTGTGGGTTTTATTTTAAGACTACTTTGAGTGTATTCGTGGGGAGATAAACTATACAGACTATAAACAGAGACATTAAATGAGATTAGGTTAGTGAAACGTTAGTTAAAAGGTGGGGAAATTAACTACAGACCAATAGATGCTGAGAGCTTTAATTATCCAGTCAGAAAGGATGATTTTGAAGTCATCAACTGACTCCAACTGCCCAGATCTGAAAAACCTTTGTGCCAATCACAATGCTCTACTTAGTTGGCATATACTAACTAGTGACAAACTATTAATCTGTGGCAAAACCCTGTCAAATCTGTCTTATTGTACTTTTGAAAAAGTTAATCTTACTACAATCTAACATTTTTAGGTTTAACCTTGGCAGAGTGAGAGACAGCTCGTTAAGCAGGCAGGTGTGAGCCTGGTTGCTATAGTGACAATGGCTCCATACACACGACACAGACATGCGCCTCACTTTTGCTGCTTAAAATGAACAGAAAAGTCAGGCCGAAACAAATCGTTCCCAAATTAAAAGTACAAGTCGTATTGACAAAATTCTTTCACCGTGAGCGACAGCAGCTTCTAGTCTACCAAATTCTCAGTTTTCATGCCTGTGGAGTTTATTATATGGACGTGGTGACAGTGTAAAGACACCATGCTCTTCTGATTTTCAAACGAACCTTCTGAGCCATTTTAACATTAGAGTCTATGGAAGAGTTGGAAGGAGGAGGCTGTGCATTGGTGACATTTATGAAAGAACCGTAACACCTAGGACAATAGTAAACACATTGGATGAAAGAGGACAGCCATGGCTACGTTTTGAGGGTAAAATCATACCTGTAGAGCAAACGCTGTGGACACAGCAGCAGTTTTAAAAAAGATTTTAAGATTAATTTTTTTGCTCCTCTCACTCTAGCAGTTGAGCTGTCTCACTCTAGCCCCAACATTCCGTCCCATACACACCCATTATAAATTTTGAAACGGGTGAAAAAACATCATGAAACTTAAACTGGAACTGAAGAAAAAGTATAATAGATATTGAAAAGATAAATACAAGTTGAATAGTTGAATGTCTTGTCTTCGTTTTAAAGTTTGAATGGTGGCTCTATGTCAATGTATGTGGAAGTAGTAAGAGTTTAAAAATGAATAAGTTGAATGAGAATTTGAAGGGTCTCCCCATTGAAATACATGGGAAATTTTGGGAAATTTTTGTTGAATAAAGTTGAATAAAATTAAAAATATAAATGTTAAAAATATGAAAAATACAAGCAGTGTTGTCCAAAAGAATAGGAATCTAACGGTGTTTGAATGGTTTTTCTAAGTTGAACGGTTTTGAAGGAGTAGGATTACAAAAAACGTACGGAATAGATAAAATATAATAATAATAATAATAAAGATTTGAATAACAATACTGTGAATGCTTTTCAAGCATTCACACTAATAACTAGAAAGTGCATTTTCTGAAGAAACTGCAGTGTGAATGCTTGAATCTGAATGTATGCACTGAAATGAATTAATTGCTGAATTTAAGTTAAAAATGTTGAACGAGATGAAAAATACAGAAATTTTCACCTGAAAACCAAAGTGCTGAACTGCTAAAAGTTGACGTTTAACATAGAAGAAGAAGTTGGAAAATAGCTGAAAATGTTTTAAATGTAAATTAGAAAAACCTAAGAAATGAGAAAAGAACATTTAGAGTCAGAAAACATCTGAATGAATATTAAAAGGTCATATTCTTTGAATCACTGAATGATTAAAATGTGATCCCTCCGCTTGGATCCACACAGTTTAAAAAATTTAAAAGTGTGAGCTTTGAAAGACACAGTGTTGGAAAGAGAACAACGATGGCGACGTTTTGAGGGTAAAATGATGGCTGTAACACTGTGGACACAGCAGCAGTTGAAAGAGAAGTGTTTAAGATGAATCTTGGCAGAGTGAGAGAGAGAGCTCGTTAAGCAGGCAGGTGTGAGCCTGGTTGCTATAGTGACCGCACCCAATGGCTCCATACACACGTACACAGACATGCGCCTCACTTTTGCTGCTTAAAATGAACAGAAAAGTCAGGCCGAAACAAATCGCTCCCAAATGAAAAGTACAGGTCGTATTGACAAAATTCTTTCACCGTGAGCGACAGCAGCTTCTAGTCTACTGAATTCTCAGTTTTCATGCCTGTGGAGTTTATTATATGGACGTGGTGACAGTGGAAAGACACCATGCTCTTCTGATTTTCAAACCAACCTTCTGAGCCAATTTAACATTAGAGTCTATGGAAGAGTTGGAGGGAGGAGGCTGTGCATTGGTGACATTTATGAAAGAACCATAACACCTAGTACAATAGTAAACACATTGGATGAAAGAGGACAGCGATGGCTACGTTTTGAGGGTAAAATCATACCTGTAGAGCAAACGCTGCGGACACAGCAGCAGTTTTAAAAAAGATTTTAAGATTAATTTTTTTGCTCCTCTCACTCTAGCAGTTGAGCTGCCTCACTCTAGCCCCAACATTCCGTCCCATACACACCCACTATAAACTCTGAAACGGGTGAAAAAACATCATGAAACTTAAACTGGAACTGAAGAAAAAGTATAATAGATATTGAAAAGATAAATACAAGTTGAATAGTTGAATGTCTTGTCTTCGTTTTAAAGTTTGAATGGTGGCTCTATGTCAATGTATGTGGAAGTAGTAAGAGTTTAAAAATGAGTAAGTTGAATGAGGATTTGAAGGGTCTCCCCATTGAAATACATGGGAAATTTTTGTTGAATAAAGTTGAATAAAATTAAAAATATAAATGTTAAAAATGAGAAAATTAGAAGCAGTCATGTCCAAAATAATAGGAATCTAACGATGTTTGAATGGTTTTTCTAAGTTGAACGGTTTTGAAGGAGTAGGCTTTGAAAAAACGTACGGAAAAATAAAATATAATAATAATAATAATAATAATAATAAAGATTAGAAGAACAATACTGTGAATGCTTTTCAAGCATTCACACTAATAAAGATTAGAAGAACAATACTGTGAATGCTTTTCAAGCATTCACACTAATTAGAAGAACAATACTGTGAATGCTTTTCAAGCATTCACACTAATAAGCAGACCTCAGTGCAAGAAAGAGTCTTTCTAACACTGATAAGCACAGAGGCCAACTTTGACATTAAAAGGTGTTCAAACAAGTACAAGATATTTACAATAAGCAGACCTCAGTGCAAGAAAGAGTCTTTCTAACATTGATAAGCACAGAGGCCAACTTTGACATTAAAAGGTGTTCAAACAAGTACAAGATATTCACAATAAGCAGACCTCAGTGCAAGAAAGAGTCTTTCCAACACTGATAAGCACAGAGGCCAACTTTGACATGAAAAGGTGTAAAAACAAGTACAAGATATTTACAAAAAGCAGACCTCAGTGCAAGAAAGAGTCTTTCCAACACTGATAAGCACAGAGGCCAACTTTGACATGAAAAGGTGTAAAAATCAAGTACAAGATATTTACAATAAGCAGACCTCAGTGCAAGAAAGAGTCTTTCCAACACGGAAAAAGCAAAGAGGCCAACTTTGACATTAAAAGGTGTTCAAACAAGTACAATATATTAACAATAAGCAGACCTCAGTGCAAGAAAGAGTCTTTCTAACACTGATAAGCGCAGAGGCCAACTTTGACATTAAAAGGTGTTCAAACAAGTACAAGATATTTACAATAAGCAGACCTCAGTGCAAGAAAGAGTCTTTCCAACACTGATAAGCACAGAGGCCAACTTTGACATTAAAAGGTGTAAAAATCAAGTACAAGATATTTACAATAAGCAGACCTCAGTGCAAGAAAGAGTCTTTCCAACACGGAAAAAGCACAGAGGCCAACTTTAACATTAAAAGGTGTTCAAACAAGTACAAGATATTTACAATAAGCAGACCTCAGTGCAAGAAAGAGTCTTTCTAACATTGATAAGCACAGAGGCCAACTTTGACATTAAAAGGTGTTCAAACAAGTACAAGATATTCACAATAAGCAGACCTCAGTGCAAGAAAGAGTCTTTCCAACACTGAAAAAGCACAGAGGCCAACTTTGACATGAAAAGGTGTAAAAACAAGTACAAGATATTTACAATAAGCAGACCTCAGTGCAAGAAAGAGTCTTTCCAACACGGAAAAAGCAAAGAGGCCAACTTTGACATTAAAAGGTGTTCAAACAAGTACAATATATTAACAATAAGCAGACCTCAGTGCAAGAAAGAGTCTTTCTAACACTGATAAGCGCAGAGGCCAACTTTGACATTAAAAGGTGTTCAAACAAGTACAAGATATTTACAATAAGCAGACCTCAGTGCAAGAAAGAGTCTTTCCAACACTGATAAGCACAGAGGCCAACTTTGACATTAAAAGGTGTAAAAATCAAGTACAAGATATTTACAATAAGCAGACCTCAGTGCAAGAAAGAGTCTTTCCAACACGGAAAAAGCACAGAGGCCAACTTTAACATTAAAAGGTGTTCAAACAAGTACAAGATATTTACAATAAGCAGACCTCAGTGCAAGAAAGAGTCTTTCTAACATTGATAAGCACAGAGGCCAACTTTGACATTAAAAGGTGTTCAAACAAGTACAAGATATTCACAATAAGCAGACCTCAGTGCAAGAAAGAGTCTTTCCAACACTGAAAAAGCACAGAGGCCAACTTTGACATGAAAAGGTGTAAAAACAAGTACAAGATATTTACAATAAGCAGCCCTCAGTGCAAGAAGGAGTCTTTCCAACACTGAAAAGCTCAGAGGCCAACTTTGACATGAAAAGGTGTTCAAACAAGTACAAGATATTTACAATAAGCAGACCTCAGTGCAAGAAAGAGTCTTTCTAACATTGATAAGCACAGAGGCCAACTTTGACATTAAAAGGTGTTCAAACAAGTACAAGATATTCACAATAAGCAGACCTCAGTGCAAGAAAGAGTCTTTCCAACACTGAAAAAGCACAGAGGCCAACTTTGACATGAAAAGGTGTAAAAACAAGTACAAGATATTTACAATAAGCAGCCCTCAGTGCAAGAAGGAGTCTTTCCAACACTGAAAAGCTCAGAGGCCAACTTTGACATGAAAAGGTGTTCAAACAAGTACAAGATATTTACAATAAGCAGACCTCAGTGCAAGAAAGAGTCTTTCCAACACTGATAAGCACAGAGGCCAACTTTGACATTAAAAGGTGTAAAAACAAGTACAAGATATTCACAATAAGCAGACCTCAGTGCAAGAAAGAGTCTTTTCAACACTGAAAAAGCACAGAGGCCAACTTTAACATTAAAAGCTCTTCAAACAAGTACAAGATATTTACAATAAGCAGACCTCAGTGCAAGAAAGAGTCTTTCCAACACTGAAAAAGCACAGAGGCCAACTTTGACATGAAAAGGTGTAAAAACAAGTACAAGATATTTACAAAAAGCAGACCTCAGTGCAAGAAAGAGCCTTTCCAACACTGATAAGGTCAGAGGCCAACTTTGACATGAAAAGGTGTAAAAATCAAGTACAAGATATTTACAATAAGCAGACCTCAGTGCAAGAAAGAGTCTTTCCAACACGGAAAAAGCAAAGAGGCCAACTTTAACATTAAAAGGTGTTCAAACAAGTACAATATATTAACAATAAGCAGACCTCAGTGCAAGAAAGAGTCTTTCTAACACTGATAAGCACAGAGGCCAACTTTGACATTAAAAGGTGTTCAAACAAGTACAAGATATTTACAATAAGCAGACCTCAGTGCAAGAAAGAGTCTTTCCAACACTGATAAGCACAGAGGCCAACTTTGACATTAAAAGGTGTAAAAATCAAGTACAAGATATTTACAATAAGCAGACCTCAGTGCAAGAAAGAGTCTTTCCAACACGGAAAAAGCACAGAGGCCAACTTTGACATTAAAAGGTGTAAAAATCAAGTACAAGATATTTACAATAAGCAGACCTCAGTGCAAGAAAGAGTCTTTCCAACACTGATAAGCACAGAGGCCAACTTTAACATTAAAAGGTGTTCAAACAAGTACAAGATATTTACAATAAGCAGCCCTCAGTGCAAGAAAGAGTCTTTCTAACACTGCAGAAGCACAGAGGCCAACTTTGACATTAAAAGGTGTTCAAACAAGTACAAGATATTCACAATAAGCAGACCTCAGTGCAAGAAAGAGTCTTTCCAACACTGATAAGCACAGAGGCCAACTTTGACATTAAAAGGTGTTCAAACAAGTACAAGATATTTACAATAAGCAGACCTCAGTGCAAGAAAGAGTCTTTCCAACACTGAAAAAGCACAGAGGCCAACTTTGACATGAAAAGGTGTTCAAACAAGTACAAGATATTTACAATAAGCAGACCTCAGTGCAAGAAAGAGTCTTTCTAACATTGATAAGCACAGAGGCCAACTTTGACATTAAAAGGTGTTCAAACAAGTACAAGATATTCACAATAAGCAGACCTCAGTGCAAGAAAGAGTCTTTCCAACACTGAAAAGCTCAGAGGCCAACTTTGACATGAAAAGGTGTTCAAACAAGTACAAGATATTTACAATAAGCAGACCTCAGTGCAAGAAAGAGTCTTTCCAACACTGATAAGCACAGAGGCCAACTTTGACATTAAAAGGTGTAAAAACAAGTACAAGATATTCACAATAAGCAGACCTCAGTGCAAGAAAGAGTCTTTTCAACACTGAAAAAGCACAGAGGCCAACTTTAACATTAAAAGCTCTTCAAACAAGTACAAGATATTTACAATAAGCAGACCTCAGTGCAAGAAAGAGTCTTTCCAACACTGATAAGCACAGAGGCCAACTTTGACATTAAAAGGTGTAAAAACAAGTACAAGATATTCACAATAAGCAGACCTCAGTGCAAGAAAGAGTCTTTCCAACACTGAAAAAGCACAGAGGCCAACTTTGACATTAAAAGGTGTAAAAACAAGTACAAGATATTTACAAAAAGCAGACCTCAGTGCAAGAAAGAGTCTTTCCAACACTGATAAGCACAGAGGCCAACTTTGACATGAAAAGGTGTAAAAATCAAGTACAAGATATTTACAATAAGCAGACCTCAGTGCAAGAAAGAGTCTTTCCAACACGGAAAAAGCACAGAGGCCAACTTTAACATTAAAAGGTGTTCAAACAAGTACAAGATATTTACAATAAGCAGCCCTCAGTGCAAGAAAGAGTCTTTCTAACACTGCAGAAGCACAGAGGCCAACTTTGACATTAAAAGGTGTTCAAACAAGTACAAGATATTCACAATAAGCAGACCTCAGTGCAAGAAAGAGTCTTTCCAACACTGATAAGCACAGAGGCCAACTTTGACATTAAAAGGTGTTCAAACAAGTACAAGATATTTACAATAAGCAGACCTCAAATCAAGAAAGAGTCTTTCCAACACTGAAAAAGCACAGAGGCCAACTTTGACATGAAAAGGTGTTCAAACAAGTACAAGATATTTACAATAAGCAGACCTCAGTGCAAGAAAGAGTCTTTCCAACACTGATAAGCACAGAGGCCAACTTTGACATGAAAAGGTGTTCAAACAAGTACAAGATATTTACAAAAAGCAGACCTCAGTGCAAGAAAGAGTCTTTCTAACATTGATAAGCACAGAGGCCAACTTTGACATTAAAAGGTGTAAAAACAAGTACAAGATATTTACAATAAGCAGACCTCAGTGCAAGAAAGAGTCTTTCCAACACTGAAAAAGCACAGAGGCCAACTTTGACATGAAAAGGTGTAAAAACAAGTACAAGATATTTACAAAAAGCAGACCTCAGTGCAAGAAAGAGTCTTTCCAACACTGATAAGCACAGAGGCCAACTTTGACATGAAAAGGTGTAAAAACAAGTACAAGATATTTACAAAAAGCAGACCTCAGTGCAAGAAAGAGTCTTTCCAACACTGAAAAAGCACAGAGGCCAACTTTGACATGAAAAGGTGTAAAAACAAGTACAAGATATTTACAAAAAGCAGACCTCAGTGCAAGAAAGAGTCTTTCTAACATTGATAAGCACAGAGGCCAACTTTGACATTAAAAGGTGTTCAAACAAGTACAAGATATTCACAATAAGCAGACCTCAGTGCAAGAAAGAGTCTTTCGAACACAGAAAAGGCACAGAGGCCAACTTTGACATGAAAAGGTGTAAAAACAAGTACAAGATATTTACAAAAAGCAGACCTCAGTGCAAGAAAGAGTCTTTCCAACACGGAAAAAGCAAAGAGGCCAACTTTAACATTAAAAGGTGTTCAAACAAGTACGATATAATAACAATAAGCAGACCTCAGTGCAAGAAAGAGTCTTTCCAACACGGAAAAAGCAAAGAGGCCAACTTTAACATTAAAAGGTGTTCAAACAAGTACAAGATATTTACAATAAGCAGACCTCAGTGCAAGAAAGAGTCTTTCCAACACTGATAAGCACAGAGGCCAACTTTGACATGAAAAGGTGTAAAAACAAGTACAAGATATTTACAATAAGCAGACCTCAGTGCAAGAAAGAGTCTTTCTAACACTGCAGAAGCACAGAGGCCAACTTTGACATTAAAAGGTGTAAAAATCAAGTACAAGATATTTACAATAAGCAGACCTCAGTGCAAGAAAGAGTCTTTCTAACACTGCAGAAGCACAGAGGCCAACTTTGACATTAAAAGGTGTTCAAACAAGTACAAGATATTTACAATAAGCAGACCTCATTGCAAGAAAGAGTCTTTCCAACACTGAAAAAGCACAGAGGCCAACTTTGACATTAAAAGGTGTTCAAACAAGTACAAGATATTCACAATAAGCAGACCTCAGTGCAAGAAAGAGTCTTTCCAACACTGATAAGCACAGAGGCCAACTTTGACATGAAAAGGTGTTCAAACAAGTACAAGATATTTACAATAAGCAGACCTCAGTGCAAGAAAGAGTCTTTCCAACACGGAAAAAGCACAGAGGCCAACTTTGACATGAAAAGGTGTAAAAACAAGTACAAGATATTTACAATAAGCAGACCTCAGTGCAAGAAAGAGTCTTTCCAACACTGAAAAGCACAGAGGCTAACTTTGACATTAAAAGGTGTTCAAACAAGTACAAGATATTTACAATAAGCAGACCTCATTGCAAGAAAGAGTCTTTCCAACACTGAAAAAGCACAGAGGCCAACTTTGACATGAAAAGGTGTAAAAACAAGTACAAGATATTTACAATAAGCAGACCTCAGTGCAAGAAAGAGTCTTTCCAACACTGAAAAGCACAGAGGCCAACTTTGACATTAAAAGGTGTTCAAACAAGTACAAGATATTTACAATAAGCAGACCTCAGTGCAAGAAAGAGTCTTTCCAACACGGAAAAAGCACAGAGGCCAACTTTGACATGAAAAGGTGTAAAAACAAGTACAAGATATTTACAATAAGCAGACCTCAGTGCAAGAAAGAGTCTTTCCAACACGGAAAAAGCACAGAGGCCAACTTTGACATGAAAAGGTGTTCAAACAAGTACAAGATATTTACAATAAGCAGACCTCAGTGCAAGAAAGAGTCTTTCCAACACGGAAAAAGCACAGAGGCCAACTTTGACATGAAAAGGTGTTCAAACAAGTACAAGATATTTACAATAAGCAGACCTCAGTGCAAGAAAGAGTCTTTCCAACACGGAAAAAGCACAGAGGCCAACTTTGACATGAAAAGGTGTAAAAACAAGTACAAGATATTTACAATAAGCAGACCTCAGTGCAAGAAAGAGTCTTTCCAACACGGAAAAAGCACAGAGGCCAACTTTGACATGAAAAGGTGTTCAAACAAGTACAAGATATTTACAATAAGCAGACCTCAGTGCAAGAAAGAGTCTTTCCAACACGGAAAAAGCACAGAGGCCAACTTTGACATGAAAAGGTGTAAAAACAAGTACAAGATATTTACAATAAGCAGACCTCAGTGCAAGAAAGAGTCTTTCCAACACTGAAAAGCACAGAGGCCAACTTTGACATGAAAAGGTGTTCAAACAAGTACAAGATATTTACAATAAGCAGACCTCAGTGCAAGAAAGAGTCTTTCCAACACTGAAAAAGCACAGAGGCCAACTTTGACATGAAAAGGTGTAAAAACAAGTACAAGATATTTACAATAAGCAGACCTCAGTGCAAGAAAGAGTCTTTCCAACACTGATAAGCACAGAGGCCAACTTTGACATTAAAAGTTGTTCAAATAAGTACAAGATATTTACAATAAGCAGACCTCAGTGCAAGAAAGAGTCTTTCCAACACTGATAAGCACAGAGGCCAACTTTGACATGAAAAGGTGTAAAAACAAGTACAAGATATTTACAATAAGCAGACCTCAGTGCAAGAAAGAGTCTTTCCAACACGGAAAAAGCACAGAGGCCAACTTTGACATGAAAAGGTGTAAAAACAAGTACAAGATATTCACAATAAGCAGACCTCAGTGCAAGAAAGAGTCTTTCCAACACGGAAAAAGCACAGAGGCCAACTTTGACATTAAAAGGTGTTCAAACAAGTACAAGATATTTACAATAAGCAGACCTCAGTGCAAGAAAGAGTCTTTCCAACACTGACAAGCACAGAGGCCAACTTTGACATTAAAAGGTGTTCAAACAAGTACAAGATATTCACAATAAGCAGACCTCAGTGCAAGAAAGAGTCTTTTAAACACTGATAAGCACAGAGGCCAACTTTGACATGAAAAGGTGTAAAAACAAGTACAAGATATTTACAATAAGCAGACCTCAGTGCAAGAAAGAGTCTTTCCAACACGGAAAAAGCAAAGAGGCCAACTTTAACATTAAAAAGGTCTTCAAACAAGTACAAGATATTTACAATAAGCAGCCCTCAGTGCAAGAAAGAGTCTTTCTAACACTGCAGAAGCACAGAGGCCAACTTTGACATTAAAAGGTGTTCAAACAAGTACAAGATATTCACAATAAGCAGACCTCAGTGCAAGAAAGAGTCTTTCCAACACTGAAAAAGCAAAGAGGCCAACTTTGACATTAAAAGGTGTTCAAACAAGTACAAGATATTTACAATAAGCAGACCTCAGTGCAAGAAAGAGTCTTTCCAACACGGAAAAAGCACAGAGGCCAACTTTGACATGAAAAGGTGTTCAAACAAGTACAAGATATTTACAATAAGCAGACCTCAGTGCAAGAAAGAGTCTTTCCAACACGGAAAAAGCACAGAGGCCAACTTTGACATGAAAAGGTGTAAAAACAAGTACAAGATATTTACAATAAGCAGACCTCAGTGCAAGAAAGAGTCTTTCCAACACTGAAAAGCACAGAGGCCAACTTTGACATTAAAAGGTGTTCAAACAAGTACAAGATATTTACAATAAGCAGACCTCATTGCAAGAAAGAGTCTTTCCAACATTGAAAAAGCACAGAGGCCAACTTTGACATTAAAAGGTGTTCAAACAAGTACAAGATATTTACAATAAGCAGACCTCAGTGCAAGAAAGAGTCTTTCCAACACTGAAAAAGCACAGAGGCCAACTTTGACATGAAAAGGTGTAAAAACAAGTACAAGATATTTACAAAAAGCAGACCTCAGTGCAAGAAAGAGTCTTTTCAACACTGAAAAAGCACAGAGGCCAACTTTAACATTAAAAGCTCTTCAAACAAGTACAAGATATTTACAATAAGCAGACCTCAGTGCAAGAAAGAGTCTTTCCAACACTGAAAAAGCACAGAGGCCAACTTTGACATGAAAAGGTGTAAAAACAAGTACAAGATATTTACAATAAGCAGACCTCAGTGCAAGAAAGAGTCTTTCCAACACTGAAAAAGCACAGAGGCCAACTTTGACATTAAAAGGTGTTCAAACAAGTACAAGATATTCACAATAAGCAGACCTCAGTGCAAGAAAGAGTCTTTCCAACACTGATAAGCACAGAGGCCAACTTTGACATTAAAAGGTGTTCAAACAAGTATAAGATATTTACAATAAGCAGACCTCAGTGCAAGAAAGAGTCTTTCCAACACGGAAAAAGCACAGAGGCCAACTTTGACATGAAAAGGTGTTCAAACAAGTACAAGATATTTACAATAAGCAGACCTCAGTGCAAGAAAGAGTCTTTCCAACACGGAAAAAGCACAGAGGCCAACTTTGACATGAAAAGGTGTAAAAACAAGTACAAGATATTTACAATAAGCAGACCTCAGTGCAAGAAAGAGTCTTTCCAACACTGATAAGCACAGAGGCCAACTTTGACATTAAAAGTTGTTCAAATAAGTACAAGATATTTACAATAAGCAGACCTCAGTGCAAGAAAGAGTCTTTCCAACACGGAAAAAGCACAGAGGCCAACTTTGACATGAAAAGGTGTAAAAACAAGTACAAGATATTCACAATAAGCAGACCTCAGTGCAAGAAAGAGTCTTTCCAACACGGAAAAAGCACAGAGGCCAACTTTGACATTAAAAGGTGTTCAAACAAGTACAAGATATTTACAATAAGCAGACCTCAGTGCAAGAAAGAGTCTTTCCAACACTGAAAAAGCACAGAGGCCAACTTTGACATGAAAAGGTGTTCAAACAAGTACAAGATATTTACAATAAGCAGACCTCAGTGCAAGAAAGAGTCTTTCCAACACTGAAAAAGCACAGAGGCCAACTTTGACATTAAAAGGTGTTCAAACAAGTACAAGATATTCACAATAAGCAGACCTCAGTGCAAGAAAGAGTCTTTCCAACACGGAAAAAGCACAGAGGCCAACTTTGACATGAAAAGGTGTTCAAACAAGTACAAGATATTTACAATAAGCAGACCTCATTGCAAGAAAGAGTCTTTCCAACATTGAAAAAGCACAGAGGCCAACTTTGACATGAAAAGGTGTTCAAACAAGTACAAGATATTTACAATAAGCAGACCTCAGTGCAAGAAAGAGTCTTTCCAACACTGATAAGCACAGAGGCCAACTTTGACATTAAAAGGTGTTCAAACAAGTACAAGATATTCACAATAAGCAGACCTCAGTGCAAGAAAGAGTCTTTTCAACACTGAAAAAGCACAGAGGCCAACTTTAACATTAAAAGCTCTTCAAACAAGTACAAGATATTTACAATAAGCAGACCTCAGTGCAAGAAAGAGTCTTTCCAACACGGAAAAAGCACAGAGGCCAACTTTGACATGAAAAGGTGTAAAAACAAGTACAAGATATTTACAATAAGCAGACCTCATTGCAAGAAAGAGTCTTTCCAACACTGAAAAAGCACAGAGGCCAACTTTGACATGAAAAGGTGTAAAAACAAGTACAAGATATTCACAATAAGCAGACCTCAGTGCAAGAAAGAGTCTTTCCAACACGGAAAAAGCACAGAGGCCAACTTTGACATTAAAAGGTGTTCAAACAAGTACAAGATATTTACAATAAGCAGACCTCAGTGCAAGAAAGAGTCTTTCCAACACTGACAAGCACAGAGGCCAACTTTGACATTAAAAGGTGTTCAAACAAGTACAAGATATTCACAATAAGCAGACCTCAGTGCAAGAAAGAGTCTTTTAAACACTGATAAGCACAGAGGCCAACTTTGACATGAAAAGGTGTAAAAACAAGTACAAGATATTTACAATAAGCAGACCTCAGTGCAAGAAAGAGTCTTTCCAACACGGAAAAAGCAAAGAGGCCAACTTTAACATTAAAAAGGTCTTCAAACAAGTACAAGATATTTACAATAAGCAGCCCTCAGTGCAAGAAAGAGTCTTTCTAACACTGCAGAAGCACAGAGGCCAACTTTGACATTAAAAGGTGTTCAAACAAGTACAAGATATTCACAATAAGCAGACCTCAGTGCAAGAAAGAGTCTTTCCAACACTGAAAAAGCAAAGAGGCCAACTTTGACATTAAAAGGTGTTCAAACAAATACAAGATATTTACAATAAGCAGACCTCAGTGCAAGAAAGAGTCTTTCCAACACTGAAAAAGCACAGAGGCCAACTTTGACATTAAAAGGTGTTCAAACAAGTACAAGATATTCACAATAAGCAGACCTCAGTGCAAGAAAGAGTCTTTCCAACACTGATAAGCACAGAGGCCAACTTTGACATTAAAAGGTGTTCAAACAAGTACAAGATATTTACAATAAGCAGACCTCAGTGCAAGAAAGAGTCTTTCCAACACGGAAAAAGCACAGAGGCCAACTTTGACATGAAAAGGTGTTCAAACAAGTACAAGATATTTACAATAAGCAGACCTCAGTGCAAGAAAGAGTCTTTCCAACACGGAAAAAGCACAGAGGCCAACTTTGACATGAAAAGGTGTAAAAACAAGTACAAGATATTTACAATAAGCAGACCTCAGTGCAAGAAAGAGTCTTTCCAACACGGAAAAAGCACAGAGGCCAACTTTGACATGAAAAGGTGTTCAAACAAGTACAAGATATTTACAATAAGCAGACCTCAGTGCAAGAAAGAGTCTTTCCAACACTGAAAAAGCACAGAGGCCAACTTTGACATGAAAAGGTGTAAAAACAAGTACAAGATATTTACAAAAAGCAGACCTCAGTGCAAGAAAGAGTCTTTTCAACACTGAAAAAGCACAGAGGCCAACTTTAACATTAAAAGCTCTTCAAACAAGTACAAGATATTTACAATAAGCAGACCTCAGTGCAAGAGTCTTTCCAACACTGATAAGCACAGAGGCCAACTTTGACATTAAAAGGTGTTCAAACAAGTACAAGATATTCACAATAA
The DNA here is from genome assembly GCF_965226115.1 of Aulonocara stuartgranti. Taxonomy (NCBI): domain Eukaryota; kingdom Metazoa; phylum Chordata; class Actinopteri; order Cichliformes; family Cichlidae; genus Aulonocara; species Aulonocara stuartgranti. The sequence continues at coordinate 33,546,388 of NC_138952.1, read as the reverse complement.
GCAGACCTCAGTGCAAGAAAGAGTCTTTTCAACACTGAAAAAGCACAGAGGCCAACTTTAACATTAAAAGCTCTTCAAACAAGTACAAGATATTTACAATAAGCAGACCTCAGTGCAAGAAAGAGTCTTTCCAACACTGAAAAAGCACAGAGGCCAACTTTGACATTAAAAGGTGTTCAAACAAGTACAAGATATTCACAATAAGCAGACCTCAGTGCAAGAAAGAGTCTTTCCAACACTGATAAGCACAGAGGCCAACTTTGACATTAAAAGGTGTTCAAACAAGTACAAGATATTTACAATAAGCAGACCTCAGTGCAAGAAAGAGTCTTTCCAACACGGAAAAAGCACAGAGGCCAACTTTGACATGAAAAGGTGTTCAAATAAGTACAAGATATTTACAATAAGCAGACCTCAGTGCAAGAAAGAGTCTTTCCAACACTGATAAGCACAGAGGCCAACTTTGACATGAAAAGGTGTAAAAACAAGTACAAGATATTTACAATAAGCAGACCTCAGTGCAAGAAAGAGTCTTTCCAACACGGAAAAAGCACAGAGGCCAACTTTGACATTAAAAGGTGTTCAAACAAGTACAAGATATTTACAATAAGCAGACCTCAGTGCAAGAAAGAGTCTTTCCAACACTGATAAGCACAGAGGCCAACTTTGACATTAAAAGGTGTAAAAACAAGTACAAGATATTTACAATAAGCAGACCTCAGTGCAAGAAAGAGTCTTTCTAACACTGATAAGCACAAAGGCCAACTTTAACATTAAAAGGTCTTCAAACAAGTACAAGATATTTACAATAGGCAGACCTCAGTGCAAGAAAGAGTCTTTCTAACACTGATAAGCACAGAGGCCAACTTTAACATTAAAAGGTCTTCAAACAAGTACAAGATATTTACAATAAGCAGACCTCAGTGCAAGAAAGAGTCTTTCCAACACTGATAAGCACAGATGCCAACTTTGACATTAAAAGGTGTAAAAACAATTACAAGATATTTACAATAAGCAGACCTCAGTGCAAGAAAGAGTCTTTCTAAAACTGCAGAAGCACAGAGGCCAACTTTGACATTAAAAGGTGTTCAAACAAGTACAAGATATTTACAATAAGCAGACCTCAGTGCAAGAAAGAGTCTTTCCAACACTGAAAAAGCACAGAGGCCAACTTTGACATTAAAAGGTGTTCAAACAAGTATAAGATATTTACAATAAGCAGACCTCAGTGCAAGAAAGAGTCTTTCCAACACTGAAAAAGCACAGAGGCCAACTTTGACATGAAAAGGTGTTCAAACAAGTACAAGATATTTACAATAAGCAGACCTCAGTGCAAGAAAGAGTCTTTCCAACACTGATAAGCTCAGAGGCCAACTTTGACATGAAAAGGTGTTCAAACAAGTACAAGATATTTACAATAAGCAGACCTCAGTGCAAGAAAGAGTCTTTCCAACACTGATAAGCTCAGAGGCCAACTTTGACATGAAAAGGTGTTCAAACAAGTACAAGATATTTACAATAAGCAGACCTCAGTGCAAGAAAGAGTCTTTCCAACACTGATAAGCACAGAGGCCAACTTTGACATGAAAAGGTGTAAAAACAAGTACAAGATATTTACAAAAAGCAGACCTCAGTGCAAGAAAGAGCCTTTCCAACACTGATAAGCACAGAGGCCAACTTTGACATGAAAAGGTGTAAAAATCAAGTACAAGATATTTACAATAAGCAGACCTCAGTGCAAGAAAGAGTCTTTCCAACACGGAAAAAGCAAAGAGGCCAACTTTAACATTAAAAGGTGTTCAAACAAGTACAATATATTAACAATAAGCAGACCTCAGTGCAAGAAAGAGTCTTTCCAACACGGAAAAAGCACAGAGGCCAACTTTGACATTAAAAGGTGTAAAATCAAGTACAAGATATTTACAATAAGCAGACCTCAGTGCAAGAAAGAGTCTTTCCAACACTGAAAAAGCAAAGAGGCCAACTTTGACATGAAAAGGTGTAAAAATCAAGTACAAGATATTTACAATAAGCAGACCTCAGTGCAAGAAAGAGTCTTTCCAACACGGAAAAAGCAAAGAGGCCAACTTTAACATTAAAAGGTCTTCAAACAAGTACAAGATATTTACAATAAGCAGACCTCAGTGCAAGAAAGAGTCTTTCCAACACTGCAGAAGCACAGAGGCCAACTTTGACATTAAAAGGTGTTCAAACAAGTACAAGATATTTACAATAAGCAGACCTCAGTGCAAGAAAGAGTCTTTCCAACACTGAAAAAGCAAAGAGGCCAACTTTGACATTAAAAGGTGTTCAAACAAGTACAAGATATTTACAATAAGCAGACCTCAGTGCAAGAAAGAGTCTTTCCAACACTGAAAAAGCAAAGAGGCCAACTTTGACATTAAAAGGTGTTCAAACAAGTACAAGATATTTACAATAAGCAGACCTCAGTGCAAGAAAGAGTCTTTCCAACACTGAAAAAGCACAGAGGCCAACTTTGACATTAAAAGGTGTTCAAACAAGTACAAGATATTTACAATAAGCAGACCTCAGTGCAAGAAAGAGTCTTTCCAACACGGAAAAAGCACAGAGGCCAACTTTGACATTAAAAGGTGTTCAAACAAGTACAAGATATTCACAATAAGCAGACCTCAGTGCAAGAAAGAGTCTTTCCAACACTGATAAGCACAGAGGCCAACTTTGACATGAAAAGGTGTTCAAACAAGTACAAGATATTTACAATAAGCAGACCTCAGTGCAAGAAAGAGTCTTTCCAACACGGAAAAAGCACAGAGGCCAACTTTGACATGAAAAGGTGTTCAAACAAGTACAAGATATTTACAATAAGCAGACCTCAGTGCAAGAAAGAGTCTTTCCAACACTGAAAAGCACAGAGGCCAACTTTGACATTAAAAGGTGTTCAAACAAGTACAAGATATTTACAATAAGCAGACCTCAGTGCAAGAAAGAGTCTTTCCAACACTGAAAAAGCACAGAGGCCAACTTTGACATTAAAAGGTGTTCAAACAAGTACAAGATATTTACAATAAGCAGACCTCAGTGCAAGAAAGAGTCTTTCCAACACTGAAAAAGCACAGAGGCCAACTTTGACATTAAAAGGTGTTCAAACAAGTACAAGATATTTACAATAAGCAGACCTCAGTGCAAGAAAGAGTCTTTCCAACACTGAAAAGCACAGAGGCCAACTTTAACATTAAAAGCTCTTCAAACAAGTACAAGATATTTACAATAAGCAGACCTCAGTGCAAGAAAGAGTCTTTCCAACACTGATAAGCACAGAGGCCAACTTTGACATTAAAAGGTGTTCAAACAAGTACAAGATATTCACAATAAGCAGACCTCAGTGCAAGAAAGAGTCTTTTCAACACTGAAAAAGCACAGAGGCCAACTTTAACATTAAAAGGTGTTCAAACAAGTACAAGATATTCACAATAAGCAGACCTCAGTGCAAGAAAGAGTCTTTCCAACACTGAAAAAGCACAGAGGCCAACTTTAACATTAAAAGCTCTTCAAACAAGTACAAGATATTTACAATAAGCAGACCTCAGTGCAAGAAAGAGTCTTTCCAACACTGACAAGCACAGAGGCCAACTTTGACATGAAAAGGTGTTCAAACAAGTACAAGATATTTACAATAAGCAGACCTCAGTGCAAGAAAGAGTCTTTCTAAAACTGCAGAAGCACAGAGGCCAACTTTGACATTAAAAGGTGTAAAATCAAGTACAAGATATTTACAATAAGCAGACCTCAGTGCAAGAAAGAGTCTTTCCAACACTGAAAAAGCACAGAGGCCAACTTTGACATGAAAAGGTGTTCAAACAAGTACAAGATATTTACAATAAGCAGACCTCAGTGCAAGAAAGAGTCTTTCCAACACTGATAAGCACAGAGGCCAACTTTGACATTAAAAGGTATAAAAACAAGTACAAGATATTTACAATAAGCAGACCTCAGTGCAAGAAAGAGTCTTTCTAACACTGATAAGCACAGAGGCCAACTTTGACATTAAAAGGTGTAAAAACAAGTACAAGATATTTACAATAAGCAGACCTCAGTGCAAGAAAGAGTCTTTCTAACACTGATAAGCACAGAGGCCAACTTTGACATTAAAAGGTATAAAAACAAGTACAAGATATTTACAATAAGCAGACCTCAGTGCAAGAAAGAGTCTTTCTAACACTGATAAGCACAGAGGCCAACTTTGACATTAAAAGGTCTTCAAACAAGTACAAGATATTTACAATAAGCAGACCTCAGTGCAAGAAAGAGTCTTTCCAACACTGAAAAAGCACAGAGGCCAACTTTGACATTAAAAGGTCTTCAAACAAGTACAAGATATTTACAATAAGCAGACCTCAGTGCAAGAAAGAGTCTTTCCAACACTGATAAGCACAGATGCCAACTTTGACATTAAAAGGTGTTCAAACAAGTACAAGATATTTACAATAAGCAGACCTCAGTGCAAGAAAGAGTCTTTCCAACACTGAAAAAGCACAGATGCCAACTTTGACATTAAAAGGTGTAAAAACAATTACAAGATATTTACAATAAGATGACCTAAGTGCAAGAAAGAGTCTTTCCAACACTGATAAGGTCAGAGGCCAACTTTGACATAAAAGGTGTAAAAACAAGTACAAGATATTTACAATAAGCAGCCCTCAGTGCAAGAAAGAGTCTTTCCAACACGGAAAAAGCACAGAGGCCAACTTTGACATTAAAAGGTGTTCAAACAAGTACAAGATATTTACAATAAGCAGACCTCAGTGCAAGAAAGAGTCTTTCCAACACGGAAAAAGCAAAGAGGCCAACTTTAACATTAAAAGGTGTAAAAATCAAGTACAAGATATTTACAAAAAGCAGACCTCAGTGCAAGAAAGAGTCTTTCCAACACGGAAAAAGCACAGAGGCCAACTTTGACATGAAAAGGTGTTCAAACAAGTACAAGATATTTACAATAAGCAGACCTCAGTGCAAGAAAGAGTCTTTCCAACACGGAAAAAGCACAGATGCCAACTTTGACATTAAAAGGTGTAAAAACAAGTACAAGATATTTACAATAAGCAGACCTCAGTGCAAGAAAGAGTCTTTCCAACACTGAAAAAGCACAGATGCCAACTTTGACATTAAAAGGTGTAAAAACAAGTACAAGATATTTACAATAAGCAGCCCTCAGTGCAAGAAAGAGTCTTTCCAACACTGATAAGCACAGAGGCCAACTTTGACATTAAAAGGTGTTCAAACAAGTACAAGATATTTACAATAAGCAGACCTCAGTGCAAGAAAGAGTCTTTCCAACACGGAAAAAGCACAGATGCCAACTTTGACATTAAAAGGTGTAAAAACAAGTACAAGATATTTACAATAAGCAGCCCTCAGTGCAAGAAAGAGTCTTTCCAACACTGAAAAAGCACAGAGGCCAACTTTGACATGAAAAGGTGTTCAAACAAGTACAAGATATTTACAATAAGCAGACCTCAGTGCAAGAAAGAGTCTTTCCAACACGGAAAAAGCAAAGAGGCCAACTTTAACATTAAAAGGTGTAAAAATCAAGTACAAGATATTTACAAAAAGCAGACCTCAGTGCAAGAAAGAGTCTTTCTAACACTGCAGAAGCACAGAGGCCAACTTTGACATGAAAAGGTGTTCAAACAAGTACAAGATATTTACAATAAGCAGACCTCAGTGCAAGAAAGAGTCTTTCCAACACTGATAAGCACAGATGCCAACTTTGACATTAAAAGGTGTAAAAACAAGTACAAGATATTTACAATAAGCAGCCCTCAGTGCAAGAAAGAGTCTTTCCAACACTGATAAGCACAGAGGCCAACTTTGACATTAAAAGGTGTTCAAACAAGTACAAGATATTAACAATAAGCAGACCTCAGTGCAAGAAAGAGTCTTTACAACACTGAAAAAGCACAGAGGCCAACTTTGACATGAAAAGGTGTTCAAACAAGTACAAGATATTTACAATAAGCAGACCTCAGTGCAAGAAAGAGTCTTTCCAACACTGAAAAAGCACAGAGGCCAACTTTGACATTAAAAGGTGTTCAAACAAGTACAAGATATTTACAATAAGCAGACCTCAGTGCAAGAAAGAGTCTTTCCAACACTGATAAGCACAGAGGCCAACTTTGACATGAAAAGGTGTAAAAACAAGTACAAGATATTTACAATAAGCAGACCTCAGTGCAAGAAAGAGTCTTTCCAACACGGAAAAAGCACAGAGGCCAACTTTGACATTAAAAGGTGTTCAAACAAGTACAAGATATTTACAATAAGCAGACCTCAGTGCAAGAAAGAGTCTTTTCAACACGGAAAAAGCACAGAGGCCAACTTTGACATTAAAAGGTGTTCAAAGAAGTACAAGATATTTACAATAAGCAGACCTCAGTGCAAGAAAGAGTCTTTCCAACACTGATAAGGTCAGAGGCCAACTTTGACATAAAAGGTGTAAAAACAAGTACAAGATATTTACAATAAGCAGGCCTCAGTGCAAGAAAGAGTCTTTCCAACACTGAAAAAGCACAGAGGCCAACTTTGACATTAAAAGGTGTTCAAAGAAGTACAAGATATTTACAATAAGCAGACCTCAGTGCAAGAAAGAGTCTTTCCAACACTGAAAAGCACAGAGGCCAACTTTGACATGAAAAGGTGTTCAAACAAGTACAAGATATTTACAATAAGCAGACCTCAGTGCAAGAAAGAGTCTTTCCAACACTGATAAGCACAGAGGCCAACTTTGACATTAAAAGGTGTTCAAACAAGTACAAGATATTTACAATAAGCAGACCTCAGTGCAAGAAAGAGTCTTTCTAACACTGCAGAAGCACAGAGGCCAACTTTGACATGAAAAGGTGTTCAAACAAGTACAAGATATTTACAATAAACAGACCTCAGTGCAAGAAAGAGTCTTTCCAACACTGATAAGCACAGAGGCCAACTTTGACATGAAAAGGTGTAAAAACAAGTACAAGATATTTACAATAAGCAGACCTCAGTGCAAGAAAGAGTCTTTCCAACACTGATAAGCTCAGAGGCCAACTTTGACATGAAAAGGTGTAAAAACAAGTACAAGATATTTACAATAAGCAGACCTCAGTGCAAGAAAGAGTCTTTCCAACACTGAAAAAGCACAGAGGCCAACTTTGACATTAAAAGGTGTTCAAACAAGTACAAGATATTTACAATAAGCAGACCTCAGTGCAAGAAAGAGTCTTTCCAACACTGATAAGCACAGAGGCCAACTTTGACATTAAAAGGTGTTCAAACAAGTACAAGATATTTACAATAAGCAGACCTCAGTGCAAGAAAGAGTCTTTCCAACACTGATAAGCACAGAGGCCAACTTTGACATGAAAAGGTGTTCAAACAAGTACAAGATATTTACAATAAGCAGACCTCAGTGCAAGAAAGAGTCTTTCCAACACTGATAAGCTCAGAGGCCAACTTTGACATGAAAAGGTGTAAAAACAAGTACAAGATATTTACAATAAGCAGACCTCAGTGCAAGAAAGAGTCTTTCCAACACGGAAAAAGCACAGAGGCCAACTTTGACATGAAAAGGTGTTCAAACAAGTACAAGATATTTACAATAAGCAGACCTCAGTGCAAGAAAGAGTCTTTCCAACACTGAAAAAGCACAGATGCCAACTTTGACATTAAAAGGTGTAAAAACAAGTACAAGATATTTACAATAAGCAGACCTCAGTGCAAGAAAGAGTCTTTCCAACACTGAAAAAGCACAGATGCCAACTTTGACATTAAAAGGTGTAAAAACAAGTACAAGATATTTACAATAAGCAGCCCTCAGTGCAAGAAAGAGTCTTTCCAACACTGATAAGCACAGAGGCCAACTTTGACATTAAAAGGTGTTCAAACAAGTACAAGATATTTACAATAAGCAGACCTCAGTGCAAGAAAGAGTCTTTCCAACACGGAAAAAGCACAGATGCCAACTTTGACATTAAAAGGTGTAAAAACAAGTACAAGATATTTACAATAAGCAGCCCTCAGTGCAAGAAAGAGTCTTTCCAACACTGATAAGCACAGAGGCCAACTTTGACATTAAAAGGTGTTCAAACAAGTACAAGATATTTACAATAAGCAGACCTCAGTGCAAGAAAGAGTCTTTCTAACACTGATAAGCACAGAGGCCAACTTTGACATGAAAAGGTGTTCAAACAAGTACAAGATATTTACAATAAGCAGCCCTCAGTGCAAGAAAGAGTCTTTCCAACACTGAAAAAGCACAGAGGCCAACTTTGACATGAAAAGGTGTTCAAACAAGTACAAGATATTTACAATAAGCAGACCTCAGTGCAAGAAAGAGTCTTTCCAACACTGAAAAAGCACAGAGGCCAACTTTGACATTAAAAGGTGTTCAAACAAGTACAAGATATTTACAATAAGCAGACCTCAGTGCAAGAAAGAGTCTTTCCAACACTGATAAGCACAGAGGCCAACTTTGACATGAAAAGGTGTTCAAACAAGTACAAGATATTTACAATAAGCAGACCTCAGTGCAAGAAAGAGTCTTTTCAACACGGAAAAAGCACAGAGGCCAACTTTGACATTAAAAGGTGTAAAAACAAGTACAAGATATTAACAATAAGCAGACCTCAGTGCAAGAAAGAGTCTTTTCAACACTGAAAAAGCACAGAGGCCAACTTTGACATTAAAAGGTGTAAAAACAAGTACAAGATATTAACAATAAGCAGACCTCAGTGCAAGAAAGAGTCTTTCCAACACTGATAAGCACAGAGGCCAACTTTGACATTAAAAGGTCTTCAAACAAGTACAAGATATTTACAATAAGCAGACCTCAGTGCAAGAAAGAGTCTTTCCAACACTGAAAAAGCACAGAGGCCAACTTTAACATTAAAAGGTCTTCAAACAAGTACAAGATATTTACAATAAGCAGACCTCAGTGCAAGAAAGAGTCTTTCTAACACTGATAAGCACAGAGGCCAACTTTGACATGAAAAGGTGTTCAAACAAGTACAAGATATTTACAATAAGCAGACCTCAGTGCAAGAAAGAGTCTTTCTAACACTGCAGAAGCACAGAGGCCAACTTTGACATGAAAAGGTGTTCAAACAAGTACAAGATATTTACAATAAGCAGACCTCAGTGCAAGAAAGAGTCTTTCCAACACTGAAAAAGCACAGAGGCCAACTTTGACATGAAAAGGTGTAAAAATCAAGTACAAGATATTTACAATAAGCAGACCTCAGTGCAAGAAAGAGTCTTTCCAACACTGAAAAAGCACAGAGGCCAACTTTGACATGAAAAGGTGTAAAAATCAAGTACAAGATATTTACAATAAGCAGACCTCAGTGCAAGAAAGAGTCTTTCCAACACGGAAAAAGCAAAGAGGCCAACTTTAACATTAAAAGGTCTTCAAACAAGTACAAGATATTTACAATAAGCAGACCTCAGTGCAAGAAAGAGTCTTTCTAACACTGCAGAAGCACAGAGGCCAACTTTGACATTAAAAGGTGTTCAAACAAGTACAAGATATTTACAATAAGCAGACCTCAGTGCAAGAAAGAGTCTTTCTAACACTGCAGAAGCACAGAGGCCAACTTTGACATGAAAAGGTGTTCAAACAAGTACAAGATATTTACAATAAGCAGACCTCAGTGCAAGAAAGAGTCTTTCCAACACTGATAAGCACAGAGGCCAACTTTGACATGAAAAGGTGTTCAAATAAGTACAAGATATTTACAATAAGCAGACCTCAGTGCAAGAAAGAGTCTTTCCAACACGGAAAAAGCACAGAGGCCAACTTTGACATTAAAAGGTGTTCAAACAAGTACAAGATATTTACAATAAGCAGACCTCAGTGCAAGAAAGAGTCTTTCCAACACTGATAAGCACAGAGGCCAACTTTGACATTAAAAGGTGTTCAAACAAGTACAAGATATTTACAATAAGCAGACCTCAGTGCAAGAAAGAGTCTTTCCAACACTGATAAGCACAGAGGCCAACTTTGACATGAAAAGGTGTTCAAACAAGTACAAGATATTTACAATAAGCAGACCTCAGTGCAAGAAAGAGCCTTTCCAACACTGATAAGCTCAGAGGCCAACTTTGACATGAAAAGGTGTAAAAACAAGTACAAGTTATTTACAATAAGCAGACCTCAGTGCAAGAAAGAGTCTTTCCAACACTGATAAGCTCAGAGGCCAACTTTGACATGAAAAGGTGTAAAAACAAGTACAAGATATTTACAATAAGCAGACCTCAGTGCAAGAAAGAGTCTTTCCAACACTGAAAAAGCAAAGAGGCCAACTTTGACATTAAAAGGTGTAAAAACAAGTACAAGATATTTACAATAAGCAGACCTCAGTGCAAGAAAGAGTCTTTCCAACACTTAAAAAGCACAGATGCCAACTTTGACATTAAAAGGTGTAAAAACAAGTACAAGATATTTACAATAAGCAGACCTCAGTGCAAGAAAGAGTCTTTCCAACACTGAAAAAGCACAGATGCCAACTTTGACATTAAAAGGTGTAAAAACAAGTACAAGATATTTACAATAAGCAGCCCTCAGTGCAAGAAAGAGTCTTTCCAACACTGATAAGCACAGAGGCCAACTTTGACATTAAAAGGTGTTCAAACAAGTACAAGATATTTACAATAAGCAGACCTCAGTGCAAGAAAGAGTCTTTCTAACACTGATAAGCACAGAGGCCAACTTTGACATTAAAAGGTGTTCAAACAAGTACAAGATATTTACAATAAGCAGCCCTCAGTGCAAGAAAGAGTCTTTCCAACACTGAAAAAGCACAGAGGCCAACTTTGACATGAAAAGGTGTTCAAACAAGTACAAGATATTTACAATAAGCAGACCTCAGTGCAAGAAAGAGTCTTTCCAACACGGAAAAAGCAAAGAGGCCAACTTTAACATTAAAAGGTGTAAAAATCAAGTACAAGATATTTACAAAAAGCAGACCTCAGTGCAAGAAAGAGTCTTTCTAACACTGCAGAAGCACAGAGGCCAACTTTGACATGAAAAGGTGTTCAAACAAGTACAAGATATTTACAATAAGCAGACCTCAGTGCAAGAAAGAGTCTTTCCAACACTGATAAGCACAGATGCCAACTTTGACATTAAAAGGTGTAAAAACAAGTACAAGATATTTACAATAAGCAGCCCTCAGTGCAAGAAAGAGTCTTTCCAACACTGATAAGCACAGAGGCCAACTTTGACATTAAAAGGTGTTCAAACAAGTACAAGATATTAACAATAAGCAGACCTCAGTGCAAGAAAGAGTCTTTACAACACTGAAAAAGCACAGAGGCCAACTTTGACATTAAAAGGTGTTCAAACAAGTACAAGATATTTACAATAAGCAGACCTCAGTGCAAGAAAGAGTCTTTCCAACACTGAAAAAGCACAGAGGCCAACTTTGACATTAAAAGGTGTTCAAACAAGTACAAGATATTTACAATAAGCAGACCTCAGTGCAAGAAAGAGTCTTTCCAACACTGATAAGCACAGAGGCCAACTTTGACATGAAAAGGTGTAAAAACAAGTACAAGATATTTACAATAAGCAGACCTCAGTGCAAGAAAGAGTCTTTACAACACTGGAAAAGCACAGAGGCCAACTTTGACATGAAAAGGTGTAAAAACAAGTACAAGATATTTACAATAAGCAGACCTCAGTGCAAGAAAGAGTCTTTCCAACACGGAAAAAGCACAGAGGCCAACTTTGACATTAAAAGGTGTTCAAAGAAGTACAAGATATTTACAATAAGCAGACCTCAGTGCAAGAAAGAGTCTTTCCAACACTGATAAGGTCAGAGGCCAACTTTGACATAAAAGGTGTAAAAACAAGTACAAGATATTTACAATAAGCAGGCCTCAGTGCAAGAAAGAGTCTTTCCAACACTGAAAAAGCACAGAGGCCAACTTTGACATGAAAAGGTGTTCAAACAAGTACAAGATATTTACAATAAGCAGACCTCAGTGCAAGAAAGAGTCTTTCCAACACGGAAAAAGCAAAGAGGCCAACTTTGACATGAAAAGGTGTAAAAATCAAGTACAAGATATTTACAATAAGCAGCCCTCAGTGCAAGAAAGAGTCTTTCCAACACTGAAAAAGCACAGAGGCCAACTTTGACATGAAAAGGTGTTCAAACAAGTACAAGATATTAACAATAAGCAGACCTCAGTGCAAGAAAGAGTCTTTCCAACACTGAAAAAGCACAGAGGCCAACTTTGACATTAAAAGGTGTTCAAACAAGTACAAGATATTTACAATAAGCAGACCTCAGTGCAAAAACGTGTCTTTCCAACACTGACAAGCACAGAGGCCAACTTTGACATTAAAAGGTGTTCAAACAAGTACAAGATATTAACAATAAGCAGACCTCAGTGCAAGAAAGAGTCTTTTCAACACTGAAAAAGCACAGAGGCCAACTTTGACATTAAAAGGTGTAAAAACAAGTACAAGATATTTACAATAAGCAGACCTCAGTGCAAGAAAGAGTCTTTCCAACACTGATAAGCACAGAGGCCAACTTTGACATGAAAAGGTGTAAAAACAAGTACAAGATATTTACAATAAGCAGACCTCAGTGCAAGAAAGAGTCTTTCCATCACTGATAAGCTCAGAGGCCAACTTTGACATTAAAAGGTGTTCAAACAAGTACAAGATATTTACAATAAGCAGACCTCAGTGCAAGAAAGAGTCTTTCCAACACTGAAAAAGCACAGAGGCCAACTTTAACATTAAAAGGTCTTCAAACAAGTACAAGATATTTACAATAAGCAGACCTCAGTGCAAGAAAGAGTCTTTCCAACACTGAAAAAGCACAGAGGCCAACTTTGACATGAAAAGGTGTAAAAATCAAGTACAAGATATTTACAATAAGCAGACCTCAGTGCAAGAAAGAGTCTTTCCAACACTGATAAGCACAGAGGCCAACTTTGACATTAAAAGGTGTTCAAACAAGTACAAGATATTTACAATAAGCAGACCTCAGTGCAAGAAAGAGTCTTTCCAACACTGAAAAAGCACAGAGGCCAACTTTGACATGAAAAGGTGTAAAAATCAAGTACAAGATATTTACAATAAGCAGACCTCAGTGCAAGAAAGAGTCTTTCCAACACGGAAAAAGCAAAGAGGCCAACTTTAACATTAAAAGGTCTTCAAACAAGTACAAGATATTTACAATAAGCAGACCTCAGTGCAAGAAAGAGTCTTTCTAACACTGCAGAAGCACAGAGGCCAACTTTGACATTAAAAGGTGTTCAAACAAGTACAAGATATTTACAATAAGCAGACCTCAGTGCAAGAAAGAGTCTTTCTAACACTGCAGAAGCACAGAGGCCAACTTTGACATGAAAAGGTGTTCAAACAAGTACAAGATATTTACAATAAGCAGACCTCAGTGCAAGAAAGAGTCTTTCCAACACTGATAAGCACAGAGGCCAACTTTGACATGAAAAGGTGTAAAAACAAGTACAAGATATTTACAATAAGCAGACCTCAGTGCAAGAAAGAGTCTTTCCAACACTGATAAGCACAGAGGCCAACTTTGACATGAAAAGGTGTAAAAACAAGTACAAGATATTTACAATAAGCAGACCTCAGTGCAAGAAAGAGTCTTTCCAACACTGATAAGCTCAGAGGCCAACTTTGACATGAAAAGGTGTAAAAACAAGTACAAGATATTCACAATAAGCAGACCTCAGTGCAAGAAAGAGTCTTTCCAACACGGAAAAAGCACAGAGGCCAACTTTGACATTAAAAGGTGTTCAAACAAGTACAAGATATTTACAATAAGCAGACCTCAGTGCAAGAAAGAGTCTTTCCAACACTGAAAAAGCACAGAGGCCAACTTTGACATTAAAAGGTGTTCAAACAAGTACAAGATATTTACAATAAGCAGACCTCAGTGCAAGAAAGAGTCTTTCCAACACTGATAAGCACAGAGGCCAACTTTGACATTAAAAGGTGTTCAAACAAGTACAAGATATTTACAATAAGCAGACCTCAGTGCAAGAAAGAGTCTTTCCAACACTGATAAGCACAGAGGCCAACTTTGACATGAAAAGGTGTTCAAACAAGTACAAGATATTTACAATAAGCAGACCTCAGTGCAAGAAAGAGTCTTTCCAACACTGATAAGCTCAGAGGCCAACTTTGACATGAAAAGGTGTAAAAACAAGTACAAGATATTTACAATAAGCAGACCTCAGTGCAAGAAAGAGTCTATCCAACACTGATAAGCTCAGAGGCCAACTTTGACATGAAAAGGTGTAAAAACAAGTACAAGATATTTACAATAAGCAGACCTCAGTGCAAGAAAGAGTCTTTCCAACACGGAAAAAGCACAGAGGCCAACTTTGACATGAAAAGGTGTTCAAACAAGTACAAGATATTTACAATAAGCAGACCTCAGTGCAAAAACGTGTCTTTCCAACACTGACAAGCACAGAGGCCAACTTTGACATGAAAAGGTGTAAAAACAAGTACAAGATATTTACAATAAGCAGACCTCAGTGCAAGAAAGAGTCTTTCCAACACTGAAAAAGCACAGATGCCAACTTTGACATTAAAAGGTGTAAAAACAAGTACAAGATATTTACAATAAGCAGACCTCAGTGCAAGAAAGAGTCTTTCCAACACTGAAAAAGCACAGATGCCAACTTTGACATTAAAAGGTGTAAAAACAAGTACAAGATATTTACAATAAGCAGCCCTCAGTGCAAGAAAGAGTCTTTCCAACACTGATAAGCACAGAGGCCAACTTTGACATTAAAAGGTGTTCAAACAAGTACAAGATATTTACAATAAGCAGACCTCAGTGCAAGAAAGAGTCTTTCCAACACTGAAAAAGCACAGAGGCCAACTTTAACATTAAAAGGTCTTCAAACAAGTACAAGATATTTACAATAAGCAGACCTCAGTGCAAGAAAGAGTCTTTCCAACACTGAAAAAGCACAGAGGCCAACTTTGACATGAAAAGGTGTAAAAATCAAGTACAAGATATTTACAATAAGCAGACCTCAGTGCAAGAAAGAGTCTTTCCAACACTGAAAAAGCACAGAGGCCAACTTTGACATGAAAAGGTGTAAAAATCAAGTACAAGATATTTACAATAAGCAGACCTCAGTGCAAGAAAGAGTCTTTCCAACACTGATAAGCACAGAGGCCAACTTTGACATTAAAAGGTGTTCAAACAAGTACAAGATATTTACAATAAGCAGACCTCAGTGCAAGAAAGAGTCTTTCCAACACTGAAAAAGCACAGAGGCCAACTTTGACATGAAAAGGTGTAAAAATCAAGTACAAGATATTTACAATAAGCAGACCTCAGTGCAAGAAAGAGTCTTTCCAACACGGAAAAAGCAAAGAGGCCAACTTTAACATTAAAAGGTCTTCAAACAAGTACAAGATATTTACAATAAGCAGACCTCAGTGCAAGAAAGAGTCTTTCTAACACTGCAGAAGCACAGAGGCCAACTTTGACATTAAAAGGTGTTCAAACAAGTACAAGATATTTACAATAAGCAGACCTCAGTGCAAGAAAGAGTCTTTCTAACACTGCAGAAGCACAGAGGCCAACTTTGACATGAAAAGGTGTTCAAACAAGTACAAGATATTTACAATAAGCAGACCTCAGTGCAAGAAAGAGTCTTTCCAACACTGATAAGCACAGAGGCCAACTTTGACATGAAAAGGTGTAAAAACAAGTACAAGATATTTACAATAAGCAGACCTCAGTGCAAGAAAGAGTCTTTCCAACACTGATAAGCTCAGAGGCCAACTTTGACATGAAAAGGTGTAAAAACAAGTACAAGATATTCACAATAAGCAGACCTCAGTGCAAGAAAGAGTCTTTCCATCACTGAAAAAGCACAGAGGCCAACTTTGACATTAAAAGGTGTTCAAACAAGTACAAGATATTTACAATAAGCAGACCTCAGTGCAAGAAAGAGTCTTTCCAACACTGAAAAAGCACAGAGGCCAACTTTGACATTAAAAGGTGTTCAAACAAGTACAAGATATTTACAATAAGCAGACCTCAGTGCAAGAAAGAGTCTTTCCAACACTGATAAGCACAGAGGCCAACTTTGACATTAAAAGGTGTTCAAACAAGTACAAGATATTTACAATAAGCAGACCTCAGTGCAAGAAAGAGTCTTTCCAACACTGATAAGCACAGAGGCCAACTTTGACATGAAAAGGTGTTCAAACAAGTACAAGATATTTACAATAAGCAGACCTCAGTGCAAGAAAGAGTCTTTCCAACACTGATAAGCTCAGAGGCCAACTTTGACATGAAAAGGTGTAAAAACAAGTACAAGATATTTACAATAAGCAGACCTCAGTGCAAGAAAGAGTCTATCCAACACTGATAAGCTCAGAGGCCAACTTTGACATGAAAAGGTGTAAAAACAAGTACAAGATATTTACAATAAGCAGACCTCAGTGCAAGAAAGAGTCTTTCCAACACGGAAAAAGCACAGAGGCCAACTTTGACATGAAAAGGTGTTCAAACAAGTACAAGATATTTACAATAAGCAGACCTCAGTGCAAAAACGTGTCTTTCCAACACTGACAAGCACAGAGGCCAACTTTGACATGAAAAGGTGTAAAAACAAGTACAAGATATTTACAATAAGCAGACCTCAGTGCAAGAAAGAGTCTTTCCAACACTGAAAAAGCAAAGAGGCCAACTTTGACATTAAAAGGTGTAAAAACAAGTACAAGATATTTACAATAAGCAGACCTCAGTGCAAGAAAGAGTCTTTCCAACACTGAAAAAGCACAGATGCCAACTTTGACATTAAAAGGTGTAAAAACAAGTACAAGATATTTACAATAAGCAGACCTCAGTGCAAGAAAGAGTCTTTCCAACACTGAAAAAGCACAGATGCCAACTTTGACATTAAAAGGTGTAAAAACAAGTACAAGATATTTACAATAAGCAGCCCTCAGTGCAAGAAAGAGTCTTTCCAACACTGATAAGCACAGAGGCCAACTTTGACATTAAAAGGTGTTCAAACAAGTACAAGATATTTACAATAAGCAGACCTCAGTGCAAGAAAGAGTCTTTCTAACACTGATAAGCACAGAGGCCAACTTTGACATGAAAAGGTGTTCAAACAAGTACAAGATATTTACAATAAGCAGACCTCAGTGCAAGAAAGAGTCTTTCCAACACTGATAAGCACAGATGCCAACTTTGACATTAAAAGGTGTAAAAACAAGTACAAGATATTTACAATAAGCAGCCCTCAGTGCAAGAAAGAGTCTTTCCAACACTGATAAGCACAGAGGCCAACTTTGACATTAAAAGGTGTTCAAACAAGTACAAGATATTAACAATAAGCAGACCTCAGTGCAAGAAAGAGTCTTTACAACACTGAAAAAGCACAGAGGCCAACTTTGACATGAAAAGGTGTAAAAACAAGTACAAGATATTAACAATAAGCAGACCTCAGTGCAAGAAAGAGTCTTTCCAACACTGATAAGCTCAGAGGCCAACTTTGACATTAAAAGGTGTTCAAACAAGTACAAGATATTTACAATAAGCAGACCTCAGTGCAAGAAAGAGTCTTTCCAACACTGATAAGCACAGAGGCCAACTTTGACATTAAAAGGTGTTCAAACAAGTACAAGATATTTACAATAAGCAGACCTCAGTGCAAGAAAGAGTCTTTCCAACACTGATAAGCTCAGAGGCCAACTTTGACATGAAAAGGTGTAAAAACAAGTACAAGATATTTACAATAAGCAGACCTCAGTGCAAGAAAGAGTCTTTCCATCACTGATAAGCTCAGAGGCGAACTTTGACATTAAAAGGTGTTCAAACAAGTACAAGATATTTACAATAAGCAGACCTCAGTGCAAGAAAGAGTCTTTCCAACACTGAAAAAGCACAGAGGCCAACTTTAACATTAAAAGGTCTTCAAACAAGTACAAGATATTTACAATAAGCAGACCTCAGTGCAAGAAAGAGTCTTTCCAACACTGAAAAAGCACAGATGCCAACTTTGACATTAAAAGGTGTAAAAACAAGTACAAGATATTTACAATAAGCAGCCCTCAGTGCAAGAAAGAGTCTTTCCAACACTGATAAGCACAGAGGCCAACTTTGACATGAAAAGGTGTTCAAACAAGTACAAGATATTTACAATAAGCAGACCTCAGTGCAAGAAAGAGTCTTTCTAACACTGATAAGCACAGAGGCCAACTTTGACATTAAAAGGTGTAAAAACAAGTACAAGATATTTACAATAAGCAGCCCTCAGTGCAAGAAAGAGTCTTTCCAACACTGATAAGCACAGAGGCCAACTTTGACATTAAAAGGTGTAAAAACAAGTACAAGATATTTACAATAAGCAGACCTCAGTGCAAGAAAGAGTCTTTACAACACTGAAAAAGCACAGAGGCCAACTTTGACATGAAAAGGTGTTCAAACAAGTACAAGATATTTACAATAAGCAGACCTCAGTGCAAGAAAGAGTCTTTCCAACACTGATAAGCTCAGAGGCCAACTTTGACATGAAAAGGTGTAAAAACAAGTACAAGATATTTACAATAAGCAGACCTCAGTGCAAGAAAGAGTCTTTCCAACACTGAAAAAGCACAGAGGCCAACTTTAACATTAAAAGGTCTTCAAACAAGTACAAGATATTTACAATAAGCAGACCTCAGTGCAAAAACGTGTCTTTCCAACACTGACAAGCACAGAGGCCAACTTTGACATTAAAAGGTGTAAAATCAAGTACAAGATATTCACAATAAGCAGACCTCAGTGCAAGAAAGAGTCTTTCTAACACTGCAGAAGTGCAGAGGCCAACTTTGACATTAAAAGGTGTTCAAACATGTACAAGATATTTACAATAAGCAGACCTCAGTGCAAGAAAGAGTCTTTCCAACACTGAAAAAGCACAGAGGCCAACTTTGACATTAAAAGGTCTTCAAACAAGTACAAGATATTTACAATAAGCAGACCTCAGTGCAAGAAAGAGTCTTTCCAACACTGACAAGCACAGAGGCCAACTTTGACATTAAAAGGTGTTCAAACAAGTACAAGATATTCACAATAAGCAGACCTCAGTGCAAGAAAGAGTCTTTTAAACACTGATAAGCACAGAGGCCAACTTTGACATGAAAAGGTGTAAAAACAAGTACAAGATATTTACAATAAGCAGACCTCAGTGCAAGAAAGAGTCTTTCCAACACGGAAAAAGCAAAGAGGCCAACTTTAACATTAAAAAGGTCTTCAAACAAGTACAAGATATTTACAATAAGCAGCCCTCAGTTCAAGAAAGAGTCTTTCTAACACTGCAGAAGCACAGAGGCCAACTTTGACATTAAAAGGTGTTCAAACAAGTACAAGATATTCACAATAAGCAGACCTCAGTGCAAGAAAGAGTCTTTCCAACATTGAAAAAGCAAAGAGGCCAACTTTGACATTAAAAGGTGTTCAAACAAGTACAAGATATTTACAATAAGCAGACCTCAGTGCAAGAAAGAGTCTTTCCAACACTGAAAAAGCACAGAGGCCAACTTTGACATTAAAAGGTGTTCAAACAAGTACAAGATATTCACAATAAGCAGACCTCAGTGCAAGAAAGAGTCTTTCCAACACTGATAAGCACAGAGGCCAACTTTGACATTAAAAGGTGTTCAAACAAGTACAAGATATTTACAATAAGCAGACCTCAGTGCAAGAAAGAGTCTTTCCAACACGGAAAAAGCACAGAGGCCAACTTTGACATGAAAAGGTGTTCAAACAAGTACAAGATATTTACAATAAGCAGACCTCAGTGCAAGAAAGAGTCTTTCCAACACGGAAAAAGCACAGAGGCCAACTTTGACATGAAAAGGTGTAAAAACAAGTACAAGATATTTACAATAAGCAGACCTCAGTGCAAGAAAGAGTCTTTCCAACACGGAAAAAGCACAGAGGCCAACTTTGACATGAAAAGGTGTTCAAACAAGTACAAGATATTTACAATAAGCAGACCTCAGTGCAAGAAAGAGTCTTTCCAACACTGAAAAAGCACAGAGGCCAACTTTGACATGAAAAGGTGTAAAAACAAGTACAAGATATTTACAAAAAGCAGACCTCAGTGCAAGAAAGAGTCTTTTCAACACTGAAAAAGCACAGAGGCCAACTTTAACATTAAAAGCTCTTCAAACAAGTACAAGATATTTACAATAAGCAGACCTCAGTGCAAGAGTCTTTCCAACACTGATAAGCACAGAGGCCAACTTTGACATTAAAAGGTGTTCAAACAAGTACAAGATATTCACAATAAGCAGACCTCAGTGCAAGAAAGAGTCTTTTCAACACTGAAAAAGCACAGAGGCCAACTTTAACATTAAAAGCTCTTCAAACAAATACAAGATATTTACAATAAGCAGACCTCAGTGCAAGAAAGAGTCTTTCCAACACTGAAAAAGCACAGAGGCCAACTTTGACATTAAAAGGTGTTCAAACAAGTACAAGATATTCACAATAAGCAGACCTCAGTGCAAGAAAGAGTCTTTCCAACACGGAAAAAGCACAGAGGCCAACTTTGACATTAAAAGGTGTTCAAACAAGTATAAGATATTTACAATAAGCAGACCTCAGTGCAAGAAAGAGTCTTTCCAACACGGAAAAAGCACAGAGGCCAACTTTGACATTAAAAGGTGTTCAAACAAGTACAAGATATTCACAATAAGCAGACCTCAGTGCAAGAAAGAGTCTTTCCAACACTGATAAGCACAGAGGCCAACTTTGACATTAAAAGGTGTTCAAACAAGTATAAGATATTTACAATAAGCAGACCTCAGTGCAAGAAAGAGTCTTTCCAACACGGAAAAAGCACAGAGGCCAACTTTGACATGAAAAGGTGTTCAAACAAGTACAAGATATTTACAATAAGCAGACCTCAGTGCAAGAAAGAGTCTTTCCAACACGGAAAAAGCACAGAGGCCAACTTTGACATGAAAAGTTGTTCAAATAAGTACAAGATATTTACAATAAGCAGACCTCAGTGCAAGAAAGAGTCTTTTAAACACTGATAAGCACAGAGGCCAACTTTGACATGAAAAGTTGTTCAAATAAGTACAAGATATTTACAATAAGCAGACCTCAGTGCAAGAAAGAGTCTTTTAAACACGGAAAAAGCACAGAGGCCAACTTTGACATTAAAAGGTGTTCAAACAAGTACAAGATATTTACAATAAGCAGGCCTCAGTGCAAGAAAGAGTCTTTCCAACACTGAAAAAGCTCAGAGGCCAACTTTGACATGAAAAGGTGTAAAAACAAGTACAAGATATTAACAATAAGCAGACCTCAGTGCAAGAAAGAGTCTTTCCAACACTGAAAAAGCACAGAGGCCAACTTTGACATTAAAAGGTGTAAAAACAAGTACAAGATATTTACAATAAGCAGACCTCAGTGCAAGAAAGAGTCTTTCCAACACTGATAAGCACAGAGGCCAACTTTGACATTAAAAGGTGTTCAAACAAGTACAAGATATTTACAATAAGCAGGCCTCAGTGCAAGAAAGAGTCTTTCCAACACTGATAAGCACAGAGGCCAACTTTGACATTAAAAGGTCTTCAAACAAGTACAAGATATTTACAATAAGCAGACCTCAGTGCAAGAAAGAGTCTTTCCAACACTGACAAGCACAGAGGCCAACTTTGACATTAAAAGGTGTTCAAACAAGTACAAGATATTCACAATAAGCAGACCTCAGTGCAAGAAAGAGTCTTTTAAACACTGATAAGCACAGAGGCCAACTTTGACATGAAAAGGTGTAAAAACAAGTACAAGATATTTACAATAAGCAGACCTCAGTGCAAGAAAGAGTCTTTCCAACACGGAAAAAGCAAAGAGGCCAACTTTAACATTAAAAAGGTCTTCAAACAAGTACAAGATATTTACAATAAGCAGCCCTCAGTTCAAGAAAGAGTCTTTCTAACACTGCAGAAGCACAGAGGCCAACTTTGACATTAAAAGGTGTTCAAACAAGTACAAGATATTCACAATAAGCAGACCTCAGTGCAAGAAAGAGTCTTTCCAACATTGAAAAAGCAAAGAGGCCAACTTTGACATTAAAAGGTGTTCAAACAAGTACAAGATATTTACAATAAGCAGACCTCAGTGCAAGAAAGAGTCTTTCCAACACTGAAAAAGCACAGAGGCCAACTTTGACATTAAAAGGTGTTCAAACAAGTACAAGATATTCACAATAAGCAGACCTCAGTGCAAGAAAGAGTCTTTCCAACACTGATAAGCACAGAGGCCAACTTTGACATTAAAAGGTGTTCAAACAAGTACAAGATATTTACAATAAGCAGACCTCAGTGCAAGAAAGAGTCTTTCCAACACGGAAAAAGCACAGAGGCCAACTTTGACATGAAAAGGTGTTCAAACAAGTACAAGATATTTACAATAAGCAGACCTCAGTGCAAGAAAGAGTCTTTCCAACACGGAAAAAGCACAGAGGCCAACTTTGACATGAAAAGGTGTAAAAACAAGTACAAGATATTTACAATAAGCAGACCTCAGTGCAAGAAAGAGTCTTTCCAACACGGAAAAAGCACAGAGGCCAACTTTGACATGAAAAGGTGTTCAAACAAGTACAAGATATTTACAATAAGCAGACCTCAGTGCAAGAAAGAGTCTTTCCAACACTGAAAAAGCACAGAGGCCAACTTTGACATGAAAAGGTGTAAAAACAAGTACAAGATATTTACAAAAAGCAGACCTCAGTGCAAGAAAGAGTCTTTTCAACACTGAAAAAGCACAGAGGCCAACTTTAACATTAAAAGCTCTTCAAACAAGTACAAGATATTTACAATAAGCAGACCTCAGTGCAAGAGTCTTTCCAACACTGATAAGCACAGAGGCCAACTTTGACATTAAAAGGTGTTCAAACAAGTACAAGATATTCACAATAAGCAGACCTCAGTGCAAGAAAGAGTCTTTTCAACACTGAAAAAGCACAGAGGCCAACTTTAACATTAAAAGCTCTTCAAACAAATACAAGATATTTACAATAAGCAGACCTCAGTGCAAGAAAGAGTCTTTCCAACACTGAAAAAGCACAGAGGCCAACTTTGACATTAAAAGGTGTTCAAACAAGTACAAGATATTCACAATAAGCAGACCTCAGTGCAAGAAAGAGTCTTTCCAACACGGAAAAAGCACAGAGGCCAACTTTGACATTAAAAGGTGTTCAAACAAGTACAAGATATTTACAATAAGCAGACCTCAGTGCAAGAAAGAGTCTTTCCAACACGGAAAAAGCACAGAGGCCAACTTTGACATTAAAAGGTGTTCAAACAAGTACAAGATATTCACAATAAGCAGACCTCAGTGCAAGAAAGAGTCTTTCCAACACGGAAAAAGCACAGAGGCCAACTTTGACATTAAAAGGTGTTCAAACAAGTATAAGATATTTACAATAAGCAGACCTCAGTGCAAGAAAGAGTCTTTCCAACACGGAAAAAGCACAGAGGCCAACTTTGACATTAAAAGGTGTTCAAACAAGTACAAGATATTCACAATAAGCAGACCTCAGTGCAAGAAAGAGTCTTTCCAACACTGATAAGCACAGAGGCCAACTTTGACATTAAAAGGTGTTCAAACAAGTATAAGATATTTACAATAAGCAGACCTCAGTGCAAGAAAGAGTCTTTCCAACACGGAAAAAGCACAGAGGCCAACTTTGACATGAAAAGGTGTTCAAACAAGTACAAGATATTTACAATAAGCAGACCTCAGTGCAAGAAAGAGTCTTTCCAACACGGAAAAAGCACAGAGGCCAACTTTGACATGAAAAGTTGTTCAAATAAGTACAAGATATTTACAATAAGCAGACCTCAGTGCAAGAAAGAGTCTTTTAAACACTGATAAGCACAGAGGCCAACTTTGACATGAAAAGTTGTTCAAATAAGTACAAGATATTTACAATAAGCAGACCTCAGTGCAAGAAAGAGTCTTTTAAACACTGATAAGCACAGAGGCCAACTTTGACATGAAAAGGTGTAAAAACAAGTACAAGATATTTACAATAAGCAGACCTCAGTGCAAGAAAGAGTCTTTCCAACACGGAAAAAGCAAAGAGGCCAACTTTAACATTAAAAAGGTCTTCAAACAAGTACAAGATATTTACAATAAGCAGCCCTCAGTTCAAGAAAGAGTCTTTCTAACACTGCAGAAGCACAGAGGCCAACTTTGACATTAAAAGGTGTTCAAACAAGTACAAGATATTCACAATAAGCAGACCTCAGTGCAAGAAAGAGTCTTTCCAACACTGAAAAAGCACAGAGGCCAACTTTGACATTAAAAGGTGTTCAAACAAGTACAAGATATTCACAATAAGCAGACCTCAGTGCAAGAAAGAGTCTTTCCAACACGGAAAAAGCACAGAGGCCAACTTTGACATTAAAAGGTGTTCAAACAAGTATAAGATATTTACAATAAGCAGACCTCAGTGCAAGAAAGAGTCTTTCCAACACGGAAAAAGCACAGAGGCCAACTTTGACATGAAAAGGTGTTCAAACAAGTACAAGATATTTACAATAAGCAGACCTCAGTGCAAGAAAGAGTCTTTCCAACACGGAAAAAGCACAGAGGCCAACTTTGACATGAAAAGGTGTAAAAACAAGTACAAGATATTTACAATAAGCAGACCTCAGTGCAAGAAAGAGTCTTTTAAACACTGATAAGCACAGAGGCCAACTTTGACATGAAAAGTTGTTCAAATAAGTACAAGATATTTACAATAAGCAGACCTCAGTGCAAGAAAGAGTCTTTTAAACACTGATAAGCACAGAGGCCAACTTTGACATGAAAAGGTGTAAAAACAAGTACAAGATATTTACAATAAGCAGACCTCAGTGCAAGAAAGAGTCTTTCCAACACGGAAAAAGCAAAGAGGCCAACTTTAACATTAAAAAGGTCTTCAAACAAGTACAAGATATTTACAATAAGCAGCCCTCAGTTCAAGAAAGAGTCTTTCTAACACTGCAGAAGCACAGAGGCCAACTTTGACATTAAAAGGTGTTCAAACAAGTACAAGATATTCACAATAAGCAGACCTCAGTGCAAGAAAGAGTCTTTCCAACATTGAAAAAGCAAAGAGTCCAACTTTGACATTAAAAGGTGTTCAAACAAGTACAAGATATTTACAATAAGCAGACCTCAGTGCAAGAAAGAGTCTTTCCATCACTGAAAAAGCACAGAGGCCAACTTTGACATGAAAAGGTGTAAAAACAAGTACAAGATATTTACAAAAAGCAGACCTCAGTGCAAGAAAGAGTCTTTTCAACACTGAAAAAGCACAGAGGCCAACTTTAACATTAAAAGCTCTTCAAACAAGTACAAGATATTTACAATAAGCAGACCTCAGTGCAAGAGTCTTTCCAACACTGATAAGCACAGAGGCCAACTTTGACATTAAAAGGTGTTCAAACAAGTACAAGATATTCACAATAAGCAGACCTCAGTGCAAGAAAGAGTCTTTTCAACACTGAAAAAGCACAGAGGCCAACTTTAACATTAAAAGCTCTTCAAACAAGTACAAGATATTTACAATAAGCAGACCTCAGTGCAAGAAAGAGTCTTTCCAACACTGAAAAAGCACAGAGGCCAACTTTGACATTAAAAGGTGTTCAAACAAGTACAAGATATTCACAATAAGCAGACCTCAGTGCAAGAAAGAGTCTTTCCAACACGGAAAAAGCACAGAGGCCAACTTTGACATTAAAAGGTGTTCAAACAAGTATAAGATATTTACAATAAGCAGACCTCAGTGCAAGAAAGAGTCTTTCCAACACGGAAAAAGCACAGAGGCCAACTTTGACATGAAAAGGTGTTCAAACAAGTACAAGATATTTACAATAAGCAGACCTCAGTGCAAGAAAGAGTCTTTCCAACACTGAAAAAGCACAGAGGCCAACTTTGACATGAAAAGGTGTAAAAACAAGTACAAGATATTTACAATAAGCAGACCTCAGTGCAAGAAAGAGTCTTTCCAACACTGATAAGCACAGAGGCCAACTTTGACATTAAAAGTTGTTCAAATAAGTACAAGATATTTACAATAAGCAGACCTCAGTGCAAGAAAGAGTCTTTCCAACACTGATAAGCACAGAGGCCAACTTTGACATGAAAAGGTGTAAAAACAAGTACAAGATATTTACAATAAGCAGACCTCAGTGCAAGAAAGAGTCTTTCCAACACTGAAAAAGCACAGAGGCCAACTTTGACATTAAAAGGTGTTCAAACAAGTACAAGATATTTACAATAAGCAGACCTCAGTGCAAAAACGTGTCTTTCCAACACTGACAAGCACAGAGGCCAACTTTGACATGAAAAGGTGTTCAAACAAGTACAAGATATTTACAATAAGCAGACCTCAGTGCAAGAAAGAGTCTTTCCAACACTGATAAGCACAGAGGCCAACTTTGACATTAAAAGGTGTAAAAACAAGTACAAGATATTTACAATAAGCAGACCTCAGTGCAAGAAAGAGTCTTTCTAACACTGATAAGCACAGAGGCCAACTTTAACATTAAAAGGTCTTCAAACAAGTACAAGATATTTACAATAAGCAGCCCTCAGTGCAAGAAAGAGTCTTTCCAACACTGAAAAAGCACAGAGGCCAACTTTGACATTAAAAGGTGTTCAAACAAGTACAAGATATTTACAATAAGCAGACCTCAGTGCAAGAAAGAGTCTTTCCAACACTGATAAGCACAGATGCCAACTTTGACATTAAAAGGTGTAAAAACAATTACAAGATATTTACAATAAGCAGACCTCAGTGCAAGAAAGAGTCTTTCTAAAACTGCAGAAGCACAGAGGCCAACTTTGACATTAAAAGGTGTTCAAACAAGTACAAGATATTTACAATAAGCAGACCTCAGTGCAAGAAAGAGTCTTTCCAACACTGATAAGCTCAGAGGCCAACTTTGACATGAAAAGGTGTTCAAACAAGTACAAGATATTTACAATAAGCAGACCTCAGTGCAAGAAAGAGTCTTTCTAACACTGATAAGCACAGAGGCCAACTTTGACATGAAAAGGTGTAAAATCAAGTACAAGATATTTACAATAAGCAGACCTCAGTGTAAGAAAGAGTCTTTCCAACACGGAAAAAGCAAAGAGGCCAACTTTGACATGAAAAGGTGTAAAAATCAAGTACAAGATATTTACAATAAGCAGACCTCAGTGCAAGAAAGAGTCTTTCCAACACGGAAAAAGCAAAGAGGCCAACTTTAACATTAAAAGGTCTTCAAACAAGTACAAGATATTTACAAAAAGCAGCCCTCAGTGCAAGAAAGAGTCTTTCTAACACTGCAGAAGCACAGAGGCCAACTTTGACATTAAAAGGTGTTCAAACAAGTACAAGATATTTACAATAAGCAGACCTCAGTGCAAGAAAGAGTCTTTCCAACACTGAAAAAGCAAAGAGGCCAACTTTGACATTAAAAGGTGTTCAAACAAGTACAAGATATTTACAATAAGCAGACCTCGGTGCAAGAAAGAGTCTTTCCAACACTGAAAAAGCAAAGAGGCCAACTTTGACATTAAAAGGTGTTCAAACAAGTACAAGATATTTACAATAAGCAGACCTCGGTGCAAGAAAGAGTCTTTCCAACACTGAAAAAGCACAGAGGCCAACTTTGACATTAAAAGGTGTTCAAACAAGTACAAGATATTTACAATAAGCAGACCTCAGTGCAAGAAAGAGTCTTTCCAACACGGAAAAAGCACAGAGGCCAACTTTGACATGAAAAGGTGTTCAAACAAGTACAAGATATTTACAATAAGCAGACCTCAGTGCAAGAAAGAGTCTTTCCAACACGGAAAAAGCACAGAGGCCAACTTTGACATGAAAAGGTGTTCAAACAAGTACAAGATATTTACAATAAGCAGACCTCAGTGCAAGAAAGAGTCTTTCCAACACTGAAAAGCACAGAGGCCAACTTTGACATTAAAAGGTGTTCAAACAAGTACAAGATATTTACAATAAGCAGACCTCAGTGCAAGAAAGAGTCTTTCCAACACTGAAAAAGCACAGAGGCCAACTTTGACATTAAAAGGTGTTCAAACAAGTACAAGATATTTACAATAAGCAGACCTCAGTGCAAGAAAGAGTCTTTCCAACACTGAAAAAGCACAGAGGCCAACTTTGACATGAAAAGGTGTAAAAACAAGTACAAGATATTTACAAAAAGCAGACCTCAGTGCAAGAAAGAGTCTTTTCAACACTGAAAAAGCAAAGAGGCCAACTTTGACATTAAAAGGTGTTCAAACAAGTACAAGATATTTACAAAAAGCAGACCTCAGTGCAAGAAAGAGTCTTTTCAACACTGAAAAAGCACAGAGGCCAACTTTGACATTAAAAGCTCTTCAAACAAGTACAAGATATTTACAATAAGCAGACCTCAGTGCAAGAAAGAGTCTTTCCAACACTGATAAGCACAGAGGCCAACTTTGACATTAAAAGGTGTTCAAACAAGTACAAGATATTCACAATAAGCAGACCTCAGTGCAAGAAAGAGTCTTTTCAACACTGAAAAAGCACAGAGGCCAACTTTAACATTAAAAGTTGTTCAAACAAGTACAAGATATTCACAATAAGCAGACCTCAGTGCAAGAAAGAGTCTTTTCAACACTGAAAAAGCACAGAGGCCAACTTTAACATTAAAAGCTCTTCAAACAAGTACAAGATATTTACAATAAGCAGACCTCAGTGCAAGAAAGAGTCTTTCCAACACTGATAAGCACAGAGGCCAACTTTGACATTAAAAGGTGTTCAAATAAGTACAAGATATTCACAATAAGCAGACCTCAGTGCAAGAAAGAGTCTTTCCAACACTGATAAGCACAGAGGCCAACTTTGACATTAAAAGGTGTTCAAACAAGTACAAGATATTTACAATAAGCAGACCTCAGTGCAAGAAAGAGTCTTTCCAACACGGAAAAAGCACAGAGGCCAACTTTGACATTAAAAGCTCTTCAAACAAGTACAAGATATTTACAATAAGCAGACCTCAGTGCAAGAAAGAGTCTTTCCAACACTGATAAGCACAGAGGCCAACTTTGACATGAAAAGGTGTAAAAACAAGTACAAGATATTTACAATAAGCAGACCTCAGTGCAAGAAAGAGTCTTTCCAACACTGAAAAAGCACAGAGGCCAACTTTGACATGAAAAGGTGTAAAAACAAGTACAAGATATTCACAATAAGCAGACCTCAGTGCAAGAAAGAGTCTTTCCAACAGGGAAAAAGCACAGAGGCCAACTTTGACATGAAAAGGTGTTCAAACAAGTACAAGATATTTACAATAAGCAGACCTCAGTGCAAGAAAGAGTCTTTCTAAAACTGCAGAAGCACAGAGGCCAACTTTGACATTAAAAGGTGTAAAATCAAGTACAAGATATTTACAATAAGCAGACCTCAGTGCAAGAAAGAGTCTTTCCAACACTGATAAGCACAGAGGCCAACTTTGACATTAAAAGGTGTAAAAACAAGTACAAGATATTTACAATAAGCAGACCTCAGTGCAAGAAAGAGTCTTTCTAACACTGATAAGCACAGAGGCCAACTTTGACATTAAAAGGTGTAAAAACAAGTACAAGATATTTACAATAAGCAGACCTCAGTGCAAGAAAGAGTCTTTCTAACACTGCAGAAGCACAGAGGCCAACTTTGACATGAAAAGGTGTTCAAACAAGTACAAGATATTTACAATAAGCAGACCTCAGTGCAAGAAAGAGTCTTTCCAACACTGATAAGCACAGAGGCCAACTTTGACATTAAAAGGTGTAAAAACAAGTACAAGATATTTACAATAAGCAGACCTCAGTGCAAGAAAGAGTCTTTCTAACACTGATAAGCACAGAGGCCAACTTTGACATTAAAAGGTCTTCAAACAAGTACAAGATATTTACAATAAGCAGACCTCAGTGCAAGAAAGAGTCTTTCTAACACTGATAAGCACAGAGGCCAACTTTGACATTAAAAGGTCTTCAAACAAGTACAAGATATTTACAATAAGCAGACCTCAGTGCAAGAAAGAGTCTTTCCAACACTGAAAAAGCACAGAGGCCAACTTTGACATTAAAAGGTCTTCAAACAAGTACAAGATATTTACAATAAGCAGACCTCAGTGCAAGAAAGAGTCTTTCTAACACTGAAAAAGCACAGAGGCCAACTTTAACATTAAAAGGTCTTCAAACAAGTACAAGATATTTACAATAAGCAGACCTCAGTGCAAGAAAGAGTCTTTCTAACACTGATAAGCACAGAGGCCAACTTTGACATTAAAAGGTCTTCAAACAAGTACAAGATATTTACAATAAGCAGACCTCAGTGCAAGAAAGAGTCTTTCCAACACTGAAAAAGCACAGATGCCAACTTTGACATTAAAAGGTGTAAAAACAATTACAAGATATTTACAATAAGCAGACCTAAGTGCAAGAAAGAGTCTTTCCAACACTGATAAGGTCAGAGGCCAACTTTGACATAAAAGGTGTAAAAACAAGTACAAGATATTTACAATAAGCAGCCCTCAGTGCAAGAAAGAGTCTTTCCAACACGGAAAAAGCACAGAGGCCAACTTTGACATTAAAAGGTGTTCAAACAAGTACAAGATATTTACAATAAGCAGACCTCAGTGCAAAAACGTGTCTTTCCAACACTGACAAGCACAGAGGCCAACTTTGACATTAAAAGGTGTAAAATCAAGTACAAGATATTCACAATAAGCAGACCTCAGTGCAAGAAAGAGTCTTTCTAACACTGCAGAAGTGCAGAGGCCAACTTTGACATTAAAAGGTGTTCAAACATGTACAAGATATTTACAATAAGCAGACCTCAGTGCAAGAAAGAGTCTTTCCAACACTGCAGAAGTGCAGAGGCCAACTTTGACATTAAAAGGTCTTCAAACAAGTACAAGATATTTACAATAAGCAGACCTCAGTGCAAGAAAGAGTCTTTCCAACACTGATAAGCACAGATGCCAACTTTGACATTAAAAGGTGTAAAAACAAGTACAAGATATTTACAATAAGCAGACCTCAGTGCAAGAAAGAGTCTTTCCAACACTGATAAGCACAGATGCCAACTTTGACATTAAAAGGTGTAAAAACAAGTACAAGATATTTACAATAAGCAGACCTCAGTGCAAGAAAGAGTCTTTCCAACACTGATAAGGTCAGAGGCCAACTTTGACATAAAAGGTGTAAAAACAAGTACAAGATATTTACAATAAGCAGACCTCAGTGCAAGAAAGAGTCTTTTCAACACTGAAAAAGCACAGAGGCCAACTTTGACATTAAAAGGTGTTCAAACAAGTACAAGATATTTACAATAAGCAGACCTCAGTGCAAGAAAGAGTCTTTTCAACACTGAAAAAGCACAGAGGCCAACTTTGACATTAAAAGGTGTTCAAACAAGTACAAGATATTTACAATAAGCAGACCTCAGTGCAAGAAAGAGTCTTTCCAACACTGATAAGCACAGAGGCCAACTTTGACATGAAAAGGTGTAAAAACAAGTACAAGATATTTACAATAAGCAGACCTCGGTGCAAGAAAGAGTCTTTCCAACACTGATAAGCACAGAGGCCAACTTTGACATTAAAAGGTGTTCAAACAAGTACAAGATATTTACAATAAGCAGACCTCAGTGCAAGAAAGAGTCTTTCCAACACTGATAAGCACAGAGGCCAACTTTGACATGAAAAGGTGTAAAAACAAGTACAAGATATTTACAATAAGCAGACCTCAGTGCAAGAAAGAGTCTTTCCAACACGGAAAAAGCACAGAGGCCAACTTTGACATGAAAAGGTGTAAAAACAAGTACAAGATATTCACAATAAGCAGACCTCAGTGCAAGAAAGAGTCTTTCCAACAGGGAAAAAGCACAGAGGCCAACTTTGACATTAAAAGGTGTTCAAACAAGTACAAGATATTTACAATAAGCAGACCTCAGTGCAAGAAAGAGTCTTTCCAACACTGAAAAAGCACAGAGGCCAACTTTGACATGAAAAGGTGTAAAAACAAGTACAAGATATTCACAATAAGCAGACCTCAGTGCAAGAAAGAGTCTTTCCAACAGGGAAAAAGCACAGAGGCCAACTTTGACATGAAAAGGTGTTCAAACAAGTACAAGATATTTACAATAAGCAGACCTCAGTGCAAGAAAGAGTCTTTCTAAAACTGCAGAAGCACAGAGGCCAACTTTGACATTAAAAGGTGTAAAATCAAGTACAAGATATTTACAATAAGCAGACCTCAGTGCAAGAAAGAGTCTTTCCAACACTGAAAAAGCACAGAGGCCAACTTTGACATGAAAAGGTGTTCAAACAAGTACAAGATATTTACAATAAGCAGACCTCAGTGCAAGAAAGAGTCTTTCCAACACTGATAAGCACAGAGGCCAACTTTGACATTAAAAGGTGTAAAAACAAGTACAAGATATTTACAATAAGCAGACCTCAGTGCAAGAAAAAGTCTTTCTAACACTGATAAGCACAGAGGCCAACTTTGACATTAAAAGGTGTAAAATCAAGTACAAGATATTTACAATAAGCAGACCTCAGTGCAAGAAAGAGTCTTTCCAACACTGATAAGCACAGAGGCCAACTTTGACATTAAAAGGTGTAAAATCAAGTACAAGATATTTACAATAAGCAGACCTCAGTGCAAGAAAGAGTCTTTCCAACACTGATAAGCACAGAGGCCAACTTTGACATTAAAAGGTGTAAAAACAAGTACAAGATATTTACAATAAGCAGACCTCAGTGCAAGAAAGAGTCTTTCCAACACTGATAAGCACAGAGGCCAACTTTGACATTAAAAGGTGTAAAATCAAGTACAAGATATTTACAATAAGCAGACCTCAGTGCAAGAAAGAGTCTTTCCAACACTGAAAAAGCACAGAGGCCAACTTTGACATGAAAAGGTGTTCAAACAAGTACAAGATATTTACAATAAGCAGACCTCAGTGCAAGAAAGAGTCTTTCCAACACTGAAAAAGCACAGAGGCCAACTTTGACATTAAAAGGTCTTCAAACAAGTACAAGATATTTACAATAAGCAGACCTCAGTGCAAGAAAGAGTCTTTCCAACACTGAAAAAGCACAGAGGCCAACTTTGACATTAAAAGGTCTTCAAACAAGTACAAGATATTTACAATAAGCAGACCTCAGTGCAAGAAAGAGTCTTTCCAACACTGATAAGCACAGATGCCAACTTTGACATTAAAAGGTGTTCAAACAAGTACAAGATATTTACAATAAGATGACCTAAGTGCAAGAAAGAGTCTTTCCAACACTGATAAGGTCAGAGGCCAACTTTGACATAAAAGGTGTAAAAACAAGTACAAGATATTTACAATAAGCAGACCTCAGTGCAAAAACGTGTCTTTCCAACACTGACAAGCACAGAGGCCAACTTTGACATTAAAAGGTGTAAAATCAAGTACAAGATATTCACAATAAGCAGACCTCAGTGCAAGAAAGAGTCTTTCTAAAACTGCAGAAGCACAGAGGCCAACTTTGACATTAAAAGGTGTAAAATCAAGTACAAGATATTCACAATAAGCAGACCTCAGTGCAAGAAAGAGTCTTTCTAACACTGCAGAAGTGCAGAGGCCAACTTTGACATTAAAAGGTGTTCAAACATGTACAAGATATTTACAATAAGCAGACCTCAGTGCAAGAAAGAGTCTTTCCAACACTGAAAAAGCACAGAGGCCAACTTTGACATTAAAAGGTGTTCAAACAAGTACAAGATATTTACAATAAGCAGACCTCAGTGCAAGAAAGAGTCTTTCTAAAACTGATAAGCACAGAGGCCAACTTTAACATTAAAAGGTCTTCAAACAAGTACAAGATATTTACAATAAGCAGACCTCAGTGCAAGAAAGAGTCTTTCTAACACTGATAAGCACAGAGGCCAACTTTGACATTAAAAGGTCTTCAAACAAGTACAAGATATTTACAATAAGCAGACCTCAGTGCAAGAAAGAGTCTTTCCAACACGGAAAAAGCACAGAGGCCAACTTTGACATAAAAGGTGTAAAAACAAGTACAAGATATTTACAATAAGCAGACCTCAGTGCAAGAAAGAGTCTTTCCAACACGGAAAAAGCACAGAGGCCAACTTTGACATTAAAAGGTGTTCAAACAAGTACAAGATATTTACAATAAGCAGACCTCAGTGCAAAAACGTGTCTTTCCAACACTGACAAGCACAGAGGCCAACTTTGACATTAAAAGGTGTAAAATCAAGTACAAGATATTCACAATAAGCAGACCTCAGTGCAAGAAAGAGTCTTTCTAAAACTGCAGAAGCACAGAGGCCAACTTTGACATTAAAAGGTGTAAAATCAAGTACAAGATATTCACAATAAGCAGACCTCAGTGCAAGAAAGAGTCTTTCCAACACTGAAAAAGCACAGAGGCCAACTTTGACATTAAAAGGTCTTCAAACAAGTACAAGATATTTACAATAAGCAGACCTCAGTGCAAGAAAGAGTCTTTCCAACACTGATAAGCACAGAGGCCAACTTTGACATTAAAAGGTGTTCAAACAAGTACAAGATATTTACAATAAGCAGACCTCAGTGCAAGAAAGAGTCTTTCCAACACTGATAAGCACAGATGCCAACTTTGACATTAAAAGGTGTAAAAACAAGTACAAGATATTTACAATAAGCAGACCTCAGTGCAAGAAAGAGTCTTTCCAACACTGATAAGGTCAGAGGCCAACTTTGACATAAAAGGTGTAAAAACAAGTACAAGATATTTACAATAAGCAGACCTCAGTGCAAAAACGTGTCTGTCCAACACTGAAAAAGCACAGAGGCCAACTTTGACATTAAAAGGTGTTCAAACAAGTATAAGATATTTACAATAAGCAGACCTCAGTGCAAGAAAGAGTCTTTCCAACACTGATAAGCACAGAGGCCAACTTTGACATTAAAAGGTGTTCAAACAAGTATAAGATATTTACAATAAGCAGACCTCAGTGCAAGAAAGAGTCTTTCTAAAACTGCAGAAGCACAGAGGCCAACTTTGACATGAAAAGGTGTAAAAAAAAGTACAAGATATTTACAATAAGCAGACCTCAGTGCAAGAAAGAGTCTTTCCAACACTGAAAAAGCACAGAGGCCAACTTTGACATTAAAAGGTGTTCAAACAAGTATAAGATATTTACAATAAGCAGACCTCAGTGCAAGAAAGAGTCTTTCTAAAACTGCAGAAGCACAGAGGCCAACTTTGACATGAAAAGGTGTAAAAACAAGTACAAGATATTAACAATAAGCAGACCTCAGTGCAAGAAAGAGTCTTTCTAACACTGCAGAAGCGCAGAGGCCAACTTTGACATTAAAAGGTGTTCAAACAAGTATAAGATATTTACAATAAGCAGACCTCAGTGCAAGAAAGAGTCTTTCCAACACTGAAAAGCACAGAGGCCAACTTTGACATGAAAAGGTGTTCAAACAAGTACAAGATATTTACAATAAGCAGACCTCAGTGCAAGAAAGAGTCTTTCCAACACTGAAAAGCACAGAGGCCAACTTTGACATTAAAAGGTGTTCAAACAAGTACAAGATATTTACAATAAGCAGCCCTCAGTGCAAGAAAGAGTCTTTCTAAAACTGCAGAAGCACAGAGGCCAACTTTGACATTAAAAGGTGTAAAATCAAGTACAAGATATTCACAATAAGCAGACCTCAGTGCAAGAAAGAGTCTTTCTAAAACTGCAGAAGCACAGAGGCCAACTTTGACATTAAAAGGTGTAAAATCAAGTACAAGATATTCACAATAAGCAGACCTCAGTGCAAGAAAGAGTCTTTCTAACACTGCAGAAGTGCAGAGGCCAACTTTGACATTAAAAGGTGTTCAAACATGTACAAGATATTTACAATAAGCAGACCTCAGTGCAAGAAAGAGTCTTTCCAACACTGAAAAAGCACAGAGGCCAACTTTGACATGAAAAGGTGTAAAAACAAGTACAAGATATTTACAAAAAGCAGACCTCAGTGCAAGAAAGAGTCTTTTCAACACTGAAAAAGCAAAGAGGCCAACTTTGACATTAAAAGGTGTTCAAACAAGTACAAGATATTTACAAAAAGCAGACCTCAGTGCAAGAAAGAGTCTTTTCAACACTGAAAAAGCACAGAGGCCAACTTTAACATTAAAAGCTCTTCAAACAAGTACAAGATATTTACAATAAGCAGACCTCAGTGCAAGAAAGAGTCTTTCCAACACTGATAAGCACAGAGGCCAACTTTGACATTAAAAGGTGTTCAAACAAGTACAAGATATTCACAATAAGCAGACCTCAGTGCAAGAAAAAGTCTTTTCAACACTGAAAAAGCACAGAGGCCAACTTTAACATTAAAAGCTCTTCAAACAAGTACAAGATATTTACAATAAGCAGACCTCAGTGCAAGAAAGAGTCTTTCCAACACTGATAAGCACAGAGGCCAACTTTGACATGAAAAGGTGTAAAAACAAGTACAAGATATTTACAATAAGCAGACCTCAGTGCAAGAAAGAGTCTTTCCAACACTGATAAGCACAGAGGCCAACTTTGACATGAAAAGGTGTAAAAACAAGTACAAGATATTTACAATAAGCAGACCTCAGTGCAAGAAAGAGTCTTTCCAACACTGATAAGCACAGAGGCCAACTTTGACATGAAAAGGTGTAAAAACAAGTACAAGATATTTACAATAAGCAGACCTCAGTGCAAGAAAGAGTCTTTCCAACACGGAAAAAGCACAGAGGCCAACTTTGACATGAAAAGGTGTAAAAACAAGTACAAGATATTCACAATAAGCAGACCTCAGTGCAAGAAAGAGTCTTTCCAACAGGGAAAAAGCACAGAGGCCAACTTTGACATTAAAAGGTGTTCAAACAAGTACAAGATATTTACAATAAGCAGACCTCAGTGCAAGAAAGAGTCTTTCCAACACTGACAAGCACAGAGGCCAACTTTGACATGAAAAGGTGTTCAAACAAGTACAAGATATTTACAATAAGCAGACCTCAGTGCAAGAAAGAGTCTTTCTAAAACTGCAGAAGCACAGAGGCCAACTTTGACATTAAAAGGTGTAAAATCAAGTACAAGATATTTACAATAAGCAGACCTCAGTGCAAGAAAGAGTCTTTCCAACACTGAAAAAGCACAGAGGCCAACTTTGACATGAAAAGGTGTTCAAACAAGTACAAGATATTTACAATAAGCAGACCTCAGTGCAAGAAAGAGTCTTTCTAACACTGATAAGCACAGAGGCCAACTTTGACATTAAAAGGTGTTCAAACAAGTACAAGATATTTACAATAAGCAGACCTCAGTGCAAGAAAGAGTCTTTCTAACACTGATAAGCACAGAGGCCAACTTTGACATTAAAAGGTCTTCAAACAAGTACAAGATATTTACAATAAGCAGACCTCAGTGCAAGAAAGAGTCTTTCTAACACTGATAAGCACAGAGGCCAACTTTGACATTAAAAGGTCTTCAAACAAGTACAAGATATTTACAATAAGCAGACCTCAGTGCAAGAAAGAGTCTTTCTAACACTGATAAGCACAGAGGCCAACTTTGACATTAAAAGGTCTTCAAACAAGTACAAGATATTTACAATAAGCAGACCTCAGTGCAAGAAAGAGTCTTTCTAACACTGATAAGCACAGAGGCCAACTTTGACATTAAAAGGTCTTCAAACAAGTACAAGATATTTACAATAAGCAGACCTCAGTGCAAGAAAGAGTCTTTCCAACACTGAAAAAGCACAGAGGCCAACTTTGACATTAAAAGGTGTTCAAACAAGTACAAGATATTTACAATAAGCAGACCTCAGTGCAAGAAAGAGTCTTTCTAACACTGAAAAAGCACAGAGGCCAACTTTAAGATTAAAAGGTCTTCAAACAAGTACAAGATATTTACAATAAGCAGACCTCAGTGCAAGAAAGAGTCTTTCTAAAACTGATAAGCACAGAGGCCAACTTTGACATTAAAAGGTCTTCAAACAAGTACAAGATATTTACAATAAGCAGACCTCAGTGCAAGAAAGAGTCTTTCCAACACTGAAAAAGCACAGAGGCCAACTTTGACATTAAAAGGTCTTCAAACAAGTACAAGATATTTACAATAAGCAGACCTCAGTGCAAGAAAGAGTCTTTCCAACACTGAAAAAGCACAGAGGCCAACTTTGACATTAAAAGGTGTAAAAACAATTACAAGATATTTACAATAAGATGACCTAAGTGCAAGAAAGAGTCTTTCCAACACTGATAAGGTCAGAGGCCAACTTTGACATAAAAGGTGTAAAAACAAGTACAAGATATTTACAATAAGCAGACCTCAGTGCAAGAAAGAGTCTTTCCAACACGGAAAAAGCACAGAGGCCAACTTTGACATTAAAAGGTGTTCAAACAAGTACAAGATATTTACAATAAGCAGACCTCAGTGCAAAAACGTGTCTTTCCAACACTGACAAGCACAGAGGCCAACTTTGACATTAAAAGGTGTAAAATCAAGTACAAGATATTCACAATAAGCAGACCTCAGTGCAAGAAAGAGTCTTTCTAAAACTGCAGAAGCACAGAGGCCAACTTTGACATTAAAAGGTGTAAAATCAAGTACAAGATATTCACAATAAGCAGACCTCAGTGCAAGAAAGAGTCTTTCTAACACTGCAGAAGTGCAGAGGCCAACTTTGACATTAAAAGGTGTTCAAACATGTACAAGATATTTACAATAAGCAGACCTCAGTGCAAGAAAGAGTCTTTCCAACACTGAAAAAGCACAGAGGCCAACTTTGACATTAAAAGGTCTTCAAACAAGTACAAGATATTTACAATAAGCAGACCTCAGTGCAAGAAAGAGTCTTTCCAACACTGACAAGCACAGAGGCCAACTTTGACATTAAAAGGTGTTCAAACAAGTACAAGATATTCACAATAAGCAGACCTCAGTGCAAGAAAGAGTCTTTTAAACACTGATAAGCACAGAGGCCAACTTTGACATGAAAAGGTGTAAAAACAAGTACAAGATATTTACAATAAGCAGACCTCAGTGCAAGAAAGAGTCTTTCCAACACGGAAAAAGCAAAGAGGCCAACTTTAACATTAAAAAGGTCTTCAAACAAGTACAAGATATTTACAATAAGCAGCCCTCAGTGCAAGAAAGAGTCTTTCTAACACTGCAGAAGCACAGAGGCCAACTTTGACATTAAAAGGTGTTCAAACAAGTACAAGATATTCACAATAAGCAGACCTCAGTGCAAGAAAGAGTCTTTCCAACACTGATAAGCACAGAGGCCAACTTTGACATTAAAAGGTGTTCAAACAAGTACAAGATATTTACAATAAGCAGACCTCAGTGCAAGAAAGAGTCTTTCCAACACGGAAAAAGCACAGAGGCCAACTTTGACATGAAAAGGTGTTCAAACAAGTACAAGATATTTACAATAAGCAGACCTCAGTGCAAGAAAGAGTCTTTCCAACACGGAAAAAGCACAGAGGCCAACTTTGACATGAAAAGGTGTAAAAACAAGTACAAGATATTTACAATAAGCAGACCTCAGTGCAAGAAAGAGTCTTTCCAACACGGAAAAAGCACAGAGGCCAACTTTGACATGAAAAGGTGTTCAAACAAGTACAAGATATTTACAATAAGCAGACCTCAGTGCAAGAAAGAGTCTTTCCAACACTGAAAAGCACAGAGGCCAACTTTGACATTAAAAGGTGTTCAAACAAGTACAAGATATTTACAATAAGCAGACCTCATTGCAAGAAAGAGTCTTTCCAACATTGAAAAAGCACAGAGGCCAACTTTGACATTAAAAGGTGTTCAAACAAGTACAAGATATTTACAATAAGCAGACCTCAGTGCAAGAAAGAGTCTTTCCAACACTGATAAGCACAGAGGCCAACTTTGACATTAAAAGGTGTTCAAACAAGTACAAGATATTCACAATAAGCAGACCTCAGTGCAAGAAAGAGTCTTTTCAACACTGAAAAAGCACAGAGGCCAACTTTAACATTAAAAGCTCTTCAAACAAGTACAAGATATTTACAATAAGCAGACCTCAGTGCAAGAAAGAGTCTTTCCAACACTGAAAAAGCACAGAGGCCAACTTTGACATTAAAAGGTGTTCAAACAAGTACAAGATATTCACAATAAGCAGACCTCAGTGCAAGAAAGAGTCTTTCCAACACTGATAAGCACAGAGGCCAACTTTGACATTAAAAGGTGTTCAAACAAGTATAAGATATTTACAATAAGCAGACCTCAGTGCAAGAAAGAGTCTTTCCAACACGGAAAAAGCACAGAGGCCAACTTTGACATGAAAAGGTGTTCAAACAAGTACAAGATATTTACAATAAGCAGACCTCAGTGCAAGAAAGAGTCTTTCCAACACGGAAAAAGCACAGAGGCCAACTTTGACATTAAAAGGTGTTCAAACAAGTACAAGATATTTACAATAAGCAGACCTCAGTGCAAGAAAGAGTCTTTCCAACACGGAAAAAGCACAGAGGCCAACTTTGACATTAAAAGGTGTTCAAACAAGTACAAGATATTTACAATAAGCAGACCTCAGTGCAAGAAAGAGTCTTTCTAAAACTGCAGAAGCACAGAGGCCAACTTTGACATTAAAAGGTGTAAAATCAAGTACAAGATATTTACAATAAGCAGACCTCAGTGCAAGAAAGAGTCTTTCCAACACTGAAAAAGCACAGAGGCCAACTTTGACATGAAAAGGTGTTCAAACAAGTACAAGATATTTACAATAAGCAGACCTCAGTGCAAGAAAGAGTCTTTCCAACACTGATAAGCACAGAGGCCAACTTTGACATTAAAAGGTGTAAAAACAAGTACAAGATATTTACAATAAGCAGACCTCAGTGCAAGAAAGAGTCTTTCTAAAACTGCAGAAGCACAGAGGCCAACTTTGACATTAAAAGGTGTTCAAACAAGTACAAGATATTTACAATAAGCAGACCTCAGTGCAAGAAAGAGTCTTTCCAACACTGAAAAAGCACAGAGGCCAACTTTGACATTAAAAGGTGTTCAAACAAGTATAAGATATTTACAATAAGCAGACCTCAGTGCAAGAAAGAGTCTTTCCAACACTGAAAAGCACAGAGGCCAACTTTGACATGAAAAGGTGTTCAAACAAGTACAAGATATTTACAATAAGCAGACCTCAGTGCAAGAAAGAGTCTTTCCAACACTGATAAGCTCAGAGGCCAACTTTGACATGAAAAGGTGTTCAAACAAGTACAAGATATTTACAATAAGCAGACCTCAGTGCAAGAAAGAGTCTTTCCAACACTGATAAGCTCAGAGGCCAACTTTGACATGAAAAGGTGTTCAAACAAGTACAAGATATTTACAATAAGCAGACCTCAGTGCAAGAAAGAGTCTTTCCAACACTGATAAGCACAGAGGCCAACTTTGACATGAAAAGGTGTAAAAATCAAGTACAAGATATTTACAATAAGCAGACCTCAGTGCAAGAAAGAGTCTTTCCAACACGGAAAAAGCAAAGAGGCCAACTTTAACATTAAAAGGTGTTCAAACAAGTACAATATATTAACAATAAGCAGACCTCAGTGCAAGAAAGAGTCTTTCTAACACTGATAAGCACAGAGGCCAACTTTGACATGAAAAGGTGTAAAATCAAGTACAAGATATTTACAATAAGCAGACCTCAGTGCAAGAAAGAGTCTTTCCAACACTGAAAAAGCACAGAGGCCAACTTTGACATTAAAA
Organism: Aulonocara stuartgranti; assembly: GCF_965226115.1. NCBI lineage: Eukaryota > Metazoa > Chordata > Actinopteri > Cichliformes > Cichlidae > Aulonocara > Aulonocara stuartgranti. The sequence goes on along the minus strand of NC_138952.1, from coordinate 33,504,569 downwards.
GGTGTAAAATCAAGTACAAGATATTTACAATAAGCAGACCTCAGTGCAAGAAAGAGTCTTTCCAACACGGAAAAAGCAAAGAGGCCAACTTTGACATGAAAAGGTGTAAAAATCAAGTACAAGATATTTACAATAAGCAGACCTCAGTGCAAGAAAGAGTCTTTCCAACACGGAAAAAGCAAAGAGGCCAACTTTAACATTAAAAGGTCTTCAAACAAGTACAAGATATTTACAATAAGCAGCCCTCAGTGCAAGAAAGAGTCTTTCTAACACTGCAGAAGCACAGAGGCCAACTTTGACATTAAAAGGTGTTCAAACAAGTACAAGATATTTACAATAAGCAGACCTCAGTGCAAGAAAGAGTCTTTCCAACACTGAAAAAGCAAAGAGGCCAACTTTGACATTAAAAGGTGTTCAAACAAGTACAAGATATTTACAATAAGCAGACCTCGGTGCAAGAAAGAGTCTTTCCAACACTGAAAAAGCAAAGAGGCCAACTTTGACATTAAAAGGTGTTCAAACAAGTACAAGATATTTACAATAAGCAGACCTCGGTGCAAGAAAGAGTCTTTCCAACACTGAAAAAGCACAGAGGCCAACTTTGACATTAAAAGGTGTTCAAACAAGTACAAGATATTCACAATAAGCAGACCTCAGTGCAAGAAAGAGTCTTTCCAACACTGATAAGCACAGAGGCCAACTTTGACATTAAAAGGTGTTCAAACAAGTACAAGATATTTACAATAAGCAGACCTCAGTGCAAGAAAGAGTCTTTCCAACACGGAAAAAGCACAGAGGCCAACTTTGACATGAAAAGGTGTTCAAACAAGTACAAGATATTTACAATAAGCAGACCTCAGTGCAAGAAAGAGTCTTTCCAACACTGAAAAGCACAGAGGCCAACTTTGACATTAAAAGGTCTTCAAACAAGTACAAGATATTTACAATAAGCAGACCTCAGTGCAAGAAAGAGTCTTTCCAACACTGAAAAAGCACAGAGGCCAACTTTGACATGAAAAGGTGTAAAAACAAGTACAAGATATTTACAAAAAGCAGACCTCAGTGCAAGAAAGAGTCTTTTCAACACTGAAAAAGCAAAGAGGCCAACTTTGACATTAAAAGGTGTTCAAACAAGTACAAGATATTTACAAAAAGCAGACCTCAGTGCAAGAAAGAGTCTTTTCAACACTGAAAAAGCACAGAGGCCAACTTTGACATGAAAAGGTGTTCAAACAAGTACAAGATATTTACAATAAGCAGACCTCAGTGCAAGAAAGAGTCTTTTCAACACTGAAAAAGCACAGAGGCCAACTTTAACATTAAAAGCTCTTCAAACAAGTACAAGATATTTACAATAAGCAGACCTCAGTGCAAGAAAGAGTCTTTCCAACACTGATAAGCACAGAGGCCAACTTTGACATTAAAAGGTGTTCAAACAAGTACAAGATATTCACAATAAGCAGACCTCAGTGCAAGAAAGAGTCTTTCCAACACTGATAAGCACAGAGGCCAACTTTGACATGAAAAGGTGTAAAAATCAAGTACAAGATATTTACAATAAGCAGACCTCAGTGCAAGAAAGAGTCTTTCCAACACTGAAAAAGCACAGAGGCCAACTTTGACATTAAAAGGTGTTCAAATAAGTACAAGATATTTACAATAAGCAGACCTCAGTGCAAGAAAGAGTCTTTCCAACACTGATAAGCACAGAGGCCAACTTTGACATGAAAAGGTGTAAAAATCAAGTACAAGATATTTACAATAAGCAGACCTCAGTGCAAGAAAGAGTCTTTCCAACACTGAAAAAGCACAGAGGCCAACTTTGACATTAAAAGGTGTTCAAATAAGTACAAGATATTCACAATAAGCAGACCTCAGTGCAAGAAAGAGTCTTTCCAACACTGATAAGCACAGAGGCCAACTTTGACATTAAAAGCTCTTCAAACAAGTACAAGATATTTACAATAAGCAGACCTCAGTGCAAGAAAGAGTCTTTCCAACACGGAAAAAGCACAGAGGCCAACTTTGACATGAAAAGGTGTAAAAACAAGTACAAGATATTCACAATAAGCAGACCTCAGTGCAAGAAAGAGTCTTTCCAACAGGGAAAAAGCACAGAGGCCAACTTTGACATTAAAAGGTGTTCAAACAAGTACAAGATATTTACAATAAGCAGACCTCAGTGCAAGAAAGAGTCTTTCCAACACTGACAAGCACAGAGGCCAACTTTGACATGAAAAGGTGTTCAAACAAGTACAAGATATTTACAATAAGCAGACCTCAGTGCAAGAAAGAGTCTTTCTAAAACTGCAGAAGCACAGAGGCCAACTTTGACATTAAAAGGTGTAAAATCAAGTACAAGATATTTACAATAAGCAGACCTCAGTGCAAGAAAGAGTCTTTCCAACACTGAAAAAGCACAGAGGCCAACTTTGACATTAAAAGGTCTTCAAACAAGTACAAGATATTTACAATAAGCAGACCTCAGTGCAAGAAAGAGTCTTTCTAACACTGATAAGCACAGAGGCCAACTTTGACATTAAAAGGTCTTCAAACAAGTACAAGATATTTACAATAAGCAGACCTCAGTGCAAGAAAGAGTCTTTCCAACACTGAAAAAGCACAGAGGCCAACTTTGACATTAAAAGGTCTTCAAACAAGTACAAGATATTTACAATAAGCAGACCTCAGTGCAAGAAAGAGTCTTTCTAACACTGAAAAAGCACAGAGGCCAACTTTAACATTAAAAGGTCTTCAAACAAGTACAAGATATTTACAATAAGCAGACCTCAGTGCAAGAAAGAGTCTTTCTAACACTGATAAGCACAGAGGCCAACTTTGACATTAAAAGGTCTTCAAACAAGTACAAGATATTTACAATAAGCAGACCTCAGTGCAAGAAAGAGTCTTTCCAACACTGAAAAAGCACAGAGGCCAACTTTGACATTAAAAGGTCTTCAAACAAGTACAAGATATTTACAATAAGCAGACCTCAGTGCAAGAAAGAGTCTTTCCAACACTGATAAGCACAGATGCCAACTTTGACATTAAAAGGTGTTCAAACAAGTACAAGATATTTACAATAAGCAGACCTCAGTGCAAGAAAGAGTCTTTCCAACACTGAAAAAGCACAGAGGCCAACTTTGACATTAAAAGGTGTTCAAACAAGTACAAGATATTTACAATAAGCAGACCTCAGTGCAAGAAAGAGTCTTTCCAACACTGAAAAAGCACAGATGCCAACTTTGACATTAAAAGGTGTAAAAACAAGTACAAGATATTTACAATAAGCAGACCTCAGTGCAAGAAAGAGTCTTTCCAACACTGATAAGGTCAGAGGCCAACTTTGACATAAAAGATGTAAAAACAAGTACAAGATATTTACAATAAGATGACCTAAGTGCAAGAAAGAGTCTTTCCAACACTGATAAGGTCAGAGGCCAACTTTGACATAAAAGATGTAAAAACAAGTACAAGATATTTACAATAAGCAGCCCTCAGTGCAAGAAAGAGTCTTTCCAACACGGAAAAAGCACAGAGGCCAACTTTGACATTAAAAGGTGTAAAATCAAGTACAAGATATTTACAATAAGCAGACCTCAGTGCAAGAAAGAGTCTTTCCAACACTGAAAAAGCACAGAGGCCAACTTTGACATTAAAAGGTCTTCAAACAAGTACAAGATATTTACAATAAGCAGACCTCAGTGCAAGAAAGAGTCTTTCTAACACTGATAAGCACAGAGGCCAACTTTGACATTAAAAGGTCTTCAAACAAGTACAAGATATTTACAATAAGCAGACCTCAGTGCAAGAAAGAGTCTTTCCAACACTGAAAAAGCACAGAGGCCAACTTTGACATTAAAAGGTCTTCAAACAAGTACAAGATATTTACAATAAGCAGACCTCAGTGCAAGAAAGAGTCTTTCTAACACTGAAAAAGCACAGAGGCCAACTTTAACATTAAAAGGTCTTCAAACAAGTACAAGATATTTACAATAAGCAGACCTCAGTGCAAGAAAGAGTCTTTCTAACACTGATAAGCACAGAGGCCAACTTTGACATTAAAAGGTCTTCAAACAAGTACAAGATATTTACAATAAGCAGACCTCAGTGCAAGAAAGAGTCTTTCCAACACTGATAAGCACAGAGGCCAACTTTGACATGAAAAGGTGTTCAAACAAGTACAAGATATTTACAATAAGCAGACCTCAGTGCAAGAAAGAGTCTTTTCAACACGGAAAAAGCACAGAGGCCAACTTTGACATTAAAAGGTGTTCAAACAAGTACAAGATATTTACAATAAGCAGACCTCAGTGCAAGAAAGAGTCTTTCCAACACTGAAAAAGCACAGAGGCCAACTTTGACATTAAAAGGTCTTCAAACAAGTACAAGATATTTACAATAAGCAGACCTCAGTGCAAGAAAGAGTCTTTCTAACACTGAAAAAGCACAGAGGCCAACTTTAACATTAAAAGGTCTTCAAACAAGTACAAGATATTTACAATAAGCAGACCTCAGTGCAAGAAAGAGTCTTTCTAACACTGATAAGCACAGAGGCCAACTTTGACATTAAAAGGTCTTCAAACAAGTACAAGATATTTACAATAAGCAGACCTCAGTGCAAGAAAGAGTCTTTCCAACACTGAAAAAGCACAGAGGCCAACTTTGACATTAAAAGGTCTTCAAACAAGTACAAGATATTTACAATAAGCAGACCTCAGTGCAAGAAAGAGTCTTTCCAACACTGATAAGCACAGATGCCAACTTTGACATTAAAAGGTGTTCAAACAAGTACAAGATATTTACAATAAGCAGACCTCAGTGCAAGAAAGAGTCTTTCCAACACTGAAAAAGCACAGAGGCCAACTTTGACATTAAAAGGTGTTCAAACAAGTACAAGATATTTACAATAAGCAGACCTCAGTGCAAGAAAGAGTCTTTCCAACACTGAAAAAGCACAGATGCCAACTTTGACATTAAAAGGTGTAAAAACAAGTACAAGATATTTACAATAAGCAGACCTCAGTGCAAGAAAGAGTCTTTCCAACACTGATAAGGTCAGAGGCCAACTTTGACATAAAAGATGTAAAAACAAGTACAAGATATTTACAATAAGATGACCTAAGTGCAAGAAAGAGTCTTTCCAACACTGATAAGGTCAGAGGCCAACTTTGACATAAAAGATGTAAAAACAAGTACAAGATATTTACAATAAGCAGCCCTCAGTGCAAGAAAGAGTCTTTCCAACACGGAAAAAGCACAGAGGCCAACTTTGACATTAAAAGGTGTAAAATCAAGTACAAGATATTTACAATAAGCAGACCTCAGTGCAAGAAAGAGTCTTTCCAACACTGAAAAAGCACAGAGGCCAACTTTGACATTAAAAGGTCTTCAAACAAGTACAAGATATTTACAATAAGCAGACCTCAGTGCAAGAAAGAGTCTTTCTAACACTGATAAGCACAGAGGCCAACTTTGACATTAAAAGGTCTTCAAACAAGTACAAGATATTTACAATAAGCAGACCTCAGTGCAAGAAAGAGTCTTTCCAACACTGAAAAAGCACAGAGGCCAACTTTGACATTAAAAGGTCTTCAAACAAGTACAAGATATTTACAATAAGCAGACCTCAGTGCAAGAAAGAGTCTTTCTAACACTGAAAAAGCACAGAGGCCAACTTTAACATTAAAAGGTCTTCAAACAAGTACAAGATATTTACAATAAGCAGACCTCAGTGCAAGAAAGAGTCTTTCTAACACTGATAAGCACAGAGGCCAACTTTGACATTAAAAGGTCTTCAAACAAGTACAAGATATTTACAATAAGCAGACCTCAGTGCAAGAAAGAGTCTTTCCAACACTGAAAAAGCACAGAGGCCAACTTTGACATTAAAAGGTCTTCAAACAAGTACAAGATATTTACAATAAGCAGACCTCAGTGCAAGAAAGAGTCTTTCCAACACTGATAAGCACAGATGCCAACTTTGACATTAAAAGGTGTTCAAACAAGTACAAGATATTTACAATAAGCAGACCTCAGTGCAAGAAAGAGTCTTTCCAACACTGAAAAAGCACAGAGGCCAACTTTGACATTAAAAGGTGTTCAAACAAGTACAAGATATTTACAATAAGCAGACCTCAGTGCAAGAAAGAGTCTTTCCAACACTGAAAAAGCACAGATGCCAACTTTGACATTAAAAGGTGTAAAAACAAGTACAAGATATTTACAATAAGCAGACCTCAGTGCAAGAAAGAGTCTTTCCAACACTGATAAGGTCAGAGGCCAACTTTGACATAAAAGATGTAAAAACAAGTACAAGATATTTACAATAAGATGACCTAAGTGCAAGAAAGAGTCTTTCCAACACTGATAAGGTCAGAGGCCAACTTTGACATAAAAGATGTAAAAACAAGTACAAGATATTTACAATAAGCAGCCCTCAGTGCAAGAAAGAGTCTTTCCAACACGGAAAAAGCACAGAGGCCAACTTTGACATTAAAAGGTGTTCAAACAAGTACAAGATATTTACAATAAGCAGACCTCAGTGCAAAAACGTGTCTTTCCAACACTGACAAGCACAGAGGCCAACTTTGACATTAAAAGGTGTAAAATCAAGTACAAGATATTCACAATAAGCAGACCTCAGTGCAAGAAAGAGTCTTTCTAACACTGCAGAAGTGCAGAGGCCAACTTTGACATTAAAAGGTGTTCAAACATGTACAAGATATTTACAATAAGCAGACCTCAGTGCAAGAAAGAGTCTTTCCAACACGGAAAAAGCACAGAGGCCAACTTTGACATTAAAAGGTGTAAAAACAAGTACAAGATATTTACAATAAGCAGACCTCAGTGCAAGAAAGAGTCTTTCCAACACTGATAAGCACAGATGCCAACTTTGACATTAAAAGGTGTAAAAACAAGTACAAGATATTTACAATAAGCAGCCCTCAGTGCAAGAAAGAGTCTTTCCAACACGGAAAAAGCACAGAGGCCAACTTTGACATTAAAAGGTGTTCAAACAAGTACAAGATATTTACAATAAGCAGACCTCAGTGCAAAAACGTGTCTTTCCAACACTGACAAGCACAGAGGCCAACTTTGACATTAAAAGGTGTAAAATCAAGTACAAGATATTCACAATAAGCAGACCTCAGTGCAAGAAAGAGTCTTTCTAACACTGCAGAAGTGCAGAGGCCAACTTTGACATTAAAAGGTGTAAAAACAAGTACAAGATATTTACAATAAGCAGACCTCAGTGCAAGAAAGAGTCTTTCCAACACTGATAAGCACAGATGCCAACTTTGACATTAAAAGGTGTAAAAACAAGTACAAGATATTTACAATAAGCAGACCTCAGTGCAAAAACGTGTCTGTCCAACACTGACAAGCACAGAGGCCAACTTTGACATTAAAAGGTGTAAAATCAAGTACAAGATATTCACAATAAGCAGACCTCAGTGCAAGAAAGAGTCTTTTCAACACTGAAAAAGCACAGAGGCCAACTTTGACATTAAAAGGTGTTCAAACAAGTACAAGATATTTACAATAAGCAGACCTCAGTGCAAGAAAGAGTCTTTCCAACACTGATAAGCACAGAGGCCAACTTTGACATTAAAAGGTGTTCAAACAAGTACAAGATATTTACAATAAGCAGACCTCGGTGCAAGAAAGAGTCTTTCCAACACTGATAAGCACAGAGGCCAACTTTGACATGAAAAGGTGTAAAAACAAGTACAAGATATTTACAATAAGCAGACCTCAGTGCAAGAAAGAGTCTTTCCAACAGGGAAAAAGCACAGAGGCCAACTTTGACATTAAAAGGTGTTCAAACAAGTACAAGATATTTACAATAAGCAGACCTCAGTGCAAGAAAGAGTCTTTCCAACACTGACAAGCACAGAGGCCAACTTTGACATGAAAAGGTGTTCAAACAAGTACAAGATATTTACAATAAGCAGACCTCAGTGCAAGAAAGAGTCTTTCTAAAACTGCAGAAGCACAGAGGCCAACTTTGACATTAAAAGGTGTAAAATCAAGTACAAGATATTTACAATAAGCAGACCTCAGTGCAAGAAAGAGTCTTTCCAACACTGAAAAAGCACAGAGGCCAACTTTGACATGAAAAGGTGTTCAAACAAGTACAAGATATTTACAATAAGCAGACCTCAGTGCAAGAAAGAGTCTTTCCAACACTGATAAGCACAGAGGCCAACTTTGACATTAAAAGGTGTAAAAACAAGTACAAGATATTTACAATAAGCAGACCTCAGTGCAAGAAAGAGTCTTTCTAACACTGATAAGCACAGAGGCCAACTTTAACATTAAAAGGTCTTCAAACAAGTACAAGATATTTACAATAAGCAGACCTCAGTGCAAGAAAGAGTCTTTCTAACACTGATAAGCACAGAGGTCAACTTTGACATTAAAAGGTCTTCAAACAAGTACAAGATATTTACAATAAGCAGACCTCAGTGCAAGAAAGAGTCTTTCCAACACTGAAAAAGCACAGAGGCCAACTTTGACATTAAAAGGTCTTCAAACAAGTACAAGATATTTACAATAAGCAGACCTCAGTGCAAGAAAGAGTCTTTCCAACACTGATAAGCACAGATGCCAACTTTGACATTAAAAGGTGTTCAAACAAGTACAAGATATTTACAATAAGATGACCTAAGTGCAAGAAAGAGTCTTTCCAACACTGATAAGGTCAGAGGCCAACTTTGACATAAAAGGTGTAAAAACAAGTAAAAGATATTTACAATAAGCAGCCCTCAGTGCAAGAAAGAGTCTTTCCAACACGGAAAAAGCACAGAGGCCAACTTTGACATTAAAAGGTGTTCAAACAAGTACAAGATATTTACAATAAGCAGACCTCAGTGCAAAAACGTGTCTTTCCAACACTGACAAGCACAGAGGCCAACTTTGACATTAAAAGGTGTAAAATCAAGTACAAGATATTCACAATAAGCAGACCTCAGTGCAAGAAAGAGTCTTTCTAACACTGCAGAAGTGCAGAGGCCAACTTTGACATTAAAAGGTGTTCAAACATGTACAAGATATTTACAATAAGCAGACCTCAGTGCAAGAAAGAGTCTTTCCAACACTGAAAAAGCACAGAGGCCAACTTTGACATTAAAAGGTGTTCAAACAAGTACAAGATATTTACAATAAGCAGACCTCAGTGCAAGAAAGAGTCTTTCTAAAACTGATAAGCACAGAGGCCAACTTTAACATTAAAAGGTCTTCAAACAAGTACAAGATATTTACAATAAGCAGACCTCAGTGCAAGAAAGAGTCTTTCTAACACTGATAAGCACAGAGGCCAACTTTGACATTAAAAGGTCTTCAAACAAGTACAAGATATTTACAATAAGCAGACCTCAGTGCAAGAAAGAGTCTTTCCAACACTGAAAAAGCACAGAGGCCAACTTTGACATTAAAAGGTGTTCAAACAAGTACAAGATATTTACAATAAGCAGACCTCAGTGCAAGAAAGAGTCTTTCCAACACTGATAAGCACAGATGCCAACTTTGACATTAAAAGGTGTAAAAACAATTACAAGATATTTACAATAAGATGACCTAAGTGCAAGAAAGAGTCTTTCCAACACTGAAAAAGCACAGAGGCCAACTTTGACATTAAAAGGTGTTCAAACAAGTACAAGATATTTACAATAAGCAGACCTCAGTGCAAGAAAGAGTCTTTCCAACACTGATAAGGTCAGAGGCCAACTTTGACATAAAAGGTGTAAAAACAAGTACAAGATATTTACAATAAGCAGACCTCAGTGCAAGAAAGAGTCTTTCCAACACGGAAAAAGCACAGAGGCCAACTTTGACATTAAAAGGTGTTCAAACAAGTACAAGATATTTACAATAAGCAGACCTCAGTGCAAAAACGTGTCTTTCCAACACTGACAAGCACAGAGGCCAACTTTGACATTAAAAGGTGTAAAATCAAGTACAAGATATTCACAATAAGCAGACCTCAGTGCAAGAAAGAGTCTTTCTAAAACTGCAGAAGCACAGAGGCCAACTTTGACATTAAAAGGTGTAAAATCAAGTACAAGATATTCACAATAAGCAGACCTCAGTGCAAGAAAGAGTCTTTCTAAAACTGCAGAAGCACAGAGGCCAACTTTGACATTAAAAGGTGTAAAATCAAGTACAAGATATTCACAATAAGCAGACCTCAGTGCATGAAAGAGTCTTTCCAACACTGAAAAAGCACAGAGGCCAACTTTGACATTAAAAGGTGTTCAAACAAGTACAAGATATTTACAATAAGCAGACCTCAGTGCAAGAAAGAGTCTTTCCAACACTGATAAGCACAGAGGCCAACTTTGACATTAAAAGGTGTTCAAACAAGTACAAGATATTTACAATAAGCAGACCTCAGTGCAAGAAAGAGTCTTTCCAACACTGATAAGCACAGATGCCAACTTTGACATTAAAAGGTGTAAAAACAAGTACAAGATATTTACAATAAGCAGACCTCAGTGCAAGAAAGAGTCTTTCCAACACTGATAAGGTCAGAGGCCAACTTTGACATAAAAGGTGTAAAAACAAGTACAAGATATTTACAATAAGCAGACCTCAGTGCAAAAACGTGTCTGTCCAACACTGACAAGCACAGAGGCCAACTTTGACATTAAAAGGTGTAAAATCAAGTACAAGATATTCACAATAAGCAGACCTCAGTGCAAGAAAGAGTCTTTTCAACACTGAAAAAGCACAGAGGCCAACTTTGACATTAAAAGGTGTTCAAACAAGTACAAGATATTTACAATAAGCAGACCTCAGTGCAAGAAAGAGTCTTTCCAACACTGAAAAAGCACAGAGGCCAACTTTGACATTAAAAGGTGTTCAAACAAGTACAAGATATTTACAATAAGCAGACCTCAGTGCAAGAAAGAGTCTTTCCAACACTGATAAGCACAGAGGCCAACTTTGACATTAAAAGGTGTTCAAACAAGTATAAGATATTTACAATAAGCAGACCTCAGTGCAAGAAAGAGTCTTTCTAAAACTGCAGAAGCACAGAGGCCAACTTTGACATGAAAAGGTGTAAAAAAAAGTACAAGATATTTACAATAAGCAGACCTCAGTGCAAGAAAGAGTCTTTCCAACACTGAAAAAGCACAGAGGCCAACTTTGACATTAAAAGGTGTTCAAACAAGTATAAGATATTTACAATAAGCAGACCTCAGTGCAAGAAAGAGTCTTTCCAACACTGAAAAGCACAGAGGCCAACTTTGACATGAAAAGGTGTAAAAACAAGTACAAGATATTAACAATAAGCAGACCTCAGTGCAAGAAAGAGTCTTTCTAACACTGCAGAAGCGCAGAGGCCAACTTTGACATTAAAAGGTGTTCAAACAAGTATAAGATATTTACAATAAGCAGACCTCAGTGCAAGAAAGAGTCTTTCCAACACTGAAAAGCACAGAGGCCAACTTTGACATGAAAAGGTGTTCAAACAAGTACAAGATATTTACAATAAGCAGACCTCAGTGCAAGAAAGAGTCTTTCCAACACTGAAAAGCACAGAGGCCAACTTTGACATTAAAAGGTGTTCAAACAAGTACAAGATATTTACAATAAGCAGCCCTCAGTGCAAGAAAGAGTCTTTCCAACACTGAAAAGCACAGAGGCCAACTTTGACATGAAAAGGTGTTCAAACAAGTACAAGATATTTACAATAAGCAGACCTCAGTGCAAGAAAGAGTCTTTCCAACACTGAAAAGCACAGAGGCCAACTTTGACATTAAAAGGTGTTCAAACAAGTACAAGATATTTACAATAAGCAGCCCTCAGTGCAAGAAAGAGTCTTTCTAAAACTGCAGAAGCACAGAGGCCAACTTTGACATTAAAAGGTGTAAAATCAAGTACAAGATATTCACAATAAGCAGACCTCAGTGCAAGAAAGAGTCTTTCTAAAACTGCAGAAGCACAGAAGCCAACTTTGACATTAAAAGGTGTAAAATCAAGTACAAGATATTCACAATAAGCAGACCTCAGTGCAAGAAAGAGTCTTTCCAACACTGAAAAAGCACAGAGGCCAACTTTGACATTAAAAGGTCTTCAAACAAGTACAAGATATTTACAATAAGCAGACCTCAGTGCAAGAAAGAGTCTTTCCAACACTGATAAGCACAGAGGCCAACTTTGACATTAAAAGGTGTAAAAACAAGTACAAGATATTTACAAAAAGCAGACCTCAGTGCAAGAAAGAGTCTTTCCAACACTGATAAGGTCAGAGGCCAACTTTGACATGAAAAGGTGTAAAATCAAGTACAAGATATTTACAATAAGCAGACCTCAGTGCAAGAAAGAGCCTTTCCAACACTGATAAGCACAGAGGCCAACTTTGACATAAAAGGTGTAAAAACAAGTACAAGATATTTACAATAAGCAGCCCTCAGTGCAAGAAAGAGTCTTTCCAACACTGAAAAAGCACAGAGGCCAACTTTGACATAAAAGGTGTAAAAACAAGTACAAGATATTTACAATAAGCAGACCTCAGTGCAAGAAAGAGTCTTTCCAACACTGATAAGCACAGATGCCAACTTTGACATTAAAAGGTGTTCAAACAAGTACAAGATATTTACAATAAGCAGACCTCAGTGCAAGAAAGAGTCTTTCCAACACTGATAAGCACAGAGGCCAACTTTGACATTAAAAGGTGTAAAAACAAGTACAAGATATTTACAATAAGCAGACCTCAGTGCAAGAAAGAGCCTTTCCAACACTGATAAGCACAGAGGACAACTTTGACATGAAAAGGTGTAAAAACAAGTACAAGATATTTACAAAAAGCAGACCTCAGTGCAAGAAAGAGTCTTTCCAACACTGAAAAAGCACAGAGGCCAACTTTGACATTAAAAGGTGTTCAAACAAGTACAAGATATTTACAATAAGCAGACCTCAGTGCAAGAAAGAGTCTTTCCAACACTGAAAAAGCACAGAGGCCAACTTTGACATTAAAAGGTGTTCAAACAAGTACAAGATATTTACAATAAGCAGACCTCAGTGCAAGAAAGAGTCTTTCCAACACTGATAAGCACAGATGCCAACTTTGACATTAAAAGGTGTTCAAACAAGTACAAGATATTTACAATAAGCAGACCTCAGTGCAAGAAAGAGTCTTTCCAACACTGATAAGCACAGAGGCCAACTTTGACATTAAAAGGTGTAAAAACAAGTACAAGATATTTACAATAAGCAGACCTCAGTGCAAGAAAGAGCCTTTCCAACACTGATAAGCACAGATGCCAACTTTGACATTAAAAGGTGTTCAAACAAGTACAAGATATTTACAATAAGCAGACCTCAGTGCAAGAAAGAGTCTTTCCAACACTGATAAGCACAGATGCCAACTTTGACATTAAAAGGTGTTCAAACAAGTACAAGATATTTACAATAAGCAGACCTCAGTGCAAGAAAGAGTCTTTCCAACACTGATAAGCACAGAGGCCAACTTTGACATGAAAAGGTGTAAAAACAAGTACAAGATATTTACAAAAAGCAGACCTCAGTGCAAGAAAGAGTCTTTCCAACACTGAAAAAGCACAGAGGCCAACTTTGACATTAAAAGGTGTTCAAACAAGTACAAGATATTTACAATAAGCAGACCTCAGTGCAAGAAAGAGTCTTTCCAACACTGAAAAGCACAGAGGCCAACTTTGACATGAAAAGGTGTTCAAACAAGTACAAGATATTTACAATAAGCAGACCTCAGTGCAAGAAAGAGTCTTTCCAACACTGAAAAAGCACAGAGGCCAACTTTGACATTAAAAGGTGTTCAAACAAGTACAAGATATTTACAATAAGCAGACCTCAGTGCAAGAAAGAGTCTTTCCAACACTGATAAGCACAGAGGCCAACTTTGACATTAAAAGGTGTTCAAACAAGTATAAGATATTTACAATAAGCAGACCTCAGTGCAAGAAAGAGTCTTTCTAACACTGAGGAAGCGCAGAGGCCAACTTTGACATTAAAAGGTGTAAAAAAAAGTACAAGATATTTACAATAAGCAGACCTCAGTGCAAGAAAGAGTCTTTCCAACACTGAAAAAGCACAGAGGCCAACTTTGACATTAAAAGGTGTTCAAACAAGTATAAGATATTTACAATAAGCAGACCTCAGTGCAAGAAAGAGTCTTTCTAAAACTGCAGAAGCACAGAGGCCAACTTTGACATTAAAAGGTGTTCAAACAAGTACAAGATATTTACAATAAGCAGCCCTCAGTGCAAGAAAGAGTCTTTCCAACACTGATAAGCACAGAGGCCAACTTTGACATTAAAAGGTGTTCAAACAAGTACAAGATATTTACAATAAGCAGACCTCAGTGCAAAAACGTGTCTTTCCAACACTGACAAGCACAGAGGCCAACTTTGACATTAAAAGGTGTAAAATCAAGTACAAGATATTCACAATAAGCAGACCTCAGTGCAAGAAAGAGTCTTTCTAAAACTGCAGAAGCACAGAGGCCAACTTTGACATTAAAAGGTGTAAAATCAAGTACAAGATATTCACAATAAGCAGACCTCAGTGCAAGAAAGAGTCTTTCTAACACTGCAGAAGTGCAGAGGCCAACTTTGACATTAAAAGGTGTAAAAATCAAGTACAAGATATTTACAATAAGCAGCCCTCAGTGCAAGAAAGAGTCTTTCCAACACTGAAAAAGCACAGAGGCCAACTTTGACATGAAAAGGTGTAAAAATCAAGTACAAGATATTTACAATAAGCAGCCCTCAGTGCAAGAAAGAGTCTTTCCAACACTGAAAAAGCACAGAGGCCAACTTTGACATAAAAGGTGTAAAAACAAGTACAAGATATTTACAATAAGCAGCCCTCAGTGCAAGAAAGAGTCTTTCCAACACTGATAAGCACAGAGGCCAACTTTGACATTAAAAGGTGTTCAAACAAGTACAAGATATTTACAATAAGCAGACCTCAGTGCAAGAAAGAGTCTTTCCAACACTGAAAAAGCACAGAGGCCAACTTTGACATTAAAAGGTGTTCAAACAAGTACAAGATATTTACAATAAGCAGACCTCAGTGCAAAAACGTGTCTTTCCAACACTGACAAGCACAGAGGCCAACTTTGACATGAAAAGGTGTAAAAACAAGTACAAGATATTTACAATAAGCAGACCTCAGTGCAAGAAAGAGTCTTTCCAACACTGAAAAAGCAAAGAGGCCAACTTTGACATTAAAAGGTGTTCAAACAAGTACAAGATATTTACAATAAGCAGACCTCAGTGCATGAAAGAGTCTTTCCAACACTGAATAAGCACAGAGGCCAACTTTGACATTAAAAGGTGTTCAAACAAGTACAAGATATTTACAATAAGCAGACCTCAGTGCAAAAACGTGTCTTTCCAACACTGACAAGCACAGAGGCCAACTTTGACATGAAAAGGTGTAAAAACAAGTACAAGATATTTACAATAAGCAGACCTCAGTGCAAGAAAGAGTCTTTCCAACACTGAAAAAGCACAGAGGCCAACTTTGACATTAAAAGGTGTTCAAACAAGTACAAGATATTTACAATAAGCAGACCTCAGTGCAAAAACGTGTCTTTCCAACACTGACAAGCACAGAGGCCAACTTTGACATTAAAAGGTGTTCAAACAAGTACAAGATATTTACAATAAGCAGACCTCAGTGCAAGAAAGAGTCTTTCCAACACGGAAAAAGCAAAGAGGCCAACTTTAACATTAAAAGGTCTTCAAACAAGTACAAGATATATTTACAATAAGCAGCCCTCGGTGCAAGAAAGAGTCTTTCTAACACTGCAGAAGCACAGAGGCCAACTTTGACATGAAAAGGTGTTCAAACAAGTACAAGATATTTACAATAAGCAGACCTCAGTGCAAGAAAGAGTCTTTCCAACACTGATAAGCACAGAGGCCAACTTTGACATGAAAAGGTGTAAAAACAAGTACAAGATATTTACAATAAGCAGACTTCAGTGCAAGAAAGAGTCTTTCCAACACTGATAAGCTCAGAGGCCAACTTTGACATTAAAAGGTGTAAAAACAAGTACAAGATATTTACAATAAGCAGACCTCAGTGCAAGAAAGAGTCTTTCCATCACTGATAAGCTCAGAGGCCAACTTTGACATGAAAAGGTGTAAAAACAAGTACAAGATATTTACAATAAGCAGACCTCAGTGCAAGAAAGAGTCTTTCCATCACTGATAAGCTCAGAGGCCAACTTTGACATGAAAAGGTGTAAAAACAAGTACAAGATATTTACAATAAGCAGACCTCAGTGCAAGAAAGAGTCTTTCCATCACTGATAAACTCAGAGGCCAACTTTGACATGAAAAGGTGTAAAAACAAGTACAAGATATTTACAATAAGCAGACCTCAGTGCAAGAAAGAGTCTTTCCATCACTGATAAGCTCAGAGGCCAACTTTGACATGAAAAGGTGTAAAAACAAGTACAAGATATTTACAATAAGCAGACCTCAGTGCAAGAAAGAGTCTTTCCATCACTGATAAGCTCAGAGGCCAACTTTGACATGAAAAGGTGTAAAAACAAGTACAAGATATTTACAATAAGCAGACCTCAGTGCAAGAAAGAGTCTTTCCAACACGGAAAAAGCAAAGAGGCCAACTTTAACATTAAAAGGTCTTCAAACAAGTACAAGATATTTACAATAAGCAGCCCTCAGTGCAAGAAAGAGTCTTTCTAACACTGCAGAAGCACAGAGGCCAACTTTGACATGAAAAGGTGTAAAAACAAGTACAAGATATTTACAATAAGCAGCCCTCAGTGCAAGAAAGAGTCTTTCTAACACTGCAGAAGCACAGAGGCCAACTTTGACATGAAAAGGTGTAAAAACAAGTACAAGATATTTACAATAAGCAGCCCTCAGTGCAAGAAAGAGTCTTTCCAACACTGATAAGCACAGATGCCAACTTTGACATTAAAAGGTGTAAAAACAAGTACAAGATATTTACAATAAGCAGCCCTCAGTGCAAGAAAGAGCCTTTCCAACACTGAAAAAGCACAGAGGCCAACTTTGACATTAAAAGGTGTAAAAACAAGTACAAGATATTTACAATAAGCAGACCTCAGTGCAAGAAAGAGTCTTTCCAACACTGAAAAAGCACAGAGGCCAACTTTGACATGAAAAGGTGTAAAAACAAGTACAAGATATTTACAATAAGCAGACCTCAGTGCAAGAAAGAGTCTTTCCAACACTGAAAAAGCACAGAGGCCAACTTTGACATTAAAAGGTGTTCAAAGAAGTACAAGATATTTACAATAAGCAGACCTCAGTGCAAAAACGTGTCTTTCCAACACTGACAAGCACAGAGGCCAACTTTGACATTAAAAGGTGTTCAAACAAGTACAAGATATTTACAATAAGCAGACCTCAGTGCAAGAAAGAGTCTTTCCAACACGGAAAAAGCAAAGAGGCCAACTTTAACATTAAAAGGTCTTCAAACAAGTACAAGATATTTACAATAAGCAGCCCTCGGTGCAAGAAAGAGTCTTTCTAACACTGCAGAAGCACAGAGGCCAACTTTGACATGAAAAGGTGTAAAAACAAGTACAAGATATTTAAAATAAGCAGACCTCAGTGCAAGAAAGAGTCTTTCCATCACTGATAAGCTCAGAGGCCAACTTTGACATTAAAAGGTGTTCAAACAAGTACAAGATATTTACAATAAGCAGACCTCAGTGCAAGAAAGAGTCTTTCCAACACTGATAAGCACAGAGGCCAACTTTGACATGAAAAGGTGTTCAAACAAGTACAAGATATTTACAATAAGCAGCCCTCAGTGCAAGAAAGAGTCTTTCTAACACTGCAGAAGCACAGAGGCCAACTTTGACATGAAAAGGTGTTCAAACAAGTACAAGATATTTACAATAAGCAGACCTCAGTGCAAGAAAGAGTCTTTCCAACACTGAAAAAGCACAGAGGCCAACTTTGACATGAAAAGGTGTAAAAATCAAGTACAAGATATTTACAATAAGCAGACCTCAGTGCAAGAAAGAGTCTTTCCATCACTGAAAAAGCACAGAGGCCAACTTTGACATGAAAAGGTGTTCAAACAAGTACAAGATATTTACAATAAGCAGACCTCAGTGCAAGAAAGAGTCTTTCTAACACTGCAGAAGCACAGAGGCCAACTTTGACATTAAAAGGTGTTCAAACAAGTACAAGATATTTACAATAAGCAGACCTCAGTGCAAGAAAGAGTCTTTCTAACACTGCAGAAGCACAGAGGCCAACTTTGACATTAAAAGGTGTTCAAACAAGTACAAGATATTTACAATAAGCAGACCTCAGTGCAAGAAAGAGTCTTTCTAACACTGCAGAAGCACAGAGGCCAACTTTGACATGAAAAGGTGTTCAAACAAGTACAAGATATTTACAATAAGCAGACCTCAGTGCAAGAAAGAGTCTTTCCAACACTGATAAGCACAGAGGCCAACTTTGACATGAAAAGGTGTAAAAACAAATACAAGATATTTACAATAAGCAGACCTCAGTGCAAGAAAGAGTCTTTCCAACACTGATAAGCTCAGAGGCCAACTTTGACATGAAAAGGTGTAAAAACAAGTACAAGATATTTACAATAAGCAGACCTCAGTGCAAGAAAGAGTCTTTCCAACACTGAAAAAGCACAGAGGCCAACTTTGACATTAAAAGGTGTTCAAACAAGTACAAGATATTTACAATAAGCAGACCTCAGTGCAAGAAAGAGTCTTTCCAACACTGATAAGCACAGAGGCCAACTTTGACATTAAAAGGTGTTCAAACAAGTACAAGATATTTACAATAAGCAGACCTCAGTGCAAGAAAGAGTCTTTCCAACACTGATAAGCACAGAGGCCAACTTTGACATTAAAAGGTGTTCAAACAAGTACAAGATATTTACAATAAGCAGACCTCAGTGCAAGAAAGAGTCTTTCCAACACTGAAAAAGCAAAGAGGCCAACTTTGACATTAAAAGGTGTAAAAACAAGTACAAGATATTTACAATAAGCAGACCTCAGTGCAAGAAAGAGTCTTTCCAACACTGAAAAAGCACAGATGCCAACTTTGACATTAAAAGGTGTAAAAACAAGTACAAGATATTTACAATAAGCAGACCTCAGTGCAAGAAAGAGTCTTTCCAACACTGAAAAAGCACAGATGCCAACTTTGACATTAAAAGGTGTAAAAACAAGTACAAGATATTTACAATAAGCAGCCCTCAGTGCAAGAAAGAGTCTTTCCAACACTGATAAGCACAGAGGCCAACTTTGACATTAAAAGGTGTTCAAACAAGTACAAGATATTTACAATAAGCAGACCTCAGTGCAAGAAAGAGTCTTTCCAACACTGAAAAGCACAGAGGCCAACTTTGACATGAAAAGGTGTAAAATCAAGTACAAGATATTTACAATAAGCAGACCTCAGTGCAAGAAAGAGTCTTTCCAACACTGATAAGCACAGAGGCCAACTTTGACATGAAAAGGTGTTCAAACAAGTACAAGATATTTACAATAAGCAGACCTCAGTGCAAGAAAGAGTCTTTCCAACACTGATAAGCACAGAGGCCAACTTTGACATTAAAAGGTGTTCAAACAAGTACAAGATATTTACAATAAGCAGACCTCAGTGCAAGAAAGAGTCTTTCTAACACTGCAGAAGCACAGAGGCCAACTTTGACATGAAAAGGTGTTCAAACAAGTACAAGATATTTACAATAAGCAGACCTCAGTGCAAGAAAGAGTCTTTCCAACACTGATAAGCACAGAGGCCAACTTTGACATGAAAAGGTGTAAAAACAAGTACAAGATATTTACAATAAGCAGACCTCAGTGCAAGAAAGAGTCTTTCCAACACTGAAAAAGCACAGAGGCCAACTTTGACATTAAAAGGTGTTCAAACAAGTACAAGATATTTACAATAAGCAGACCTCAGTGCAAGAAAGAGTCTTTCCAACACTGATAAGCACAGAGGCCAACTTTGACATTAAAAGGTGTTCAAACAAGTACAAGATATTTACAATAAGCAGACCTCAGTGCAAGAAAGAGTCTTTCCAACACTGATAAGCACAGAGGCCAACTTTGACATGAAAAGGTGTTCAAACAAGTACAAGATATTTACAATAAGCAGACCTCAGTGCAAGAAAGAGTCTTTCCAACACTGATAAGCTCAGAGGCCAACTTTGACATGAAAAGGTGTAAAAACAAGTACAAGATATTTACAATAAGCAGACCTCAGTGCAAGAAAGAGTCTTTCCAACACGGAAAAAGCACAGAGGCCAACTTTGACATGAAAAGGTGTTCAAACAAGTACAAGATATTTACAATAAGCAGACCTCAGTGCAAGAAAGAGTCTTTCCAACACTGAAAAAGCACAGATGCCAACTTTGACATTAAAAGGTGTAAAAACAAGTACAAGATATTTACAATAAGCAGACCTCAGTGCAAGAAAGAGTCTTTCCAACACTGAAAAAGCACAGATGCCAACTTTGACATTAAAAGGTGTAAAAACAAGTACAAGATATTTACAATAAGCAGCCCTCAGTGCAAGAAAGAGTCTTTCCAACACTGATAAGCACAGAGGCCAACTTTGACATTAAAAGGTGTTCAAACAAGTACAAGATATTTACAATAAGCAGACCTCAGTGCAAGAAAGAGTCTTTCCAACACGGAAAAAGCACAGATGCCAACTTTGACATTAAAAGGTGTAAAAACAAGTACAAGATATTTACAATAAGCAGCCCTCAGTGCAAGAAAGAGTCTTTCCAACACTGATAAGCACAGAGGCCAACTTTGACATTAAAAGGTGTTCAAACAAGTACAAGATATTTACAATAAGCAGACCTCAGTGCAAGAAAGAGTCTTTCTAACACTGATAAGCACAGAGGCCAACTTTGACATGAAAAGGTGTTCAAACAAGTACAAGATATTTACAATAAGCAGCCCTCAGTGCAAGAAAGAGTCTTTCCAACACTGAAAAAGCACAGAGGCCAACTTTGACATGAAAAGGTGTTCAAACAAGTACAAGATATTTACAATAAGCAGACCTCAGTGCAAGAAAGAGTCTTTCCAACACGGAAAAAGCAAAGAGGCCAACTTTAACATTAAAAGGTGTAAAAATCAAGTACAAGATATTTACAAAAAGCAGACCTCAGTGCAAGAAAGAGTCTTTCTAACACTGCAGAAGCACAGAGGCCAACTTTGACATGAAAAGGTGTTCAAACAAGTACAAGATATTTACAATAAGCAGACCTCAGTGCAAGAAAGAGTCTTTCCAACACTGATAAGCACAGATGCCAACTTTGACATTAAAAGGTGTAAAAACAAGTACAAGATATTTACAATAAGCAGCCCTCAGTGCAAGAAAGAGTCTTTCCAACACTGATAAGCACAGAGGCCAACTTTGACATTAAAAGGTGTTCAAACAAGTACAAGATATTAACAATAAGCAGACCTCAGTGCAAGAAAGAGTCTTTACAACACTGAAAAAGCACAGAGGCCAACTTTGACATTAAAAGGTGTTCAAACAAGTACAAGATATTTACAATAAGCAGACCTCAGTGCAAGAAAGAGTCTTTCCAACACTGAAAAAGCACAGAGGCCAACTTTGACATTAAAAGGTGTTCAAACAAGTACAAGATATTTACAATAAGCAGACCTCAGTGCAAGAAAGAGTCTTTCCAACACTGATAAGCACAGAGGCCAACTTTGACATGAAAAGGTGTAAAAACAAGTACAAGATATTTACAATAAGCAGACCTCAGTGCAAGAAAGAGTCTTTTCAACACGGAAAAAGCACAGAGGCCAACTTTGACATTAAAAGGTGTTCAAACAAGTACAAGATATTTACAATAAGCAGACCTCAGTGCAAGAAAGAGTCTTTTCAACACGGAAAAAGCACAGAGGCCAACTTTGACATTAAAAGGTGTTCAAAGAAGTACAAGATATTTACAATAAGCAGACCTCAGTGCAAGAAAGAGTCTTTCCAACACTGATAAGGTCAGAGGCCAACTTTGACATAAAAGGTGTAAAAACAAGTACAAGATATTTACAATAAGCAGGCCTCAGTGCAAGAAAGAGTCTTTCCAACACTGAAAAAGCACAGAGGCCAACTTTGACATTAAAAGGTGTTCAAAGAAGTACAAGATATTTACAATAAGCAGACCTCAGTGCAAGAAAGAGTCTTTCCAACACTGAAAAAGCACAGATGCCAACTTTGACATTAAAAGGTGTAAAAACAAGTACAAGATATTTACAATAAGCAGCCCTCAGTGCAAGAAAGAGTCTTTCCAACACTGATAAGCACAGAGGCCAACTTTGACATTAAAAGGTGTTCAAACAAGTACAAGATATTTACAATAAGCAGACCTCAGTGCAAGAAAGAGTCTTTCTAACACTGATAAGCACAGAGGCCAACTTTGACATGAAAAGGTGTTCAAACAAGTACAAGATATTTACAATAAGCAGCCCTCAGTGCAAGAAAGAGTCTTTCCAACACTGAAAAAGCACAGAGGCCAACTTTGACATGAAAAGGTGTTCAAACAAGTACAAGATATTTACAATAAGCAGACCTCAGTGCAAGAAAGAGTCTTTCCAACACGGAAAAAGCAAAGAGGCCAACTTTAACATTAAAAGGTGTAAAAATCAAGTACAAGATATTTACAAAAAGCAGACCTCAGTGCAAGAAAGAGTCTTTCTAACACTGCAGAAGCACAGAGGCCAACTTTGACATTAAAAGGTGTAAAAACAAGTACAAGATATTTACAATAAGCAGCCCTCAGTGCAAGAAAGAGTCTTTCCAACACTGATAAGCACAGAGGCCAACTTTGACATTAAAAGGTGTTCAAACAAGTACAAGATATTAACAATAAGCAGACCTCAGTGCAAGAAAGAGTCTTTACAACACTGAAAAAGCACAGAGGCCAACTTTGACATTAAAAGGTGTTCAAACAAGTACAAGATATTTACAATAAGCAGACCTCAGTGCAAGAAAGAGTCTTTCCAACACTGAAAAAGCACAGAGGCCAACTTTGACATTAAAAGGTGTTCAAACAAGTACAAGATATTTACAATAAGCAGACCTCAGTGCAAGAAAGAGTCTTTCCAACACTGATAAGCACAGAGGCCAACTTTGACATGAAAAGGTGTAAAAACAAGTACAAGATATTTACAATAAGCAGACCTCAGTGCAAGAAAGAGTCTTTCCAACACGGAAAAAGCACAGAGGCCAACTTTGACATTAAAAGGTGTTCAAACAAGTACAAGATATTTACAATAAGCAGACCTCAGTGCAAGAAAGAGTCTTTTCAACACGGAAAAAGCACAGAGGCCAACTTTGACATTAAAAGGTGTTCAAAGAAGTACAAGATATTTACAATAAGCAGACCTCAGTGCAAGAAAGAGTCTTTCCAACACTGATAAGGTCAGAGGCCAACTTTGACATAAAAGGTGTAAAAACAAGTACAAGATATTTACAATAAGCAGGCCTCAGTGCAAGAAAGAGTCTTTCCAACACTGAAAAAGCACAGAGGCCAACTTTGACATTAAAAGGTGTTCAAAGAAGTACAAGATATTTACAATAAGCAGACCTCAGTGCAAGAAAGAGTCTTTCCAACACTGAAAAGCACAGAGGCCAACTTTGACATGAAAAGGTGTTCAAACAAGTACAAGATATTTACAATAAGCAGACCTCAGTGCAAGAAAGAGTCTTTCCAACACTGATAAGCACAGAGGCCAACTTTGACATGAAAAGGTGTTCAATCAAGTACAAGATATTTACAATAAGCAGACCTCAGTGCAAGAAAGAGTCTTTCCAACACTGATAAGCACAGAGGCCAACTTTGACATGAAAAGGTGTTCAAACAAGTACAAGATATTTACAATAAGCAGACCTCAGTGCAAGAAAGAGTCTTTCCAACACTGATAAGCACAGAGGCCAACTTTGACATTAAAAGGTGTTCAAACAAGTACAAGATATTTACAATAAGCAGACCTCAGTGCAAGAAAGAGTCTTTCTAACACTGCAGAAGCACAGAGGCCAACTTTGACATGAAAAGGTGTTCAAACAAGTACAAGATATTTACAATAAGCAGACCTCAGTGCAAGAAAGAGTCTTTCCAACACTGATAAGCACAGAGGCCAACTTTGACATGAAAAGGTGTAAAAACAAGTACAAGATATTTACAATAAGCAGACCTCAGTGCAAGAAAGAGTCTTTCCAACACTGATAAGCTCAGAGGCCAACTTTGACATGAAAAGGTGTAAAAACAAGTACAAGATATTTACAATAAGCAGACCTCAGTGCAAGAAAGAGTCTTTCCAACACTGAAAAAGCACAGAGGCCAACTTTGACATTAAAAGGTGTTCAAACAAGTACAAGATATTTACAATAAGCAGACCTCAGTGCAAGAAAGAGTCTTTCCAACACTGATAAGCACAGAGGCCAACTTTGACATGAAAAGGTGTTCAAACAAGTACAAGATATTTACAATAAGCAGACCTCAGTGCAAGAAAGAGTCTTTCCAACACTGATAAGCTCAGAGGCCAACTTTGACATGAAAAGGTGTAAAAACAAGTACAAGATATTTACAATAAGCAGACCTCAGTGCAAGAAAGAGTCTTTCCAACACGGAAAAAGCACAGAGGCCAACTTTGACATGAAAAGGTGTTCAAACAAGTACAAGATATTTACAATAAGCAGACCTCAGTGCAAGAAAGAGTCTTTCCAACACTGAAAAAGCACAGATGCCAACTTTGACATTAAAAGGTGTAAAAACAAGTACAAGATATTTACAATAAGCAGACCTCAGTGCAAGAAAGAGTCTTTCCAACACTGAAAAAGCACAGATGCCAACTTTGACATTAAAAGGTGTAAAAACAAGTACAAGATATTTACAATAAGCAGCCCTCAGTGCAAGAAAGAGTCTTTCCAACACTGATAAGCACAGAGGCCAACTTTGACATTAAAAGGTGTTCAAACAAGTACAAGATATTTACAATAAGCAGACCTCAGTGCAAGAAAGAGTCTTTCCAACACGGAAAAAGCACAGATGCCAACTTTGACATTAAAAGGTGTAAAAACAAGTACAAGATATTTACAATAAGCAGCCCTCAGTGCAAGAAAGAGTCTTTCCAACACTGATAAGCACAGAGGCCAACTTTGACATTAAAAGGTGTTCAAACAAGTACAAGATATTTACAATAAGCAGACCTCAGTGCAAGAAAGAGTCTTTCTAACACTGATAAGCACAGAGGCCAACTTTGACATGAAAAGGTGTTCAAACAAGTACAAGATATTTACAATAAGCAGCCCTCAGTGCAAGAAAGAGTCTTTCCAACACTGAAAAAGCACAGAGGCCAACTTTGACATGAAAAGGTGTTCAAACAAGTACAAGATATTTACAATAAGCAGACCTCAGTGCAAGAAAGAGTCTTTCCAACACGGAAAAAGCAAAGAGGCCAACTTTAACATTAAAAGGTGTAAAAATCAAGTACAAGATATTTACAAAAAGCAGACCTCAGTGCAAGAAAGAGTCTTTCTAACACTGATAAGCACAGAGGCCAACTTTGACATGAAAAGGTGTTCAAACAAGTACAAGATATTTACAATAAGCAGACCTCAGTGCAAGAAAGAGTCTTTCCAACACTGATAAGCACAGAGGCCAACTTTGACATTAAAAGGTGTTCAAACAAGTACAAGATATTAACAATAAGCAGACCTCAGTGCAAGAAAGAGTCTTTACAACACTGAAAAAGCACAGAGGCCAACTTTGACATTAAAAGGTGTTCAAACAAGTACAAGATATTTACAATAAGCAGACCTCAGTGCAAGAAAGAGTCTTTCCAACACTGAAAAAGCACAGAGGCCAACTTTGACATTAAAAGGTGTTCAAACAAGTACAAGATATTTACAATAAGCAGACCTCAGTGCAAGAAAGAGTCTTTCCAACACTGATAAGCACAGAGGCCAACTTTGACATGAAAAGGTGTTCAAACAAGTACAAGATATTTACAATAAGCAGACCTCAGTGCAAGAAAGAGTCTTTTCAACACGGAAAAAGCACAGAGGCCAACTTTGACATTAAAAGGTGTTCAAACAAGTACAAGATATTTACAATAAGCAGACCTCAGTGCAAGAAAGAGTCTTTCCAACACGGAAAAAGCACAGAGGCCAACTTTGACATTAAAAGGTGTTCAAACAAGTACAAGATATTTACAATAAGCAGACCTCAGTGCAAGAAAGAGTCTTTCCAACACTGATAAGGTCAGAGGCCAACTTTGACATAAAAGGTGTAAAAACAAGTACAAGATATTTACAATAAGCAGACCTCAGTGCAAGAAAGAGTCTTTTCAACACGGAAAAAGCACAGAGGCCAACTTTGACATGAAAAGGTGTTCAAACAAGTACAAGATATTTACAATAAGCAGACCTCAGTGCAAGAAAGAGTCTTTTCAACACGGAAAAAGCACAGAGGCCAACTTTGACATGAAAAGGTGTTCAAACAAGTACAAGATATTTACAATAAGCAGACCTCAGTGCAAGAAAGAGTCTTTCCAACACGGAAAAAGCACAGAGGCCAACTTTGACATTAAAAGGTGTTCAAACAAGTACAAGATATTTACAATAAGCAGACCTCAGTGCAAGAAAGAGTCTTTTCAACACGGAAAAAGCACAGAGGCCAACTTTGACATTAAAAGGTGTTCAAAGAAGTACAAGATATTTACAATAAGCAGACCTCAGTGCAAGAAAGAGTCTTTCCAACACTGATAAGGTCAGAGGCCAACTTTGACATAAAAGGTGTAAAAACAAGTACAAGATATTTACAATAAGCAGGCCTCAGTGCAAGAAAGAGTCTTTCCAACACTGAAAAAGCACAGAGGCCAACTTTGACATTAAAAGGTGTTCAAAGAAGTACAAGATATTTACAATAAGCAGACCTCAGTGCAAGAAAGAGTCTTTCCAACACTGATAAGGTCAGAGGCCAACTTTGACATAAAAGGTGTAAAAACAAGTACAAGATATTTACAATAAGCAGACCTCAGTGCAAGAAAGAGTCTTTCCAACACTGATAAGGTCAGAGGCCAACTTTGACATGAAAAGGTGTAAAAACAAGTACAAGATATTAACAATAAGCAGACCTCAGTGCAAGAAAGAGTCTTTCCAACACGGAAAAAGCAAAGAGGCCAACTTTGACATGAAAAGGTGTAAAAATCAAGTACAAGATATTTACAATAAGCAGCCCTCAGTGCAAGAAAGAGTCTTTCCAACACTGAAAAAGCACAGAGGCCAACTTTGACATGAAAAGGTGTTCAAACAAGTACAAGATATTTACAATAAGCAGCCCTCAGTGCAAGAAAGAGTCTTTCCAACACTGAAAAAGCACAGAGGCCATCTTTGACATGAAAAGGTGTTCAAACAAGTACAAGATATTAACAATAAGCAGACCTCAGTGCAAGAAAGAGTCTTTCCAACACTGAAAAAGCACAGAGGCCAACTTTGACATTAAAAGGTGTTCAAACAAGTACAAGATATTTACAATAAGCAGACCTCAGTGCAAGAAAGAGTCTTTCCAACACTGATAAGCACAGAGGCCAACTTTGACATTAAAAGGTGTAAAAACAAGTACAAGATATTAACAATAAGCAGACCTCAGTGCAAGAAAGAGTCTTTTCAACACTGAAAAAGCACAGAGGCCAACTTTGACATTAAAAGGTGTAAAAACAAGTACAAGATATTAACAATAAGCAGACCTCAGTGCAAGAAAGAGTCTTTCCAACACTGATAAGCACAGAGGCCAACTTTGACATTAAAAGGTCTTCAAACAAGTACAAGATATTTACAATAAGCAGACCTCAGTGCAAGAAAGAGTCTTTCCAACACTGAAAAAGCACAGAGGCCAACTTTAACATTAAAAGGTCTTCAAACAAGTACAAGATATTTACAATAAGCAGCCCTCAGTGCAAGAAAGAGTCTTTCTAACACTGCAGAAGCACAGAGGCCAACTTTGACATGAAAAGGTGTTCAAACAAGTACAAGATATTTACAATAAGCAGACCTCAGTGCAAGAAAGAGTCTTTCCAACACTGAAAAAGCACAGAGGCCAACTTTGACATGAAAAGGTGTAAAAATCAAGTACAAGATATTTACAATAAGCAGACCTCAGTGCAAGAAAGAGTCTTTCCAACACTGAAAAAGCACAGAGGCCAACTTTGACATGAAAAGGTGTAAAAATCAAGTACAAGATATTTACAATAAGCAGACCTCAGTGCAAGAAAGAGTCTTTCCAACACGGAAAAAGCAAAGAGGCCAACTTTAACATTAAAAGGTCTTCAAACAAGTACAAGATATTTACAATAAGCAGACCTCAGTGCAAGAAAGAGTCTTTCTAACACTGCAGAAGCACAGAGGCCAACTTTGACATTAAAAGGTGTTCAAACAAGTACAAGATATTTACAATAAGCAGACCTCAGTGCAAGAAAGAGTCTTTCTAACACTGCAGAAGCACAGAGGCCAACTTTGACATGAAAAGGTGTTCAAACAAGTACAAGATATTTACAATAAGCAGACCTCAGTGCAAGAAAGAGTCTTTCCAACACTGATAAGCACAGAGGCCAACTTTGACATGAAAAGGTGTAAAAACAAGTACAAGATATTTACAATAAGCAGACCTCAGTGCAAGAAAGAGTCTTTCCAACACGGAAAAAGCACAGAGGCCAACTTTGACATTAAAAGGTGTTCAAACAAGTACAAGATATTTACAATAAGCAGACCTCAGTGCAAGAAAGAGTCTTTCCAACACTGAAAAAGCACAGAGGCCAACTTTGACATTAAAAGGTGTTCAAACAAGTACAAGATATTTACAATAAGCAGACCTCAGTGCAAGAAAGAGTCTTTCCAACACTGATAAGCACAGAGGCCAACTTTGACATTAAAAGGTGTTCAAACAAGTACAAGATATTTACAATAAGCAGACCTCAGTGCAAGAAAGAGTCTTTCCAACACTGATAAGCACAGAGGCCAACTTTGACATGAAAAGGTGTAAAAACAAGTACAAGTTATTTACAATAAGCAGACCTCAGTGCAAGAAAGAGTCTTTCCAACACTGATAAGCTCAGAGGCCAACTTTGACATGAAAAGGTGTAAAAACAAGTACAAGATATTTACAATAAGCAGACCTCAGTGCAAGAAAGAGTCTTTCCAACACTGAAAAAGCAAAGAGGCCAACTTTGACATTAAAAGGTGTAAAAACAAGTACAAGATATTTACAATAAGCAGACCTCAGTGCAAGAAAGAGTCTTTCCAACACTTAAAAAGCACAGATGCCAACTTTGACATTAAAAGGTGTAAAAACAAGTACAAGATATTTACAATAAGCAGACCTCAGTGCAAGAAAGAGTCTTTCTAACACTGATAAGCACAGAGGCCAACTTTGACATTAAAAGGTGTTCAAACAAGTACAAGATATTAACAATAAGCAGACCTCAGTGCAAGAAAGAGTCTTTACAACACTGAAAAAGCACAGAGGCCAACTTTGACATTAAAAGGTGTTCAAACAAGTACAAGATATTTACAATAAGCAGACCTCAGTGCAAGAAAGAGTCTTTCCAACACTGAAAAAGCACAGAGGCCAACTTTGACATTAAAAGGTGTTCAAACAAGTACAAGATATTTACAATAAGCAGACCTCAGTGCAAGAAAGAGTCTTTCCAACACTGATAAGCACAGAGGCCAACTTTGACATGAAAAGGTGTTCAAACAAGTACAAGATATTTACAATAAGCAGACCTCAGTGCAAGAAAGAGTCTTTTCAACACGGAAAAAGCACAGAGGCCAACTTTGACATTAAAAGGTGTTCAAACAAGTACAAGATATTTACAATAAGCAGACCTCAGTGCAAGAAAGAGTCTTTCCAACACGGAAAAAGCACAGAGGCCAACTTTGACATTAAAAGGTGTTCAAACAAGTACAAGATATTTACAATAAGCAGACCTCAGTGCAAGAAAGAGTCTTTCCAACACTGATAAGGTCAGAGGCCAACTTTGACATAAAAGGTGTAAAAACAAGTACAAGATATTTACAATAAGCAGACCTCAGTGCAAGAAAGAGTCTTTTCAACACGGAAAAAGCACAGAGGCCAACTTTGACATGAAAAGGTGTTCAAACAAGTACAAGATATTTACAATAAGCAGACCTCAGTGCAAGAAAGAGTCTTTTCAACACGGAAAAAGCACAGAGGCCAACTTTGACATGAAAAGGTGTTCAAACAAGTACAAGATATTTACAATAAGCAGACCTCAGTGCAAGAAAGAGTCTTTCCAACACGGAAAAAGCACAGAGGCCAACTTTGACATTAAAAGGTGTTCAAACAAGTACAAGATATTTACAATAAGCAGATCTCAGTGCAAAAACGTGTCTTTCCAACACTGACAAGCACAGAGGCCAACTTTGACATTAAAAGGTGTAAAAACAAGTACAAGATATTTACAATAAGCAGACCTCAGTGCAAGAAAGAGTCTTTCCAACACTGATAAGGTCAGAGGCCAACTTTGACATAAAAGGTGTAAAAACAAGTACAAGATATTTACAATAAGCAGGCCTCAGTGCAAGAAAGAGTCTTTCCAACACTGAAAAAGCACAGAGGCCAACTTTGACATTAAAAGGTGTTCAAAGAAGTACAAGATATTTACAATAAGCAGACCTCAGTGCAAGAAAGAGTCTTTCCAACACTGATAAGGTCAGAGGCCAACTTTGACATAAAAGGTGTAAAAACAAGTACAAGATATTTACAATAAGCAGACCTCAGTGCAAGAAAGAGTCTTTCCAACACTGATAAGGTCAGAGGCCAACTTTGACATGAAAAGGTGTAAAAACAAGTACAAGATATTAACAATAAGCAGACCTCAGTGCAAGAAAGAGTCTTTCCAACACGGAAAAAGCAAAGAGGCCAACTTTGACATGAAAAGGTGTAAAAATCAAGTACAAGATATTTACAATAAGCAGCCCTCAGTGCAAGAAAGAGTCTTTCCAACACTGAAAAAGCACAGAGGCCAACTTTGACATGAAAAGGTGTTCAAACAAGTACAAGATATTTACAATAAGCAGCCCTCAGTGCAAGAAAGAGTCTTTCCAACACTGAAAAAGCACAGAGGCCATCTTTGACATGAAAAGGTGTTCAAACAAGTACAAGATATTAACAATAAGCAGACCTCAGTGCAAGAAAGAGTCTTTCCAACACTGAAAAAGCACAGAGGCCAACTTTGACATTAAAAGGTGTTCAAACAAGTACAAGATATTTACAATAAGCAGACCTCAGTGCAAGAAAGAGTCTTTCCAACACTGATAAGCACAGAGGCCAACTTTGACATTAAAAGGTGTAAAAACAAGTACAAGATATTAACAATAAGCAGACCTCAGTGCAAGAAAGAGTCTTTCCAACACTGATAAGCACAGAGGCCAACTTTGACATTAAAAGGTCTTCAAACAAGTACAAGATATTTACAATAAGCAGACCTCAGTGCAAGAAAGAGTCTTTCCAACACTGAAAAAGCACAGAGGCCAACTTTAACATTAAAAGGTCTTCAAACAAGTACAAGATATTTACAATAAGCAGCCCTCAGTGCAAGAAAGAGTCTTTCTAACACTGCAGAAGCACAGAGGCCAACTTTGACATGAAAAGGTGTTCAAACAAGTACAAGATATTTACAATAAGCAGACCTCAGTGCAAGAAAGAGTCTTTCCAACACTGAAAAAGCACAGAGGCCAACTTTGACATGAAAAGGTGTAAAAATCAAGTACAAGATATTTACAATAAGCAGACCTCAGTGCAAGAAAGAGTCTTTCCAACACTGAAAAAGCACAGAGGCCAACTTTGACATGAAAAGGTGTAAAAATCAAGTACAAGATATTTACAATAAGCAGACCTCAGTGCAAGAAAGAGTCTTTCCAACACTGATAAGCACAGAGGCCAACTTTGACATTAAAAGGTGTTCAAACAAGTACAAGATATTTACAATAAGCAGACCTCAGTGCAAGAAAGAGTCTTTCCAACACTGAAAAAGCACAGAGGCCAACTTTGACATGAAAAGGTGTAAAAATCAAGTACAAGATATTTACAATAAGCAGACCTCAGTGCAAGAAAGAGTCTTTCCAACACGGAAAAAGCAAAGAGGCCAACTTTAACATTAAAAGGTCTTCAAACAAGTACAAGATATTTACAATAAGCAGACCTCAGTGCAAGAAAGAGTCTTTCTAACACTGCAGAAGCACAGAGGCCAACTTTGACATTAAAAGGTGTAAAAACAAGTACAAGATATTTACAATAAGCAGACCTCAGTGCAAGAAAGAGTCTTTCCAACACTGAAAAAGCACAGATGCCAACTTTGACATTAAAAGGTGTAAAAACAAGTACAAGATATTTACAATAAGCAGCCCTCAGTGCAAGAAAGAGTCTTTCCAACACTGATAAGCACAGAGGCCAACTTTGACATTAAAAGGTGTTCAAACAAGTACAAGATATTTACAATAAGCAGACCTCAGTGCAAGAAAGAGTCTTTCCAACACGGAAAAAGCACAGATGCCAACTTTGACATTAAAAGGTGTAAAAACAAGTACAAGATATTTACAATAAGCAGCCCTCAGTGCAAGAAAGAGTCTTTCCAACACTGATAAGCACAGAGGCCAACTTTGACATTAAAAGGTGTTCAAACAAGTACAAGATATTTACAATAAGCAGACCTCAGTGCAAGAAAGAGTCTTTCTAACACTGATAAGCACAGAGGCCAACTTTGACATTAAAAGGTGTTCAAACAAGTACAAGATATTTACAATAAGCAGCCCTCAGTGCAAGAAAGAGTCTTTCCAACACTGAAAAAGCACAGAGGCCAACTTTGACATGAAAAGGTGTTCAAACAAGTACAAGATATTTACAATAAGCAGACCTCAGTGCAAGAAAGAGTCTTTCCAACACGGAAAAAGCAAAGAGGCCAACTTTAACATTAAAAGGTGTAAAAATCAAGTACAAGATATTTACAAAAAGCAGACCTCAGTGCAAGAAAGAGTCTTTCTAACACTGCAGAAGCACAGAGGCCAACTTTGACATGAAAAGGTGTTCAAACAAGTACAAGATATTTACAATAAGCAGACCTCAGTGCAAGAAAGAGTCTTTCCAACACTGATAAGCACAGATGCCAACTTTGACATTAAAAGGTGTAAAAACAAGTACAAGATATTTACAATAAGCAGCCCTCAGTGCAAGAAAGAGTCTTTCCAACACTGATAAGCACAGAGGCCAACTTTGACATTAAAAGGTGTTCAAACAAGTACAAGATATTAACAATAAGCAGACCTCAGTGCAAGAAAGAGTCTTTACAACACTGAAAAAGCACAGAGGCCAACTTTGACATTAAAAGGTGTTCAAACAAGTACAAGATATTTACAATAAGCAGACCTCAGTGCAAGAAAGAGTCTTTCCAACACTGAAAAAGCACAGAGGCCAACTTTGACATTAAAAGGTGTTCAAACAAGTACAAGATATTTACAATAAGCAGACCTCAGTGCAAGAAAGAGTCTTTCCAACACTGATAAGCACAGAGGCCAACTTTGACATGAAAAGGTGTAAAAACAAGTACAAGATATTTACAATAAGCAGACCTCAGTGCAAGAAAGAGTCTTTACAACACTGGAAAAGCACAGAGGCCAACTTTGACATGAAAAGGTGTAAAAACAAGTACAAGATATTTACAATAAGCAGACCTCAGTGCAAGAAAGAGTCTTTCCAACACGGAAAAAGCACAGAGGCCAACTTTGACATTAAAAGGTGTTCAAAGAAGTACAAGATATTTACAATAAGCAGACCTCAGTGCAAGAAAGAGTCTTTCCAACACTGATAAGCACAGAGGCCAACTTTGACATGAAAAGGTGTAAAAACAAGTACAAGATATTTACAATAAGCAGACCTCAGTGCAAGAAAGAGTCTTTACAACACTGGAAAAGCACAGAGGCCAACTTTGACATGAAAAGGTGTAAAAACAAGTACAAGATATTTACAATAAGCAGACCTCAGTGCAAGAAAGAGTCTTTCCAACACGGAAAAAGCACAGAGGCCAACTTTGACATTAAAAGGTGTTCAAAGAAGTACAAGATATTTACAATAAGCAGACCTCAGTGCAAGAAAGAGTCTTTCCAACACTGATAAGGTCAGAGGCCAACTTTGACATAAAAGGTGTAAAAACAAGTACAAGATATTTACAATAAGCAGGCCTCAGTGCAAGAAAGAGTCTTTCCAACACTGAAAAAGCACAGAGGCCAACTTTGACATGAAAAGGTGTAAAAACAAGTACAAGATATTAACAATAAGCAGACCTCAGTGCAAGAAAGAGTCTTTCCAACACGGAAAAAGCAAAGAGGCCAACTTTGACATGAAAAGGTGTAAAAATCAAGTACAAGATATTTACAATAAGCAGCCCTCAGTGCAAGAAAGAGTCTTTCCAACACTGAAAAAGCACAGAGGCCAACTTTGACATGAAAAGGTGTTCAAACAAGTACAAGATATTAACAATAAGCAGACCTCAGTGCAAGAAAGAGTCTTTCCAACACTGAAAAAGCACAGAGGCCAACTTTGACATTAAAAGGTGTTCAAACAAGTACAAGATATTTACAATAAGCAGACCTCAGTGCAAAAACGTGTCTTTCCAACACTGACAAGCACAGAGGCCAACTTTGACATTAAAAGGTGTTCAAACAAGTACAAGATATTAACAATAAGCAGACCTCAGTGCAAGAAAGAGTCTTTTCAACACTGAAAAAGCACAGAGGCCAACTTTGACATTAAAAGGTGTAAAAACAAGTACAAGATATTTACAATAAGCAGACCTCAGTGCAAGAAAGAGTCTTTCCAACACTGATAAGCACAGAGGCCAACTTTGACATGAAAAGGTGTAAAAACAAGTACAAGATATTTACAATAAGCAGACCTCAGTGCAAGAAAGAGTCTTTCCATCACTGATAAGCTCAGAGGCCAACTTTGACATTAAAAGGTGTTCAAACAAGTACAAGATATTTACAATAAGCAGACCTCAGTGCAAGAAAGAGTCTTTCCAACACTGAAAAAGCACAGAGGCCAACTTTAACATTAAAAGGTCTTCAAACAAGTACAAGATATTTACAATAAGCAGACCTCAGTGCAAGAAAGAGTCTTTCCAACACTGAAAAAGCACAGAGGCCAACTTTGACATGAAAAGGTGTAAAAATCAAGTACAAGATATTTACAATAAGCAGACCTCAGTGCAAGAAAGAGTCTTTCCAACACTGAAAAAGCACAGAGGCCAACTTTGACATGAAAAGGTGTAAAAATCAAGTACAAGATATTTACAATAAGCAGACCTCAGTGCAAGAAAGAGTCTTTCCAACACTGATAAGCACAGAGGCCAACTTTGACATTAAAAGGTGTTCAAACAAGTACAAGATATTTACAATAAGCAGACCTCAGTGCAAGAAAGAGTCTTTCCAACACTGAAAAAGCACAGAGGCCAACTTTGACATGAAAAGGTGTAAAAATCAAGTACAAGATATTTACAATAAGCAGACCTCAGTGCAAGAAAGAGTCTTTCCAACACGGAAAAAGCAAAGAGGCCAACTTTAACATTAAAAGGTCTTCAAACAAGTACAAGATATTTACAATAAGCAGACCTCAGTGCAAGAAAGAGTCTTTCTAACACTGCAGAAGCACAGAGGCCAACTTTGACATTAAAAGGTGTTCAAACAAGTACAAGATATTTACAATAAGCAGACCTCAGTGCAAGAAAGAGTCTTTCTAACACTGCAGAAGCACAGAGGCCAACTTTGACATGAAAAGGTGTTCAAACAAGTACAAGATATTTACAATAAGCAGACCTCAGTGCAAGAAAGAGTCTTTCCAACACTGATAAGCTCAGAGGCCAACTTTGACATGAAAAGGTGTAAAAACAAGTACAAGATATTTACAATAAGCAGACCTCAGTGCAAGAAAGAGTCTTTCCAACACGGAAAAAGCACAGAGGCCAACTTTGACATTAAAAGGTGTTCAAACAAGTACAAGATATTTACAATAAGCAGACCTCAGTGCAAGAAAGAGTCTTTCCAACACTGAAAAAGCACAGAGGCCAACTTTGACATTAAAAGGTGTTCAAACAAGTACAAGATATTTACAATAAGCAGACCTCAGTGCAAGAAAGAGTCTTTCCAACACTGATAAGCACAGAGGCCAACTTTGACATTAAAAGGTGTTCAAACAAGTACAAGATATTTACAATAAGCAGACCTCAGTGCAAGAAAGAGTCTTTCCAACACTGATAAGCACAGAGGCCAACTTTGACATGAAAAGGTGTTCAAACAAGTACAAGATATTTACAATAAGCAGACCTCAGTGCAAGAAAGAGTCTTTCCAACACTGATAAGCTCAGAGGCCAACTTTGACATGAAAAGGTGTAAAAACAAGTACAAGATATTTACAATAAGCAGACCTCAGTGCAAGAAAGAGTCTATCCAACACTGATAAGCTCAGAGGCCAACTTTGACATGAAAAGGTGTAAAAACAAGTACAAGATATTTACAATAAGCAGACCTCAGTGCAAGAAAGAGTCTTTCCAACACGGAAAAAGCACAGAGGCCAACTTTGACATGAAAAGGTGTTCAAACAAGTACAAGATATTTACAATAAGCAGACCTCAGTGCAAAAACGTGTCTTTCCAACACTGACAAGCACAGAGGCCAACTTTGACATGAAAAGGTGTAAAAACAAGTACAAGATATTTACAATAAGCAGACCTCAGTGCAAGAAAGAGTCTTTCCAACACTGAAAAAGCAAAGAGGCCAACTTTGACATTAAAAGGTGTAAAAACAAGTACAAGATATTTACAATAAGCAGACCTCAGTGCAAGAAAGAGTCTTTCCAACACTGAAAAAGCACAGATGCCAACTTTGACATTAAAAGGTGTAAAAACAAGTACAAGATATTTACAATAAGCAGACCTCAGTGCAAGAAAGAGTCTTTCCAACACTGAAAAAGCACAGATGCCAACTTTGACATTAAAAGGTGTAAAAACAAGTACAAGATATTTACAATAAGCAGCCCTCAGTGCAAGAAAGAGTCTTTCCAACACTGATAAGCACAGAGGCCAACTTTGACATTAAAAGGTGTTCAAACAAGTACAAGATATTTACAATAAGCAGACCTCAGTGCAAGAAAGAGTCTTTCTAACACTGATAAGCACAGAGGCCAACTTTGACATGAAAAGGTGTTCAAACAAGTACAAGATATTTACAATAAGCAGACCTCAGTGCAAGAAAGAGTCTTTCCAACACTGAAAAAGCACAGAGGCCAACTTTGACATGAAAAGGTGTAAAAACAAGTACAAGATATTTACAATAAGCAGACCTCAGTGCAAGAAAGAGTCTTTCCAACACTGATAAGCACAGATGCCAACTTTGACATTAAAAGGTGTAAAAACAAGTACAAGATATTTACAATAAGCAGCCCTCAGTGCAAGAAAGAGTCTTTCCAACACTGATAAGCACAGAGGCCAACTTTGACATTAAAAGGTGTTCAAAC
This sequence comes from Aulonocara stuartgranti, assembly GCF_965226115.1. NCBI lineage: Eukaryota > Metazoa > Chordata > Actinopteri > Cichliformes > Cichlidae > Aulonocara > Aulonocara stuartgranti. The sequence continues at coordinate 33,466,979 of NC_138952.1, read as the reverse complement.
AAGTACAAGATATTAACAATAAGCAGACCTCAGTGCAAGAAAGAGTCTTTACAACACTGAAAAAGCACAGAGGCCAACTTTGACATGAAAAGGTGTAAAAACAAGTACAAGATATTAACAATAAGCAGACCTCAGTGCAAGAAAGAGTCTTTCCAACACTGATAAGCTCAGAGGCCAACTTTGACATTAAAAGGTGTTCAAACAAGTACAAGATATTAACAATAAGCAGACCTCAGTGCAAGAAAGAGTCTTTACAACACTGAAAAAGCACAGAGGCCAACTTTGACATTAAAAGGTGTTCAAACAAGTACAAGATATTTACAATAAGCAGACCTCAGTGCAAGAAAGAGTCTTTCCATCACTGATAAGCTCAGAGGCCAACTTTGACATTAAAAGGTGTTCAAACAAGTACAAGATATTTACAATAAGCAGACCTCAGTGCAAGAAAGAGTCTTTCCAACACTGAAAAAGCACAGAGGCCAACTTTAACATTAAAAGGTCTTCAAACAAGTACAAGATATTTACAATAAGCAGACCTCAGTGCAAGAAAGAGTCTTTCCAACACTGAAAAAGCACAGATGCCAACTTTGACATTAAAAGGTGTAAAAACAAGTACAAGATATTTACAATAAGCAGCCCTCAGTGCAAGAAAGAGTCTTTCCAACACTGATAAGCACAGAGGCCAACTTTGACATGAAAAGGTGTTCAAACAAGTACAAGATATTTACAATAAGCAGACCTCAGTGCAAGAAAGAGTCTTTCCAACACTGAAAAAGCACAGAGGCCAACTTTGACATTAAAAGGTGTTCAAACAAGTACAAGATATTTACAATAAGCAGACCTCAGTGCAAGAAAGAGTCTTTCTAACACTGATAAGCACAGAGGCCAACTTTGACATGAAAAGGTGTTCAAACAAGTACAAGATATTTACAATAAGCAGACCTCAGTGCAAGAAAGAGTCTTTCTAACACTGATAAGCACAGAGGCCAACTTTGACATTAAAAGGTGTTCAAACAAGTACAAGATATTTACAATAAGCAGACCTCAGTGCAAGAAAGAGTCTTTCCAACACTGATAAGCACAGATGCCAACTTTGACATTAAAAGGTGTAAAAACAAGTACAAGATATTTACAATAAGCAGCCCTCAGTGCAAGAAAGAGTCTTTCCAACACTGATAAGCACAGATGCCAACTTTGACATTAAAAGGTGTAAAAACAAGTACAAGATATTTACAATAAGCAGACCTCAGTGCAAGAAAGAGTCTTTACAACACTGAAAAAGCACAGAGGCCAACTTTGACATGAAAAGGTGTAAAAACAAGTACAAGATATTAACAATAAGCAGACCTCAGTGCAAGAAAGAGTCTTTCCAACACTGATAAGCACAGAGGCCAACTTTGACATTAAAAGGTGTTCAAACAAGTACAAGATATTTACAATAAGCAGACCTCAGTGCAAGAAAGAGTCTTTACAACACTGAAAAAGCACAGAGGCCAACTTTGACATTAAAAGGTGTTCAAACAAGTACAAGATATTTACAATAAGCAGACCTCAGTGCAAGAAAGAGTCTTTCCAACACTGATAAGCACAGAGGCCAACTTTGACATGAAAAGGTGTAAAAACAAGTACAAGATATTTACAATAAGCAGACCTCAGTGCAAGAAAGAGTCTTTCCAACACTGATAAGCTCAGAGGCCAACTTTGACATGAAAAGGTGTAAAAACAAGTACAAGATATTTACAATAAGCAGACCTCAGTGCAAGAAAGAGTCTTTCCATCACTGATAAGCTCAGAGGCCAACTTTGACATTAAAAGGTGTTCAAACAAGTACAAGATATTTACAATAAGCAGACCTCAGTGCAAGAAAGAGTCTTTCCAACACTGAAAAAGCACAGAGGCCAACTTTAACATTAAAAGGTCTTCAAACAAGTACAAGATATTTACAATAAGCAGACCTCAGTGCAAGAAAGAGTCTTTCTAACACTGATAAGCACAGAGGCCAACTTTGACATGAAAAGGTGTTCAAACAAGTACAAGATATTTACAATAAGCAGCCCTCAGTGCAAGAAAGAGTCTTTCTAACACTGCAGAAGCACAGAGGCCAACTTTGACATGAAAAGGTGTTCAAACAAGTACAAGATATTTACAATAAGCAGACCTCAGTGCAAGAAAGAGTCTTTCCAACACTGAAAAAGCACAGAGGCCAACTTTGACATTAAAAGGTGTAAAAATCAAGTACAAGATATTTACAATAAGCAGACCTCAGTGCAAGAAAGAGTCTTCCTAACACTGCAGAAGCACAGAGGCCAACTTTGACATTAAAAGGTGTTCAAACAAATACAAGATATTTACAATAAGCAGACCTCAGTGCAAGAAAGAGTCTTTCCAACACTGATAAGCACAGAGGCCAACTTTGACATTAAAAGGTGTAAAAATCAAGTACAAGATATTTACAATAAGCAGACCTCAGTGCAAGAAAGAGTCTTTCCAACACTGAAAAAGCACAGAGGCCAACTTTGACATGAAAAGGTGTTCAAACAAGTACAAGATATTTACAATAAGCAGACCTCAGTGCAAGAAAGAGTCTTTCCAACACTGATAAGCACAGACGCCAACTTTGACATGAAAAGGTGTAAAAACAAGTACAAGATATTTACAATAAGCAGACCTCAGTGCAAGAAAGAGTCTTTCCAACACTGATAAGCACAGAGGCCAACTTTGACATTAAAAGGTGTTCAAACAAGTACAAGATATTTACAATAAGCAGACCTCAGTGCAAGAAAGAGTCTTTCCAACACTGATAAGCACAGAGGCCAACTTTGACATGAAAAGGTGTTCAAACAAGTACAAGATATTTACAATAAGCAGACCTCAGTGCAAGAAAGAGCCTTTCCAACACTGATAAGCTCAGAGGCCAACTTTGACATGAAAAGGTGTAAAAACAAGTACAAGATATTTACAATAAGCAGACCTCAGTGCAAGAAAGAGCCTTTCCAACACTGATAAGCACAGAGGCCAACTTTGACATGAAAAGGTGTTCAAACAAGTACAAGATATTTACAATAAGCAGACCTCAGTGCAAGAAAGAGTCTTTCCAACACTGATAAGCACAGAGGCCAACTTTGACATTAAAAGGTGTTCAAACAAGTACAAGATATTTACAATAAGCAGGCCTCAGTGCAAGAAAGAGTCTTTACAACACTGAAAAAGCACAGAGGCCAACTTTGACATGAAAAGGTGTAAAAACAAGTACAAGATATTAACAATAAGCAGACCTCAGTGCAAGAAAGAGTCTTTCTAACACTGCAGAAGCACAGAGGCCAACTTTGACATGAAAAGGTGTTCAAACAAGTACAAGATATTTACAATAAGCAGACCTCAGTGCAAGAAAGAGTCTTTCCAACACTGAAAAAGCACAGAGGCCAACTTTGACATGAAAAGGTGTAAAAATAAGTACAAGATATTTACAATAAGCAGACCTCAGTGCAAGAAAGAGTCTTTCTAACACTGCAGAAGCACAGAGGCCAACTTTGACATGAAAAGGTGTTCAAACAAGTACAAGATATTTACAATAAGCAGCCCTCAGTGCAAGAAAGAGTCTTTCCAACACTGATAAGCACAGAGGCCAACTTTGACATGAAAAGGTGTTCAAACAAGTACAAGATATTTACAATAAGCAGACCTCAGTGCAAGAAAGAGTCTTTCCAACACTGAAAAAGCAAAGAGGCCAACTTTGACATTAAAAGGTGTTCAAACAAGTACAAGATATTTACAATAAGCAGCCCTCAGTGCAAGAAAGAGTCTTTCCAACACTGATAAGCACAGAGGCCAACTTTGACATTAAAAGGTGTTCAAAGAAGTACAAGATATTCACAATAAGCAGACCTCAGTGCAAGAAAGAGTCTTTCTAACACTGCAGAAGCGCAGAGGCCAACTTTGACATTAAAAGGTGTAAAATCAAGTACAAGATATTAACAATAAGCAGACCTCAGTGCAAGAAAGAGTCTTTTCAACACTGAAAAAGCACAGAGGCCAACTTTGACATTAAAAGGTGTTCAAACAAGTACAAGATATTTACAATAAGCAGACCTCAGTGCAAGAAAGAGTCTTTCCAACACTGAAAACCACAGAGGCCAACTTTGACATTAAAAGGTGTTCAAACAAGTACAAGATATTTACAATAAGCAGACCTCAGTGCAAGAAAGAGTCTTTCCAACACTGAAAAGCACAGAGGCCAACTTTGACATGAAAAGGTGTAAAAACAAGTACAAGATATTTACAATAAGCAGACCTCAGTGCAAGAAAGAGTCTTTCCAACACTGAAAAAGCACAGAGGCCAACTTTGACATGAAAAGGTGTAAAAACAAGTACAAGATATTTACAATAAGCAGACCTCAGTGCAAGAAAGAGTCTTTCCAACACTGAAAAGCACAGAGGCCAACTTTGACATTAAAAGGTGTTCAAACAAGTACAAGATATTTACAATAAGCAGACCTCAGTGCAAGAAAGAGTCTTTTCAACACGGAAAAAGCACAGAGGCCAACTTTGACATTAAAAGGTGTTCAAAGAAGTACAAGATATTCACAATAAGCAGACCTCAGTGCAAGAAAGAGTCTTTCCAACACTGATAAGGTCAGAGGCCAACTTTGACATAAAAGGTGTAAAAACAAGTACAAGATATTTACAATAAGCAGACCTCAGTGCAAGAAAGAGTCTTTCCAACACTGATAAGGTCAGAGGCCAACTTTGACATGAAAAGGTGTAAAAACAAGTACAAGATATTAACAATAAGCAGACCTCGGTGCAAGAAAGAGTCTTTCCAACACGGAAAAAGCACAGAGGCCAACTTTGACATGAAAAGGTGTAAAAATCAAGTACAAGATATTTACAATAAGCAGACCTCAGTGCAAGAAAGAGTCTTTCCAACACTGAAAAAGCACAGAGGCCAACTTTGACATGAAAAGGTGTAAAAATCAGGTACAAGATATTTACAATAAGCAGACCTCAGTGCAAGAAAGAGTCTTTCCAACACTGAAAAAGCACAGAGGCCAACTTTGACATGAAAAGGTGTAAAAATCAAGTACAAGATATTAACAATAAGCAGACCTCGGTGCAAGAAAGAGTCTTTCCAACACGGAAAAAGCACAGAGGCCAACTTTGACATGAAAAGGTGTTCAAACAAGTACAAGATATTAACAATAAGCAGACCTCAGTGCAAGAAAGAGTCTTTCCAACACTGAAAAAGCACAGAGGCCAACTTTGACATGAAAAGGTGTAAAAATCAAGTACAAGATATTTACAATAAGCAGACCTCAGTGCAAGAAAGAGTCTTTCCAACACGGAAAAAGCACAGAGGCCAACTTTGACATTAAAAGGTGTTCAAACAAGTACAAGATATTAACAATAAGCAGACCTCAGTGCAAGAAAGAGTCTTTCCAACACGGAAAAAGCACAGAGGCCAACTTTGACATGAAAAGGTGTAAAAATCAAGTACAAGATATTTACAATAAGCAGACCTCAGTGCAAGAAAGAGTCTTTCCAACACTGAAAAAGCACAGAGGCCAACTTTGACATGAAAAGGTGTAAAAATCAAGTACAAGATATTTACAATAAGAAGACCTCAGTGCAAGAAAGAGTCTTTCCAACACGGAAAAAGCAAAGAGGCCAACTTTAACATTAAAAGGTCTTCAAACAAGTACAAGATATTTACAATAAGCAGCCCTCAGTGCAAGAAAAAGTCTTTCTAACACTGCAGAAGCACAGAGGCCAACTTTGACATGAAAAGGTGTTCAAACAAGTACAAGATATTTACAATAAGCAGACCTCAGTGCAAGAAAGAGTCTTTCCACCACTGAAAAAGCACAGAGGCCAACTTTGACATGAAAAGATGTTCAAACAAGTACAAGATATTTACAATAAGCAGACCTCAGTGCAAGAAAGAGTCTTTCCAACACTGATAAGCACAGAGGCCAACTTTGACATGAAAAGGTGTAAAAACAAGTACAAGATATTTACAATAAGCAGACCTCAGTGCAAGAAAGAGTCTTTCCAACACTGAAAAAGCACAGAGGCCAACTTTGACATGAAAAGGTGTAAAAATCAAGTACAAGATATTTACAATAAGCAGACCTCAGTGCAAGAAAGAGTCTTTCCAACACTGATAAGCTCAGAGGCCAACTTTGACATGAAAAGGTGTTCAAACAAGTACAAGATATTTACAATAAGCAGACCTCAGTGCAAGAAAGAGTCTTTCCAACACTGAAAAAGCACAGAGGCCAACTTTGACATTAAAAGGTGTTCAAACAAGTACAAGATATTTACAATAAGCAGACCTCAGTGCAAAAACGTGTCTTTCCAACACTGACAAGCACAGAGGCCAACTTTGACATTAAAAGGTGTTCAAACAAGTACAAGATATTTACAATAAGCAGACCTCAGTGCAAGAAAGAGTCTTTCCAACACTGAAAAAGCACAGAGGCCAACTTTGACATGAAAAGGTGTTCAAACAAGTACAAGATATTTACAATAAGCAGACCTCAGTGCAAGAAAGAGTCTTTCCAACACTGAAAAAGCACAGAGGCCAACTTTGACATTAAAAGGTGTTCAAACAAGTACAAGATATTTACAATAAGCAGACCTCAGTGCAAAAACGTGTCTTTCCAACACTGACAAGCACAGAGGCCAACTTTGACATGAAAAGGTGTTCAAACAAGTACAAGATATTTACAATAAGCAGACCTCAGTGCAAGAAAGAGTCTTTCCAACACTGAAAAAGCACAGAGGCCAACTTTGACATGAAAAGGTGTAAAAACAAGTACAAGATATTTACAATAAGCAGACCTCAGTGCAAGAAAGAGTCTTTCCAACACTGAAAAAGCACAGAGGCCAACTTTGACATGAAAAGGTGTAAAAACAAGTACAAGATATTTACAATAAGCAGACCTCAGTGCAAGAAAGAGTCTTTCCAACACTGAAAAAGCACAGAGGCCAACTTTGACATTAAAAGGTGTTCAAATAAGTACAAGATATTTACAATAAGCAGACCTCAGTGCAAAAACGTGTCTTTCCAACACTGACAAGCACAGAGGCCAACTTTGACATGAAAAGGTGTTCAAACAAGTACAAGATATTTACAATAAGCAGACCTCAGTGCAAGAAAGAGTCTTTCCAACACTGAAAAAGCACAGAGGCCAACTTTGACATGAAAAGGTGTAAAAACAAGTACAAGATATTAACAATAAGCAGACCTCAGTGCAAGAAAGAGTCTTTCCAACACTGAAAAAGCACAGAGGCCAACTTTGACATGAAAAGGTGTAAAAACAAGTACAAGATATTAACAATAAGCAGACCTCAGTGCAAGAAAGAGTCTTTCCAACACTGATAAGCACAGAGGCCAACTTTGACATGAAAAGGTGTAAAAACAAGTACAAGATATTTACAATAAGCAGACCTCAGTGCAAGAAAGAGTCTTTCCAACACTGATAAGCACAGATGCCAACTTTGACATTAAAAGGTGTAAAATCAAGTACAAGATATTTACAATAAGCAGACCTCAGTGCAAGAAAGAGTCTTTTCAACACTGAAAAAGCACAGAGGCCAACTTTGACATTAAAAGGTGTTCAAACAAGTACAAGATATTTACAATAAGCAGACCTCAGTGCAAGAAAGAGTCTTTCCAACACTGAAAAAGCACAGAGGCCAACTTTGACATGAAAAGGTGTAAAAACAAGTACAAGATATTTACAATAAGCAGACCTCAGTGCAAGAAAGAGTCTTTCCAACACTGACAAGCACAGAGGCCAACTTTGACATGAAAAGGTGTAAAAACAAGTACAAGATATTTACAATAAGCAGCCCTCAGTGCAAGAAAGAGTCTTTCCAACACTGAAAAAGCAAAGAGGCCAACTTTGACATTAAAAGGTGTTCAAACAAGTACAAGATATTTACAATAAGCAGACCTCAGTGCAAGAAAGAGTCTTTCCAACACTGATAAGCACAGATGCCAACTTTGACATGAAAAGGTGTAAAAACAAGTACAAGATATTAACAATAAGCAGCCCTCAGTGCAAGAAAGAGTCTTTCCAACACTGAAAAAGCACAGAGGCCAACTTTGACATGAAAAGGTGTAAAAACAAGTACAAGATATTAACAATAAGCAGCCCTCAGTGCAAGAAAGAGTCTTTCCAACACTGATAAGCACAGAGGCCAACTTTGACATTAAAAGGTGTAAAATCAAGTACAAGATATTTACAATAAGCAGACCTCAGTGCAAGAAAGAGTCTTTCCAACACTGAAAAGCACAGAGGCCAACTTTGACATTAAAAGGTGTTCAAACAAGTACAAGATATTTACAATAAGCAGACCTCAGTGCAAGAAAGAGTCTTTCCAACACTGAAAAAGCACAGAGGCCAACTTTGACATGAAAAGGTGTAAAAACAAGTACAAGATATTTACAATAAGCAGACCTCAGTGCAAGAAAGAGTCTTTCCAACACTGATAAGGTCAGAGGCCAACTTTGACATAAAAGGTGTAAAAACAAGTACAAGATATTTACAATAAGCAGCCCTCAGTGCAAGAAAGAGTCTTTTCAACACTGAAAAAGCACAGAGGCCAACTTTGACATTAAAAGGTGTTCAAACAAGTACAAGATATTTACAATAAGCAGCCCTCAGTGCAAGAAAGAGTCTTTTCAACACGGAAAAAGCACAGAGGCCAACTTTGACATTAAAAGGTGTTCAAACAAGTACAAGATATTTACAATAAGCAGACCTCAGTGCAAGAAAGAGTCTTTCCAACACTGATAAGGTCAGAGGCCAACTTTGACATAAAAGGTGTAAAAACAAGTACAAGATATTTACAATAAGCAGCCCTCAGTGCAAGAAAGAGTCTTTTCAACACGGAAAAAGCACAGAGGCCAACTTTGACATTAAAAGGTGTTCAAACAAGTACAAGATATTTACAATAAGCAGGCCTCAGTGCAAGAAAGAGTCTTTCCAACACTGAAAAAGCTCAGAGGCCAACTTTGACATGAAAAGGTGTAAAAACAAGTACAAGATATTAACAATAAGCAGACCTCAGTGCAAGAAAGAGTCTTTCCAACACTGAAAAAGCACAGAGGCCAACTTTGACATTAAAAGGTGTAAAAACAAGTACAAGATATTTACAATAAGCAGACCTCAGTGCAAGAAAGAGTCTTTCCAACACTGATAAGCACAGAGGCCAACTTTGACATTAAAAGGTGTTCAAACAAGTACAAGATATTTACAATAAGCAGGCCTCAGTGCAAGAAAGAGTCTTTCCAACACTGAAAAAGCTCAGAGGCCAACTTTGACATGAAAAGGTGTAAAAACAAGTACAAGATATTAACAATAAGCAGACCTCAGTGCAAGAAAGAGTCTTTCCAACACTGAAAAAGCACAGAGGCCAACTTTGACATTAAAAGGTGTAAAAACAAGTACAAGATATTTACAATAAGCAGACCTCAGTGCAAGAAAGAGTCTTTCCAACAATGAAAAAGCACAGAGGCCAACTTTGACATTAAAAGGTGTTCAAACAAGTACATGATATTTACAATAAGCAGACCTCAGTGCAAGAAAGAGTCTTTCCAACACTGATAAGCACAGAGGCCAACTTTGACATTAAAAGGTGTAAAAACAAGTACAAGATATTTACAATAAGCAGACCTCAGTGCAAGAAAGAGTCTTTCCAACACTGATAAGCACAGAGGCCAACTTTGACATTAAAAGGTGTTCAAACAAGTACAAGATATTTACAATAAGCAGACCTCAGTGCAAGAAAGAGTCTTTCCAACACTGAAAAAGCACAGAGGCCAACTTTGACATGAAAAGGTGTTCAAACAAGTACAAGATATTTACAATAAGCAGACCTCAGTGCAAGAAAGAGTCTTTCCAACACTGAAAAATCACAGAGACCAACTTTGACATTAAAAGGTGTAAAAACAAGTACAAGTGTTAACTCAAAATACACGACGTCGTACTCTCAGTCACAGCGCTTTATTTGTTCCGCCATTTTTCATACGGACAACAACAACAACCCTTCGCGGGCTACAGTACTCTCGCGATAAAATAGAAAATAACAAGTTAACAATCTCCCTCTTTCTTAAAATAAAATAAAATAAAAGTATAAACACACCCCTGTAAACATTTGTATACATATATGTATATATTTATATAAACAAAAAAAATTTTCAAAAGTGCTTTGCTTTACTTAAAGCATACTATCATTGCACACAATAAACAATGGTACATTTGAATGCAAAGACAACTTTGTAAACAAAGGATTACAGTATCCAGAGTCCTTCATCTAGCGCCTTTAGAAGGGTTAAAGGTGAAACTCCCTTTTTTGTCAGACAATCAGCAAGTTGAGATTTTGAATCTGACCAACAAACCTGTCTGATTTTCTTGGCTTGTATGAGCTCTTTAATGCTGCTCATTTCTAGCCCCAGTCTCTTCTCTGTAACCTGCTTAGTAGACTTGAGTGCATCAAACAAGGAATGATTATCAGTCACACAGATCAAAGGAAGAGCGTTTAGACCAGTGTAAGACCAGTTGTAAGCTCAGAAAAAAGTGTTGCCAGGAAGACTGCACTGTCTATTCCATCTGACATGGCAAGAGTTTCTCCTGCCAGTGTACTTCTGACCACGCGCCTGATTTTTTTAGACTGCCAGAAGAGAGGACAAAACTTTCCTCCTTTACCCATAAGGACGATTAATGCCCCTCCTTGAGTACCGCCATCAGGAAGGTTGCCAAATGAAGCATCACTGAAAACAACCAATGCCAGATCCTCACTGTTACCCAAGTGCTGAAACTTAAGAGTCACTTTCTCTGCCTTAAGTTTACGGATTACTTTGTTCACTTCATGAATAGACTGTACAGTTGCATCTTTGATATTAGATCCAAGGCTACATGTGTCAAACATAACATCAGGCCTTGTTTGTTTGGCAACCCACAAAATCTGTCTTATTTTTGACCTGAGTTGCTCACGTTCTGTTTCACTTAAGGAAGCCTCCCTCTGTACAGCCCGTGCTGCTTGTAACTGAACCGGTTGTAGGTTGTCAATGTAAAGTTGTTGATGCACCTCTATTACATCATTAACTGTACAAATGTCCATACCAACATAAGAAAAGCTGTCATGTTCTTCACGGCCCACAAGGAAGGTAGATTTCAGTACAGGAATGATATGAGTTGCAAAGTGACTTGAACCAGCCCAAAGGAAATCATCAACGTGACATGCAAGCACTCCTGTAACCTCAGATTGTTCATTCTGCCAATAGAACACTGCAGGATCAACCTGTGATATTTTACCACCAGTTTTGAGCATAATGTCTTTGACCTTATTGTACCAATAAAGTGAAGCATCTGCAAGTCCATAAACACACTTTTTCAGTTTCCATAGAACATTGTCCTTGCCAGCTTCAGGTGGGGGACGAAGATAGATGCCTCTTGACAGTTCCATTCCCTGCAAGAAGGCAGATTTAATGTCCATTGAATTTACTCTCCACTTGTTTTGACATATCACAGCTAGCACCAGTCTGAGGGACTCAGACGCACATGTTGGAGAGTCTTTCTGTAGTGCTTTAGTATTTACCTCTTCAAACCCCCGTGCCACAAGTCGAGCCTTTGGGACAACACCATTAGTAGTTTCTTTGAGTGTACAGACCCATCTAGTAGACAGACATTTTTGACCCAGTTCTTTCACTTCATCAAACACACCATTACTTTGCCAGCTCTCAATCTCCTGCTGCTTATCAGAATCAAAGGAAATATCTTTTGTTATGAGTACATCTGCATCTCTGTTTTCACCTTCACTACCATCATGCTCAAGATATTGCACATTGTACCAGTTTTTGTATTGCCCTTTTGCTTTTCCCGCTCTGCCTAGCACTCTGGCTGTGTGTTGAACACCGTTGTCTCTGTTGGTAAAAGCAATCAGCTGTCCTGATCTTAATTTTACATTTGCAGAGACGTGATCAGTGGGTGTAGAGGGCTCATTTGCAGTTTGTGTGACAGACATGTTTTCTGTAGTGTTGGTTTCTCTGTCAATAGTGATGTCTTCTTCCTCACTAATACTCTGTTCACCATCGGGTGTGTCAGTGTCATCATTTTCAACTGCGTCTTTGTTGTCATCATCAGTAGTACTGTGTGGTATTTGTTTATCTCCAGTCTGTGAATCCACTTTAGTCAATCTTGACTGGTGTACTCTTACAAGAGTCCCCCCATGTCTTACAAATACAACAGTTCCATCCTGCCCAATAACTACACCTGGACCCTTCCACTCTGTACAGTCGACTCGTTTGTAGTATACTTTATCTCCTGCCTCATATTTGTCATCTGTAGGCCTAAGTTGTTTGCGTAGTGCTCTCCTGATCCTTTCTGAACACTCTGCCTCAGTAAATGCTTTCCTGGAAGCATGTAATGCTGAGATATGTTCAGCTACTCTTGCACTTACAGTTGTGCCCTCTAAGGCAGGTGGCTTATCCATCAACACAGAAGGAAGGTTGGGGTTTTGGCCAAACACAAGTTGATGTGGACTATAACCATGTACATTAAGCATACTGTTTTTGGCCATAAGGGCCCAGTCTAGCGCAGTGTGCCAGTCACATCCACGTTCCTTTTTTACCTTCAGGAGGATTTCTGTAAGTGTCATGTTATGTCTCTCCAGTAGTCCGTTGCTCCAGGGACTATACCCCGCCGTTGTTTTTACCTCAATGTTGAAGTTTTCAGCCATGTCCCGAATGTCTGTGTTGTTGAACTCTCCGCCGTTGTCTGTGTAGAGCCGTCTGGGGGCACCGTGAATGCTTATCCAGGTGTGAATGAAGGAGTTGATGATCTCTGCAGCTTTCTTTGTCTTTACGATGCTGCCGGCACTGAAGCGTGTGAAGTGGTCGATGATGTGAAGGTACCACACATTGGGCTCCAGCTCATGTAGATCCATCGCTACTGTCTCATTATACTCAGAAGCCAGGGGTAGACCAACAGCAGGTCTCGGCTTGGTTTTGCAATATTTCTGACAAATGTCACAGTCATGAACTATCTCTTGTAGAATAACTGCACATTGTTTATCTGTATTGCCAGAATTTTGGATGAGCCTCAATAACCTCTCTGCAGATGCATGACCAAACTGCTTATGAAGTTTCACAAGGACTTTCTGTTTCTCTTTTGTAGACATTTCAGCAGTTACCATGAGAACTTCATTTTCATTGCAACTTTCTGTAGTATTTTCATCTCTAATGTCCATGCAATAGTGTCCCGAACTAGTGAGCTCTAGAGGAACAGGCTGCTTGAACATGACAACACTGTCATTCTCCATGTCTAGAACAGTCCCTGCTTTCTTGAGAGACGTTTTGCTCAGTAGTAGTGGAATGTCAACAGGAACTACTTCACTTTCAATGTCACATTTTGTTTGTCCAATTTTGGCTGGAAGTTTCACTTTTCTGCTGGAATACACTACAATACCATCCCCAAAGCGAAATGGTCTGGAGCTGGGGGTTTCTGATTGCAACAGCTTGTTTACTTGGCCTTGGCTGAGGTCACGCATGTAACTATCTAGCCACTTCTGACCACAAACTGTACGTGTACATGCAGTATCAATAATGGTTGACCCCAGTGCCTCAGTCAGGAAAATTTCAGCGTCTGTCATTGAGGCTTTAGTGTACAAAGTAATGTTACACTCCTCCACTTTTTCATCCGGTTATAACGCTGTTCAAAGTCTATAATGTAGTCTGCCATGGACACGCTGTGGTTCTTTGCAATGGAGTCAAAACACGAGTAGGCTTCATAAGCGTGGTCTTTCTCTTCTCTCTGAAACACCGCGTCAAGTTTTGCAAGCAGTATTTCCATACCGTCATCTTTGTCTGCGGGTATCTCCATGGCCGTTTCTCTGGCTCTTCCCTCGAGGCCCAGCACCACCGCGAGTGCCTGTTTCTTTTTATCCAGCTCCGTAACTCGTCTCCAGATGTTGACTTCATTCTTCCAGCATTCGTATGGCCTGGCTTCATCAAGCTTTGGTGGTACTTTGTAATTGGAAACCATCCTCTGCTACCAATGTTAACTCAAAAGACACGACGTCGTACTCTCATTCACAGCGCTTTATTCATTCCGCCATTTTTCATACGGACAACAACAACAACCCTTCGCGGGCAACAGTACTCTCGCGATAAAACAGAAAATAACAAGTTAACACAATATATTTACAATAAGCAGACCTCAGTGCAAGAAAGAGTCTTTCCACCAATGAAAAAGCACAAAGGCCAACTTTGAAATTAAAAGGTGTAAAAACAAGTACAAGATATTTGCAATAAGCAGACCTCGGTTCAAGAAAGAGTCTTTCTAACACTGATAAGCACAGAGGCCAACTTTGACATGAAAAGGTGTAAAAACAAGTACAAGATATTTACAATAAGCAGACCTCAGTGCAAGAAAGAGTCTTTCCAACACTGATAAGCACAGAGGCCAACTTTGACATGAAAAGGTGTAAAAACAAGTACAAGATATTTACAATAAGCAGACCTCAGTGCAAGAAAGCAAGGTGGGGAGGGGGTACTCACCTTCCACTTCACTGACACGCATCAGCATCCAGTTCTTCATGAGAAGAGGGGGAGGATGAGAGGGCGATGTACTCACCTTTACTGACACGCACGGTATCAGTGTCCCACGCTTCATCAGAAGAGATGGCGCTCAGGAGACTGTCATCAAGGATCCTGATGACTTCAGAAAGGTCTCGTTCTTGGGACGTTCAACAATGTAGTCAAGACAGCCTGTAAGGAAACAAAGTTTAAAATAACAGTAGGAATGTAGTAAGCACCCAGTGCTAAAGCTACAGGCTACATTCATATCAGACTGAATGACACTTTACTTGTTCATGTGAGAAGAAAACAAGATTTCAACTATGTCCACAATCATTAAGTGAAGCATCCAAATCTCTGCCAAGGCAGCTCACTCTGTGCACACTACACTTTTAAGGTAACAGTATTGTATTTTGTATACATTCATTTTGTTTATTTGTTCTTTTTAAACCTTTATGCAAACACTACGTTGGACTAGGTCATGGATAATAGGTACTGATTTGTAAAGAACTGGACATGAATAGCATACTGCAGAAAATCCATAAATAATTTAGCAGCTCATTCTCATATTTTTTTTAATTCTTTCATTAACGATGTAAAATATAATGAAACATTTAATCTCCCCATGTACCAATTCCATGTCCTAAATATTGCTAATGCAAAAAAGGCAGTAGAACTCCACACACAATTTTAAAAATAAAACACATTTTTGTAACAGTTTGACTTTATGATTATTTTTGACTATGATTGATGTTTTAATATTCTTTTTTATATTATTTCATTTTATTTTATTTATCATCGCATATGTAGCTGGGGAAAAGTTATAGTTTATTCAAATGAAGCCTTTGAGAAGAAAATGATGTCAGGACCTACAGGGGACCTGGTGTGTTTACTCCTATATGTCCTAACATTGTGAGGAGATGCTGTTACCATAGAAACCGATATACACATATACATATGTATATTTGGGGAGGGGGGCATTTTACGAATTTTAAGCTAATTTTAACCATTTCATTGGAAAAAAGTGTCAAATTTGAAGGCTTCAAATCAAAGTAAAACCTTTTTTCACATTCATACACCAGTCGGTAATAAATTCTACACCTCTCCTGGAAAATTTAAAGCATAAAAGCGATTTGCCAGGAAAAGTCTTAGAACACACTTATTTTGATCACATTAAAACGTGATATTCACACTGGAACCTGTAAAATTACTATAGTCATCTAGTGATTCTTGAAATAATTGAAGAAATTTTGAAATGTACCTGGTGGCTGTCGACGAGTCGGGGTCCACGATCTTCAAGCTTTGCTGTTATGATGAAACACAAGTACAAAAGATCCAAAGATGCAGTAGTTGTTGTCGCTTTGTAGTAAAATCCGCTTTCTGTAGAAATATTCTCCAAAAGTTATCTTTCCACAAGCTGAGCTTGGAGCAGGTCAAGACAAATCCAAGAGCAAGTGTAAAGGAACAGCTGGAACCTTGCGCAGCATTCATATACCAACAGCCTGCATGGTTACGGTTGCTAACATGCGTGTGCACGTGATATAACTATATGAACTGAGCCCATCAGTGTAATTTACAGTAAAGTTATGGTCATTTATAGTTACTGCCTTTGTCACCCTTTATGTGGGATGTCTAATAACCATGTAGGTATATTCAGAAATAAACACAGATATTAGAAAGCAGTAAGTCAGTACCTGAGATGTTTGTTTCAGTGAATAACATTAGCATAGCTCATGCTAATATTACAGCTTCACATTTTTCTTTTCAAAGGTAACAAAAACTTTGCGTTCTCGCTACTTACCATGCTGTAATACAGGTATATGCTAGCAATGACAACATTTAACAGATGTTTTTTAAATGCTAGCCGTGCTAATTAGCCTTAGGATCGCTTGAGGTCTTGTTTCCAGCTCTAGTTGTCATAAGGGAACTTAGGCCTGTGCGAGCCTTTGGCACGAAAACGAGTCTCGTAAAGCTCACTATTAAACTGACAAAAAGCCTTAGAACCTAGAAACTATTATTCTTACAACTGTGCTGTGTTTATGTTATAACATATAGCAAGAACCTATAACGATAATTGACATTTGACCTCACTGTATGATTATAGCAGCTGTGTGTTATGTCATGGCATGTTTTTAAAATGCCACCTGAAATTTAGGAGGGGGGTTCTTGAGAGTTTTGTACTTTCATCTGATAACACATACTGTTTATGTATATTTAACACAACAGGCAAGGGATTGTGGTATAATTAGAATTAACACAGATTGTGTAGTCTTTAAATAGACGAGCATTTTTTAAAGCACACATATTATTTGAACACTTCCGTAACTTATTTTTAGTTTTGCTGCACATAAGTTGAATGCAATTAAATCTCATTACCTTTTATTATCCTTGAACTTATTTCATTACACGTAATATAAACACTGCTTATTTAGAAAATAATAATTAAAACACTCCTTGTAATGCGTTAAAATCAGCCCAACTTTTATTTTCAAATTTAAAGCATTTCAGCCAACATACTGGACACTGTTCTGCTGAACAACACACATATTTCCAATATTGTAGCTGGTGTTACTTAATAATTTATTATTTTATTTGTCACACACTTTAAAACTTTAATAACTTTTCAATGAAACAAAGTCTCAGATTTAATTATTCTGAAACTAAGTTTAAGCTTCCCATAACTTTTTATTGCAAGTTACATTACTAATATAATAAATATAAAATGTTTTTATTGTTCATCCACAAGTGCAGTCTCTGGCTCAAACAACACAGAAGCTTGGTATGTTCGTTTGTCAGTCGAGGCATTACTGCTTGAGTGCCTGTCATGAATTTAGCTCATCCAAATGCAATTGTCTGAAGAAAGTCTTTAACATTGTCCCAACTTCCCTTAAGTACAGTGGCAGTAGATGTGGGCTGGAGATGCAATGACCTTGAACCTGCAGGTGACCACACCATCTGTGATGGAGGGCTCATCTCTCCTGGTGTCCTGCAAGGAAACAACAATATTCTTTAGAACACCAAGTTATATTTGATCTACTTATTTCACTTATCTGTGACCGGGTTGTGGGGGCAGCAGCCTAAGCAGAGAACTCCAGACCTCCTTTTCCACACCCACCTCCTCCAGCTTATCTAGGGGAACTCCATCATGTCTTGGGTCTGATTCAGGGCCTCCTCCTGGTGGGAGCTCGTCCAGTACACCTCACCTGGGAGACGTCCAGGAGGAATCCTTGTCAGATGCCAGAACCACTTTAACCTGCTCCTTTTGATGTGGATCTTTGAAAAATACAGAAAAAACCCAATAATCATATGATTTCTGATGAGCATGCGCTTTGACAACAGTGGGAAGGAAAAACTCCATTTTAAAAGAAAGAATCCTCCAGTAGCACCAGGCTGAGGAAGGGACAGCCATCTGCCACAACCTGTTGGGATGAGCAGAGGAAGACAGGACAAAAGATAAAACTGAAGGCTCTGCCTCCCATTCTACTTTTAACAGGGAGCCATAGTCTGTCCCCCAGTGCATGTAGCAGGCATGGAGGAAATCCAGGCCCCAGACACCCAGAGGCCCCCAGAATGTGAGAGCCCAAGGAGGACCATCGGAGTTGCAGCCATGCCACCCTCCTGGGAAGCGCTGAGGAGAGCCCCAGATTAGAGGTCACCCAGCAGCCACGGAGCAGAAGCCACAGGGGGCCCGTGATGTGGCTGTGGGCTCTGCCGGCAGACAGCTGTGGCAGAGTGACCTGAGCCACAGGCCCAGAGGCCAGAGGACTGAGAGCCCCCCACCCCCCGGAAGTGGCCTGACGGAGCCACGGGTGCCAGACCTCGCCAAGCAGTCACTGGGAGTGAGCCGGTACATACCTGAGCGCCCAGCCCCGGACACCAGAACCACCAACACACCGACGCCTGAGGGCATCAACTAACGGCAAGGAGTGTGGTGAATCGAGATAGGCCTCCATACCTTGGAGGGCCTGAGATGTTCCCAGAGACGTGGAGTGTAACCGACCTGACATACAGACACAGTCGAACAGGCGCACGCAGCCACCAACGGGCATTCCCACCCTCATGCACACATATTCAAATACTCCACAATCACCCAATGTGGAGACAGACACAAATGGACACTGTACACAGTCCTCTTTTAAGGAAGAAAAATCATTGCAGATTCATGCATTACTCACTTTGAAACAGTTACAACAACATATCTAATAAAATGGACATTCTCAGTCACCCACACATGAAGTCCTACCCCACCACCCTCGGGAAAAAACATACGTTACTTATGTTGTTTCTTTTTATGTGTTTTACAACTGTGAAAGATTCACTGACTCTTACTAAATGACCTCACACAGTGCCTAATTTCTAAAAAGGATTTCACACTAATAGAAACACATCAACTTCTCTTTTTCTCAGAGAGAAACATGTAAACCTGCACTCACACTGTATTCTTTTTGTTAAACCGTCACTGGCTCCTTCACTGGCCTCCTCATGTTTGGGTGACACTTAACAGCTAATTACTGAAATGTTCTCATTGCATGTTTGTATATCAACTAACGCACGGTTGGATCACCCAGAGAACTTTCTACTCACACGAAACATTTTTGCAAATGCATCCTGACGCTAATTTGACCTGCAGGCTTTCAATTGCTCCTCTGTTGTAAACCCCACAGTAGCTTTTTCAGGCCAAAAGAAGGTTTTGCACTAGCACAGAATCTGACCCTGAATATCACCATGATAGCTCTGACCACTTGATTTCTCGTTATTAACTTTATCAAATGAAACACTCTGAAGATGACAGCTGAATTCCAATCAATTAAACTAACTCTGCATATTGTATTCCTGTCTTGGGATCAAAGTGCTGGAGAGGTGATCCGGTGAGTTCCTGCAGGACAACGTGATGTGAAAAATTCTTGTTTGGTTTGAACAACAAAACTGATGAGTTGCTGACTGTGAGCTGCAGCTAGTGTAAATCATGCTTTTGATGGATATTTCTCACTGACACACTTTTTGACCTCCTCTAATAACAAATGTTACCTGAGTTCAGTGTGCACTGCTTTCGTGTCAAGCAGATATGTGTCATATGTCATATGTGTTCTTGATTGAACCTCCTGCTCTGGTTGTTTCATGCAGGCTATACTTATGTTCTTGATCAAAACCGACCTCAAAAATAAATGATGTTTATCTTAAGATAGACACTCAGTGATGCTGCAATAGCAGGAACTGACCTACAAACCCTCATCCTGCCCTGCACCAGTGGTCACAGTGGGAGATTGAAGTAGTTTAAGCAGTTTTGTCCTGTTGAAATCATCTTTAGTGAGCCCCTCTGATAAATATTTAGACTTTCACACATTTCAGGTTGTAGGAGTGGGCTGATTAAAGTGTCTACTTTCTTCACTTTACAAGCAGCTTAAATATTGTACAAGGACATTGCTCAAAATTTTATAACACATCTGTTCTGCTATCCCTCCTGTCAGCTAAGCACAGAAAGCTGAGGCTACAGTTCATATGGGTTTGGAAAATTGGGAAACAATGCTGAGTCTCAATTTCAATCTTGTTGTAACACAGATTATATTTTTCATGAATAGAGTCAGCCAGGACACAGCCTTCCCCTGCACCCATACCTACTCCTAATACCTAATACACAGAAGAGTAAACACAGTCAGTAAGCTTGTCACTTACGGAACTCATCAGGAATCAGAAGACTGCAAATCCTGTAAAAGAGTTAAAGATGCAGCGTTAAGAGCATATGAGCTGGCATTATGGTTAGTTTATTGAAATTTAATTTTACACTTTTTTATTTAACAAGCAGACCTCAGTGCAAGAAAGAGTCTTTCCAACACTGAAAAATCACAGAGACCAACTTTGACATTAAAAGGTGTAAAAACAAGTACAAGATAAAAATGTAGGAGACTCTCACCCACGCTTGACTGCAAAAGGTAGAGATAACTTAAACAACCAGAGGAGAAGTAGGGCAAGGTCGTAGCCTTGCTGGAGCTGAGTAAAGACGTTTAGCAGCTAATAGACAACAACCTATGAGTACGCTATGCAACGTGCCTACCGAATGCTTGTGTAACACTGTTGTTTAGACTAGAGTGGGAAAACTGTTAAGCACACACCGTCATTTCGAGATTGGCAGCAGAGTGCCATGCAGGACACATCTCCCTTTTGTAAGAAATAAAAGTGTAAAATAAAAGTGTAAAATGGTCTACTGAGTGGCTCAGTAGACCATGTGCTGTCTTCCATCAGATGCCTATGAGGAATTAAACGAAACACGAAGTGTTGATACTTAACAATATTTATGGCTGAATCTTATAGAATTCAACATCCCCATGTTGTGCAAATGTTTTTTGCAGCTGTTTGATTTAAGATTTTCAAGTTACTCACAAAATAAAAAACTATAATTTGTTTTGTTTGAGAATGCCAAATGCATGTAACAGTAAGCATTACATGCAATAAAGCGTTTTTCTACAACTTCATATAAATAGCTGTAACTTTTGATAGAAGACTCAGACACACATATTTATGGCTTTATCTTAAATAATTCAAAATCCACGTGTTGGGAAAACAGGTTTTGCAGCTGTTTGAGCTAAGATTTTCAAGTTATTCACAAGATGAAAACCTATACTTTGTTTCGGTCGAGAACTCCATTCAAATGCATGTAATAGTCAGAAACGCACTGTCTTGGCGAAATAAAGCCTTTTTGTACAACTTCATGAAGTTAACTGTACCTTTTGATCAAAAGACTCAGATATACGCATTCATGGTTTTATCTTATAGACTTCAATATCCCCGTGCTGAGCAAACAGGTTTTGCAGCTGTTTGAGCTAAGATGTTAAAGTTATTCACATAATGAAAAACTTTTTTTTGTGCGAGAAAAGCACTGGCCACGGTGTAATGTTGATGGAATCAGCCAGCAACACAGGCCCTGGTGAAATGTGAATGGTATCAGCGAGCAGCACAGGCCCTGGTGTGGTGAATATGGCCTCACAGAGACCAGTGGCCCTGGTGCAATGTGAATGTCCTCAGCCAGCAACACTGGCCCTTGTGTATTGTGGATGGCAACAGCCACCAACACAGGCCCTTGTGAAATGTAGTTGGCCTCAGCCAGTAGCACAGGCCCTGTTGTAATGTCTCATCTAACAACACTGGCCCTGGTGAAATATGGATGGTATTGGTCAGCACCACGCACCCTGGTGTAATGTGGATGGCCTTAGCTAACACCACTGGCCCTGGTGAAATGTGCATGATATCGGTCAGCACCACAGGCCCTAATTTGGATGGCATCAACAAGCAGCAGAGGCCCCGGTGGGGTGAAGATGGCCTCACAGGAAGCACTGTCCCTGGTGTAGTGCGGATGGTAGAAGCCGGCATCACAGGCCCTGTTGTAATGTGGATGGTATTAGCCAGAACCATAGAACCTGGTGTAATGCGGATGGCCTCAGCCAACAGCACAGGCCCTGGTGTGGTGAAGATGGCCTCACAGGAATCACAAGCCCTGGTGTAATGTGAATGTCCTCAGCCAACAACACTGGCCCCAAGATGAAAACCTATACTTTGTGTCTGGCGAGAACTCCATTCAAATGCATGTAACAGTGAGAAACGCACTATCTTGGCGAAATAAAGCGTTTTTCATCAATTTCATAGAGATAGCTGTAACTTTTGATAGAAGACACATATTTATGGCTTTATCTTATAGAATTCAGCATCATGGTGTTGGGCAAACAGGTTTTGCAGCTGTTTGAGCTAAGATTTTCAAGTTATTCACAAGATGAAAACCTACACTTTGTGTCTGGCGAGAAGTCCATTCAAATGCATGTTACAGTGAGAAACGCACTGTCGTTGCCTGTTACCCACCAGCTTACCGCATTTTTATGTTTGTTTGTTTTTGTAATGGTATAAACAATGAAAGGAGGTGGATTAGCCAATTTGTCATGAGCAACTCTGGGCTGGACCAATTACAATACACAGTAGCGGTTATAGATACGGGCGACACTGGCGGTTGCCCGGGGCGGCATCGTGGTGGGGGGCGGCATCACGGGCATCGGCAAAAAAATTTTTTAAAAAAATGCTCGTACTCGTGCTGCCCTGACGTCAGCCAGCGCATATTGGGAATGGCATAGGCACCGATCGGTTTTCTATCGCCCATTTCCTGGGAGTATAGGGCGCCCTTCGTTTGCGAGGTGCGCCTGCTGCTTGCGGCGCAGAGAGGAGAGGGCGGAGCGGCGGGGGATTCTCTGACCGGCTGGAGCAGCATCTAATAACCAACTCGCAAAATAAAACAAAATAAAAACAAAACAACAAACACGAAAACACCAGACATTATAATACAGACTTATAATTTGCACCGGTGTTTTTTCGAAATTCTATACATGAAAAGTGAACGCGAGAGCCCTCGGTGCACCTGCTTGCTGCTGAAGTCAAAGTAAACTTTATTGTCATCTCCGCTACAGTCCAGTATATAGAGAGACGAGACGACGAGGCTCCAGTTACAGCAGTGCAAGTAAACAAACAATATATATAAGAAGAGTAAGAAAATAAAAATACACTTTAGGACTAGGGATAAAGGGATCAATAACAATTTAAAATTTACAGTTTGATGATTTAAAGTCTCACACACAAGCCGTCGAAAGGGGAGGGGGGCTTCCAAATAGAGCGCATTTCATTTATAATGTTGTAAATCCAAGCCTCACAGGGAGAAAATCTCAAATCTCAGAAATGCACCTTAGACAAAGTGAATCTGTGAACTAAGATGTAGGTGTGTTAGATCATGTTGGGTTGAGGGATGGGTGTTCATACTGGAGTGCAAAATTAAAACCAATGGAAGATGGACAAGAAAAGTTCAAAGCCATCAGGTCCTCAGTTTAGAAAAAAGAGAAAAGAAGAGGAAGAGAAACGAGCAAAAGATACAGGGAGGGAGTGTTCGCCCAGGGCGCCAAACAGGCTAGGACCGCCACTGAGAAGAACAGTACCAAAAAAGATGTGTCATAGTTTATGGATGATCCCTACATAAAATACTTCTAGTATTTATGTCTCTTTTAATTATGTTACTCACGAAGCCGTGCTAAGTTTGCCCGTCACTATGGCAGTGGGTGGGCCTGGACTCCGCAGTGGATCTGCCCATTATCCCATTTCTTATTAAATAAACACTCTTTTCTACAGTCATGGGCGCTTCATTACTCCCCATAATTCTTTAGAATGTAACTGTGTTGATTTGACACATGGATGCAATGAACAAGAGGAGAGGTGATTAGAGATCTGTAAAGTTTAGGGCCAGGGAAGAACAGAAGGAGACTCTTTTCGAGAATAATTAATTAGCATAGAGTTGAACTGATTGTAATTAACTAGTGAACCTGAAGGAGGCAGTAATGCAACACTTAGGATGCTGATTGTCGTTAAACCGGAGAGAAGAAGAGAAGCTGACGCTGCAGCCAGCTGATGTGCGCTGTGAGCGGAAGTAGAAAGTGACAGGCTGACTGGGCTTTAGGTTTGGTAAGCCTAGCTGCTCATCCGTGTCTCCAAAGCAGAAACACAGAACTCAGCTTGCAATGATGCTTTGGTTTCAGGGTTCAATTCCCGATGCCATTAAATCGGCTAAACAACGGAGTTTGGTCTTTGTCGTTGTCATCACAGGTAACAGTGGAAAACATGCGAAAACTCTACATGGTGCTAGCCAGTTAGCGTTGGAAGCCATTGTAGCCATTAGCTAATTAGCATAGTCAGTGTGGTATGAAAGAAGTCGTCATATGTATTTGATGAATACCCATCGACAGCAAGAATACAGAAGTCTAGTAACGTATCTATGGTGTACACGGTGTGTCGGTGTAACGTCCTGTGCAACAGCACCTGCTGTCCTCACAGCTGAACCGGGCTGACGTAACGCTAGCGTTAGTTGTTTGCATTCCGCAGGCCAGTCCGAGGATTTCATAAATGACGGACCGTCCGTCCACTTCCAGAACAGTAGCCGAGTACACTCGTGTGGCCAGCCGCGGCGCCTTCGTCGTTACATCACAGTATGACAGGGCACTCTGGAGCAAAAGGAGCTCCACATAGTCAGCATGGTTCACGATATGCCGCATATATCTCTGTGTTTTGTAATTAATCAGAAAGCGAAATGTAAAAAGAAACACATTTATGGAAAGGCCTACGATCATATGTATAATAAATAACGAATTATAAAGAACTAGACCCATGGCATGGTCTCCTTTAAACAGCTCTCTACAATAAGTCTCAGCATCACACTGGACCAGGTATAAACAGCCTGTGTTAGTAGTATACAACAGTTTATTGATTTTAATGTGACTTTTGATCTGAACAGATGTTGTCAAGCACAAAGCTGACACAAAGTGAAAAGCAGCTTCTGTTTTCTGTGGGGTAAAAAAAAGGTTTTGTGTCTCCGTCCTGGCACAGTTGTGTTTCTGTAATACATCAGTGCATCACAGAAACACTGAGAACAGAAGAGAGAAAAGTGGATCCCAGATTACGCAGAGGGACGTTACTGTAAGAGTTGGAAAAGATGAGACTTGCACTCTTCTGCAGTTCCATCTGTGAAGCTGGACCCATAGTTTTGACCACATGTCTCATCAGTTTTCTGTCACTCTGTCCTTAGGAGAAGATGAACAGTCAGCACAGCTGATGTCCAGCTGGGAGGATGACAGGGTCTCAGAGGCAGCCCAGAAATGTTGCGTGGCCATCAAAGTGGAGGCCAAGAGGTAAAGAGTCATTTTAGTTGAAAGTAAACTGCTAAATGATGAACCAGGATTTAAAGTTACCTGTGTGGAATTAACTGTACATAAAATCAACAATAGATTGAGGTGTACTAGCAAAACTTGCTGTGGTGACTTTAAAATCATATGACAGGGTGCTTCATGGATGTTTGTAGATATGATCTGTTACACATCATTTTGTTTCAGCTTCTCAATATTGAATCAGTTGAACATGACCTAAGTCTGTGTGTACCCTGTCTCCTACTCACCGTGTCGGCCAATCTGAATGAAACTCTGCATAAACATTGTCATAGGTACGGCGATTATGAATATTGATTGACATCGCATGTCACAGCATGATTTATTGACATAAAAAAGTTATTGTATTTGGCGATTAGACCCCGATGATCCATCATAGCAGGATGAATCACAGCAGTGATGGGATTTGAGACAGGACGCCCTGGAGTCTAGACTCTGGTGGCGATGAAGATGAAGACTGAGGCTTGGATGGAGCTATGACTGAGGTGTCTGAGGTGGAGATGGGGAGGAGGTTGGTTGCATGGACGAGAGTCTTTTTAAACCAGAGGCTAATTGGCTCAAAGAAGGTGGACAGGAAGATGATTGGACTAGAGTAATGATGCAAGTATTGAGCTTGACAGTGTGAGAAAGTAGAAGAACAGAAAACCAGACCTTATTAAACTTATGCATAAACTTATTGTTTTTAAAAAGATGTGTTATAAAGTCTTCTGTTACCTGTTCGTAGCTTAACAGTCACCAAAAATTGTATGTGCTGTGGAATTTTGTGTGAGTCACCACTAAATGTCGAATGAAGAATTTAGAAAAGTATTGATCATTGTGGGTTTTTGCCTTTTGATGTAGATCTCGATCACTCTGTCAGTCTAACAAGCATTTGATGTAATACCTCTAAACAGATGTTAATGTACATGGAGTTAAACCATGAAATGTTTCAATTTTTTCTTCTTTCCCCACAGTGACACGTGTGCACAGTTCTCCCAGATTTGTATCCTTCTGTTGTGCGAGGTTTGAACTTATTAACTAAACTTATTACTGACTTGTCTTTGGGAACTGGGTGTCTTGCCGGAGCCTCACAGTAAGAAAGTTCTGACTTGATCTGATTTTAGAGCTTTCTGTGAGCACGTTTTGCTTGTGTGGCTTTTCTCCAGGCTGCTGTGGCTTATCCTCACAGTTCAACAAAGGAGTTTTTAGAATTGTTGCTCAAGACAACTTAAAAACTTTACACAGAAGTCTGCCTTCATAGAAGCAAAATCCAAGGAAATGAAGGCAGGCTTGAGATGCTTGCAAAGTACTGTAAATTGAGACAACAGATGCTGATGTTAGCCCATATTTCTTAGCTTGAAACTGAGGTCACAGTACATGTTGCCTCTGTTTAGATATTTTTCTTAACTTTTAACTCTTAGCATTGTTATATTTATACTATTATTTCTAAGTTCTCGTCTCTTTTTAATTTCTCAGCCTCTGCTGATGATAATGTTGGGCACCTAGTAAACTCTTTTAATGAACATTGCCTTGCCATTATGATCAGGTTGCTCCTTACAAATATATAAAGTAATTGCTTTAATTTTACCTAATAGGCTGAAGGCTTTGGCTGGTGTTTCTGTCTCAGCACTTGACTGATTTTCCCCCTGTTTATCTGGAAGGACGTTCTCCTTTAGGGCAGCTTCTCCTCCTACACTGCTTGTTTGACCTGCGGTGTCTCTCAGGGTTCCATCCTGGGTCTGTTGTTATTCTCCTTTTACATGCTTGCTTTAGCCGGTATCATTCAATCTTTCTCTGGTGTTTTGTTTTTTACCATTTTTAAGCCAATGACATTCGATTGTAAGTAGAGCAGGGCGATATGATCAAAAATATTTATCACGATATACATTTGAAAATTTGCGATAACGATATAACTGACGATATAATTGACACTAGACAAAATACTTTACAACTCCACAACTTTATTAGTGCAAAAAACCCCATTAATGTATTTTCACTTAAACAAGCAGCTGTTTTTTAAGTGCATTAAAGTTATATAAAAATGTAACAGTGCAAAGGCAAATTACTTGCTGACAGTTTAACCAAAAGGCATTTCCAGTGGAAATTGGCCGACGTATCCTCAGCATAACCATGTATAATATCCACAAAACTTAAAAAGAGCTTATACACACACAAGATGTTGAAGCACATTACGTATCACTCCGCGAGGCTCCTGCCTACGATAGCCTTAATGCTCCGACAATCCATCAAGCGGTGCGGGTTCGTAGCTTAGCAAAGTCGTACTGAAACATTTGAGAGAGTTTCGAGCGCCGTGTACATAAACTCGTTTCGAGGTCAGTAAACACAACCAGAGTTCATACATAAGGCACACGGGATTATAAGAGGCACTGTCGACTTTCAGAAAAATCAAAGGATTGATTTTAAGTGTGCCGTATTTTCCAAGCAACACGGTAATAACGACGGCCCGCTAGCATGCGCTACCAAAAATAGTGCTTTGTTGTGTATCTGAGGGACGAAAGCTAAACCAGTTTCACACCACTGAAGCTGCAGCATTTTTACAAACCAGTTCTGGTTCATCCGTTTCATTTAACGATCTGCTTTCGCTCTTCTCATTCTGCGTCGCCGCCATGTGCGTATGTAAATATAGGCACTGCGCATGCGCGTTTTACCCATATTTTATCGCGATATTTCATTTTCCTATCGTTGCCCAAAATTACACCGGTATTACCGTGAACGGTATGATATGGCCCAGCCCTAATTGTAAGTGTCTTTTAAGCCTCACCAGCTGGATTGGCTGTCCACCCTAGTTGACTGTTAATCCCGCATTAGTGACCGGCTCACCGATAATTCCCTCATTTTAAACTCCAACAAGACTGAAGCCGTGATTATAACTCCTCCTCAGATACACTCAAGAATCAGTCAGACAATTGAAGTGTTAATGACGTGTGTGATATGAACTGAGATGGTAAGGTTTAAAGCCTTCAAAGAAAATAATGAGAGTAATGATGAGAACCTGCTACCAAGATCCATCTGCTTGTAACTAATGACTGGAATAAGTAACGTCGGGCTTGAATGAATGAGCACATTTTTTTTGCAGTTCTTAATGTCAGTTATCGTATTGTCATTTTTAGAAGGAAATGCAGTAAAGATTGTGCACATTCATGCTACCCTCACAAAGTCTCGTAGGTCAGCAGGCGTACTCAAATGTTTGGTGTTGTTTTGGTGTATTGTGTTTATTGGCAACCCTTTCTGCTCTGTATGCCTGTGGACTAGAATCCACTAGAAACCCTTTTAATGTAAATGATGTGTGCTATTTAAAGACTCAGTCAGTTCACATCACTCATGTGAGTTGCTTGAAACTTGGGCCTTAACAAAACCACCCTTAAGATCCAGTGGTGTGCGTACCATCGAGCTTCTTCATTGGAGAGAACGGGATTCCTTTGGAGGTCATCGCTGGAAGTGTGTCTGCTGAAGAACTGATAAAGAGAATCAACAGAGTTGATCAGGTACTGATGCAATGTGTGAATTATGTACAGTTACTTTTACAGCTACGGGCAACCCTACTGTTAATTATTTTTTTGAAATAACTGTTCCTGGAGTCGTGATTCTATTTTGCAGCTCAGCAATGTGATGTTTGTGTGTGTCTGTGTGCACATGACAAATTCTTTTAAATGAAGATGGCAGCAGAAATCAACCATACTTTGTCAGTACTTGGTATCCCGTTGGTAGAGAGATTGTGCCAGAGACCCTTTAAAGACTCACACTCTGGCCTTTGTAATGAGGTGACAGGTCATTTTTGTTTGCACAGTCATGCTGCACACTGTATCAGTGCAACATTATATTGATGTTAGTTAAAAGTTGCTGCTTTTGCAGTGGAATTGAGGTTCTTTTATCTGCTCATGACGTTAAAGTTCCATATGTTGTGAGGTTGAGCACGTATGATTTTATAGCCCTTCCAGTAGTGAGTTTCATAATATACAGTGCTCATCAAATGTATTAGACCACCACCCAATGTTACACATGAATTATACTTCTGTGTCAGATCTACGTCGTAATTTACACCACAAGGAGAGCCCCACCAAACGCAGCAGCCTTGTACATAACCTGGTGTGTACCTCCTGAGAAATGTAACTACACGTAGCGTTGACAGATAGCACAACGACTTGGAAGGTTGTGCTGTAAGGATACCAGTTACTATGTAAGCTGGGACATGAATTTCCTGAAGAATGCCACAGCTGCTCTAAATTATCAGTATTGGTAATAACCAAATACATGTAATGTTTCTTGGTTAACACGAGATATTTAATTCAAATAATTTTTTTGTGTTATGATTTTTCTCCCTGCTTTCTGGTAGATGCACACTCAGGAGAGTGGAAGTGGGACAGTGTCATCAGAGGCAGATGATCCTGTAGCGACCAGCTCAGCCACAGAACCTGCCTCAGCTTCAGCAGTGCCTCTATCATCTACAGAAACCACAGAGCCTGTAGCAGAAGCAGCAGGAGGTGATTGAGCCTGCGCCACATACTTTCCTCTTAGTGGAGGAAATTTTAAATCCAGTGCACCAAAGTTTAGAAATATGCTCTTTGACCACCTGAGAGTTTGTGTTTAAAAAAAAAAAAAAAAAAAACATGTCAGAAAAAAAAGTCCACCCTAGATTTGGGGATCATGTGTGATCGCTGTTCAGATAGCAATACCTGCTGTTAATGAAGCTATACAGCAAACAATCGTTGTTAACTGAAGATCTGAAACGGTCACTTGTTCAGACCACTAGCTGTGGAGATTTTGATCCATTTCCATTTTTTGATGGATCAGGAATTTAACGAGGTTGTGTGGATGTAGGGAAAAGATTATGCTCAGACTGTGTTCATGCTGACAAGGTCTTAACTCTGTGCTTCTCTTCTGCGTCCCTGTTCTACATAGTGTCTCCCTCAAGTCCAGAGAATGCATCTTTAGATCATCCGACTCAGGGTGAAGAAAACTTGGATGCTAAGGTGGAACGGTGGGTACACAAATGCATGTCAGGCTGAGTGTGATCTAAACAGAGGATGTTCTTTGTGTTAAATTGCAAAAAATGGCAACTTTTACAGCAGAATAACAATCAAGTCTAATGTTTCACTGCAGTATTAATAAAAATGTGAGAGTAGCTTTGTGAAGCTGTGCTTTGATCTTTGTGTTTGTAAGCTTAACGTCTGAGACGCTGCTTTTTTGACCCCTCAGCTATAGAAGGCTGATATTGCCAAAACCCTACTGGGCGGGTGGGCAACGTGGACAGTTTGAAAATACGATAACTCGTGAACAAGGCAACATGTGATTTTTTTTTTATTTTTTTTTTTAATTAAATTGATAGCAAAGGTGGAGCTACTAAAAATCTCTGATGAGTTTGCCTTCCAGTGACCTTAACCTCAAAGTCAGGTCGACTTTTCTGTAAATGTTCACATTTTCATCATAGATGGGTCTATTGGGAGGCCCAGGGGTAGCACTGGTGGCTGCCAGTATTCTCCAGGGTTCTAAGACACAAGCTTAGAACCCTGGAGAAATATTGGCAGCGTATTAAGGTGTGGCGTGATGGATGTCAACCAAACCTTCTGTGCCATAGCTCGATTAAAACATTACACGTAACCAGCAAAGAACAACAAAGACTCAGACTGCCAAGTTTAATCATAATTAATTTTGGCATTTCGGGACTGGGTTACGATTGACATGAGACTGGAAAGATAAAATACCAGCTCGATGTGTGATTGGATCATTTTCTTACTTTGTCAGATTGACCAAGAAGCTGGAGGAGAGACGAGAGCAAAGAAAGAAAGGAGAAGAAGAGGTAAGACATTTTGAACACTGAAAACTGTTTAACCAGAAAGAGCACAGTGTTTGTAGGCCCTGGTTTTTTGCAATGATGCTTACATAAAGTGAAAAGTGTAATATCAGAGAAACATAACAAATCCGATGCCTGGCCATAGCATAGCCCATTTATCTTTGTTTACGCTAAGGGAACAGTCAGACCACACTTGAAGGATTTTCACCATGTGATCCACTGGGGCATCTACAACAGCAATGTGTTGTTTCAACAGATATGAGTTAATTACCTTTGAGCTGAGGTCACACGAGGGCAAAGTGGGCTCTTCTGTGAAGGTGGCGTGGTGTTTTGATGCGCTCTGTTTATTCGTAAACTCTGCTTTGCATTCAACCAGAACTTCTTACACCAGAGATAAGCTGATGAACATAAGGGCTGCAACCCATTAAGACTTATTTCTATCATTCATCACCTCAACTGCCAACATTTGGACCGTTCTTATTCACAACGTGAGACACCGTAGGAGAGGAAAGCCAGACAGTGTGCTCGTGTGTCTCTTTCCTCTCCAGTGTGTCCTCACCAGTGTTGGTCAAGTTACTTGAAAAAAGTAATCAGTAACTAATTACTGATTACTTCCCCCAAAAAGTAATCCCATTACTTTACTGATTACTTATTTTCAAAAGTAATTAATTACTTAGTTACTTTTTTAAAACACGATTTACAACCTGAATAGGTGATAAAGTGATAGATCTTTCAGCCCAATTCTACTTTTTCTACATAATCCATCATACAAAATGTAATCCAATGGAAAAGTCCCTTTTTAAAACTTGTTTTATTAGTTTTAATCTTTTAACTTTATGCATCAAGCAAAAATTTAATTACATGCAACATTCTCTGACTGGAAGAAATTTGTTTAATATTTAAACCTATTTTCTGCACATTCCAGCACATAAAATAAAATATTTTTTTTGTGTGTTTACACTCACTAGATGCAAGTAAAACACAGCAGAAAATAAATAAAATCAAAGACTAGCGGTCCTTTTGCTCTATTTTCACCTGTAAAGCAGGAGTAGGGAAGGCGGAGGTTTACCCTGGTGCAGGTGTGCCGCAGCGGGCAGTGGAAGAATCCACGAGTTTCTCTGTGAATTTCCCATTACGTCGTAGCGCACTCGGTGCTTGCTTGGAAGTTTAGGGTTTTTTTTCGCTGTAAAAAGAAGTTTTCTTCCCACGCACAATGGACGCTAATGTTTTTGCCACGTTTTATGTAATCAAACTCAAAGTAAGATCAGTACTTCCACACTTTAAACGCTGCACGCTCATACTCTCTCCCGCACTCGATATATTGTTGATAACATTGTTGATCTGCACACAGCTGTTGTCACGAACCTCGCACTCACTTACGTCACTGTCATGAGACAGTCTCGCCAAAAAATCACGGTTTTAGTAGCGCAGTAACGCAGCGTTCCTACGGGAAAGTAACGGTAATCTTATTACCGTTTTTGCAATAGTAATCCCTTACTTTACTCGTTACTTGAAAAAAGTAATCGGATTACAGTAACGCGTTACTGCCCATCTCTGGTCCTCACAATAAAACAGATGAACTCCAGCGATTGAGAGGGAAAAACAGAGACCCCTCTTCATCGGCTGTTTTGTGGAAATGTAGCTGTGCGGATCAATATTGGGCTCTGCGATGCAGCTGGCAGGATTCCACTTCTTCAGAGCAGATTGGCACACGGAGATCTGCAGCAAGACAAAAGCTGGAGGAATCTGTGTTTATATAGGCAGTGGTTGGTTTAACCATGTGACTGTTATTTAATAACATTGCTATCCTTACCTAGAAACTTGTTTCATCCACTGCAAACCTTTTTCCCCGTTTTGAGTATACTTCAATTATTTTGCTCAGCGTGATTATTCTTCCAAAGGCCAGCGTACAGGAGGCCCAGTGTGTGGAGTGAACAAACCCAGAATCCTCAGGTATTGTTCTTGGTGATTTTAACAAAGCAAACCTCAGACAGGAACTCCCCAAATACAGACAAGTTATTAAATGTCTGACCAGAGAAGACAACATTTTGTTACGTCATAGTAAACAATGCCTACAGCTGTATACCATCATGCACCAGGGTGAGTTATAATGATAAGTCCTGGTTCCCAGCTAAGGAGGCCAAAGCAAGAAAAGAGGAAGTGTTTCAGAGTTGAGACAGCGACTGTTTCAAGTCATCAAAGTAAAGGTTTAGCAAGGCAGTATGAGAGGCTAAACAGACAGAAGAAAATACAGTGGCCGTCAGCTTATGACTCTCCTTCTGTCTGGAAAGGGCTCGAGAAGTTAACCAATTACAAGCCTAATGCCACCCAGTCCACCAACAGATCACCAACAACCTGAACAGCTTTTTCTGTCACTGACAAACAGTGAAAGAGTGACCTGCCCACCCCCCGACTCCAATACAGGAAATGGATTACTTATTACTAGGGGCAAGAATCTGGCGATGTGATATATATCACAGTACAGGGGAGACGATACGATATATTGTGATACTAAAAACCAGACTATATTTGTGATTTTTAAGACTGAATTTAATTGTAGGAACTAACAGTAAACAGTCCAAACTGTTAAATGCTTAACATCTCAACCAAAATAAATTTCACTAGAGGAAACAAAAACACTTGCTCTTTAAGTTCAAAAGAAATGGAGAAATTAACATCTTTATCAAAGTCATTTCAAATAAATAAAAAAAGGCAGTCACTGTAGTGTTACGTTCCCCTAAAAGGGTCCAGGCGATGAGAGAAAGTAACAAAAAAAGGAGACAGAGAAGCAAAATGGTTAAATTAAAGAGTTTTATTAAAGGTTCTATTAATAACTCAACTAACAGAGACTGACAAGCCGCTATCACCATTTAAAGAAACAAAACAAAACTGAAACGTTGGTCAGTAAACTGAAAAGTAAGTCAGAAAAGGGTTAGTAACTAAGCCAAGCCACCAAGCAGGACCAAACAACCAGCTGCAGCCACTCACATGGCACTCTGGCACCGGAGCTCACCTTTCTCTTGGCTGAAATACTTTTACTTGCTGATGGAAGGCAGCTGTACAAAAGAAAAAGGTGGCACCTAAGGCAGGAGAGCTGGTAGGACCACACAGGCAACTTCAGGAGGAGGCCCCGATAGGGCCGTAACAGTAGCAACACAAACACAACTACTTTCATCAAATATCAACTCTTTTGAATAACATGAAAAAATATGTGAACAAGGTAACATTGAGGTCTTTCTTATTAAGTACTTTGATTTTAAAATACTAACCCAAAAAATGCTCTC
Source organism: Aulonocara stuartgranti (assembly GCF_965226115.1). Lineage (NCBI taxonomy): Eukaryota > Metazoa > Chordata > Actinopteri > Cichliformes > Cichlidae > Aulonocara > Aulonocara stuartgranti. The sequence continues at coordinate 33,432,584 of NC_138952.1, read as the reverse complement.
AGCAACATCAAAACAAAGCACTTTTATGTTACTTTAAGATACACGAATATAAATCAAAAATGAAACTGCCTGAAAAATTAACCAAGTAAATACTGACAAACAATATGTGCTATTACAATAAAGTACAGCCCTGCAATGTCCATCAGTAGAACACTTTTTGTGCAACCTGAAAAAGGAAATTTACTCGTCTTCCAATGTAAATAAGTGCCTATGAGACGGATGAGACCAAAATATCAAACTCAAACCTGACATTTTACATGTTCTAACTGATGCTCACGAGCGTTTGGTACCACAGTGTGTTCAAACACTGCAGACAGAGGGGGCTGTAAGTGACCCGGAAAAGTTTGAACACCTGTAGGAATTAGTAACACAAGCTTTCAAAGCTCGATCAACCCCCATTGGTGCAGAACAGCTTTAAACTGTGTTTAATCCTTGTTTTTATAGACAGCGGCACTTTTCATATCATGGGTATTGTCAGTAGTGCTTTGTTTTCATTTGGTGACTAATTTGTTTTGTAGTGTTCCTCTTAAACATGTTGTTACAGCTCTGACCTGTTAGTAGTGTGTTGGATGATGTCTTTTTAGAATATGAGCCACTCCACGCTTAACCTACCTGTGTTTTGTCTCTGATTCAGAATGAAATCAGAAAGGAAATGGAGAGACGGAAAGTGGGGAAAGACATGCAGGACTTCAAGAGGAAACAAGAAGAGGAGAAAACCAAGCGACTCTTAGAGGAAAGGAATAGAGAGAAGGCAGAGGAGAAGGCTGCCAGGGAACGGGTCAAACAGCAAATTGCTATGGTAACCTTATCTGCTCTGTTTGGAAGGAATACCAAAAACAATCATGTCCCCCTCAGAGAAATCTGTCCTTTGTGTTTTACATCATCAGACCTTTAGATAGTTGTTAAGTTATATATTAACTTATGCTCTATTTAGCATGTGTTGAGCTACTGTTGCTAAATCAGTTTTACCCCGGTTCTTTTATTCGTCGAGGCATCCAGAGACGGCACCGGAACTCAGTAGTTATTTCACAAAACCTTTATTCATCTTTATTCATCTTCATTTAAGCATGCATCTTCTAGAAGGGAAGCCTTGCCAGGCCGGTGCCCCCCTGCAAAATCTTCCCCCCTTTGTCTGTGAAACACAGTTTTGTAGGGGCGACCCTATCATAAAACCCCCACGGTGGGCTGTCTGTGTGTCTATGTGCACGAGCACATGAATGCCTACATGTGCGCGTTCCCGCATGTCTATGTGAGTGCTTGTGAGTGAGTGTGCGTGTGGATGTGTGTGCGTGACAGTTAAAACACTGTGGGTGTAGGTGACTCCCTAGAGGTCATAAAACCCATCTCCCTTCCAGACCACAGTTATCCAGTTACAAATGTTGAGACCCCCACCCAAACATTCTCTGGGGAATTTCCACTCAGCATTAACTCCTCTCTGTTTTACTTTCACAGTTCAACTGGGGAGGGTCTCCTATACTATACTCCTAAGTTCATGACACAGTCAGGCCTTTATTACATTGAGGGCAGTGTCAGTGTCTCTACAATAATTCTAGATTCTATGTTTACACATTTCTAAACTCTAAATCAGCTAAACATTTCTACACTACTTGCAGTATATATCTGTTTATCCCATTGTGGTCCCAGCTGTAATGGAGCGAGAGGTCAGTACACACTTGTACAGGCTGGAAGTCTGTGGAAGGGCTAACACAGAAAGTCCTGAAACACCCCTGCTGTGTCAGCTCTGTGACAGGAAAGAAAATGGATGGATGTGTTTTCATTTTGGTTTGGGTGAAACTTGAAAGAAAGGCATCAGAGCTCAAATGTGACATATTTAAAGTCTTTATACAGTATTTTCAACATGTTGACTACACACAAAGCACACTTGTAGGAATCCTAGTCTCTTCAGTTATAACAGTTTGTGTCACTGCTGAAAAAAATGTATCAGTAAGTTGAGCGTGAAGACTTCGGTGGATGTAAGGCACATTTTAATGGATCGTTTACATGACCCCATTGTTCACCCCTACAGAATTTTTTTCAAATTCATTCAAAACTTTTTCAGCTGTCTTGTTTACAGACAGAATGACACAAGCGTAGATGCAACCAAAAACATAACCTGGTAGAGGTGATTAAGTGTAGTCATGTGTTAGATTACTGGATTACAGACATCTTAACAGATTTTCTAACGTCTGTTTGAATTCCCATGCTAAGGACAGTTGTAGAGTTTACTGTGAAAGACCAAAGGTTTTGACAGTAAATTTTATTTCAGTTGTTGTAAACATCTTATAATCTGATATTTGAAATTTGCCCCACTCACATCCTGGGTGTAAAGGCGTCTGGGAAAGGATCTAAAAACTGGATTATAGATGGCAGACAGTTGGTGTCGTAAGCCCCGCCCTCCGGTCAAAGATGGTCGTTCACAGTGGACATAGATGGCTTCTTTCACTCCTCTTTCCATCTTCTCTGTCCAAAATGTGAACACTGGCATCCTCGAAAGAGTGACCTTTGTCCTTTAGATGCAGATGGACCGCCAGGTCCATGACCCTCTTGGGACGCTCCCATAGGGCTTAAAATCTGGGACTCTCCACCAGTTGCTCTTAGAACCAAAGAAGCTTCTCGGATGTGAGGTGAATCGTCTTCAAGGAAACTTAAAGAAATTCCAGACGCTTTTCTTTCCAAGCTTCTTAGACTACGATGACCTGGATCACTGAGGACATTCACAGACATTCTGTTTTGCGTTCTTCACTTTCTACCCCTCAGCTGTAAAAACCTGGTGGGGTGTTGTTGTCACCCTGCTGAGTGAGCAATGTAGACACCCAAGTTTTTAGATGCAGTAAGTCGAGAATGATGCGATCTAGGAACTTCAAATGAATACAATAGGTACATCTACTAAAAATCTTGGACGAGTTTGAATTTTGACCTCAACGTCAGAGTAAGTTTTCCAAAGATCTTGTGAATTTGATAACTTGAGAACAAGGTTACATAGGATTTTGAAATTAATACCATAGGTGTGTGTACTAGGGGCTGAGGGGTAGGACTGGTGACTGCCTGTATTTTTGTACTATTGGTTTTATTTAATTGGTGGCTGTAACAGAGTGATTTCCCAGTTTGGAGAGAAAATAGCATTTTTATTTTATCCTGTTTTTTATTTATTGCAAAAAGTAATTGTTACTACAGTATTGCATTACTTTGGAATGTGTTGTGCCCAACTCTGGCTGTATCTGCTTCCTGTCTTTGTGTTTTGCAGGACCGAGCTGACAGAGCAGCGCGCTACACCAAAACACGAGAGGACGAAAAGGCTGCTAAGCTGGCGCTGCTGCAGGCCAGGCAGGCAGAAGAGGAGGCCAGGAAGGAGGCATTAGTTAGGGAGAGGAGGTGAGTGGACCATTTAAATTTAAGAAGTAATGTACAGCAATCACATGCATTATTGAGTCAACTGATAGGTGAAGCGAACAATCTCTTCACATTTAGAGTCCGACTGATTTTTAAGACTGATGTAGATATTTGGTCAGTTAAAATTTGATATGTGAGCCAATATTTTTCCTTTCAAACTAATAAAACCTAAATATCTCAACATTTGTTGCGTAGTTACATATGAGTCCTTAATAAGATGACAATGGTATTTAAAAATACGTTTCTTTTATTGTCACAAGTTACTTGACTGACTGTGCTTGGATCAGCTGCTTTTTGCGATTGTGGCGTTCAAAACCAACATGGAAGTTGCAAAGTGCCCTCTGGTTGACAAACTATACAGTATAATATGGTTGAAGGGTGTTTATCCAGTCCTTTTTTTACTTTAATTTTCTCATACCAATATATTTTCAAATAGCCAATATTGGCCTTGAGCTCTAATCACAATCTGAATGAGCATCCACAAAACCCACACAGAACCCAAAAGATCCACTGCCAGTTTGAGAATTGCAGGTTAAGTAAGGGCACTGAGAGGAGATCCAGCATTATATGGTAAATTGACTTCTTATATAGCACTTTTTCTGCTCTACCTGAGCACTCAAAGCGCCTTGTTCACCCATTCAAATAAGCACTTTTTTTCTATACTTTTCTGTGTAAGTGTTCTCTAACAGTCACACACATTCATAGTGGTTTATACTCTAATGGATGCATCAGAGAGCAACTTGGGATTAGGCATGCAGACTGGAGTACCAGCCTTCTGATTGGTGGATGACCTGCTCATCTTCCTGAGCGACAGCCACCCCACATTTACATTTGATTTCCTGTTTGTTTCAAACTGGACTTATGACAAAAGGGACCCGAGGCATCATCATCGATTTTGGTAAGTTTAATGTGTAATTTGTTATCTGTTCAGTAATGAGTCTCAGCTAGCTAGCGCACAGTCAGCTATCAGAGGAAAGCCAGGGTAGATAATGCATGCACAAAAATGAAGTTCCTTACCCCAACTAAGGAAATCACTCTGTTGTGCTTAAATGTTAATTAAATGTCAGTGCTGTTGTTTAGCTATTAGCTTTGCTGGTCATACTGTAGTCGACTGAAGGATGTGAAGATCTGCAGCAGGTGTTGAAACTGTTGACATGAGAAACTGAGAAGTTATTAAGCTTGCCCCAGTCAGTAACCATTACTGTGCGTTTATTGTAAGTGATAGCAAGCGGAACTTGCTATTAAATGTAATTATGAATTTGCTACTAATGACAGGGAAAACACAGCATTAACCAAAGATAAATTACTGAGAAATCTGAACACTTTCCCACAGTATTTTGGGCTGAATTCACACACTGTTGGTGATATTAATTGAAATATGGATTAAATACTGAAAACACAGCTGATAACCATAAAATAAAAGAAACAGGGTTTAACTAAAGCTGTCTATGTGTGGCTGAGCTGTTACAGCTCAGTTTGTAATTCACATTAAAACTAGTTAGAGCCTGGTAAACTCAATCTGTGACTACTGGCGTTACATCAAGGCCTTATCACATCTAAAACTATATACAAAATTAAACTTTAACAAAGCAAATTGACATCTCCTTTCATTTCATAGAGCACTATCATAAAGCTCCTCATCCGTTTGCATTGATCATTTACATTACTTACCGCAGTGAGGCTATTTTCACCACAAGCTGCGCTTGTTTCGCACTTATAGGAGATTGATGCTGTCTCCGTTTTACAGGTGTTTCTGTCTCCCATTTATAATAACTTGAGATAGGCAAGCTGAGAAGCCAGCAGCTATTTTCTCATGGTTTACACATTGTGGATACATTTTTGGCCTTTGACAGTAAACTGATCAGAGACTTTTGCTGGTCTGAGATCATTTCTGTGGAAAGCTGTGTTCTGTGGAAGCACAGCAAGCATTACCGTGTAACCAAGTTCAGTAATTTGTCATTGTATTAGATCAGAGTATAAGAGATTGTGTCCTGGGGATCTCCTCCTAATTCTGGACCAGGGCATCACTGAGCTCCTGGACAGGGCATCACTGATCTCCTGGACAGTCAGGTGCAACCTGGCAGTGTCAGCAAAGCATCATTTCCCAGAGCTCTTCAATTAGATTTAAATCAAGCGAGCTTGGTGGCCACTCAATGGCATCAATTCCTTAATTCTTCAGGAACTGCCTGTATACTCTCACCACACGAGGCACCAGGAGGAACCCAGGACCCACTGTAGCAGTGCAGGGGTCTGACGATGGGTCTAAGAATTTCATTCTGGTACCTAATGGCAGTCAGGGTGCCATTGTGTAGGCTGCATGATTTAGGATGTTAGTGAGGCACTTTGAACTCTTCTTAGCAGAGTTCGAACCACATATGAGGAGGTAGAGAAATCATTTCAGAGAGCCAAGTGAGCTGGAGTATTGTTCAGCTGTGTGTCTGAGGTAAAACTGTATTTATTTTATTATTTTTATATCATTGCATATTCAGTACAATTGCGCAATTTGAGCCATGAGTGCAATTGTTGCCAAATGCAGTGATCTGATTGTCGGATCCGTTTATTCGGATCCCAAAATATTTTTACCCTTGAAATATTCACATGAATTTTACACATCCGGTGTGAAAGGGTCTTTACTCTGCTCAAAAAAAGTTAATCGGTACAGTGCTTAATCAGTCTTTTAAAAGGACAAAATTTTGAGAAATTTTTCAGCACCACATTTTAATATTTTTATTACAAAAATGTAGATACATACTGAACACATCAAATATATGAAGCAAGATATATGGAATTATGTATTAAAGAAGAAATTGATTTAAAAAAAAAAAAAGTCTGATATTTTAGATTCCTGAAAGTAACCACCCTTTACTTTCCAAAAGTTGATTCTGTTCATCTGGACATTTTCAGTGGGAGAAACGTTTCGTCACTCATCCAAGTGACTTCTTCAGTCTCAGATGACTGCAGGTTTCCAACTTTATAAACAGAACATTACCACAATGACTGAAACTAGCACCACTTAATGAACAACGGGCTGTGAGGTCAGTTCCTTCATCATAAATATGCAAATTGTCATGACCATTGATTAACAACTACTGATCACAGACCACTGATCAATGGCCATGAGTACCATTCACAGAGAGTTGGGGAATGGCTGCAATCACAGCATTGTAAGATGGTTAAAGATGTACCCTTAGGCCCCCTAATTGATTCAGAGAGGGTATTTCCCTTTTCACGTAAATGGCTCCTTGACTCCCCGCACAAACCAGTATTCTCTCCTGTCCAGGATGTGTACTTCCTCATCGTTGAAAGAGTGTCCACTGGCCTGAGCTGAGACTGAAGAAGTGACTTGGATGAGTGACCAAACGTTTCTCCCCCTGAAAACACTACGTCCCGAAGAACAGAATCAACCTTTTGTGACCAAGCTGTGTAAGGGCTATTTGACAAAAAAGAAGAGTGATGGAGTGCTGTGCCATACAGCCTGGCCTCCACAGTGACGTAAACCCAATCGAGATGGTTTTTTGATGAGGCGGACTGCACAGTGTAGGCAAGAAGGCCAACAAGTGCTTAGCATCGAGCAGGGATAGCTCAGTAGGTAGAGTGGTCACCCCATGATTGGAAGGTCGTGGGTACTAATGCACTGAATGCAAGGCTACCCTGAGGCATCCTTGTGCAAGGTTTTGTCTCTACACATTGCTCCCCCTGGCGCTGGACTGGTAGCTGCCCACTGCTTTGCTGAGTGAATGGGTTAATGTAGAGGAGGGGTTTGAAATTAAAAATCTCTGGGAACTCCTTCAAGACTGTTGGAAAACCATTTCAGGTAACTACTTTATAAAGCTCATTGAGAGAATGCCAAGAGTGTGCAAAGCAGAGGGTGGCTGTTTGAAGAGTCTAAAATATAAAACGTTTTGAGGTATTTCTTACTTTTTTTGTTTACTACTGTGTCCATTCATAGTTTTAATGTCTTCAGTGAGAATCTACAATGTAAATAGTCACGAAAATAAAGAAAAATGGATAAATGAGAAAGTATGTCCAAACTTCTGACTGGTAGTGCATGTTGTCAACTTCTAGGGCAGCAGATTAATATAATTGTGTTAATACCTCTGTATGTTTTGCTCTGTTTTTTTTTTTTTTTTTTTAATGTTGACAATGCTCGACTGGCCTGATCTTTGCTCAAAATAGGTAAAATAGTCTGCATTAGTAAAAATCTAAGAGCTGAGAAAATCAGGACCTGTTTCAGGACAGGGATGGACTTTATTTCAGCTTTGAGGGACAAACTGAACAGTTAACTATTTGTGATCATTGTTTTCTCTTTGTGATTTCAGGAGCTGCCCTCCGATTCAGAGCCCAGCAGCACACAGAGACGACATGGGCAAATCATTCTACGTGTCTAGTTCTTATACTGAACACACTTGTTTTTATATTGTAAATAAATCTAATTACCAAATACATCAAATGTATGTAATGTATGTATATATTAAAATTAAGTGATACCTTAAATATAAGTCATGACAAAAGCACGTTATGAGCTGTCAGTAGAAACTGTAGTTTCACCAACAAAATAAAAGAGAAAAAATTCAATAGGGATTAAATATGTTAATATCATCATTATATATCCACACGTACTCTGCTTCTCCTACTTTTGTATTTTAGGAGTATAAACTGTGATTTGGTGTTTAACAAAAAAAAATCCACTGTTACAAGCCGAAAAGTTGCTAATCTAAATGGGCTTGTGTCTGATACAAGTATGTTTTGAGAAAAATTAAAGCTGCAGAATAGCTGACACATAAATGTTAAAATAATGATGAAAGCTCTTTTCTTATAGCCTTCTGTAGGAAATTAGTTGAAAAGGAAATTTTCCACTAATAAGTGTGATGGCTGAAACCCAGTGGTGTTTCCCACTTGAGTTGTCATTCTTTTAATATTTTATCTAATTCTTTTCTGTTGATGCCGCTTTCTCCTGTAAAATGCACCGTGAAACAGCACAAATGTCATGCAGTAGTGTGCAGTGAAACAAAATCTAAAATATCCACTGATTCTTTAGATGACTTGGTTTGGAAATCTTTGACTTGGCTAAGTTTGGCCACAATGAAAGCGAGGATGATCACCCTCTTCATGTAAAACAGAGTTTGGTGCTCATGACATTTGTATCCTGTTGGGACTAAATGATGTGAATTTGAAACTGTAAACATTACCTGATTGTGTTAGGAATAATTGCTGCTTTTTAATCACTGTGAGGGAGGGAGAGTGTACTTTATGTGTCTGAAAATGTGAGGAGTAGTTAGATAACAACTCACGCATTTCAGTTTGTGTAAATGTGAAGGTCTCGCCTCGTCACACCACCGCCACCGCTGAAAGCCTTCTATAAGTGATGTCACCAATGGATGGATGTTGCACGTATTACACAACAAAAGTGAATGAGACATGAGGCAATTACAGAAGATTAAAAAAAAATGTTAAGACTGAATCCAAAAAACTAATGTGAAAGTGGAGAAATTATGTGTTTTTGTTTTTAGTGCAACTATAAATTAGTATGAAAATGTATCAAGTTGAGTTTACTTTAGGTAACCACGTGGAGTTTCCACAGCTTGCATTATTTCAATAGATAAACTACTATTATAGCAATTTGCTAACTTGAATTGTTAAAAGTCAATATAATGCATATCGAAAACATGACTAATTCATACGTGTACAATACAAAGTTCCCAGGCTCTGGCCCTAAAAAGTGGTTTCCCCTTCAGCAGGACTAACCTTTGCTTGACTGTAGCTTCTAGCAGTTCTGTGAACAGTCTGATGTGCATGTGTATATGCATATGCTGCTCAAATTTTATCCTCTCCTCGCTCTTCTTCAGTACCATAGCAAGGATCCAGTTCCGCCTCCCAGACGGCTCCTCCTTCACCAACCAGTTCCCCTCACAGAGTAGACTGCAGGAGGCTCGAAACTTCGCTGCTCAGGTCTGTCTTGATTCTTGAATTTCACATCCTCTCTGCTCTTGTTGAGCAGTCCAGATATCCTAATATATAAATATTAGGATCAGGTTATCTTTGTCACAATCGGCTCAAAGGATATGACAACTGGGAGACCACACACAGGCTTTTAAAGGCTGTAAGATATATTAATGAAATAAAGTAAAGAAACTCAAACACAGTTTAAATGTTACAAAGGCCATAACAGAACATAACCAAGGGAGCATAATGAGCCACAGACGGGGAGAGACAGAGGTTCAGTCAAAGTGGCTTTATAATGCACCATGACTGGATTTCTCTGGTGTGCTGCATCTGTAATTGGGTCAGCTCCTGAGACTTAAAACATGCGGTTGAACTACTAAAAGCAGAAGACAAATCAATAGGTCTGGCAGGACACCTCTCTCTTTCCAAGTGTTTAAGGAGCAAGTTAAGATATGTAGCATCTTCCACTCCTCTGTGGGGCTTGTAAGCAAACCGTAGAGGATCCAACATAAAGTCTCTTGCCTGGATGACTGTGGGACAATTACAGCATCCTCCCAGACACTAAGGAGATGTTGTCATTTTAAGGACTGATTAAAGATGTTGTGAAACACTGGACTCTGCTCCTTCGCACACTGTTTAAGGAGCTGTCCACTTATATTGTCTGGTCCACGGCACTTTTTACCTGAATGTGAAGAAATTTCTCACAACTGTTATAAAAGCAGTTTAGAGCATTGACAAATTCTGTGTGAATTAATACCCTCTAAAATATCCTGAGCACTGGTCTTTGCATCCTGGATTCCTACAGTGTTTTTTTTTTCTTTTCTTTTGCAATACCAAGCCAAGTCCAGGTTATTGCAGACGTTTTATTTTTGAAGAGGAAAAAAAAGTCTTTGTTCACAGCCAGCTGGATTTCTCCTCCTCAAATTTCTGCGGATCGATGAAAGGCTTGTCGGCTTGTTTAGCCTTTAGGATTTCTCCTTTCAGCTCTTTGGTAGCTGTCTGCAGCTCTGATGCCTCATTCTTTAAATTGTGGACAAAACTGCCCAGATTGCTTGAAGACATCCCATTCAGTGCATTGTAAACAGCCCCACAGGCAGAGCACTGCTTCCTCATTCCAGTTCTTAATGTACATGATTTGGACTTTTTCCCTCCTGACAACAGTTTTATAGCTAGGCAGATGTACACAGTTATGATGTGTCGATCCCAGAGGTGGGAATCTGAGGGATTTAAGAAAGACATGCTGATAAAGGTTAATGTTTTTGGGTGTTTTTTAAGACATACATGATTATAATCATCCAAAATAAAAATTCGGGGCACCAGGGATAGTGTTTGCACAGTGTTAACAACTAGAGACAGAGGCAGGCCTTCTGGTGAATGTACACTGTGGTACTAAATGTATCGCTTTCAGCTGTAGTGTGTAATGTATGTGTGGTTGCGCTGCATTTTTGCTAATTCAAGCATCAGGATGATTTTCTGCTTGCTGATTTTTGTAGCCTGTGTGTTAAACAAAGCTCTTCATTATTCAGAGTATGTTAAAGCATGTCACCCAGCACTGTATCACTTCATGCTAAGTCACTGTAAAATGTTTGTCCTGGTGTCCTCAGGAAGTTGGCAACCGCTATGGAAACTTTTCCCTCGCAACCATGTTCCCTCGGCGCGAGTTCACCAGTGAAGACCTAAACAAGACTCTGCTAGAACTGGACCTGGCTCCAAGTGCTTCTGTTGTTCTTTTGCCAGTGAGTAGTCTACTTTTTAGTAGTTAGTTACTAAGTTACTCAGAGAGTTTCATATTCAGCCCAGGCCTTGGCCTTAACAGGTTTCCTTGGCAACAATTGAAGTTTCACCTCAGCGGGTTTAGCAGAACGTGGAAATCCCTGCTAAACCTAAAAAAAAAAAGTTTCTTTCTACAAACCTTGACTAAATTAAAAACTGCAGATTTCTTTTATGGTTGGCAATATGTCTGTGAAGGTTTATGGTTTATGGTTGGCAAACATTTACAATACTCAAATGTCTTAAGTCACTTGTCATTGCTTTTCTGAAGGAATGTACTGTATTACCTTGTAACTTTTTACCCCTCAGCCATAAAAGGCTTGTATTGTCATCCTGGACGGACACAAACTTGGACGTCCAAGTTTGTGAATGTGATAACTAAGAACAAAGTGATTTAGTAGTTTCGAATTGATACTATAGGTGAAAAATCTCAGATAAGTTTAAATCTCATGCCAAGGTTAGAGCTCAAATTTTCTGAAAGTCTTGTAAATGTCATAACTTGAGAACAATGGGACCATTGGCAGTATTTTTAAAGTGGTCTTGAACAGTAGTTCTCCAGGCTTAAGAAATTACTTTCAAGTCAAGTCATCTTTATTTATATAGCACATTTAAAAGACATCAAGTGTCGGCCAAAGTGCTGAACAGAGGGATAATATAATAAAATAATTAAAATAGAAAGAAAACATTTTAAAAAAATAATTGTAAGACATGTAAGAGTATATAGCATATAATGTACATGCATATATGCACATACATATACAAAACTGTACACATTCACACACAAGCACACATATGTGAACATAACGTATATACACATACAACACCATCCAATAAGATAAGAGACCAAATAGACAGAATCAAAAAGATATCAAAGTCCCGTTTTTTCAGGGTTTGCTGTGGTGATATTTTTATGTTAAGTATTCTATTATACGGGGGGCTTTCCAGTACAGAGAGTGGATCTGGGCAGGTAAGCTGACCCTGAACCACTCTCGCCTCAAGGCACTTTATGTTGCAAGGTAGACCCTAAATAATACGCACAGAGAAAAAGCAAACAATCATGACCCCCTATGAGCAAGCACTTTGGCATCAGTGGGAAGGAAAAACTCGCTTCTAACAGAAAATAACCTCCAGCAGAACCAGGCTCAGGGAGGGGCGGGGCCATCTGCTGTGACGGTTGGGATGAGAGAAGAAAGACAGGATAAAGACATGCTGGTGAAGAGAAACGCAGATTAACATGTAGAGGGAGCCATGAAATTCTCTGAAATTTTCTTTGACTTATGCACAAACTCAGTTTAACATAGAAAAGTGTGGACACACACACACACACACACACACACACACGTGTGCATGTTTGAAAAGGTGAATCCTTTTTAAATGCGCCTCCTGTGACAGTGTATGAACTCTTCTTCTCAGCAATCAGGCAGGCCTGCAAACACAGTGGTCCAGTCCTCTGGTGGTGGCATTTGGGCAGTTCTGGGTACACTCCTCTACCCTCTGCTGGCTGTATGGAGATTTCTCAGTTCCTTTGTGTTTGCAACACCACCCCCCTCTGCAGCATCTGTCCAGCCCAGGGGTCCCGCTCAACAGTCCAGCTCTTACAACAGCTCATCAGCCTCAAACAAGGCAAAGAGGTGAGGGCCATTTTGCAGTCTCCACACATGTAGAAGCACACATCATTAATGCGCATATAATGCGACTTTAATGAGGTTCTTCTTAGGGCTAACATTGAATCCCTGATTTTCTGTATTTTTTTCTTGCAGAAATTCACATTAAAGGCCTTGACACCTGTGTGTAACATTTGTGCAGATATTTCCTATTTTTAAAAATATTTTTTGTACTTAATTGTTCTTAACGCAGTCTTTCATATCCAGCGCTTAGTGTCATTAGACATATTTGCAGCATTTCTTTTTTTGACCCAAGCTTTTTTCCACAGTATTTCTGATCTGACCAATCAGACCACTGCATTTGACAACAAGTGTGCAGGTAGCACAAAACACGCGCTGCTACTGAATATACAAATAGTTTTAAGTCAGACACACAGTTACATGCTGCTCCGGGTCACTCAGCTTCGTGAAATTACTTCTCTGCCTCCTCAGATGTGCACTGAAATATATACAAAAGCTTCCATGATGTTCCTGCTGAAGCCTCCTGTTGGGAATCGGATGACCCATAATCTCAGTTTTTTCTTTTCTTGTCTAAAAACATCAAGACCAACTCATTATCGCTTGATGTCGACTTCCTTTTTCTTTCTTCATTTTCAAGTTTGGATCGGGAAAATTCTAAATGTTGTTGTTTTTTCACAACGTGTGATGGCCTTAATATAATGACATTTTTAGACATCAGATGTATTGTTTCTTTTTCTTGATTTGGAGAGTTTATGTTCTGAATGTGGTAACTGGCTTACTGTCCTGTTATTTTCCATTTCAGGGGAAATCTCTCCAAACACACGTTGGAGAACCGTCCCAAGGAATTCAAGAAAGATGGTAAAGTCTGTAGGCTCAGGACTCAGGAGGACAGTGAGGATGACAACAACACTTGGAATGGAAACTCCACCCAGCAGATGTAGTACATTCAGTAACAGCAGCTTCTCCTTCCTCTCACTCTGTTGCTGTGAATTAGTTCAGTCTGACCAGTTCCAGATTTCTCATGCACGTAGACCTGATCTCTTTTTCGTTTTCTCTTACTGTGTTCCAGCCCTATGCTCTGCACCATGGGTAGCTCGGTTATAATAATCCACAGAGCCTCCTTTGGGCTTAATCTCAGTGCTTTGTGTTAATTTTGACATGATTCTGACACTTAATTAGGCTCCGATTTTAGCAGGTTGAAACCCCTGCGACCATAAAAGACTACACCAGCACCACCTCTTTCAGTTACAGCTCCTATGTGATTACTGTTAAGTACATGAGACTGTTAAACCAAACTGACTTTGTGGAGAAAATGACAGGAAAGAGTTGACCTACAGGTCTTGTAATCTGAGTCCAGCTTTATGTTTTGGAGTCACTGCGTTTTGAAAAGCGCGCACTGGTATGTCTGCTGCTGCAGTCAGAGTTCTACCAAGTGAGACGCAGCACACCTTCACAGGACTGTTGGGATTAGTTGGCAGTGGGTGACTGTTGTAGTTCTTCTAATTCAACATTAAAAATCAAAGCAGCTTGGTTTTGTTTTGTTTTGGGTTTTTTTTTTTTTAATAAAATCACTTAAACTGTGTCTGACTGCTTTAGTGATGTCATCTGAATTCAGACAAACTGGTTCAACAGACTCACTGTACTGTGGTTGCTTTTAAAACTGGAAGCGACCTGGTGACCAGAGACCACAGAATGAATATTTGCCTGTACGTAGTTTAGCATTTGTCGGCAATTTACCCAATTTAAGTGGATAAATTTTGGGACCCTTGCAAACTTAACTTTGCAGGAGCTGCAGTCTTTGAAGCTGACTTCTTGTGCCCCTCTTTGTTTAAAATTCAGTCATTTTCAAGTTTCACTCTTCCATTCACATTAAAATATGAAGAAGGGCATGAGAGAGTTAAAAAGTCAGCTTAATATGTATATAAAAACATATCAGAGAGGGGAAACAAATTGGCCCAGCCACTGCTACAGATATGCGGACGACACCTGGGTCAAAATCAAAACTCAAGAAGTATCCTTCACTGCAAACATAAACGCTGTGGATAAAAACAAAGTTCACCAGGGAAGACATAAAGAATAACTGTTTGCCAATCCTGGACTGTGCCGTGCACATTGAAGGGAATGGAAACCTCAACATTAAAGTTTACTAGAAGCCCACACATACGGACTAGTACCTCCTCTTTTACTCCCACCACCCTCTGGAACACAAACGTGGAGTAATCCGGACCCTACAACACCAGGCAAAAATATTCCCTCTAAGCCTGAAGGGGAAAAGAGGTAACGCACACCTGTAAAGAAAGCGCTTAAAACGTGGTTATCTTAACTGGGCTTTTATCAAGTCAGCAAAGATGCACAGAAAAGAAGATCAGACACCAACTAAGGATAAGAAGAACAATTGGAACAAAATTGTCATCCCCTATGTAGCAGGTTTATCAGAGAAACTCAGGAGTTTTCTCCAAGCACGACATCCCAGCTTACTTCAGACCCATCCACAAACTCAGACAAAAACTGGTTCATCCCAAAGACAAAACTCCTAAACACAAACTTAACAACGTAGTGTATGATGTACAGTGCAGCGAGGAATGCCCAGACCCAGGGCTGGACTGGGACAAAAAATCAGCCTGGGCATTTTGACTAGAGACTGGTCCACCAGGTATTATAGGAAAAACCATAAAGCCTTTCAATGAAAACAAACGTCGTTGTGACAGTGATGTACACTGTCTTGTACACTGTCTCTAATATTAGGGGACTTTAATCATGTCTCGCTGGACTCCACACTGCCCACCTTCACCCAGTATGTGACCTGCCCCACCGTAGGCAATAAAACATTGTACTTAATGTATGCCAATGAAAAAGTGGCATACAGTTCATCACCTCCCCCTGCCCAGGGAAGATCCGATCGTAACTGAGTGCGTCTTGTCCCTGTGTGCAGCCCTTACTGTGCAGGGAGCCACTAATCACCCACGCAGTGCAGAGATGGTCCGCGGAGGGCATATAAATAAATAATAAAAGCAAGTAAATGACAGTATGCTCTTTCTGAAACAAACAAAAGGAGACCTTAACTTTTATGAAAATACCGCTTTACTCAGTTTAAAGTAATACCACTGTATAATAGCCTTCAAATTTAATAATGTTAACAGTATCTCAGGAATATTTTTCAAATCTCACCTTTTCCCCTTATTTTTCAGAGATTACAAGTTCATGTGTGACATTTATTTAAACCACCATGTAGCTAAAAGTAAAAACAAACACTGTAGAAGCACTTGTGGCTGTGTCCTTTGTGAACACACATTAGGGAAAATGAAAAACATTCATTTATAGAGTGTTTGATCTATAAACATGTACCACTGTGTAATCCTGTTTTTGGATGAACTGAGGCTTAAAAATATAGGCTAGAAAGCGACTGTTCATTTCAGGGATTTTGGTTCCTTATCAGCGGAGTCAGACAGCATGAATATGATGAGGCTTGTAGAGATGACAGTAGGCAAGCAGACAAGTTTCCTGAGGTTGGGCTGAATGAACCTAGAACACAGGAAGAAACCTAAACAAGCATAAGGAACTTTAGCTAAATATATTGTCACGTACAGCCAAATGACAGTAATAAAGAAGGTAAGCCGTGACCATAGAAAAAGCAAAGCAATCACTGGATTGACTGTCCAAATTGCTACACACTTTTTAAGCATCGTTCACCAACAAACTGAGTCTAACAAATCATTTTCTTTACTTTGGTAATTACAGTTATTGCCTTATGTATAAAATATAATTTTAATACCAGTGTTCATTATCTTGACATTATTTTTTTACAAAAAAAACACTAGCTTTACAGCCATCATCTCTTACATAATTCTACCACAATACTACCAAATTCTACCACATTTACATAATTGATTTTTAACCAGGTTATAGTAAAAGGCCAGGTGCCAATCTCAGAGTTAACGCCGGAGTTTAAAGTCAGTTTGTTAAAACTGCTTTGTTCTCGAAAGCAGTAAAATTAATTCATAACTTTTAATTCTGAGTTGAGATGGATTCTTCAGTTCTTGGTTTGAGAACAGATGAGGGTAAATTCATTTAACCTTTTACCTTGACTTAAGCACATAATTGTACTTCATAGCCCTCGTCAATGGAACCCAATACCAGTATTTGACAGTAACAGGTAAGCCTCAAATTTAATTTTTAAATAGACAAGACACCATGAGAACTGACATTACAATATTTTATTTTACAAAAGTCAGTGTCTTTTAGTTCAAAGTTTGTCTGGCATCTCTTGTACATCTTGAAAATAAATAAATAAATAACTAAAAAAACCCACACTCTATGCAGTGTACTATAATTGAACATAAACAACAATTTTCCAAAAGAATATTTCTAGATGAATTGTCATTTGAACTATTTCCTGGAAACTTTCTGAACACCACTTATTTTGCATGGCTTGATGCATGAATACCCTAGTTGTCTTAACTGGACTATAAATATAACTATATACACAATGAACAGTCATTTGTAAAAACACTTTTAAAATGTAAAATCTTTAAGAAGCCTGAGTGCCAGGAGCAATCCCCTTTAAGAACACTTACAATAACAACTTCATCCCAAAAGGCCACAGGTTTTAACCACAGCTTCCCAGCATCAGTTCATGTATGCAGCTACACCTTTCCAAATCCCAGGGATCCTTTTAATGCATCGTTCATAAGATCTTTGAATTGATCTTCATCTGCAACACCTCTTGGGAGATACAGGGATAAGCTGCACATTGATTTGTATGGGAAGCGCCGCATCCCTGACTCCTGATCGTAAAAGTCTATGTTGCAGGACTGTGGGAACCCCAGTGGTGGAAGTAAGTCAGCCCCAGTTATAAAGACCAGCAGCTCTTCAAATGTGTGGTCCACCTCTTGCTCTGTTAAAATACATACAAGTGTTAAATAAGGTGCAATGTGTAGATTTATAATCAGTTACACTGACTGCATAGTAGAGCAGTTGCGTTAATGACTATTTTGGAGTCAAAAACAGGTTTTTAGGCAAAACCATTATTGCAAAGCATTGTATTAAAAAAAAAAAATACTCAAAGCAATCCTGCCCTCCTAAGACAGGAAATTAATTTTGGTCCTCCAAGTCAGACCTATATGTCAAGGACTGTTTATGCAATGTGTATTTTTTTTTTAAAGTTATTCATTCTGTCCTTGCAAGAGTACATTGGCTTTCTAGTGATGTCACATTTGCGCGGGTGTTGTCATTGCACCACTCGATTACCCTAGGACACTAATATACAGGAGGTTTCGTTATAGTCAATGGAATACCTGAAGGTTCTTCTAGTTAGGCAGTGCATCTAATTAACAAATGACACAAATAACACAATTTGAAACCTGTCTTAAACACTGCAAAAATACTGGGGGCGATCGTGGCTCAAGAGTTGGGAGTTCGTCTTGTATTCGGAAGGTTGCCGGTTCGAACCCCGGCTCGGACAGTCCCGGTTGTTGTGTCCTTAGGCAAGACACTTCACCCGTTGCCTACTGGTGGTGGTCAGAGGGCCCGGTGGCGCCAGTGTCCGGCAGCCTCGCCTCTGTCAGTGCGCCCCAGGGAGTCTGTGGCTACAATGTAGCTGCCATCACCATTGTGTGAATGGGAGAACGACTGACTCTAGTCCTTAGGGACTAGTAAAGCGCTATACAAATACAGGCCATTTACCATTTACTTAATTCTCAGATGTGCTAATACAATTGAATCTTAAATTTTACCATATTTTAAATACAAGTATGTAATATAACTATTTAATATTTTAGTGTTAGGAGATGTTTTCGGTCATGTAATAAAAATAATGTTTTACCAGAAATCACAATGAAAATCAAATTACATCCTATCAGTCTAAACAAGATCTGGTAGAGATGACAGAGGATAAAAGAAATAATCTTCAAAAAATATTTGTTGTAGGTGGTTTCCTTTCAAATACCTCACCTAAAAGGTAAAATAGTCAAAAACTTCCTCATATGCTCTAAGAAGGGGTGGATTTTGCAAAGTTCTAAGGTTTTATTGCACCCAAGTGTTGTTTCGATTTAGTTGTCTGTATTTTGTATTGTGGACACTGTATTTAACATGAAATGCCTGAAGCAATTCAAACAGAAACAAGACATGTGTTGTATTCTATGTACTCACCCTGAATGGCCATAAGCCACCATTCCCACTGAAAGATGGTGGCTTTTTCACGTCTGTCACTTCCAGCTGGACTCCATCCAATGGTGAAGAGATCCTGGAAGCTGTTTCTTGTAAGTTTATTTCCTGCAATTGTAAATACAGGAAGGAACTGCTTCCAGCATCTCTTCACCATTTGCCAGAACCGACCACACGAGTCCATACTGGCAACAAACTGCTGAATCATGCTGGCAACCCTGTTGACCACAGATTGTACTCTCAATTCATACAACATAGCAAAATTGTGAAACAAAACAAAAAGTTTTGTCAAAACAAAAAGTTTTCTTTTGTCAATTTAAACACCACCTTAACTGCAATACAGATATCAACTCAGCAGATTGATGATTTGTTTAAGTGTTAACTATTAGGGGGGAACACAATGGGAAGACGAGCCCTGACCAGGAAACTACTTTGGAATTTTCTAGCAAATTCTCACCTGTGAAATGCAAAATGAGATACAATCTTGCCCCTTATCCTCTTAACATCAAGTAGTGTGGCAGTGTAGATGTCAGGGATACCACAGCCTGCAATCCAGTCCCCAAGGTGACTTTTCAAGTCTGCCAGGTCTTCTAGGGTGCTGAAGTTGGAAACCTTGAAAATCAGGCACCTCCATAAATACATACGTTTAAAGCATTCACTAAGTGCACTTACATTTTGAGACGTTCCACTTATGAGTTAAGCTATGCATCGTTTCATTGAATTTAATTACACCTCAGCATGCACACAGCTTTACCTTTTCTATGTTCTGTTTGATGTCTTCGTCCATGAAGACCTCTACATCGAAGTCATCAAGAGATGTCTTCTGGCCACACATCATACAGAACAGGTGTCTGTTGATACACCGTGGCCCTGGCCCATTGTGTGCTATCGACCAAGCAATCAGTTTACCAGCCGTATAAAACTTGTTGCTTGACAGCAACTGCTGGCTATAGCTGAACAACAGACTGCCAGGCTTCCCCTCAAAAATCCCTAGGGAATTCTGAGTTTCGACCATAAGTAAGCTGCAGGAAAAGATAGTAAAAAATAAAAAAAATTGAGTCAAATTGTGATTTCATCTTTGCAACAACAAAAAACACATTCACACATTCTATTATTGTGTGGGAGAGATGGGAATGGGTTACCGAAAAAATTCCTGCCTTGGGCCTCCATAATCATCGGCCATTTCACCAACAAATTCAATATTTGGCAATTTATGCCAGGCAAAATATGACTTAGAAAGTGCCATGCAGGCACTATGTAGGATTTTCCTTCGTCTGGCTATTATTGTACAATAATTGCTGGTGTCAAGATGTGTGTCCTGGAAATCTTTCAACACAGTCGCAAGGTCCATCTCGTCCTGAAGAAAAGGGGGGGGGGGGAGAGAAAGGTCATGACTACATGAAACACATACACAGCAGTTCTGGCAGTGTTGTTCATGAGACATACATGTGAATCATTTCGTTCAGGGGAAGCCAGGACAGCCTCATCCAGGTCTGATACTTCTGACTCTGCAGAGTCGATGTAAAACTCTTCCCTAAACAGAACAAATGCATTTGATTTTTTTAATATCATGTGTACATACTGAAATGGAATGACTCATATGATAAAAGAATCTGATTTCACATTCTTTTACTGTATAGATACAGGCACTTAAAATGGCCATGTGGTCCTTGATTGCATCTGTTGGAGCCCTTTGTCTTTTAACAAATTTCAAAATATTAAAATATAAAGTTTGTTGTTAGTTTACTTCTATTTTTGGGCTAATCATTTTTTATTTGTAGGTTAATGCTCATTCCATTGTTTTGTTGTTTATCTTATCAAGTCAGCCAGGAAGAATTTCAGGGCTATTTTTGATAACTTAAGAGACTGGTATAAGACCAGCATGCACTGAGATGGGCCTTTTGTTTTGTTTTGTTTTTAATTCGAGAGACAAGCAGCATGAAGCAACAAAAATGGATCTTGTTATTGGTTGCCAAAATGGATCAATAAACTATACAATGCAACTTTCAAGTTTTGACAGTGCAGTTTTCCCTGCGCACAAAAGATTATCACAGGGCAGCAGTGTCTTCTTTTCCTTTTTTTGTGAAACATAAGGAACTGCCACTACAGGGCCCATTTACTGGGAATAGTTTGGGTGATTTGTAGTTCCAAGTGTCTGAATGGTCAGGCTGACTAAAGTGTTATCGATGCATTTTCAGCAATTAAAAATACCAATATCATGACATCAACAAATCAGAAAAACATGAAAAAGCAAAACAGAAACCGAATGAGGCAATTAAACCATTGGTCTATATTCAGGGCACATAAATGTTATCAGTTCAATACATGCAACCTTTAAAATTTTAATATTCGCTGGTCTCACCCCGTATATTGTACTAATTGAGTGTCTATTTACCTATGGTGTGTGCTTTATAAGTTCCAGTTTACACTTAAGTTTTGGCATGTTATTCAACAACTACCACTTGCCTGTTAACCTCTGGTTCCTGGAGACCATGCCTACTAGAATGAGCTGTATGGTTTTCATGCAGACCACTGCAAAGGAATAGCAGAAATATTTCATAGCAGGAAGAGGACCCCAATGCAGATATTTATTGATCTAGACTACACGAAATGATCCAAGTTATAATAATGATAGAATTAGTTTGTACAACAGTTGTTTTACCAAAAAATAAAATAAAATTGTGCAATAGTTTAAGATTAAAATTCCAACTCATAAACAAACAGAGTGCCATTTACCTGATAACCTCTGGCTCCTGTACATTGTGCCTGCCATGGTCAGGTGTCTCGGTGTCATGCAGCACACTGCAATATGGTAAATATTGATGATGAGAGGGTGTAATGCATTTACAGTGCTACAGTCCAAAGGCAGTTGTCAAACACTTACATTGTCATTTCAGACTGCACAACTTCTCCACCAGTTGAGTCCTCATTGGCTTCTGTAATCTAAAACACCAGAGTATTAAAATATAAAAGAAATGGAACAACAAATGACAAACAAGAACAGAGGACAAGTCAAAGACAAGAACCAAAACAGCCACACCTAAAATGAATGAAAGCATAACCACAAAAGATCAGTCTTTGGGTAGGTATAACTTAGGATAACTGAGGGGGGAAAATAAATAAATAAATAAATAAATAAATGAATAAAGCAAAGGTTAAGGACATTAACAAAAGACAATGAAAAAGCCAAAACCCAGGAAACTGGGATTACAAGAACAAAATGACCCTAACCCTAAAATACTGTTAGACCACAGTTCAAGCTTGCTCTACTGCATTTCTGTTATTAACAGTGAATCAACTGAGGGGGAATTATTTAAGCATAGCCATCTGGCATAGTGATCAGATGAATGTCTCAAATCCTTTTGGGAAAATCACAGCATTTATTATTCTGAGCAGTAACATGTTAAAGATGTCTTATACAATACTAGGTTGACTGGAGCGCCACTGAGTTACAGTAATAGTGACAATTATGCCATATCAGCCACCCGAGTGGAACATTTGAATACCTTTGGACGGACATAAAGATTGGAGCGACCCAGTAGGTTTCTTGCTCTAATTTCTTGGGGCGTCTCCTCTTCAAGAGGAAGAATGAGCCGCTGTCCATTCACTTTGCATAGATCGAACTGCAAAGGTATGTCTGCAATATTGTCCCGTAGTGCCTGCCTGAATTCAGTTGCATTTAGGTTTACAGGAACGACCACTCGAGTAGCAGGAGTGGCATCTGTAATCAAATTTAAACCAAATTAGCTTTCCCTAAAAACGGAAAAGGGTAAATTGTCACATTGTAGTGTCTCAACATCAACTTATTGGTGCAAGGAAATAAAGATTACAAAGGTGCTAAAAATCTAATGCCAAATTCTACAATTTGTAAACAACTGACACCATGATGTAATTCTCTTTTTTCAAACCCATCACTCCAAATAATTAATATTAATATAAATATTGATTACCCCTATGGGATCGGTAGTGTGTCAGTGTCGGATTCCTTAGTTCTGACACCTTAAACGTTAACTGGCGATGTCTGGTTCTCCCGCCTCTTGGTCTGCGCACTGGTCCACCTCCGTGCTGTTGGCGGAAAACTCCAAAGCTATCATTAGACCATGAGATAATTTAAGTCAAACTAATGACACAGAGACCCCCCCCCCCCCCCCCCAAGAAAAAAAACGAAAAGAAAAAAAAAACCACCCAACACACTTAGAGTAAGGAATGAGTGTTCAACACATCGGTGTTTATTGCATGCATTTTTCGATTGTCTCGCAAATTAAATGCTCCCTGAAACTATGGGATATGCTACATTTATAAACTAAAATCTTTATGCATAAATGCACATAACAGGGATTAAAATGACTGTCATTTGAAGTCGTCGATCTAGGATAGATATTTATGATTACAGAATTTGTTGTTAAATGCTGTCGATTGAATTGTAACAGATAATTAGTAAACGAGCCATTTATTATTTAAAAATGTTAAAGTTATTTCGTTTTGCAAGAACAAAGAAGGCGCAAAGCTAAAAGCTTGCCAATAGAGTAACCACCACCAAAGCATTTCACCTTTGTAGAAGAGATGTCCCCTCTTCACTGTCATCTTGATTCAGTAGCCGGTTAAATTGGGCATTCATTCTGTCTCTGATATCAGTGAGTCTCCGTCGAAATGCAGCGCTCCGTTCAGACATGACTGTCCACAAAAAGTCCGCCAAAAGGCTGGGCATATATATATATATATATATATATATATATATATATATATATATATAGCATCCCGAAAATTCAAAGTACGGCGGGAGAAGGTACATTGTTTGTGATTGGATCAGCAAGACTGAAAGTTGTGGGGTTTTTTTAATCCACCCCTTACCACAACCTGTGATCAGAATTTGTGGTAACCAATCACAGTCAACCTCATTTTTATGTTGTCTCAATCAAGCTATGTGCAACAACCTACATACAGGTGAATGGATACGAAATCTCTGCACCAACAAAAAACACCGTAAGTACCCTAGTTAATCTCAATTACTGTTCGACTTTGCTAACTAAAAGCTAAGCGATGATTCAGAAACATTGCTTTGTCCTTTTAAGCGCATGTTACATGTTAGCTTTGTAATAAGCGAAAAAAAAAAAGTCATGCTAACCTTGGTCCGTTAGGAATGTTGCCAACATGCCATTTTAGGTGAGGCATGTTAATAAGGTCTTTAATATGGTACTCCGTTTAGCCACTTTATATTATTTAAAATACGGTTTTATAACGGGGCAGCACGGTGGCACAGTGGTTAGCACTGTTGCCGCACAACAAGAAGGTCCTGAGTTCAATTCCACCATCAGGCCGGGGTCTTTCTGTGTGGAGTTTGCATGTTCTCCCCGTGTTTGCGTGGGTTCTCTCCGGGTACCACCGTCCAAAGACATGCAGCTTGTGGGGATAGGTTAATTGATTAATCCAAATTGTCACTAGGTGTGAATGTGTGAGTGAGTGTGAATGGTTGTCTGTCCCTGTGTGTTGGCCCTGCGACAGACTGGCGACCTGTCCAGGGTGTACCCCGCCTTTCGCCCTATGACAGCTGGGATAGGCTCCAGCGACCCTGAAAAGGATAAGCGAATGGATGGATGGACGGTTTTATAACACTTGTTACATTAGCCGGATTAGGCTAAACGGTACTGCACTGCCATCCCAGATAGCAAGACGATGTTGATTCTATAAAGTACCGGAGAAAGTAGATTGAATGTTCTTTTGTTATCACTGATTTATGGTCTAGTTACAGTTCACCAGCTATGTCGACGTGCAATTTATGTATATCTGACCGGGAAATTAAAGCAGCGATCACTTGGACTGTTCCGTATCACCCCTCTTACAGTGGTACATCCCTCCAGGTAACCATTCACAAGTCTTGTACAGTAGAGCGGGAATTACTCTCAGCGGAATTGAGAGGAGAAAGTGGATGCAAGCTACCGTTAAACTTGACTGAAGAAGAAGAGAGGAGAAAGCATATAAGTTCATGCACTTCACTGGCCTGCACCACGATTAGTATAAGGTAAGAATGAATGAATTATATTCTATTCTTTATTTATAGGTTGTTTACAGTACAGTAAAAAAAAAAAAAAAACTCGTTAATATACAGTTTCGGACAAAATGTGTAAGCCCGAAATTGTGTCTACTTTCATCTTATAGTCCGGCAACAAATAAATTGCACTGCGAACGCAGTCCATCAACAAAGAAAACATTTTCGTTTCATACTTTTCCACTAAGCTAAGGCTTCGAGGGTTCCTTTGTTAGCCTTGTCGTCGCCTCGGCCACCATTGACCCAGACTGTAGCTCTGTGGTTGCTTTTTTTGCATAGTACTAAAAAAATGTAAATCTGTGATAAATGGTAGGTAAACGTAAAGGTAACTGCATAAATGTGTTCAATGACTTTGTTACTTTTGATGATTGGAAAGCACCCGCTTCAGTTCGCACACGAAAACTTTAGACTCAGTTCGATTGCTCACGCGGCATGCCCACGTGACTTTACTTCGCAAGCTCACCGGAAAAATCAATGCGCAATTATGTGAGGTAAAAACTATAACTTTAATCTCAGCCAAACCCATTTACTCAGGAACAAATACAATAGTTTAAAAAGCCAAACAATAACATTTTTAAGTTATCTAAGTGACTTATATATATTTAACCTGAGTAGCGAAAGACGGCGGTGGGTTTGAAAACAATTTGCCAGGAGTCCGGTGTTCTCACGGCTCTAGCACTCGCATCCCCAGGCTTCTACCTTTCTACCTATAAAACCCGGAGAGCAGCCAAATGGCTGGTAGGCTTTTAGCTAAACTTTAGCTTCAGCCAAGTGGAAGCTTAATTGGCTTGTCATTCATATGTATATTAGGTTGTTACCTGGGAATTCTGGAGGGAGGGGAGTGGGGGTGTGTGATTGAGGGGGTGGGGGAGCTGCTAAAAGCTGTGCACTTCCTTTTGTGTTTCATCTTGATGCATTCTCAATCATCCAGGGAAATAAATCTCCAAAAGTCACCAACTTGGAGTGTTTCAGTTTGCCATCTTAGGGAGAAATCAACACACATGGGTGTATGTCCTTTGTTGCTGAGATTTATTGATAAAAACAGTACAAAAAACCAACCATTTTTACACATATTTACAAATAATAATAAAAAGTGAGTGAGTACATTTCAACATTTTCAGCAATCACTCACAATCCTGGCACTGCCATGGTATCTGTAGTCTGCATTTACCACATGTGTATCTGTTGCAGTGATATTTGAGGTTTACACAGCTACATTTCATCCTGAAAATATGTTAAATGTTTATTTTGTGACCCAGAAAGAATAATCAGAGTAATATTAAAACTAACTAGCTGCCGCCATTGTTGGAAACTGAGCAGGGCTGCGCTATGAATTCTGGGACAGAGCTACTACTTCTTCGGGGTTTAACGGCAGCTGGCATCCTTGTACATGCAGTGCTGCCATCTTCTGTTTCAGTCCATTATTACACTCTTAAATCCACAACGAGTAAAGAAATGAATAAAGAACAGTATATGCAGAAAATAAATAATAAAGTTAAAAGACAGCATGGTCTTCATGAACCCAGGGTACAATACAAAAATGTCGTTTTATTTAAGTGAACAAAACAATGTAGACCATGTTCATTTTGTTAATAAGTTGGAAAAAAAAACTAATGACAGCATTTAAAATAAACAAAGATAAATAACATAGATGGGAACATTTGACAATGGAATTGGAACATTATCAAAAATGATTTTTCAGATATGCAGAGTAGAAGATGCAGAGATTCAAATTTTTAACTTGGGTGTGTGTTTGAAATATGAAAATATTGGTTGACATCATTGACATACTGTTATTAAAGATAGGAATATGTATGAAACGTAGATTCAAAAGCTCTATTAACAGAACTATAACCTGTTAGAATCTGACATTTATTTCAGATGCATTCTGTAACTGTTCACAGTCCCAATACTTAGTGATGACAGAGTGTTTCCAAAAGTGCTCAGTCACAATTTTCAGAAGACTAATATGAAATTTTTTGATTTATTTAAATATATAAACCTGTTGAAGGTAATAATTTAATTTTTTGTCTTTGTGGGATCACAGTACAAAGTATGGCCTGGAGGATTTTCATCTCAAGGTGCAAGAACATTCTTAATGACTGTACACGGCGGCTGCTGATGGACGATGTTGGGCCAGATGTGCTACAGTTAGCGTTAAGGAGGTATGATCAAAGCATGATGGAAAACATTTAACATTTTAACTTGCATAAAATGTTTAAGGGGAATATGGCCTGAAAATATAACATGAATTAAGAAGTAATTTTTTGATATCTTTGAGGTTGGAGACAATGCAGAGAAGCCTTCGGTGGGCAAGAGGAAGACTGATCAGTGTAACTGCAGCAGATCAACTTCTGCGTGACTTGGCTGAATTGATTCAGGAGGTCGAACTGTCTACTCAGCATGGCCAACAAGGTAAGCACATATTGTGTCGATTCCTTGACTCATCAAAAGTGTGAAATAAATTATGACTCTGTCTTAACCCTTTTTTCCAAATACACCAAACGCTTATATATTTTCAGGCTCTTTTGGATACCAGGCACCAGTGGTTTTCAACAGAGGTAGAGGCAGATCCCTTTACCTTATCACTCGGGAACAGCTTTCATTCCTGAAGTCATGTGGATTCACTGCACCTCAGATGGCTGATATTTCGAATGTTTCACTTCGTACAATTCGAAGACGTCTGCGGTCAGTGACTTTTGAAACCAGTGTGACTTTCAGTTCTTTTGTGACACACACCCACTGTTTATTCAAATTAAATGGTATTGTGAAATTGTAAAAATTAGTATATTTGAATGTGCACTAACTAGTCAAGTAATGATGTATGTTGTTATGGCAGTGATAAAATACTCATGTTTTTTTTGTCTGATTTCAGACAGTATCATTTCACCCGTGCATCAATGTATGCGGAACTGACTGACAGTGCGCTGGATGAACATGTGCAGGACATTGTCGCTGGCAATGAACAAATTGGTCCTGAGGCTGTCAGAGCCTCCCTGCGAGTACGTGGACTACAGCGAAGGAGGGTTCGAGCAAGCATGCTACGGATAAATCCTGGAGCAGCTGCCATAAGAGCAGTTTTGCGGAGACCAGAACGAAGAACATATCAGGTTGCAGGTCCAAACTTATTGTGGCACATTGATGGAAATCACAAGCTGATAAGGTAACCAACCACACTGATTTGTTGAACACCTATTTTGACCAAAGTGAAATTCAGCATTACATCAAATATAATTGTTGAACAGTAAGACACGTCCAATAGAGCCAGGCCCTGGGATGGGCAGTCCTCTAACACAACTGGTTATGTTTAAAGGGGAAGATCAGAGAACACAGAGAGCGCAAGCAACGTACAGAGAAAAATTCAAACTTGACATGCAATAGTGCCATGTAAATCAATTAAGACTGTGTTTTCCATTGTTTCAATAACAAAGCAGAAATAATATTTTTCTTCTTATGGACCACGGTTTTAGGTGGAGGATAGTCATTCATGGGGCTATTGATGGATACAGTCGTCTTGTGGTCTTCCTTCATGCCTCAAACAACAACCGTAGCAGCACTGTTTTATCAAGTTTCATCAGAGCCGTGGTATCCTATGGTGTACCCTCGAGGGTCCGGACAGACAGAGGAGGGGAAAACAATGCTGTCTGCCTGATGATGAACATTTTCAGAGGCTTTGATCGTGGAAGTGCCCTAAGAGGAAGGAGTACCCATAATCAGAGAATTGAGAGGCTCTGGGGTGATCTGTGGCGAGGAATGACCAATGTGTACTGTGATTTATTTCACCACCTGGAGGAGGAAGGCATCATTGACATTGACAATGAAATGCACCTTTGGGCTCTCCATTACATCTATCTCCCAAGGATCAACAGAGATTTGAAAGACTTCACTCAACAGTGGAACAATCATGGCTTGCGGACAGAGAGACACTTGAGCCCATTACAGATTTTTGTCCGAGGCAGCCTCCAGCAACAGGGCCGAGCCTCAACTGCCATGCAGGACATCTTTCAGACCAGAGCAGCTGCTGCTGATGGGACTATTGGTGGGACAGCTGATGGTAGTGTGACAGCCACTGAGAGTGAGACGACTGCTGCTCAGGGCTCAGGTGCAGATTCTGGTGGTGGTGGTGGTGGTGGTGCTCATGGTACAGATGAGCTGGGATTGCTGGTTGACTGGCCTGAGAGGATTACTGCGCCAGACATTGAATTTACTCTGGACAGAACGGTGATGGAGCAAGTGGTAGAACTATTTAATCCACTAAGTGGCACCAGAGGGAGTCATGGTATTGAACTCATATCTGGCTTAATATACTTTCTGGACTCCACATATCACTGAGACAGGCGTGTCACAAATTTAGAGGAGAAATAGTTTGCTGCTTTATAAGAAAGCCCTCCGCAAAGCCAGAACATCTTACTATTCATCACTGATTGAAGAAAATAAGAACAACCCCAGGTTTCTCTTCAGCACTGTAGCCAGGCTGACAAAAAGTCAGAGCTCTTTTGAGCCAACAATCCCTTTAACATTAACTAGTAATGACTACATGAACTTCTTCACAAATAAAATTTTTATCATTAGAGAAAAAATTACCAGTAATCATCCCACAGATGTAATATTATCTACAGCTACTCTTAGTACCATTGATGTTAAGTTAGACTCTTTTTCTCTAATTGATCTTTCTGAGTTAACTTCAATAATTACTTCCTCCAAACCATCAACGTGTCTTTTAGACCCCATTCCTACAAAACTGCTCAAAGAAGTCCTGGCATTAATTAATTCTTCGATCTTAAATATGATCAACCTATCTCTAATGATCGGCTATGTACCACAGGCCTTCAAGCTAGCTGTAGTTAAACCTTTAGTCAAAAAGCCATCTGTAGACCCAGCAGTCTTAGCTAATTATAGGCCAATCTCCAACCTTCCTTTCATATCAAAAATCCTTGAAAGAGTAGTTGTCAAACAGCTAACAGATCATCTGCAGAGGAATGGCTTATTTGAAGAGTTTCAGTCAGGTTTCAGAGCTCATCACAGCACAGAAACAGCTTTAGTGAAGGTTACAAATGATCTTCTTGTGGCCTCTGACAGTGGACTCATCTCTGTGCTTGTCCTGCTAGACCTTAGTGCAGCATTCGATACTGTCGACCATAATATCCTATTAGAGCGATTAGAACATGCTGTAGGTATTACAGGTAGTGCACTGCAGTGGTTTGTATCATATCTATCTAATAGACTCCAATTTGTTCATGTAAATGGAGAGTCCTCTTCACACACTGAGGTTAATTATGGAGTTCCACAGGGTTCAGTGCTAGGACCAATTCTGTTTACATTATACATGCTTCCCTTAGGCAGCATCATTAGAAGACATAGCATACATTTTCACTGCTATGCAGATGACACCCAGCTCTATCTGTCCATGAAGCCAGATAACACACACCAATTAGTTAAACTGCAGGAATGTCTTAAAGACATAAAGACCTGGATGGCCGCTAACTTTCTGCTTCTTAATTCAGCTAAAACTGAGGTTATTGTACTCGGCCCTGAAAAGCCTAGAAATATGGTATCTAACCAGATTCTTACTCTGGATGGCATTACCTTGGCCTCCAGTAACGCTGTGAGGAACCTTGGAGTCATTTTTGACCAGGACATGTCCTTCAATGCACATATTAAACAAATATGTAAGACTGCGTTCTTCCATTTGCGCAACATCTCTAAAATTAGAAATATCCTGTCTCAGAGTGACGCTGAAAAACTAGTTCATGAATTTATTACTTCCAGGCTGGACGACTGTAATTCATTATTATCAGGATGTCCAAAAAACTCACTGAAAAGCCTTCAGCTAATCCAAAATGCTGCAGCAAGAGTACTGACAGGGACTAGAAAGAGAGAGCATATTTCTCCTGTTTTGGCTTCCCTTCATTGGCTTCCTGTTAAATCCAGAATTGAATTCAAAATCCTGCTCCTCACATACAAGGTCTTAAATAATCAGGCCCCATCTTATCTTAATGACCTTGTAGTACCATATCACCCTATTAGAGCACTTCGCTCTCGCTCTGCAGGCCTACTTGTTGTTCCTAGAGTATTTAAAAGTAGAATGGGAGGGAGAGCCTTCAGTTTTCAGGCCTCTCTTCTGTGGAACCAGCTTCCAGTTTGGATTCAGGAGACAGACACTATCTCTACTTTTAAGATTAGGCTTAAAACTTTCCTTTTTGCTAAAGCATATAGTTAGGGCTGGACCAGGTGACCCTGAATCCTCCCTTAGTTATGCTGCAATAGACGTAGGCTGCCGGGGGATTCCCATGATGCATTGAGTTTTTCCTTTCCAGTCACCTTTCCGCCACTCGGATGGCACCCTGAACGCACCATCCGAGTGGCGGAAAAAGCGGCGTTTGTTGGAACTGAACGCCGGTTTTTTCAGCGTTTTGAATGATTGAACGGCGTTTTTTACGCCATTTCTTAACCAAACGGGTTAGAAAAGTGGCGATTTTTGGCACTAATGGCTTACCATAGTTTGCATCGTCAAAACGCGTGAAACGCGCGTCAGTCTAGCGCGTCTGGCACGTTTGACTCGCGAAAAAAACCACGCGCGTTAGTTTTTGTGTTGCATTTTGTGCATACGCGCGTTTCGCAAGTACCACTCGAGTTGGAAAAATCTGAACTCCAGCGTCAAATCGCGCCGCGACAACCAATCAGCAGCCTGGTGACGTGGTTGTGACCTAGGTCAAAGAGGCAGATCCAGCCAAAGCCCTTCATTCTTCAATGGAGGGAAGGCTAATCAAAGCTGTAGCAAACAACCCGGAGCTGTACGACACCAGCTGCTTTCTGTACCGAGACAGGAATATAAAGGACCGAGCTTGGAGGAAGATATGTGAAGAGATCGGGCAACCTGGTAAGTTCATTCATTTGTCTTTTTTACATTTTTGACTGACCCGGGGAAGCCGCACAAAAGCTAGCAAGCCACCACTATTTTCCCACTGACGTACAAATACCGTTCTGCTTTTATGCATGTTGTCATATAGGAATATATTTTGTTCATTAATAAACAGCGCACAGTAGTCCCGCTCATCCGCCACTGCTTCGCTGTTTTGCTGATTTTTTATTGCACCGTACAGCATTGCATTCTGCAGCCTAATTGACAAATCTCCTCCGTGTCGTGTCTCCTGCGCTTGCCCAATTTATCATGTTTGGTTTTAATAACCATCATGTCCAATAGAAAAAACAGCACAAAAACACCCATAACTATGACCCTCATTCGGAAATAGACACCTGCACCGGCGCACGAAAGTGGCAGGCAGATGAAGACAAAACGCGGCATAATAATACTTTTACGTTTTGCAATCTACAAAGGTTTGCACTTTGAGAATCAGTTGTGAGAACTGTGACTAATGTTCGTGTGTGTGTGGAAAAAAGTGTATAAAGTGAAGTGTGTGGCGAGGGGCTAGTTATTCTGAGAACCCCTGATGCAGTAAATGAGGGACCACTGTATATACTTTCTCTAATTATATTCAACCTGTTAACATTTAATACTGTATTGATAGAACCAACTGATTCTGCAGCAGAGCATCCCCTGTTGTTTCTCATGGCTCCCCAGTCCCTGAGCTCCTGCTGCTGCACCCACAGGTAGTCAATTGTAGCATCAGATGTACAGCACGCACTGATAGCTTTGTACTCGGTGGGATTCCCTTGTGATCACCTTTACTAAATATCCACAACAAAACTGATTATATCCTGGTTTTTTTTGGTTTTTTGATGTTGAAATTAAAATCTAGTAGCAGCCTTCTCATTTCTTTGTGTTTTGTGCTGTGTTTTACAGGCCCACAGAGGAGGACGGCTCTGAGACAGATGAGGGACGGGTCCCAGGACGGTCCATCGGCGGTGGAGCTGGCCATCCTGGTGAAGAGGCCACACCAGTCTCCAATGGAGCATTTCCTCCTCAGCCTTGTTCCTGCTCTGGAGAGCAGCTGGGTCCTTTTTATTCCTGTCTCTCTGTAAATACTTATATTTTATATATTTATGTTTAATGTTTTTCTGTTTGAGAATTTTAATATTATTTCAAATAAATTTTTATAATGACTAATGTCTCAGTTCTACTACACAGCAAATGTTGGCACACGACTTGACACATGTACAATTTATTTCTTATTATACTAATGACAAAATACACTAATACAGTGGGATGCAAAAGTTTGGGCAACCTTGTTAATAGCCATTATTTTCCTTTATAATGGCTATTATTGTTGGTTGTTACAATAAAAAATGTCAGTTAAATATCATACAGGAGACACACACAGTGATATTTGAGAAGTGAAAAGAAGTTTACTGGATTTACAAAAAGTGTGCAATAATTTTTTAAACAAAATCAAGCAGGTGCATAAATTTGGGCACCACAAAAAAAGAATTGAAATAAACATTTAGTGTATATCAATGTGTGTGTCTCCTATATGATATATGGGGTGCCTTTGTCTGGACGTGCTTCCCATCCAGAGCTGCACAGCACAGAGGAAAGTTCCAGCGCTCCTGGAATCCCTCTGTGATGGACCGCCAGTCTCCAGGTGAAGGCACAGCCATGAAGTCGTCCACTAGACAGTCCCAGATGGCCGCCGCTACCTGTGGGGTGATCTGGCTCACCGTGGACACACCGACTCTGAAACTGAACGCGATGGTCCTGAAGGAGTCCCTGGTGGCAAGGAACCTGGACAAAATTGTTTAAAATTAGTATTATGTGTACTGCAGTTACAAAATACATTATTCAAATTCCAAAATACTTTTGTGATGTCAGATTTAAATTACAAATCATCAAATTTATAAAAAAAAACATTTTGCAATTATAAGGATAATTACATAATATATATTAGATATAAAACAGTCAGTTGTGTTTTGTTTTAACTTTAACATATCATAATGTGATTTGACTTTCACCCCTACAGTGAGCCAATCACTCATAATTCCTAAACATGTCAATCAGGTAGGGATGAAGTAAGACATTAATAGAAATAAAGAGTTGTATGTTGACATGTAGCCCTTTCCTTGCTTATATCATTGTTAATATTTTTGAAAAATTAACCTGTGATAAGACAGCATATCAAGATAGAATATGCTAGATAGAACCATATAACTAAAGATGAACCAAACTGTTCACAGTTTTATCAAACTCTCAGTTTAAAGAAAGGCTGGTGACCCCTGTTATAGAGTCTGACAGCTGCAGGGATTATATACAAATATTCAACTATACCAGAATTAAATCAGGTCTAAATAAAAAGGAGTGAGTATCACTACAAAGATTAACCCACAGTGGTCCTCGTACCAGTTTGATATCAGCAAACACTGAGAGCATATATTGATATGACACCACAGCCATGCTATCATTGCAAACACTGATAACAGCATAAATTGAATTAAATTGGGACTTGATGAGACCTTTCGAGTATCACTAGAAATATTATAAACAGTCGTCTCCATACCACAGTTTGCTATCAGTAAACACCAACGGCATTCATTGATAGCATACCACATCCATGTTAGCAGTCTATAAACGATAGTTTAGCATATATTAGCACAGGTATCAATAAAGGACTACCGTATTAAACACTTTTACTAACCTCAGGCAGATGGACAGGCGCTCTGCAGGTGGGATTGAGCGCCTGTAGTTGGTGTCTAGCCGGGCGATGCTTGGATCAACGCGGGACAGCAGGTCCTCAAACTGGGCGAGGGAAAGACGGCAATATCGCTGAAATGAACGTCATCCAGGCGCAGCTCCTGGAGCAAGTGGTGTGACAAGGGATTTCTTAAAATCACCCTGTAATTCTTCAGCTAAGACACCTGAGTTAGAAAACACAAACACTGCAGTCGTCTTTACACGCGTGGGCAGTGACGCACACTCTGCGATCTGTGTCTGCGTCTGCCTGTGTACTTTATTTATACATGTCTGTATGTCTGTGTGTGTGTGTGTACAAAAATAACAACGTCACTCAGAGCAACAGGTTCTTCCCCTTTTCTACATCTGCATGTTCTCAGAAAGAGCTGCGATTTTTCTTCTCTACAGCTAACTGTTCTCTGAAAACAGGAAGTGGTTTAGTAGCTGAATAAGTTCATCACAAAAGTTATTTGGTGAAAAGTCACATAGATATGTAGATTACTTAGTAAACAGAAAAAGCACATTTCATGAAGCTGATCAAATTATATAAAAAAAAATACTTTGACATGGTGAAACTCACCAAACTGCTCACACTTCAGGAGGACCTGATGGATCCAGGTATGGCGAGGACGTCCTTAACGCCGCTGCTCTGCTCTCCACAGTAAATAGAGCAGGGAGACTCTCTCTTCAAACGCTAGCTCGACAGCTGCCATCTAGCAAAGATACCGGTCTGGCACAACTTCCTCCCACATCCCTCCACATTTCCGGTTCACGCGCGTCAAAATATGCAATTTTGAGGCGCGATGGATTTTTCTTGGACACGCGTCGAGGTGCGAATATGCACGCGTCAAATTAGGGGCGTTTGGGGCGTTTTCGCTCGCGTCTATCGCGTTCGGTGTGAACACACCGTAAGAGGTCTGTGGGTCTCTTGTAAAAGGACAACATCTGCCTGTAGTTTTTTGAGTTGGTAAAATATTTTTAACCTCTTTTCTCTGGAGCCAGCTCCATTTATATTCCATGTAACGAACCTTAGTGCACCCATAGATGTCTGTGTATAACTAGGGGTGTATGCTGTGTGCGTCGCTTAGACAGGTGGAGAAAATACATCACTTGTTCATAAATAAAGAGAAGGAGAGAGAGAAAGAATGTGTGGCGAGAAATCACACTTAAGAGTCGCCCGTCCAGCTTCAAGCCAAGTTAGCTGGTGGGTCCGAGGAGCCCACCCAGCACCACGCCTCATCTGCTGGGGGTCCTGGAGGACCCAGCCAGCACATCCTCATGTCAACTGACGGTCCGGGGAAGTCTGTTCAGCCGTCACCTGCTGAATCATCCCCCGCGACTTCTACACCGTCACCTGCAGCATTCACATCACCGCCTGCAGCCTCACCGCCTGCTGCATCCACATCACCGCCTGCTGCATCCACATCGTTGCCTGCAGCATCATTGCCTGCAGCCCTGCAGCATGGCCACTGTCAGGTTCCGCAGCCGCCACGCTGCCGTCAGGTTTCGCAGCAGTGTCTTCATCTATGCCTGCAGCGTCAGCCTCATCCACACCTGGTCCTGCCTTGTCAGCTTCATCCACGCCTGGCCCAGCCTCTGTGTCTTTATCCACGCCTGGTCCTGCCTCGGTTGCTTCAGCCTCGTCTGGTCCTGCCTCGTCTGCTTCAGCCTCATCTGCTTCAGCCTCATCTGCTTCAGCCTCGTCTGCTTCAGCCTCGTCTGCTTCAGCCTCGTCTGCTTATGCCTCGTCTGGCCCTGCCTTGTCTGGTCCTGCCTCATCTGCTCCTGCGGTTGCCACACCGTCATTGGACCCAGGTCGTCCTGTTCCACTTCGCCTCTGCCAGCCGCTTTCCAGGCCTCTAGTTGGGCATTATGGCCATCAAGGCCGGCCTCCGGAGAGAGTTCGTCGCCACCGCTGGCTTCACTGCCGGCCTCCGCACCTGCTCAGTGGCCACCACTGCCTTCCAAGTGGCCGGCCTCCTGATAGGTTTTGTCTGCGCCGTTGCTGTGTGCACGGTCGGCCCCCAGAACTGTTTGCCCGTCGCCGCCGTTGCTGTCCGCACAGCCGGCCCCCTGAACTGTTTTTTGCACTGTGCTGTCGACCTCCGGGTTGACCCCCTGAACTTTTCATGGACTCTTGTTGAGCTCTAGTTTGGTTTTTTTGTTAATCTCTTTTCCTGTGTTCTGGACTCTTGTGCTTCTTTTTTTTTTGTTTGTTGTCTTGTCTCGTTAATTACTCCCAGCTGTGTCCACCACCTGTGTGTAATCCCCCTGTGTTTCTCTGTGTGTATTTAAGTTGTGTCTTC
The DNA here is from genome assembly GCF_965226115.1 of Aulonocara stuartgranti. Lineage (NCBI taxonomy): Eukaryota > Metazoa > Chordata > Actinopteri > Cichliformes > Cichlidae > Aulonocara > Aulonocara stuartgranti. The sequence goes on along the minus strand of NC_138952.1, from coordinate 33,395,717 downwards.
TGTCATTGTAGTTGCTGGTCCGTCTGTGTATCCACCATGTTTCATTCGTGTGTCCCCTGCCGTCATCATCATGTACCATCATCTTCCTTCCTTTATGTCCAGGTTTGTGTTCTTGTTCATGCTCAGTAGTTTAGTTGTCCCAGTATAGTTTAGTTCTCCGTTTTGCCGTTTGCCTATCTATATTTCGTGTTCAATAAATCACCTTCACACCTTCACGACTGCCTGCGTTTGGATCCTCCTTTACCTTTTCCGCACGGCTCTTCTCACTCGCCGTGACACCTGTCATAGGTTACAGAACAAGAAAATCTTGAACGCTCTCTTAGCTAAGCTTATAAGCTATATTAATAGATCAAAGTGTCTTCAAGGTTTACAGTAGCTCAGTTTGTTTTATTAAGTCTGTTGTTGTATTACCATCTTTTAGAGTTATCACAAGTTAACTTTTACTTTGGGTCATCTATAAGTTATGGATTTTTGGAATTTTATGGAATTTTGCTTTGCTTACATAAATTCTAAACAACCCTTCAACTATAGTATTGAAGTTACGTTAATCATTGATGGTTCTCATTTACATGACCTGCAGTAGGAGTTTATCTTCTGGAAACTGTTGCTTCAATATGGCAGACATCACACTGTAAGTGTAATCAGATTCTCTGACCACCACACTTCTCTTTTCCTAAGTTATGACTTAAATATTAAAATAATAATAACCACTTTAAGCACTCATATTTTTTGCTTTCCAGGCATTTGATAATACTTTTCCTCAGTCTTCATGGACATAAAAAAATTACCTCATCCTGATAGAACAAACTACCATGTTACAATTTAAAGCTAAAACTGCAAAGCAATTATAATTAGATCATCTTTAAGAAACTGCACAGAGGTTTTACGGGTTTTTTTCACAGATCCACTTATAAGAAGTTGAACACGAGCGATCATTCCAAGTCTTCTTCGTATCAGTTCTGACATGAACACAGTCCTCTTCACCCCAATATGAACTTCCGCCACCATTATCAGGTTGATCTTCTGCCCAGTTCCCAGCAGGTCTGTGATGACATTATACTATTATTAGTAAGAAAACGTTTTGACATTTGTTGTGGGTGTGTCAAAGCTCCTAAGTAAGCTAACTTTTCCATCAGCAGCTTTTATAAGCACACTGTAAATTATGATTGGAATATTTTAGATAGTCATGGCATGGTGGTTGTTAAAGAAGCCTACACAACGTATACAGTTAGTCAAACACAGTCAAACCTGCATGGATATCATGTCTTGAGTATCTTGTTTTCCCCCAATGTGGCCAAAACAAGTCATCTTACATCACACATCTTTAAGCTTTTGGCCTTGCAGTTTGGCTTAACCCACTGGCATGTAAGCTAACCACTGTGGATACAGCTGCATGATCTATAGATTTAACAAATATCTTTTGGAAAGTTAAGTAAAAAATGAACCAAGCTGAAAACTTACATCAGAGTCAGTGGAGTTCCATCTACCCATTTCCATGTTCCCTCCTGTTCTTTATCATTCAAACCAATCCAAGCTGCTGCTGTGGCAATATTTGAGACGGCAGTCTGTTTAACACACAAAAAAACCTATTTTATTATAGTTTAAAATGACAATTTTAGTCTATGCAGTTTATCCCACTTTTATAAATGTCACAGTTCTGGGTCTTTTTGACCCAGCATTTTCAGTTTCTTGTGTTTTGGTATTTTTCTATATTATGATTTATGTTCCGATTCTTTAGTTGTGCTGTTTTTATTAATATTGTAGGTTTAGTTCAATGACAAGTTTGCGTCTTTGTGATTTGTTTCTTGTTTCCGATTTTATTTTGATAGTCCCAGTCCTATGTCAGTGTATTCAGTTTTACCTCCTCATGTCTCGTTAGCCCTAATCTCTCCCAGCTGTGTCTCCCTCCTGTTTCCCATTCCCTGATTACTCCCCTGTGTATACGCCCTGTGTTTTTCTTTGCTGTCTGTCATGTCGTACTTTCTACTTGCTGTGTATTTGTCATGTTCCAGTGTTTCAGTTCCTCTGTTCTGAGGAACACACACACACATAAAACATATTAAGGATTGTACATTAACATAAAACTGTTGTCGGAACCATACTGAATTTCACCAGAGAAACACACACACACACACACACACACACACACACACACACACACACACACACATATGAAGAGAGAGAGAGAGTATACATAGTATGCAAACAGCTACCAAACAGCCATCATAATTCGTCATAGAACAGGACAAATCAACAATTGACAATGACTAATTAATATTAAAATCTGTAACATAATGTATTGTTTGGAGTTTAGTCTGTTACTGTTACTATTTTTACCATTTCTTTTTGGAGCAACTGTAATCCACATTATTTCCTTAGGGATTAATAAAGTATTCTGATTCTGATTGTTTCAGGATGACCTGCCATTATCCAGTGACACATCTGCTCATTTCTCTTCCTCTTCTTTTCTCTTTTTTCTAAACTGAGGACCTGATGGCTTTGAATTTTTCTTGTCCATCTTCCACTGGTTTTAATTTTGCACTCCAGTATGAACACAAATCCCCCAACTCGAGGATCACCACAACATAACCTAATAGACCGACACCTTAGTTCAGAGATTCACTTTGTCTAAGGTGTATTTCTGGGATTTCACACAACCCAGGATTCAGATCATGAATACATAATGGGCTTGGATTTACATCATTATAAATGAAATGTGCTCTAGTAAATAACAATCACCTAATGTTGTTCATGAGACTAAAGTCATCTTACTTTGGTAATGTAAATATAATATGGCCAATATTAAAGTTATTATTTCAATCATTATTAGTTATCACAGCAGTGAATGAACTCTGTTTCAAATACTGAGCTTCAGTAAAGATTCAAGCTGCATTTATTTATATTTCCTGTCACCTTAAATCTTCCCTCAAAGACAGGTTCTTTTGACACTGTATATATAAATGTATTATATGTAAGAGACAAATATTGTTCTTTTAATATGTTGGAATTACTAAATTTCTCTCAGTGCTTACTTTAAATATCCATGAAATCATCACATTCTCTGTAAAATTAAGGTCAACTATTGAACAAATAAAACACTGAAGAAGCCAAACAATAACATTTTCAAGTTATCTAAGTGACTTATATATCTTGTTCAACCTGAGTAGCAAAAGACCACGGGGAGTTTAAAAACGATGTGCCGGGAGTCTTAAAAGTTTATTTTATGACCTAGAAAAAGTAATGAGTGTTAGGAGGAGTTTTATAAAAAGTTGTCATTGTTGTACTTAAATTTGTAAACATTGTCTTGAACTGCATGTTCCCCTACACATCTAGGATGGTGAGGGATGCTATTTGCTATAGTGTTTAACTGCAGGCACACTGCGTGTAAGGTCCTGGGTTTCCTTATTTGGTAAGGAATGTTTACTTCCTGCCCTTTAGTCAAAGGAGCTTGCAAAGAAAAACGTCTGGACTTCTTTAAGTTACTTGAAGACGTTTCAACTCTCATCCGAGAAGCTTCTTCAGTTCTAAGGTCAAATGGTGGGGAGTCCCAGATTTAAACCTAGTGGGAGTATCCCCCCACAGAGGGACCAAAGGACCCCCTGATGATCCTCTAATCGCCTGAGCCAAGGTGTGAAACTGTGTGTGGGTCCCAATCAGCCAGAGTTTCGGGTGTGTTCATTGTGAAACCTGGCCCCACCTTATCATGCGAATTCCTGAGGTCAGATGGCCCAGGATGTGAGTGGGCGTTAAGGGGCCTGGGGAGGGAACTCAAAACTGGATTATAGATGGCAGACAGTTGGTGTCGTAAACCACCGCCTCTGTTCAAAGATGGTCGCTCACAGTGGACATAGATGGCTTCTTTTACTCCTCTTTCAAACCATCTCTCTGTCCAAAATGTGAACATTGGCATCCTCGAAAGAGTGACCTTTATCCTTAAGATGCAGATGGACTGCTGAGTCTTGTCCTGTGGAGGTGGCTCTTCTGTGTTGTGCCATGCACTTGTGAAGTGGCTGTTTGGTCTCTCCAATGTAGAGGTCTGGGCATTCCTCGCTGCACTGTACAGCATACACCACATTGTTAAGTCTGTGTTTTGGAGTTTTGTCTTTCGGGTGAACCAGTTTTTGTCTGAGCGTGTTGCTGGGTCTGAAATGCACTGGGATGTCATGCTTGGAGAAAACTCTCCTGAGTTTTTCTGATACACCGGCTACATAGGGGATGACAATGTTGTTGCGTCTGTCCTTCTTATCCTCCCTCGCTGGTGTCTGGTCTTCTTTTCTGTGCCTCTTTGCTGACTTTAAGAACGCCCATTTAGGATAGCCGCACGTTCTGAGTGCTTCCTTTACATGTGTGTGTTCCTTCTTTTTCCCTTCAGGCTTAGAGGGAACACGTTCTGCCCGGTGGTGTAGGGTCCAAAAAAAAAAGAAGGAACACACACACACAGTGCATTTAACTTTCATGACACACCACAAGGTTGTACAATGGGTGTTTGGGTAACTGTTTGTCACTGAATAAAAGGTGGCAAGGGGACACTGTTTTTTTGGAGTCAACTGAGTGCGGTTGCAGAGCTTGCTGCTCTGAGATTCCGACCGGGCTCCCCTTGCAAGTTAAAATGGATCGAGCTCTGTCTTGCTTTGTTCACCGTGGATATGTCTCTGAACCAGCGGGGGCCTGCGAGTGCAGACCTAACAATGAGAGTAATATTAAAACTAAGTAGCTGCCGTCATTGTTGGAAAGTGGAATTGGCTGGGCTGCACTATGAATTGTGGGATAGGTTGGGCCACGAAGGATGCACCCGACCAATCCTTCAAATCTGGGGATATGAAGGACGCATTTGGAGGAGTCTAAGAATTTAGACAGCCTTCGTCGCTGCCTACAAATGCAGCCTCAGAGGGATGCAGCCTCTGAATTTGGACACAGCTAGTGCTGTTGAGTAAGGTGAGGGAAATAATGGGGAAGGGCTCCTCTTGAAGTCCACTGTCTTCTTTACAGCTTTGTGCATATTTTTTCTGACTGCAGCACAGTAAGAACAACCTATGCATACAGGCATGTGGTTGAACACGCTTGCATGTATTTAACCACATATCTGCATGCAGGCTCATCACCATCCTTGATGAGTCTGATGTCATGTCATCTGGAAACTTTACGATTCTAACAGTCCTTTGAGGTTTTAATCCAATTCTTAGCTTCATTTTTTTCATATTTTTGTTCAGCATGGGAAGAGTCATTTACATACAAAATTATGAGTTTAAATTTCCATATTCATTTACAAACACAATAACACACACATACATAAACACTGTACCTGATCCTCTGGGCTGTCAATAACCACCAGATCTGCTCCTCTGTCTCTGCAGTCCTTTCTGGCTGCATCCCAGGAAGCAGACCTTTCAGAGAGGAGATAGCAGCTACAACTGAATCTGCTCCATCCTGCAGGGCATGTTTTATCTGGAAGAAATTACAAAAACAAAAATTTTACATTAACAAATTCCTGGGGCCCATTTTCCTGGCCACCTAAGTAATAAAATAGCTATTTTATCAAGACAAAGGACCTGACAGAGGAGAGCTGCCGTTAATGAGTGTAGCTTTTAACTGTACTTAATTATCAGGGTTGTTAGTTAGTTGCATCATCACACTGAAAAAAGGCCATGTTGGATTTACTTGATTCAATAGTGGACATTGGTTGCACACAACTGCACGACTTTTAACTGTGGGAAGAAACCAGAATACCCAGAGAGAACCCAGTGCAAACTAGCCAGATTGTGGATTTGAACCCCAGATCTTCTTACTGTGAAGCAACAGCACCAACCACCATGCCACCAATCCAGCCTTAACAAAAGTAGGAAAGCTATGATTTCAAGGCTTGATGCAGAATTTTTTTGTACGTTTTGTGATTTTCCTACAGTTTGATATCTCGTGCAATCTTGTGAATTTCATGAGTTTAGCAACTAACCACTCTTACTAGATTGTATCATGTCATCTCAACAAGGACAAATTAAGTTGTTGAATTTCGTACAGATCCTTCATGATTTAATTACGTTCATAGAAGCATGAAATAATTGTGTTTAAATTACAAGTTAGACTTTTTTAAGGTAACAAACACCCAATTTACTTTTTTCAGTATACCAAAAAAAGTAGTGGAGGCAACTCGATTTGACTGAGATGGATGCCTTCCTGAAACCACGATCCAAAGCATACGGGACTGAAAGTTATTGACTTACTTCACTCGAACATGATATGAACAATTTAATCTAGCCTCTCTGCATATCATGTAGTTTCTACACCAGGGGTGCCCAATCCCGGTCCTCGAGAGCTACCGTCCTGCAGCTTTTAGATGCATCCCTACTCCAACACAGCTGAATCAAATGGTTTGATTACCTCTTCAGCATGCCATCGTGTTTGGCAAAGGCCTGATAACAAGCCATTCATTTGATTCAGCTGTGTTGGAGTAGGGATGCATCTAAAAGCTGCAGGACGGTAGCTCTCGAGGACCGGGATTGGGCACCCCTGTTCTACACTATATAGTTACACTTAACTTTAAAGCATGAGGCACTTATGTTAAATACACGCAAGATGCTTACGTAAATCCAAGAGTTGGCCAATCCCTTTTTTTCAGTGCAGAGGACAGCGGGATTGTTATCCTAATGTAGGCCTGCTAGAGCTAGCTAGAATCAGAAACTATAGGATAACTGGATCTAACATCTTCATGTGTTTGTGGAAGGAATATATTTTATCCTTATTGTATCAATCGGATTTTTCTTGTAAATGTGAATTTGTGATGAGCACTTCTACAATGCAGCTTTATATTGAATAGCAAAGATTAAAGAATACTGAAAACATAAATCATTATTCCTATGATAACGTTTTTTTAAAACTGAATTATTGAATTTCTGAGTAAAACACGCAACAGCTCACACAAGGACTCACTCTGATTGGACAAACAGAGCAGCCTTTTCAGCTCTTTGGTCTTTTCAGTCAGCAGGTCTCTCTCCTTGATCATCGAAGAAAGTTGACTACTCATAGCTGAGAGTTTCGTATTCAGAAGGTGTCTCTCCACAGTGATCGAAGAAAGATTGTTACTCACAGTAGAGAGATTTGCATTCAGAAAGTCTCTCTCCTCACCCATGGAGGAAAGTTGGTTATTCATTTCCGACAGCTGTTTAGCGGAATCATATACGCAGTTTTGGTCTGAAATGAAGAGAAATAACATTCATTTTTTCGACACACAAAAATTTAAGTTTCATTTTGAGATTTAGATTCATTTTATTTTAAAAATATATTTAAAATTTGCCAGTTGGTAATGAAACATTTGTAAGGTCTAAACTCACAGACCTCGCTGTCTTAGAGAACTGTTACTGTGAACCAAGCAAGACACTCAATTCAGTTCAATTCAATTCAATTTTATTTATAAACCACCAAATCACAACAAAAGTTGCCTCAAGGCGCTTTATGTAATATAATATGATAACTCAGAGCTCAATCGGTTTTACTTGCCAGCAAGGGCAGTGTCCAGTAGAGCACAAACCTGACTTCATTCTTCATTCTAATTTGTGTTGTACAGTTATTTCATTTTTAACCTTAATTTATATTCTATTCCTTCCTAGTTAAATTTACCCTTTTTAATTTTTCATATTTATTTCCTATCTTATTCATAGCCTTTTCCTTTTTTTGTTTTCTTTAGGTCACGAGCAGTTGTCCAAGCATTTCACTACATATCGTACTGTGTATGACTGTGTACGTGACAAATAAAAATTTGAATTTGAATTTGACTTCCCTCTTTGCCTCTTTTTATTGACAACAATAATGGATTGCATTTATATAGCGCCAGTGGCGGTCCTAGCCTGTTTGGCGCCTGGTTTTAATTTTGCATTCCAGTATGAACACAAATCCCCCAACTCGAGGATCACCACAACATAACCTAACAGACCTACACCTTAGTTCACAGACTCACTTTGTCTAAGGTGCATTTCTGGGATTTCACACAACCCAGGATTCAAATCATGAATACATAATGGGCTTGGATTTACAACATTATGAATGAAATGTGCTCTATTTGGAAGCAGCCGGCCCCTCCCCTGTATGTGTGAGACTTTAAATCATCAAAGTGTAAATTATAAATTTTAAATTGTTATTGATCGCTTTACCCCGAGTTCTAATCTGTATATTTATTTTCTTACTCTTCTTATATATATTGCTTGTTTACTTGCACTGCTGTAACTGGAGCCTCGTCGTCTCGTCTCTCTATATACTGGACTGTAGCGTAGATGACAATAAAGTTTACTTTGACTTCAGCAGCGAGCAGGCTCACCGAGGGCTCTCGCGCTCACTTTTCACGTATAGAATTTCTAAAAAACATCGGTGCAAATTATAAGTCTGTATCATGATGTCTAGTGTTTTTGTGTTTGTTGTTTTGTTTTTTATTTTGTTTTATTTTGCGAGTTGGTTATTAGATGCTGCTCCAGCTGGTCAGAGAATCCCCCGCCGCCCCGCCCTCTCCTCCCTGTCCCGCAAGCAGCAGGCGCACCTCGCAAACGGAGGGCGCCCTATACTCCCAGTAAATGGGCGATAGAAAACCGATCGGTGCCTATGCCATTCCCAATATGCGCTGGCTGATGTTGGGGCAGCATGAGTACGAGCAATTTTTTATTTTTTTTGCCGATGCTCGTGATGCCGCCCCGGGCAACCGCCCGTGTCGCCTGTATCAAAAAACGCTACTGTAGGCTTGGGAGAACCCGATTGTCCTGCAGAGACGTTTGCTGCTGGATACTCGATGGTCGGTTGCGTTGTGTGTCTGGTAACACTCTCGACGGAGGACATTGAACGACATGTACCAATTTGGAACCACAATAACAGAGTTCAGGCTGATTGGAGCTGGCTTGGACCTGGCTTATCGAAGAACAAGAACAAAATCCCATAAGGCTGGCCGACATGATAGACGATTGGCAGGGCTGTGAGTACTCAGACTGTGTTTTGAACGCAATATGGATAGGATCTTGGAGAAGCTCATGGCTCTGCAATATGGATAACATATTGTAGAAGAACAACGGGAATTGAGATAATTGGTGACCAGCAGAGATGGGCAGTAACGCGTTACAAGTAACGCGTTACTGTAATCTGATTACTTTTTTCAAGTAACGAGTAAAGTAAGGGATTGCTATTGCAAAATCGGTAATTAGATTACCGTTACTTTCCCGTAGGAACGCTGTGGGAGTATCAGCTTTCCACGTGTAGATATTTCTGTTGCATTTTTGTAAATAATACTTTGAATTGCGTTACTAAAACCGTGATTTTTTTGCGAGAATGTCTCATGACAGTGATGTAAGCCAGTGCGCCGTTAGTGACAACAGCTGTGTGCAGATCAACAATGGATCACATATCGATTGTGGGAAGTACTGACCTTACTTTGAGTTTGATTCCATAAAAAGTGACAAAAACATTAGCGTCCGTTGTGCGTGGGAAGAAAACTTCTTTTTACAGCGAAAAAAACCCCTAAACTTCCAAGCAAGCACCGAGTGCGCAACGACATAATGGGAAACTCACAGAGAAACTCGCGGATTCTTCAACTGACCGCAGCACACCTGCACCAGGGTAAACCTCCGCCTACCGTAGTCCTGCTTTACAGGTGAAAATAGAGCAACAGGACCGCTGAGTCTTTGACTTTATTTATTTTCTGCTGTGTTTTACTTGCATCTATTTGAAAGAGTGAGTGTAAACAAAAAAAATATTTTATTTTATGTGCTGGAATGGGCAGAAAATAGGTTTAAATGTTATACTAATTTATTCAAGTCAGAGAATGTTGCATATAATTAAATTTTTGCTTGATGCATAAAGTTAAAAGATTAAAACTGATAAAACAAGTAAAAAAAAAGAGACTTTTCCATTTGATTACATTTTGTATGATGATTTATGCAGAAAAAGTAGAATTGGGCTGAAAGCTCTATCACTTTATCACCTATTCAGGTTGTAAATCGTGTTTTTTAAAAAGTAACTAAGTAATTAAGTAATTAATTACTTTTGAAAATAAGTAATCAGTAAAGTAACGGGATTACTTTTTTGGGGAAGATTACTTTTTTCAAGTAACTTGACCAACACTGGTGACCAGTGATGGACATTAGACAAACTGTAAAAGTTGGATGCAGTTGTTCACACTAAACATAAAAATTCACCATCTTCACTCGTGCGGCTATCCCACTGGCGCCAGCTGAAGGCCTGCCAAGGTCGAAGTTGACTGCAACAACAAATTCTTCCCATGATAACAGGATTGTTGTCAGAACTCTTTGTACCTCCTTCAAGGCCACCTGGGTCCATTGGAGACTGTTGACCTTCGCTTAACCAGGCGTGGTGACACTTTCTCTCAGCTGAACACGGGATACACACACAAACATGCACATGCACGAAACATGTACACTGATACTAATACACCCTCACTATCATCCTCCCTCCGCCGAATCCAACGCCTCCTCCCATGCTTACCTCACATCCGATGTGGACACCGGATCAGCTGGAGGTACAATCGAAGATTGCAGCGGACCCAGATCAGCTGTACACACTGGAATACTCTCCCATGTTGCTTGTCTGTGTTTTATTGTGTTATGGTGTATTGATATCTGTGCATTCCTGGATTATCCTTCTGTGTTACACATTTCAATGTTTTTTTCCCTTGCTACCTAACCTGACCTGTCTCCCCAATGTGATGTTTGTGTATTGTATGTACGGTCAGCAAGGTCTGTCATCTCGATTGTGGCCAACTGCAACTGACAAATAAAGGCTATCTCATCTCATCAAAGCGCTTTACAATTCCACTATTCATTCACTCTCACATTCACACACTGGTGGAGGCAGCTACAGGTGTAGCCACAGCTGCCCTGGGGCAGACTGATAGAAGCGAGGCTGCCATATCGCCCCTCTGGCCAACACCAGTAGGCGGTAGGGTAAAGTGTCTTGCCCAAGGACACAACAACCAGGACAGAGAGAGCTGGGGATCGAACCGGCAACCTTCCGATTACAGATGAGCTTCCCAATCCCCCTGAACCACGGTCGCGCGTGTGTGTGTGTGTCTGCGTGCGTGCGTGTGTGTGTGTGTGTGTGTGCCAACATGTACAAAAAACTGTAAAAAGCAGAAGTCCTGCTAAAACAGGAACTTGTAGCTGGCTATGCTTGCCATAAAAAATTACCAAAGCTGAAAATAAATCTTCTAATCATCTAGCTCCTTCTGCACAATGACAACCATATTAGGACACATAGAAGCAATGGTCATGTGACTTTGCACAAATGACAATCTCAAAAGAATCAACTCTAACAACATGTTAAATATGTACATCAGTTTTATGCTAGTGTATGAGAATAAGGAGCCACTGTTGCTATGCTCTCATCATCTTGGTGTAGTTACTCTTGTTTGTCAACTTTTAGTAGAAGTGACAACTGAATTGAATTGTATTGAACTGAATTGAATATTTGCCTTTTTACTGTGGCTGATGGTGGCTGCTGGTCAGTGGAGCAAGTATTGATGAAAAACATGCAACTCACAGAAGAAACCGAGAGTGATCAGTCCAGCCAGAAGGAAAACACTCAGCAAGCTCAGAGAGAGAATAACGCCCAGATAAAAACTTCTCTTAGAGCTCCTTGGACCTGAAAAAACAAAGAAAGGAAAACAGGGAATCCAATAAAATGTACACAGTAATAACAGACGTTAAAATACCTATTTTCCTATGTGTGTTACTTCTTCCTTTCCTGTGTTGATTTGTTGCTTAAAACATTTGACCTTGATGTATATTTAGTACATTGCATGCAAGGATGGATGGATTATTTCTAACTGTTAGGGTCCCTGGGTCGTTGACCCAGTGTTTTGTGTTTTTGGTTCTTTGATTTTGTTATTTCATTATATTCTAGCTTTGCTTTATGGGTTTTAGGATCATTCTTAGTTTAGGTTCTCTGGGTGGGGTTGGTTAGAGTTTTAGTGTTCTGGTTTTCTGTCTGTGTTCCTTAGTTGCTGTCTCCCCTGTCTGCTGTATCCCCACATCCAGTCAGTGTCTGTGTCTGTCCTGGTCCCACGTCTCTGTTCCCTCTGTAGTAGTGCTTGCATGTGAGTCTGTGTCTTTTGTTCAGTCTGTGTTTTGGGTTTCCTGTTTTACTTTGAAAGTCCATGTCTCATGTTAATGTGTTTGGTTTTGTTTCTCCTTTGTCTCGTTAGGCCTGATTTGCCCCAGCTGTGTCTCCCTCCTGTTGCCCATCCCCTGATTGCTCCCTCTGTGTATTTAAGCCCTGTGTTTCAGTTTGTCAGTGTCGCGATCTACCGTTTATTTTGCTGTGTGTTCTGTCTGTGTAAAGTTTACCTTGGAGTCTCAGTTTTGTTACTTTTTTGGAGTTCAGCATTAAAGCTGTATTTAAATTCACCTTTGATTTCCGTGAGTCTGCATTTTGGGTCCTTCATATCACCACCCCTGCGTAGGGATGGGTATTGATAAGATTTTAACGATTCCGATTCCATTTTCGATTCTGTTTAACGATTCGATTCCTTATCGATTCTCTTATCGATTCTTTTTTTTTTTTTAAAGGAGAACACTAAAGTCGATTAGCTTAGAACTGTGTTTTATATCTTCTCTTTGAACAAGATAGAAATTTAGGAGTAACATGGCCTTTGTTGAAAACACGCAGTTCTTTGAATCTTTGGGCTGAAGGAAGGACAATACTCGGTGTATCAATGCTCAATCAACAATCATTTATTTCCATACAATTCAACAATAAGAGCATTACAACGTCCGGACGGGAGAGATGCTACCAGAGGGTCAGGCACATGTCTCTAAATGGTGACGGGTTGCTCAGCTTTTTATAGTCTCTAGTGGCCCCCAGCTAGTCGTAAAAGCCAAAACATCACATTTTTTCTCTGTTACAGCGCCTAAGTTATGACCTCGGCAGTTGTTTCTCTGCTTTCTGTAAGGTGGGGGTGTGGAATGTGGTCTATCTATCTCCCCTGTCTTTAGACACAGAGTCTCCTGCTTACAACCTTCTCTTCATGATTCAACAATTAAGCATGTCAAGAAAACAGTGTAACACATTCCCAGCAGATCAAGGATACAGAGTGATGCACATTTATCTAATGAACTAATATGTGACTATGTTCTGTTAACTCAAAAGTATAATGAGAACTAAACTACATACAGCTCACACACTCTATATTAAAGGGTATAATGTGATCTACAGCAGTATTCTAATTCAACTACTTTGATTACATATATAAGATAACATAAAATAACAGAATAATTTAATAATTCCCCCTTTTGATCTCTGAAAGAGATCACTTACAACATGCACTCCAGGGTCGCAAGGTCCAGGTTTTCTTGATCCTGAGGCCCTCTGTCCCCCTTTAACGGGTGGACCATATGTGGGATGACCTCTGTGTTCACGCAGTTCAGATGCAAGCAAAGTTAGATTTACAACCATAACAGCAGTTACAGATGACACTCCCATCATTCCCAATTTTCCCACAGCTTTATTTTGGTGCTCCAGTTTTCCACTCCCATTTTAATGCCCCCTTATACCTTTCAAATGTACTTAGACTAGAACCTCTGTCTAAGGAGCTTTTAACCTTTATTTTTATTGCTGCAGCTACCAGTGTCTTCCAGTTGGGTGATTCTCAGCTTCTTTCTTCGACCTCCGGGGTTAGACCACCCTTTAGTCATTGCACAGTTCTGGGGATTATTCTGCCCCGATTTCAAACAAGGATCTGTGTATTTTGGGGTCACCGGCGTGTCCCCCTTTTTGCCAAGAGCCTCTCGAACCTCGTTGGTCTGGTGTTCCTGGTTTTCGCCAACCCCTTCATGGTTATTGCTGTGTTTGTGGGATCCATCTTCTCCAGGAGCCCAAACGTCATGACACTTGACCCCAGTTGCTGTCTCGGCAGTCCCTACATCTGTCCCTACTGTGAAGGGTCCTCACATCTCCGGGTCCCCGTCTGGTGTCTGTTCTTTTCTCTGCAAGAGACAGAAAACCAAAACACCTCTCTCCCTAGCCTTGATAATCTAATATTGTTATCCATTGTTCTTCTAATGATTCAAATTTGGTTTAAAATATTATGTTCAGGACCTATTCTAATCATAATCTATGTGTGTGTAAAAGAAATCAAAAATTAATGAACCATTTCTAAGTCTACCACATTATAAGCTTAAGTTTTACCATAGCTAAATTATTAAACACACAAATAAAGTCAAAATGTTCATAACACCATTGTTTGATGTTCGGACTCAACTCCCCCTTTTTGACACACTCCCATGTGTCAATTCATTGGAGCTAGACACTTAAAAGAGAAGGTTAGTGACATCATATCTGGTAACTGGTCCATCCAGAGCTGTAACATTTTGAAATGTACATACAACAAGCCAAACCACACCTTGGTCACACCAACCCTTTTCTGCCCCGAAGATGTCCAATGCCATCCTAGTATGGACTGTCAAAAGTGGCTTTAACGCTGACTATCCTGACAATCCATTTTATAACGTTTCCTGGTCAGATTTGCCAATCTCTGCACCAGGGTTTTAAACTTTTCGCCATTTCCATTAGTTGTTATTTTTATTTAGTTTCGACTCCAGATTTTCAATTTTTACCAGTGAGATCTTAAGAGAGCCACAGCCTACGGCTCTTCAATGGGGTGTCACAGGGTCCCCAGGAAAAAAAATGTATATGTAAAATAATAAAATAAATATTCTCCTGTAGCAATAACAAAGTTTAACATAAATTATTCTGTAGCAATTACACAAGAATATCCAGTAATGTCCTGCCTACAATTAAACACATTCACTTACCAAAGTGAAATCGGGGCATCTGCTGTGGCAAATGGGTGCAAGCCTTTGACCACAAACTTAGACACTGCTCGGTGACATTCGTCTATCCTGGCCTGAAAGGAGACGCTACCGGTAGACTGCAGCGAGAACTGCCAGCATCTGAGCCAGACTCTGTCTCTCTCATCATGGTTATCTAAATGCAACGCACAGTAATAGCAGGTTTTGTAATAAGGTAAATCGCGCTAACATAATATGCAATGCTAATTGATTAGTTACCTGCAGTATTAACGGGAGAGGACGTGGAAACGCTACCGCTGCTGCTGGGTTGAGCTTCACTAGTCCGGAGCGGATCAAAAACACGACATTCGTTGAACGCAATCGCGTGTTTTTTGAGCAAATGCTTTTGCATATTCGTAGTGTTTCCTCCCTTTGATGAAATCTCTACTTTGCAAGTATTGCACGTTGCCCTGTTGTCATCCTTTCTCATAAAGTGTAACCAAACTTTTGAGCGTTTGTGCCGCTCAGGCGCCGTGTTTCCTACTGGGTAAAAGACGCTACTCAACGTGATGACGTCATTCGGGGCGACTGGAATCGATAAGGGAATCGTTTTTAAAAGTGGCAAACGATTCCAAGGAATTGAAACAGTGGGAACCGGTTCTCAACAAGAACCGGTTTTCGATACCCATCCCTACCCCTGCGTGCACACAGCCTTCACATAACACTAAGAGCTCAGCTCTGCAGCACAGGTTATCTGAAGTGTTAAAGTATTACTGGTTTCAGTCTATTCTTTTTAGTTCTGAGGGAGTCACCCATTTCATATGTAGTTCATATGTGGTTTATGCAGCTCAGCCACCACTGAAACTGGACCTGTTCTCAAGCTTTGTATAAACTTTAGTTGTGTGAAAGGCTACAGAAGTCAAACTTCTTTTAATAGTTTTATTAATAACTTTTAAAATAACATTTCAAGAGAAGGAAAATAGTCAAGTATAGGTTACAGACAAAGACCTTATACACACACAAACAAACACACACAAACACAATGAGTTCCTGATGAAGGCTCTTAGGGTCCTGTTGATCTCGTACAGTTTTAGGCCTGAGAGTGCTAAAACTTGACTTCAGGTAGAGACTTGAATTGCGAAGAGTTTTTGTGTCATGACAGCAGTGGCGTCTCTGCCTGTGACCATCTTATTTTTAAAAAAGGGCAGCAGGTCATACTCGAACCCAGGCCATCAAAATAAATAAGGACCTCTAATTTGGAACAGAGACATTTAAAAAAATGTCTAACTGCTGGCTAGTTAAAATATTAAAAATTAATATTTAATCCCATATTTGAGCACACAGTAATAAAATACTTCACATTGCAAAAGAGTGACAATTTCTGAATGGCCTTTAGTTATATTTCACAATAATGTAACAAATTAAGCATATATAATATTTTTCAACAAGAAATTGTCTTTCACAGAAATTAAGAATTCATTCTACTCTCATGTTGGATTGAGCAAATACAGCAAGTTGGATTACAAAAGCAAAACAATAAGCAGATAGTGAAAGCCAATCTCTTGCCCTGGAATACTATGAAATTCAGGTTAAAATCTGTTACAAAGCAAAATATGCATATATTTAACAAAATTTAAAAAAAAAGGTTTAAAACAGTGTATAATAATATTTTTCTGACCTGACACATTATGGGTGTCAGGTCACTTATTTCCTACCTGTGTGATTTGTTGAAGGTGCTGGTTTGAAACATTCAAGATTCACATATATTTCGTCCATTGCATGGAAGAATGTAGATTATTTCTGAGAAGTGAGCTCTGCAGCCAGGTCTCATGAAATGCGAAAGTATCATCAATTTTAGTCTAATCATTGTTTAGCTCTGAGGAAGTCACACATTTCATATGTGGTTTATGTGGCTATGCCACCACTGAAACTGGATCTTTTCTTAAACTGTGTATAAACGGTAGAAGTCAAAAGTCAAACAACAGAAGTGAAACTTTTTTTCCATAGTTTTGTTAAGAACTTTTAATGTTTTTAAAAAGAAATAATGTACAGTAGTATAGGTTAGACAGACAGACAAAAACCTAAAATGCTGCACACACGCACACCACACACACACAACACTGCTCATTTTACTTCTCTTTTTTTTTTTTTTGCCTGTCCTGTTTGGTTTTTTAGCCGTCAGAATTGATGTCTGAAAGCCAACAAAGATACCCAATGGATTTACTTTGCCAAATGGATCATCACGGCCTTGCTGTATTGGTCCATTTGATCAACCTTTGTTGTTATTATTTATTTTATTTTATTTCATTTTCAGTTGTTACAGATGGGACAGACATGGCCGGGGATAGCAAAGGGAGAAGGAAAGATGAAGGGAAAGAAAAACAGAGGTGAAGAGTGACAGTGAGAAAGGGCACTTAAAAAGAGAAAAATCTCCTGGAACACCTGTTGAGAGAAAAAAAAGAAGGAAAAAAGAGAAAACAAGCAAAAAAAGAGAACAACATAATAAACACAGCACCATCGCATTAATCTAAGTAACAAAAAGAACAGTAAATACTAAATATTGACTGATATTGTGCAGCACGCAGGACCAACAGTGCACAATGTGCTTTGAGGTAGCAACCAAGAAAGGTGTAGTTTGTGTCTGTGAACACCTGCATGCACACCTGTGTGGATCAGCGCGCTTGTATTAAAAAGGTTTCTCCATGTAACGATCTGCTAGAGGGTGTAGGGAGCCATAGACCCATCCTACAGGGCATGAAGCAGGCATGGAGGAGATCCAGGCCTCAGACATTCAGAGGGCCCAGAGTGCGAGAGCCCAAGGAGGACCATCGGGGCATCCGTGCTACCCTCCTGGGAAAAGCTGAGGAGAGCCCCAGATGAGGGGTCACCCACCAGCCACGGAGCAGAAGCCAGAGGGGGGTGCAGTGGCGTGCACACGGACTCTGCCAGCAGCCAGCTGTGCCAGAGTGAACTGAACCGCAGGCCCAGAGGCCGGAGGACTGAGGGCCCCCCACACCCCGGAAGAGGCCCAACGGAGCCACAGGCGACAGCCCCCGCCATAGAGCCAACAGGAGTGAGCCGGTACATACCTGAGTGCCCGGCCCCGGACACCAAGAACCACCAACGCACCAACTTCTGAGGGCATCAGTCACACGCAGGGAGTATGGTGAGGGGAGATAGGCCTCCAGGTCCAGGTACCCTCACCCCCAAAGGAAGGAATCCCACCTAGACCCAGGAGATGTTACCCTTTCCCCCTGGGGTGGAGACAAGCTGCCGGCCCTGCAGCAGCAGGGAGGACCCTCATCCCAGATCCCAATCGGACGGCCAACACCGTCACCCAGCCCCTCCGCCCCAATGACTAACAGAGAACTGGGGTGTGTGAAGACCCCATACCTACCTCCTATTAGGTCCTGCGTGTTGTACTAAAGTACATTTAAAACACGGGAGGGCATGGTGCTTCCTGCCAGAGAGCAGCAGGTGTCAGTACGGCCCCTCCCGAGAACACTCAGTGTCTACATGCATTTAAAATTGAGAGGTGGGCAGAGGTGAGGTGGAACACACAGACCGTCCTTTGGACGCCGTGTAATGTGCCCATCCCCAAGGCCCTATATGTATGAGAGTGTGAGTAATGTGGATGTCTAAGTTGTGGAGTAAAATTGAGGTACAGGTAGCCAGAAGGGAACAGAGGAGGAATGCCTCCCCTGCACCCTGGTGACACACCTGCACTCCAAGGCCCTGCATGTGTGGGTGGGTGTGGTGGAGCAGGAAGGGCGAGGGAGTTGGGGATGGGAAGGGAAGGGCAAGTAGCCCTTTCTGGGGTCTCCCCCGCTGACCCCAGTAGGAACCCCTGCCCTCTGGACCCCACCAAGGAAACGGGGCCCAGGCCCATCCAGACTGGGGCCCATGGCAGCAGCACCGCCAAGCCCCACAGGACCCAGGGCAGCCCAACTGACCCCACCGCAGAGGAAACTGTACCCACAATCAATCAATCATCAATTCAGTTATCTCCCAGGCTACACAAGACAATAGATATCCAGGTTAAGTCCATTCTCCACCTCTCCTATATCTCTCCCCCACCTACAGCGTGAACTCCTGCATGGATGAAACAACCTCCCTGCCAGCTGAAGAGACCCCCAGTTAGGCTGATGCACCAGAGGCCCCCTGTGACCCTTCCCATGAGTGATTTGGGTAGAGATTTCTATCTAGTCAGATCGCCTTGTACTTTCTTTAGAAGTGGGGTGTGGTTTAATTTAGTTAAATCTGCAAGCTTAGGAGAGACGGACGATCTGATATTCTCGTGTTGGCGTTGTTCCCACATCATCATAATTAATGTTGTTCCAGGGTCCACATTACAAGTAACCAATCACCTTGTTGTGACGTCATACTTTTGCGACTTCGAAAAATACCCACCTTAAAAAAACAAATGTTCTTCGAGAAACCACCTTTTGTCTGCCGATTCAGCAATTTCAATTCCTCTCAAGATACTTTTCTTTAATAAACGGTAAGCATAATACATATGTTTTCCTTGAAATGGATAGCTGTTTGTTTGCTAGTGATAGGCTACTTGCGAACCAGTGTTCTCCAGACAGAGAATTGCGTGTCAATGTATTATGATTAATTATGAAAGTACAGGTGAATATAGCTCTCCCGTCAATATATTATGATATATAATAAATGTACAGGTGAATATAGCTGTGATAACAATGTCAGGCAAAATTGCAGTAGCTTCCCTGATCACTTTACAAACATAAGTGAAGAGAATTTGAACTAAAAGGCCTAGACTAATGGTTGTGTGCTGAATCTATGAATCAAACTATCACCTGGAAACATAATTAACTGGTCCATAGCTGTGAAACTGGACATGAGTTCTTGATTCTATGGAGATTAACAGTAATCCAGAAATTTACAAATTTGTCCTGGGCCATCTTGTAAATGTTGTCCCTGGGACATCGTGTTAAAGTTGCCAGACACATACCATATGAAAGTTTAGCCTCTTTTAGCCCCTGTTTGTTTAATATTATATATATATATATATTGTTTTAATATTATATTTAATATTTACATTGTATTGGAAAACAACCCAAAACAAGTTAAAATGAATTAATGAATATTGACTAATTAAACCTTTGTTATTTTACCACCAGAAATGCACGATATAATTAGAAGAAGTGTTCTGAATGACGAAAAAAAAGAACTGGAAAAGATACACAACTTTGTGTGCATGTGTCACAATGCCAGGAGGACCCATTCAGTGTCGTGTTAGAAAAACTGAACTCATTAACCCTTCATGGACATTATAAATGTTTAAATGTGGCCTCAGGTAAAGACAGGAAAAGAGACTATTACAAATTCAACTGCATCAGAGCTGGAAAAAAAAGTCGAAACAGCTACAGGGCAGTGGGCTGTAAGGCCTTTGTTTCATTTAAAGTACTCAAAGTACTTTGTTTTTTGCAGTACTCAAAAAACAGAGTAGGTGGATTTGCCTAAACCAGCTAAACCGGCACAGAGCATTCCTTTATAAAAGACGTGTGCAATTCCAATTTTTTTTAAAATAATACAGTCTTGATTTAAACTTTAAATTCCTTCAATTACAGTTACTAATCATTTCAAATAACTTTTTTTCAGATTTTTCCACTGCCTGAAATACCTTTTTTTTTTTTTTTTTTTTTTTTTAATCTGGCTACAAGAATATGTGTCTGGATGATCTAATTGAAGTGCTCCTAGGGAAGGCCGACGACTGCTTCTCAGTCATAAAAACCCTGCAAGATGTGGGCCGCATGAAAAACCGGTTTGCTGACACCTTGTCTCAAATTTCAGACTCTGCTTCAAGACTGATGGAAAGTGGTTGGGCTCTTAAAATTACAGTCAAGAACAGCCATGGAGTTAATGCATATCAAGTCCCATTTGAGTCAAGAGAAGTGTATGATGTCTGCCCTGTTGAGTCCTACTACAACTGTACATATGGCTTACGAGGACTTCTTTGCAAGCATCTAGTGTTACTTGCAAAATTAGCAGAGGTTGACAATGACATCTATCCAAACATGGAAACAGACATTTCTACCTTGGCAAGAATTGCAGTGAAAGAAAGGCATTACTTTGTACACTGTGAGGACTTGAAAATGCCAAGTTTGTTTGGAAATCTGTGTTTTTTTGCATCGGCTGAAACACTTCAGTGCACTTGTTGTACGTTCTCTCACTATAACACATGTGCTTGCCTGAAGGTGGCTTGTAGCTAAGGATGCAACGATACCAATTTTTTCAAACCGATCTGAGTACTTGCCGATACAGAGTTCAAAAACCGATACTTCTACCACACACACACAAATGCAATGAATTGGAAGACAGGTTTTATTTTATTCTCTGCCGATAATAAATATCTTAATAAAAATGACCACAAAAAATTTTCAAGTGAAAAATAAGCACTTCTGTTAAATTATTGCAATTGGTAAATGGCCTGCATTTGTATAGCGCTTTTCTAGTCCATAGGACCCCAAAGCGCTTTACACTACATTCAGTCATTCACCCATTCACACACACATTCACACACTGGCGATAGCAAGCTACATTGTAGCCACAGCTGCCCTGGGGCGCACTGACAGAGGCGAGGCTGCCGGACACAGGCGCCACCGGGCCCTCTGACCACCACCAGTATATTTTGTTAAATTATTGTAATTTAACAAAATATCACTGAACTATTGGCACTGGTCTCGAGCTTTCGGAATAATAAATAAACACTTCTGTTTGGAATAAAATAAACACAAATTAGGTTTGAGAATAAAATAAACTTTTAAATAGTTGCAGAGTGTCCATATTGTAAACAAACAAACAAAATAACGAAAGTATTTGGCATTGACGAACGAACTCCCCATCTGCCCGTGGATCATCAGTCCACTGTGCCGTTAAACCAAGGACTGACATCACGCACACACTGCTTGTCTTTACCTCTTTAGAAAGTTTTGGCACCATTATCTCCCTGATGTGTGGGCGACTGGGAATTTCCAGAGCGTTCTCACTCCCGAGGTGTAACATGTCGACGTTTTGTCACGTCCCGCGGCGTTCCTGAGGAACGCGAAAGGAGACCTTCGGCGTTCTTATGGTACGCGGCGGGTTATGGCTGGGATCCAGTGCAATGACGCTCCCGCGGTAATAGACGTTCCAGCCCTGTATTCCAGCCCTAAACCTAACCTTATCCCTAGCCCTGACCATAACCTTATTCCTGACCATAACCAGGACTTTAATGATGTTAAATAGCGTGTTTCTAAGCGATTTGAAGAAAAAGAGCGAACATGTGTAGATTCAGTCCAGACGGTTCTCATATTTCCTCTTTTTTCCGAGGTCGTCATTTAGGAACGTGGTGGGTAGCCGAAAACGTAATATGGTGATGATTTGTCACCTAGCGTAAAACGTTACGCTTTGGGAGTGAGAACGGGTTGGAATTTCATATCGCAGCTCGAGTATGCTGAGAAGAATTCTATGTTTTCCACGACTGGCATTGGCTGGTCATCCAGAGCGATAAAATGAGTCAGAGCCTCTGTTATTTTAACTGCGCGTGGATTTTCTCTTGACATTTTTCATCGCTTTTCCAAAACCTGAGTTAAAGTTGACTGTTCCGGTCCACTGCTGACATTTTGTTTAGCCTAGCTACAGCAGCCTCCAGTTTCTCTTTTTTTTTATCTGGAGCTGCCAGTCTGACTCGTCTAACCCTGTACCTGTTTAGCGCGGGATGTCCCCTAGTGGCCAATCTAAAAAACTTCTACAAAAATGACAAGCCACCCTCTGATTAATGAAATAAGTTAGTATCGGTTCATAACTTTTACGAGTATGAGTACACACACATTTTACAGTATCGGCCCCGATACCAGTATCGGTATCGGTGCATCCCTACTTGTAGCCATTTTAAACAAATGAAAAACGTCCTTTATCAACTTTGAATGACACTCCTGTAGTTGAAAGCACAGACAAAAAATGCACAGAAGATGCGGTAGGAAAACTAAATGCTGTTTTAGACACAGTTAAACAGTGGGCATTCATTCCAGAGGGCATTACTGCAATGATAGATGAACTGCATACAAATGTCTTAAAAACAAAACAAGAAGTAGGCAAAGGTATATGTCAGTACGAAATAAAGACGACAGATAATGCACGCAAAATTAGGCCATTGCATTCTTGCAAGAAACGTTTGGCCAGCATCGATATTCCAACAGTCTGTGAAAATGAATGTGAACAGTCGATAACCACTGAAAGAGAGACATCCTCTGGAGAAAATGAAAACATTTTGGAATACAAAACAAAAAAGAGAAGAGTTAAAGTTAAGTATATGCACAAGTAGACTTTTGTGTAAACATTTCAAAGGGACTGCATCCATTACTTCTGTTTATTGAAACCTAAAGCTGAATAGCTGTCTTAACTTTCTGCCAAGGAACAGATGAAAAGAAATTGTTTGGTCTCTCTCAAGCAGTTGTTTTTTATGTGTGTTATTCATTACTTTGGCTTGGTTGCTGTTTTTGATACAAATTCATCTGTGCCCATTGTAATATTTTCATATGTTACTATTTTTATATTGCTATGTATTATAAATAAAGGATTACTTATTACTATTAAAGGTCTGCATTTGTAATTGTTGGTATTATTTATAAAATATGCGCTCTTAAGTTTTTTGCTCCATAAAACGGTACCTGTCACTTTTTGGACATAGAGTATCTGTCACGGTTCTGGGTCCGTTGGACCCAGTAGTTTGAGTTTTATTATGTTTTGGTTTTAGTTTGCATCAGGGATTGTTTTCTTGTTCTCTTGTAGTGTTGATTATGATGATGTTTATTATTTGAGTTTCATGTTTCTGTGGTGTTTAGGATTTGTTCTTCAGTTGTGTCTGCTTAGTATTTGTCTAGCTCCATGTGCCATTTTCTGTCTGTCTCTCTATGTCGAGTTTGTGTCTTAGTGTGATGGTTGCTTGTTCCTGTTTTATTGTGATGGTCTGCGTCTCATGTGAGTGTGTTCAGTTTTACCTTTGTCTCGTCTTGTTGATTATTCCCAGCTGTGTCCACCACCTGTGTGTAATTCCCCTGTGATTCTCTGTGTATTTAAGTCATGTCTGTCGTCATTGTAGTTGCTGGTCCGTCTGTGTATTCCACCCTGCGTCATCTGTGTGTTTCCCTGCTGTCAACCGCCAAGTGTTTCTGCTCATGTTCAGGTTCGTGTTCTGTAGTTAGTTTGTTCCCAGTCTAGTTAGTCATAGCTCCCTTTGCCGTTTGTATTTACTTTCATGCTCAATAAACCACCTTCACACCTTCACGACTGCCTGCGTTTGGATCCTCCTTCATTGCCTCCACACGGCTCACCTCACTCGCCGTGACAGTATCAGCTTTTGAGGACCCCTGGCTCATACAAAATAGAAGTAAAAGGTTTCAACATCCAGCCTTTTTATGATTAAATATAAAGTGTAATAACAGAGTTATCAGGGTGTGATTTTGTTAATAGGTAATCATCCTTAATTGTAATTTAGAGTATGACTAAGTATAAGTTTAATAGTAATGATGAGTAAGAAAATATAGCCAGAGTAATGGAATGAGACTAATACCTGACCTCACACTGAGATTTGGTATGAAGTGGCATGTTTGTGCTAATGCTGAAATTGGGGCTCAGAGTTCCTCTGTGTGTATATATTTGTGAACGTTAACTTGGCTAATGTCCAAGGGTCTAACTGCTTTCCTGTTGGATTGTATCACACAGCAAAAATGTAAACATTACTTATATAGGTTAAAGCTATAGTTTTCAGTACCATTATGACATGCACTCCACATGAGTTCCCATCCTGTTGATGTGGGTGGCTCACATGTGACAAAGTCCACTCTCCAGTGCAGCCTCTTGCTGAAGCAAATGAGCTGAGAGATCGCAGTTATTACAAATAAAAAGCATATAGAGAAATCAATAACCACGTTTGGTAATGATTTCAATTAAATTAAATATGTTAAATATGTTTAATTGCCTCCAGTTTTTCAACACCGCACTTTTTCTGACCTCCGACTCTCCAAATGAATTCATATAGACTATGGTCCTCTTGGGTATGTCACAAAACTGTTTTGTAAAAAGATGGATATGGTAGGCTTGTGCCTTGAGCTTTCCTAATGAGGGACACTGAAAAGTATCATGCACTAGAGAGAGTGCAAAATCTGTGCAACTTACAAACAAGGTCCAGTGGCTGCCGTTTTCCAGACA
Organism: Aulonocara stuartgranti; assembly: GCF_965226115.1. Lineage (NCBI taxonomy): Eukaryota > Metazoa > Chordata > Actinopteri > Cichliformes > Cichlidae > Aulonocara > Aulonocara stuartgranti. The sequence goes on along the minus strand of NC_138952.1, from coordinate 33,370,731 downwards.
GGCTCCAATCAATTTCTCATACATCTGAAAGATGTTTTTCTGGAAATAAAAAGAATGTGGCAAGTATGTTTTTCTGTCAAGAATGACACTGCAAAATTGCGAAAGCTTGTCAGGTGAGACTTGTAATTAATTCCGCAGATACACAAACATATAGAAAGTGTCATTTTTTTGTTTACATTAATTAAGGTCTATAGTGTGCATGAAACAAATCAAGACCACAGACTCAAAACGCACCACTCAATTTTTGGTGTTCTTTATCAGATGGCCAAGACAGAAATGTTTTAATCTGTGTGCATTGCTTTTGAGTAAATCTTTACACAGAAAAGGTTTCAGAAAGGTATTTTTCAGATTCTTCTGACAAGGCTTCAATTTTGGAAAATGCTGTTTGTTTATAGTGACAACTTATAAACCCTTTGTGATAAGAACATAGTTACCACAGTCCAAGTCATACCTTCAAAAAGTATGCACTTTGTGCTCTTGTGGACCCATCCAGCACACAACCATTAGCCTAGGACTTTTAGTTCAAATTCTCTTCACTTATGTTTGTAAAATGATCAGGGAAGCTACTGCAATTTGGCCTGACCCAACCCCCGGGCCACGAAACACCAAAAAAGTTGGGGAACGCTGGTCTAGAGAACACTGGTTAGCTAATGCTGTCGTCAAGTAGCCTATCACTAGCAAACAAACAGCAAGCCAAGTGAGGAACATATGTATAATGCTTACCGTTTATTAAAGAAAAGTATCCTAAAAGGACTTCAAATTCGGCGGACAGTTTCTCGCAAGTGAAGAAAATTTGTTTTGAGGCGGGTATTTCGAAGTCGCAGAAGTATGACGTCACAAGAAGGTGATTGGTCACTTGCAATGTTGAACCTGGAACAACATTAATTATGATGATGTGGGAACAACGCCAACACGAGGATATCAGATCGTCCCTCCTAGGAGACACATTAATAACTAAATATTTAATATTTCCAGATTGTAGTGGGGTAGAAGAAGAATTATGGAAGGAGCAATTAATTGGAAGAACTGTAAATTTTGAACAGTTAATTGAATAATCTGAAACCTCTTGAAAACGAGTTTATCAGTGTAATTACATTGTTGTAGCCTGTCTAATTGCTGCTGCTAGTGGTTCGTTAAGAAATTGCAAACAGTGAAGGGAAGAGAGGGGGCGTCCCTGCCATGGTGCCCCTCAGGAGACAGAAGCTGGAGGATGTCTGGTTATTTTTTCTGACACAAGCTGTTGGGGAATTATATAATATTTTTAGCCAGTTTATGAAAGAGGATCCAAAAACAAATTTGTGTAAAGTTGCAAATAAAAAATTCCAATTAACTCTGTCAAACGCTTCTTCTGCATCTAGAGACAATATTGTGGTTTCAATGTTTTTACTGTATGAGTAGTCTATTAAATTAGGTAATCTACTTGTATTTGTTGATGAGTGCCTACCTTTTATGAAACCAGTTTGGTCAGGATGAATTAGATGGGGGGGGGTTTATCTTCTCTAATCTTTTTGAGAGAGCTTTGCAGATTAATTATTTTGCGGTCTACATTTATAAGGGATATTAGACGATAGCTTGAGGGAAATACAGGGTCTTCCTGGTTTTAGCAGGAGACTAATGTTGGCATTATCGCCAGCATTCATAATCTGCCATTTTCCTTGATGTCCTTAAACATTCTGTGGAATACTGGTGCCAAAAATGTCCATATTTCTTTGTAGAATTCTGCAGGAAAGCCACCTGGACCTGGAGCCTTATTATTGGGCTACTTATCAGGGTTTCCTGTAGTTTACCTGGCGTCAGTGGCGAATCCAGTAACATTGCCTGACTGTCTAGTAATTTTGGAAGAGTTACGTTGTCAAGAAACTGATCAATTTCATTTTTAGACGGGTTTATTTGTGGTGAATATCAAGTTTCATAGTAATCCTTAAAAATGTTAATTCTTTCAGGGTCATATATTGTGTTCCCAGACAGCACATATAGTTGTTTTTTCTTCACTTATTTTTAACTGTTTAGCTAGAAATCGACTGGATTTGTTACTGTGTTCAAAATTCTGCAAGTGAAGTCTTTGTACAAGGAATTGAGGTTTTTTTTATTAATAAATTCATTTCATTCTAATTTTGTTTTGCATATTTTGACTTGGTCCATAAGGATTTTATGTTTTTTTCTAGTTCCTGAATATTTTTGTTTTCTTCTATCTTTTTATTTGATGAGAAAGAAATTATTTTGCCTCTCATCACAGCTTTCCCTGCTTCCCAGAGAACAGATGCTGATGTTCCAGGAGTGTCATTATAGTCTAAACATAAAGTCCACTCTTTTTTACAGGAAAACGCTGGCAGCTGGGGTTACCAGGGACTTCCTGTAAAAAATATAGTAGATAAGATAAGATAAGATAAGATAACCTTTATTAGTCCCACACGTGGGAAATTTGTTTTGTCACAGCAGGAAGTGGACAGTGCAAAAGTTATGACGCAAAAATTAGAATACGATAAGAATAAATACAGTACACAACTGTACAGAATAGAATAAAATAATATACTATATACAGTAGAATAAAATAGAATAAAAATATACAATAAGATAAAAATAGAATACAAATGCTATATACAACTGAGTAAAAATACAACGATGCCAGAAAAGATTATTGCACTTAGTATTATTGCATATGTATGGATGTGTGTGTTTGCTCAGTTAAAGTCTTTGTTGTGGAGTCTGACAGCAGTGGGGAGGAAAGACCTGCGAAATCTCTCCGTCCCACACCGTGGGTGCCGCAGTCTACCACTGAAGGAGCTGCTCAGTGCTGTCACAGTCTGCTGCATGGGGTGGGAGATGTTGTCCATCAGGGATGACAGCTTAGCCGCCATTCTCCTGTCACTCACCACCTCCACTGGGTCCAGAGGGCATCCTAGAACAGAGCTGGCCCTTCGGATCACCCTGTTCAGTCTCTTCCTGTCCCCAGCAGAGATGCTGCCGCCCCAGCAGACCACACCATAAAAGATAGCAGAAGCCACCACAGAGTCATAGAAGGTCTTCAGGAGTGGGCCCTCCACTCCAAATGACCTGAGTCTCCGCAGCAGGTACAGCCTGCTCTGCCCTTTCCTGTAGAGGGCGTCTGAGTTATGAGTCCAGTCCAGTCTATTGTTCAGATGAACACCAAGGTACCTGTAGCTGTCCACAGCCTCAATGTCCATACCTTGGATGTTCAGTGGTTGCAGTGGAGGATGCTTGTGCCTGCGGAAGTCTACCACCAGCTCCTTGGTTTTACTGGCATTGATCTGGAGGTAGTTCAGCTGGCACCAGTCCACAAAGTCTTGAGTCAGTCCTCTGTACTCTTTGTCGTCCCCATCAGTGATGAGGCCGACTATTGCAGAGTCATCAGAGAACTTCTGCAGGAAGCACTGGGTGGAGTTGTGGGAGAAGTCTGCAGTGTAGATGGTGAAGAGGAACGGAGCCAGAACCGTTCCCTGTGGGGCCCCCGTACTGCAGACGACCCTGTCCGACACACAGCCCTGAGTCCTCACATACTGTGGTCGGTCGGTGAGGTAGTCCAGGATCCAGGTAGTGAGGTGATGGTCCACTCCAGAGTTCTCCAGCTTGTCCTTCAGAACCGAGGGAAGAATGGTGTTGAAGGCACTGGAGAAATCAAAGAACATGATTCTCACAGTGCTTCCAGTGGTCTCCAGGTGAGCGAGGGAACGATGTAGGAGGTGAATGATGGCATCATCCGCTCCAATGCCAGGCCGGTAGGCAAACTGAAGTGGGTCTAGTGATGAGCTTGTTAGGCGCCGAAGCTGAGCCAGGATAGCTTTACATACAAAATATGTAAACTGGTTTACAGTGAATGAAACTCACAACTGTTAAATCTACAAAAAAGAAGTTAATTTCACACAACAATTGTTGTATATTCATAGAATATTTCCTGTATTTTTTTTACATGTAATAATTGCTTATTGTGGATCCATAAATTGTAAAATTAACAGGGAAATATCAACCAAAAAACAAATTTGAACTGATAAAACAACTGTGAAACTGTGCATTTTAAGTGGAGCTGCTCTGTATATTATACATAAAATCTATTACTATGCTGTATTTTTATGTTTTAATGTAAAAGTTTAAATCATAAACCTGCAAACTTCTTACTGCTATGCCTACACCTAAACATGCAAAAATACATCTTCAGAAAAGACAAGTGAGGAAAATATCACTTTTGGGAAATTTATTTTGCAGCCATCATCAATAAAACAATTGACAACAATTGGATGCATTTTTTTCAACTTGCACAACAGTCACACAATTCAATCAAAATGCTATAAAACTGTGGAACATTCCCGCAAAGCAACAACCATCTTCATTAAACAAGCATGTGGCAGACCCTCTACCAGAAAAAGTTACATAGCAACCTGTTAAAACAAAAATGACATATTGTGCGAAAATTACTGTAATCACCATCCCGCGCAACACGCACTCTGCTGTCACCACAACCATGGCCCTGGTCATAGAAAACACATGTGTAGTTACCGTACCAAAACATCAGGAAACCACCTGTGGGGAAACAAACCTATGAACACTGCAGTAACAGAACTATAGAAAAACAAACAAACAAACAAACAAAAAACTGTGGAACATTCCTTCAAAGCAAGGACATCTTCATGAAAAAAGCAGGTGGCGGACTCTTGACCAGAAAAAGTTTCAAAGTACACATTGTGGACAGTACAAAGTACAGATTGTAACAATGTAAAAGCTACCAGTCCATGAAGTGAGTCAATATTCAGGCTTAACGCCACTCGTGGTCGGAGAGATCCTGAATCAGGGTGAGGACTCGAGGGTTCTTGTTGGAAAGATGCTTCAAGTTTTTGTTCTCTTTTTTGGTTCCTTTTTCTGGGTTTATGGAGAAGAAACAACTGTAGAATAAAATCATATAGGAGCATATTAAGCATTTTAATTGGTCAGTTAAAAAATAGTTACAACCATATAAGTACACATACACAGTCATGGCCAAACTGCAACAACAGTTGGTTTCCCCAAATTCAAGACAAAATATAACCAAAATGCTTTGGGAAGTGAACACTGCATGGTCAAAAGTATTGGCACCCTTCACAACATGTGTCTTTTGCAGTGATAAATCACACTTTAGCATTTTAAAAATCCAGCCCAAAGGTTATAGGTAGTCAGACGTCAGCTGAGTCTTGGTCTGGCCCCGAGTCTTAGCCAGGCTTGTACCCAGATTCAGATCCCAGACTCTCAACCACAATTGTTGTAACGCAAGAGTCTCAGGTCTGAGAAATAAGAAAGACATATTTGCTCACCTTTGAAGAACTTCCAGAGTGGAAGCCAACTCAGATAATGGATGTTAAAATTGTAGTAGCTCCCGAACATGATGCACAATGCAGAAATAAATGAGGATATGTTTGTGCTGATGAGGTTCCGATCAAGACTCAGCATGTATCTTCTTAAGGAATAGCAGGACTGTCCTGTGAACAAATTATTTAACAAGTTATATTAATAAGCACTGCAGTACATGACATTCTATAAACAGTGCAATAAAAAGAGAGAGAGAGAGCTATAAAACAGACTTACCAAAGACAATAATAGTGGGTGTCAGAGACACTTGCTCCAGTTGCACCTCATCTGCCAGACATGTATCTTCTACATGGAAAAGCATGAACTCCTCCTCCTCTTCAAAGTAGCTGAACAGAAGCAGGACCACCTCTTTCACATCATCTGAGCAGCCACTCTGCGGTCCCCGTATCCTCTTAAGCCTTGCATCAGTCTGAAGGAACGTCTTGCTTTTGCTGACACCAACTGTGGTCATGCAGTCCAGAAGACCTTTTCCCCTTCAAATCCAAGTAGTCTGTATAAGCAGTTAGCAGCTGTCCTTGCAGTTTAAGGTAAAAGAGACACATGTTTCTGAGATAAGGCTGACTATCACTGGCTGAACTAGCAGATGACCCGCGCGGGAGCTTGGGATTGTTTACCTAAACGGCCCTAAACCGTTTCCCATTCATTCTCTATAGTAGTGCTAAACAACTACGGATGTAATCTATTTTTGGCCACTACGGTCTTCCGGCGCTGTTGCGAGTTTGAGATGCTGCAATTTTTAAAAATCTCCACTTTTAAATTCCGGGAGACAAAACAAGTAACTCACCGCTTGCAACACATCTCAACGATCCTCGTTCATTGATCAAAGGTAAGAAACGTCGTTTGCAATAAGAGTAAACCAACAGAATACATTTACAGGTGTATATTACAGGTAATAGACGTGTTGCGATTGCATTTACGAAGCATCCATCGCTCGGTTAAAGACAGTGGGAGTTTATCCGGTGTTGTAAAGTGGCACGGTAAAAAATGAATGAACCTGCTCCTTAAATAAATCGCGTGTTCCATTCACGTGTTTTACTGTTGAATAAACTTGGTAGGTTTCTGACTGCTGTGACACTGACATTACAATAATGTGGTATAATTAATGCTAAATGACTTAACCTGCATTTTTTTTAATTGGTATTGCATTCATGTTGTAATGGTCAGTAATGTTATCTATACGATAGTCTTGATATCTCACTAACATGAGCAATGCCCTCTAGTGTACGAATAAACACGATAGCTTAAATAGGTATGTCAATAATCTGCCTGCAGTTCTTATGTGCCATGACTACTAAGCAGTTGGCACAAATTTTGCATTAAACCATGAAAGGTTTTTATTTACAGACAGAACAGTTTGTAATGCCTGGAGAAAAAACACTTATATCGCAAATGTTTATTCAGATTTTGTCTCTTTATTGTTCTCCTGCATCCTGCTTGTCTAAACCCAGCCACAATGTGCAGCAAGATTATAACCTGAAATGTCTTTGTTTCTGTTTGGAATCAATTTTGTTTAATATAATTGTTTATTTTTTCACTGCATGTTAAGATGCACAAGAAAGTTGCGCCATATCCAGGGAAAATCTCTGTGGTGTTCCGCAAGGGGCCACTTGGATACCTTCTCCAGGACCTGTCAAAAGAAGCTCGACGGATTAAAAATGACCCCAAACGTCAGCACAAGTCTGCACCTGTGAGGGAGGACGTTGTACGTCAGAATGCTCTGACTGTCGTCTATCAGAGAGGAGGGGATGCGTCTGACATGAAGGAAGTGCAGGGACAGTACATCCTGCAGTTTGGAAAGTATAAAGGGAAATCTTTCTGGTGGCTTCTGGGGAATGATGTCGGATACACCATGTGCCTGATCAAAGATCTCCAGAAGCAAGAGGCTGCAGGGACCTCTGTGGAAGAAGGGCATAGCAAGGAGAGCTTGCATTCATTTGTACAGTATGCCCTCAGCTTTGCAGAGATAAAGACTCTTCTGAACTACGAGGCCAGCAGAGTGAGTGTTGCTGCAGAAGCCTCTGAGGATGATCAGCTGGTTGGCGTTGGCTCACGAGCCAAGAGCACCTGGAAGGAGATTTGGGACGGCAGAGGTGACAGCTATGCAGACTTTATCATGAGGAAGAGCTGCAGTCAAGGCACAGATGCATAAGCTGCAGCAGTACCTGCGGAAGAAGCAGCTTATGCATCTGCTTCCACAAATGCTCCAACTAAACCCCTGGGTAAGTTGTTTTAAGAATATTTTAATAATGTTGTTGATGTGACATAAGTTCAGTATATATTTATCTAATTGTTGCCTGCATCATAAGGATGGATGAGGATAAAGACCTGGAGGACGCAATGCTGAGCATCTCACCTGTAAAACTACAAATGCAGAGCTGTAAGTACTGCGTTATTACTAAATGTCAGAAGTCTGTTTCTGTCTCATATGCCTCTGTCCTCTGTCTCTGCATAACTAGTCACTGTGCCAGCAGCAGCAGGGTCCACACCCAGAGGATCTTCAGGAGCAAACACAGGTTTTCAAATGAAAGGTTTCAGAACTGGAGTACAATAGTTTTCCATGAATTGCTCTGCAAACTGAGCCTGAACTTGAACTTTTATATATTGTCTTGTTCTTGTTTTGTGTGTTCTGGCCATGTTCCTCTAATAGTATGGTTGTATGCTGGCATTATGCTAACTGTCCAAAGGACTATGAATTGATACCAACCACAAAGAGTATGTGTTCTTGTTCTCTATGAATTTGTTAAAAACAAATTAAGTAGCAGTAGTTACTAACACCTGAATGCATGTTGTTCACTGACTTATACCGCTCCTCCTGCTTTGATGTGAAGAGGTTAAAATGATTTGGTTTGGCATTTCTGTTGCATATAAATATATTACATTTGTTTTTCAATGAGAAACAGGAGTATGGATGTGTGAGTTCCTACTAACAGCAACACTCATATACAGTGTAAATTATGAAGTTGCTGACAAGTTTTCTTGTTGTAGTTCCATCTGCGGCGCTGTCCATACCACCGTCCAGTACAACTGCTGAACTTTAGGCCTCATCAGCCGATGGTACAAAACAACTATAATGTTTTTCACATAATTAAATGTTCTTTTTATTGTGTCTAGAGTAAAAAAAAAGTTTTTTCTATTACTATACCTGTAGGTGCAGCCTCAGGTGTGAAGAGGAAGTCACCTGTGCCCCTCCCACAGGAGCTGGCATTTCTACTAAAGGAGACCACAGGTCAGTCAAACAGAAAGGCCTGAGTCAAATCCTGGTCCCTCTCTATTTTCATTTATAGTTGATGTTCAGTTAAACATCTGCTTAAAGCATAGATCATTAATGATAGCATATTATTCACGCTCACGTTACATTTTGTCATCTTGCTCATAATTTGCACAAATGAATTACAGAATGACTGCATTAATTTGTTTCAGGACCGAGTACAGATGCTGCTTCCACATCTGTGCGCAAAGTGCTGACTTTTGAAGACAGCAGCGAAGATGGTGAGCGTATACAGCATGTCTTTTTTTTCTGTGTATTCCAACAGCAACAATATAAGAGTAACACTGTTTTGTCAAATATTTATGTTTCAATCCCAGCTCCTTCAGCTCAGCCAGCTGTTCCAGTTCCAGTAAAGTAAAAGTAAAGTGTAAAGTAAAGTGTGCGTGTTAGTCCCCATAGGGAAATAGTTCCTCTGCATTTAACCCATTCACCCAGTGAAGCAGTGGGCAGCCACCAGTGCAGCGCCCGGGGAGCAGTGTGTAGGGACGGTACCTTGCTCAGGGGTACCTCAGGGTAGCCGTTCAGTGGAGTCGAACCCCCGACCTTCCGATCATGGGGACATCACTCTACCTACTGAGCTATCCCTGCCCAGTGGCTGGTTATGAGTATGACCTCAGGAGCTGGAATTGTTCTCCGCACCAGAAGCTGTGGATGAAGACTGAGCTTCAGGACGTTGGACTGTGGCCTGGGTCTCGACCAGTGCGTCACACAGGGAACGCGATTTCACTCTGGCGTCTCCCTCCACAGCCTGAGATCATAGATACAGTGGCTGACCTACCATTGCCAAATTTCTTCCAGCTCCACCCCTTCTTTATTTGGAAACCTGAGAGTGCTATCATGGTCAGGTTAAGAAACAATTATATCTTGCCATGTCTCCATGGTTGCTTTCGTTCACAAGTGGTCTCTGCTGGTGTGGGCAGGCCACGAGTAATTGTTTGCACCAGTGGTGAGTATTACATCCTGTCCTCACGACTCTGCTGCAGGGCTTGTCAGAGGAACTGGTTTGCTGACAATCCACGATGGCTGGAGAAACTGCCCAAAAGGTTTACCAATATTCTCCCTGCTTTACTTACATACAAAAAGGCCATCTGCAAGACTGTTATGAATGAGCTCAGGAGGACTGGCAAATCTCCAGCAGACATGGCAAACCAAATAAATGAACTCATGCACCTCAAGTACGAGCAAGCTCACCTGGCGTACCTCCATGCCACAGATTTGGTCTGAGATTCTGAGGCAGGAGCACGTGGACAGAGGACCATTGGGCAGTTCCTGAGGAAGGAAAATAAGCCACAGGAGTTCAGGTCTTATGAAGACCCACATGCCTGGTGTGGCGTCTCTGTGTCCAGCCATTACCTGACTGACTGCCTGCTCAATGAATTCCGATGTCAACATCCAGCCATATCTAAGGAGCTCGGAAAGAAAAGCGTCTGGACTTCTTTGAGTTGCTTGAAGATGTTTCACCTCTCATCCGAGAAGCTTCTTCAGTTCTAAGGTCAAATGGTGGAGAGTCCCAGATTTAAACCCAGTGGGAGTTTCCCCCCAAAGAGGGACAAAGGACCCCCTGATGATCCTCTACCTAATCACATGAGCCCAGGTGTGAAAGCGGGTGTGGGTCACAATCAGCCAGGGTTTCGGGGGAGCTCATTGTGAAACCTGGCCCCACCCTATCATGTGATTTCCTGAGGTCAGATGGCCCAGGAAGCCATTTACGTCCACTGTGAGTGACCATCTTTGAACAGAGGCGGTGGTTTACGGCACCAACTGTATGCCATCTATAATCCAGTTTTGAGATCCCTTCCCAGACGCCTTAACACCCACTCACATCCTGGGCCATCTGACCTCAGGAAATCACATGATAGGGTGGAAAATCTATCGTGGGATGCCTGGAAAACTACTTCTGCTGTTGTTGCTGCGGCCACATCTGGACCAGTGGCAAACAGCTGTGCCTCTCAAACCCACTAAAATGAGAACGTTATTGTAAAACTGGACCTGTTCCACTGCCTGAGGTGATTTTCGCGGGAGTGCACCTCTGAGCATCATCCTCTGTTCAGCACTTTCTGCCAGCTTCTCTCTGCTGCATTCTCAGTGGTTGATCAGGCGGACCGGAAGAGGCTCCAGGAAGCTTATAAGTTCTGTGGCATCCATCCTGCTAATCCCACAAAGCAACACATACGGGAGCACTGCAGGATCCAAATACCACAACCCACTGAGCTGCTGAACAGAGTGGAAAAGGTCCTGAACCATTTTCACCTGGCCACAGACCCCAACAACGTCCCACTCTTCAAGCCATCCATGCTGAAGGTGTGGCACATTCAAAGAGTGCACATTCTGCGTGGCTGCCTCAGTGACCCTGGATTCCTGTCCGAGGCACTTCACAGCAGGAGGGTTATCATTTCCACCAGGCCCAGTGGATTACCAGGACTCATGTATCCACTGAACTATTCCAGGCCCAGGGCATGACAGGGGTGGCACAATGGAACTACCAAAGACTGGTGGACCTTGAGCAGCCAGGTGTCAGTCTCCCTTCTGTTTTTGAGTCAGCTCTAGTGGTGGAGTTGAATGCAGCCTCCAGAAGAGTGACTGGTCAGGAGAAGTGCCCTGCACTTCACCTCTCTGACAGAGACACTGGAGAGCGATTTGGGCTTGAACACAGAGAGCCAGGCTGCCGTCCAGTCCCTCTGAACTGGGACAAACACAAAACCCTGAGAAAAGATGAATCGGCTGCCCTTTAGCCCCCATCCTCTGTTCCAAAACCTGTGGCTGCCCAACTTCAGGTTCCAGCAGCGGGACCCTCCTCCAGCCTGGCACCGCTAGGTGTGGCATCCCCTGCACCAGCACCACCTGTCACCCACCCTTTCTCTGGTGCACTTTTAAAGCAGGAGTTAGCATCAGAAGACACCCAGCAACCTACAACAGTCATGGGTAAGTTAACATAATGGTATTGTCAAACTGTAATTACTAGTATTATTATTATTAATATATACGTTATTATTATTAGTTCATTGCATGATATATGAGTAACTATTACTATTGTTTCCCAGAAATCTCTGAAGCTCTACCTCTGCCGATGCGGGCCTCACCAAGGAGTGCTCGCACTGGACCTATAAAGACAGGTGGACAGGTTTTTGTGCTGGACCACACACGCTGGACACGACCCATGAAAGAGGCAATAGATGATCTGTTGGAAAAGTACCATGGGAAGAAGGACAACCTGAAGCTTGTGGATCAAGATTATGCAGACATGGTCCATCGCTCGGCTACAGATCCCAACAGCCTGCTGCATCCCACATCCAAGGTGCACATATCCCCTGTATGTGAAGCACTTGGCTAAACTTCTCAACTAGGGCTGGGCCATATTATACCGTACGGTAATACCGGTATAATGTTAGGCAACGATAGGAAAATGAAATATCGCGATAGAATATGAGTAAAACGCGCATGCGCAGTGCCTTTTTTTTCATACGCACATGGCCGATTGTTGAGTGAAACAGATAAACCAGAATTGGTTTGTAAAAATGGTGCAACTTCAGTGATGTGGAACTGGTTTGGTGTTTGTCCGTCAGATACACAACAAAGCACATTTTTTTGCAGAACATGCAAGCGGCCGTCGTTATTGTCGTATTTGTCGGACTAAGATGCTCTTAAATCTGGGAGTAATCTGGGTCCTAAACTCTGTATACTTCAGGTCAAACAACACTGCAGCATCACTGAGAGTTAAAAACTGTCTAAATTCTTTCATCTTTAATAAAACGATCAGCATTGCTGCTTTACCAGGTGTAACTATGAAGTTTAACTTCCAGGCATCCATGAAAACAAAATTTATTATATTTAACGGAGTTAGAAGTTAGCAGGAAGCTAGCGGAAGTTAGCTCGCTAGTTTCGCTAGTTACCTAAGCATGATATTGCATGTTCTGACTGAGAGATTTCTGAAAAAAATCAAACGTACAGCTCTGCTATCACTTCCAACATAAATGAAGACAGGAAACTAAACAGCAGTGACGTTTGTAGGGTTACTGAAGTTGGGCTAGCTGGTATATAATGATGTGCTACGTGATCGCTAGCGACACAGCTATGTTAGCATAACATAAACAGTGAAGCTGGAGGACGAACACTAACACTTTTCCACTTATAAAAGTTAACGTGAAGGTTCCTCATGGTTAGAGACAAATGCAATTGCATGGCAGGATGCTGTAAACGGACCACACTTCAGTCAGGAGAACAACTGAGATAATCCATCCACAATACGAGGTTAGTCATTAATATACTGCAACAACATGGGAATAGAGCAGCTGCCAGAGAATTCAACATTAATGAATCAATGGTACAGAAGTGGAGGAAGCAAGAAGAATGAGTTTAATAAAGTTTGATTTATCTGACTGCTTTGTTTTGCTTAATGTGCCTTATAATCCTGTGCACCTTATGGTCCGAAAAATACGTACTGCACACTGCAGTTTAATGTTGCAAAGCACCTCTTTTTAACTTCAGTGGATATTATACATAGTTATGCTCAGGATATGTCAGCCCATTTCTACTGGAAATGCCTTTTGGTTAAACTCTCAGCAAGGAATTTGCATTTGCACTGTTACATTTTTATAAAGCTTTAATGTACATAAAAACCAGCTTCTTGCTTAAGTGAAAATAAATGGAAGGTTGTCTTTTTGCGCTAGTAATGTTGTGGAGTTGTATTTTGTCTCGCATCAATTATATCGTCAGTTATATCGTTACCGCAAATTTTCAAATATATATCGTGATAAATATTTTTGGCCATAAATCCAGAGGAACTAAACTTTGTTGTTGTTTCTTTGGGCTCAATTTTGCCTGAGGCTGAAATTGATCTGATTTCTGACAAGGACACAAAATGTTTTCTTCTTTCAGAAGAAAACATTTTGCCAATAATCAGATAAAAAGATTGTTGAACCAGGTGGTATTCTCTGGAGTTTAAGACCAAAACTGAACTCAGTGAATTGACATTAGACTGGAATTCATAAGATGAATAGAAATACTGCTGAAGCTGAATGATATATATATGTGCGTGTGTGTGTGTGATCTTTGTTTTCTCCAATTCACCAGGTCTGTATAGTTCAGTATGACTGTGGTACATGATACAAAAGAATAAATACAGAAGAATAAAAACTTTATGTGAATAACTTTACTCTTCTTAAAAATAACTCATAAAACAAGTAAAAGTACAAATGTGTACAAGTTAGAGACTTCCTCAGTAAGTTTACACTCTTTTGGAGTGATTTTAATTGTGTGTTAAAGAAGAAAGAGATTAGAGGTAAAGTAGAGGATGAAAGAGTCCATCACTGAGGCCGTCTCTCCTGCATGAAGTCCAGGTGCTGGTTTTCCAGTGTGTGCGTCTGATGGCCCAAAGCTACCTCGGAGCTGTAACAACATCTTTCTCCAGTTTTACTTCTCATCGTGGTAACACAAGTGGTGTTCCTGTTTAAATTTAAAACATCTTTAAAAAGTAATCACATACTTTTTCGGTGATGTGATTTTTTTTTTCTACTTAGCGGGAATATATTGTCTGCTAAAGATTGTTGTGACTGTTAGTTAGGGTTAGGGTTTTTCTTTAAATAGCTTGGGGTCCCTCTAATCGGGAAGGACCCCCAGCTGTTGGGGGAGATCAAAAGATACTAGAAATGCACAGCATGGGTTATGGAACCAGTTTCCTGCAGTCATAACTGTATTTCAGTCAAAATGCTTTTCAAAAATGCATGTAGTTATTTTAATAAAATAAAATAAATGAGATTATTATATGAATAAAACAGTTAAAATAAGGCTGGCAGGACCATGTCCTTTTCTGCATCAGAAGGGAATTTAATTTATTCATTTAACTATTTATTTATTATTTATTTCTGTTATTCATTTGGCAGGGATAATGTCAAACACATTTATTGTATACAAAAAAACAAAACAAAAAAACCCACTGAAAATCAAACCAACCAGCTTCCAACCAGAATATAATAAACATTTAATTAATGCAGTAGAATTGCAACTGGAGGTGACACATTCATTATTGTGCTTAATAACTGCATACCTGAGAACCTTTCAGCCATGTTTTTAAACTATAATTAAAACTCTCCAAAAGTATTTGTGTAAAAAGTTCTAAATTTCCACTGACCGTGCTGAAACACAAATAATTAACTAAATTAATATAAAAAAACATTGAATGAAATTTAACACAACAGCCCTCTGCAAATGAAGCTCTTGTTAAGCCTAACCATTGAACCAGCACTACAAGTTGATAAATGTTATTCATAAAAAAAGGATCTACAGACAATAAACCAACTTTAGCCATAGTGGATTTAGCTTAGATTTGATTGGATTTCTATAAGCTGGATACCTATCCTCAGTAGAATAACTCTAAAAATGTAAAAACAAAACAAAAACACAAAAAAACAAACAACAATGGTTGCTCAATTTGCAAAATATGTACACATATCTTCGTGTTTCTTATGACATTTTTTCACAGACCCAATGCAGAGAAGCTCCACATGAACGATCATTCCACAAAGTGTTAGCAGGAGTTCTGATATGAGCACAGTCCTCTTCACCCCACCGTGTGTCTCCAGCACCATTATCAGGTTGATTACTTTCCCAATATCTGGAAGGTCCGTAAACAACACATTTAGTATTGCTGAGAAAAGAAATGAATTAGATTAGAAAAATGTATACAAGCACAAAAGCCCGGAAGAAAAACACCTTTTAGATCAGGGAAGTGCCAAAAGTAGTGTCTATTTTTGTTACTTGTTTAGTTTCTACTGGTGTTGAGTAAAATGTTTAGGTGATAATATGCCATACAAAAATGCCACAACTCAATCTTTAAAATTATTTTTATTATTATTATTCAGTGATATCTTAAGTCCGTTAATGAGGTCATTTCTACATGTGCAGAAAATATGCTGCATGAGTGAAGACTTACTTTAGAGTCAGAGGAGTTCCGTCTATCCATTTCCACTTTCCTTCTTCTTCTTTGTCATTTAAACCAATCCAGGCTGGGTTCTGAGTGAGTGTAATGAGGTAGTTCTATTCAACAATAAGAAATTCTATTTAAATGACAATATAGTTCAGTATGTGGGTGGGGTTTTTCAGTTTTATCTGAGCACATAGAAAATGATCAAAGATTTCACTTGATACAACTTAAGCTTTTAATATATCATTTACAATGGTGTTATTACAACTTATACATCATTGCTAGGCTGCATTTTTATTTGCTTTCCCCTCCCAAGGGCAGGCTGTTGCCATCATGAAATGTTCACAAATTCTAACTCTGTTGCTCCACATTACATTAAACTTATTTTAGCAGGAAGTAATCTTCAAAGCAGCAGTTTTCTACGTAGTTATTTTGAAATCTAAATAATCACACAGATAGTAGTCCATATAATTGTTATAATCTGCTGATATATCCACATGGACATATCATGGGATTCCAGCAAACAAAGATTCTAAATATTTCAGATTACTCGGTGTACACCTCTATGTTATGCGTGTGAGTTTTCTTGTTTGCCTTCAGCTTAGTTCTGTTGGTATTTTGACCTCATTAGTTGGTGTCCCTTGTGTCTTCTTATTACTTTTAATTCTTGTCTGGTGATTGTCTTGATGTTGTTCAGCTGTGTCTCATTCCCTTTTGATTTCAACTTCCTTAGTTTGCCCTGAAGAATATATGATCCTGTCTCGCTTTCTCCCCTGTGTGCTGTCTGTTTGTTTTGGTTTGGTTTTAAATTTGCTTCATATTTTACATTTTTGTATCTTGGACCTTTACATTCAGCGTAAAAAATGTATTTATTTATTTAATTTTAATTTGGGTCTACTTTCTGCATAGACTGACACACATTTATAAATATGAAAGAAAAAACACCCACATGCACACAGACATTTTACCTGTTCTTCAGGGCTCTCTATCACCACTAGATCTGCTCCTTTGTTTCTGCAGTCCTTTCTACCTTCATCCCAGGAACCAGACCTTTCAGAGAGGAGATAACAGCTGCAGCTGAACATGCTCCATCTTGAAGGACACGTTTTCTCTGAAAGAAAGATTGAGCACAAAATACAGCACCAATTTACTCATACTAATAATGAAAGTAACCAAAATTTGTGTCACTCAACACACAACAACACAACAAAATGTTGGTCATCGTTATAAACTGCTTGTTTTAGATACCTGGAACATCACTTCTCTGGTAGGGAAGGAGTCTGAGCATTTGCAGGAGGTTTACAAATACTTCCTGCAAATACACAGCACGGGTTATAATCAGTCTCTGGCAGAGACAGTCAGAACCTGTAGCTTGAGGTTTTCCCAAGCTTTAAAGTAGACTTTGACCTTAAGGCTGGGGAATGGATCCTTGCTACTGGTGAAGCTTATGAACCAAGCAGCAGCTCAGAGTCCTCAACTGTCTTGGAGTCCCTTGATGGGGTGCTCGAAGGACCATTTTCAGAAACTCCTTTGCAGGCAGCACCAACCTGCGACAGGAATGTGGTCATTTTCTTTTGTTGCGACAACCCCCAAACCAAAAGGTTTGCACATGAGGCCTGGGAAATTGTCACCCAAAGACTTGGGTGTGTGATGGCCTCATGGGAAAAAAAAATCTCTTTTTGGAAGTCTAAGAGAGAGGAAGCCATCTACCACTACCACGTGTGGGGGTGAGGGGAAGAGGAGAAGAGAAAGAGACTCAATAACTAAATATTAACAGCACATACAAAGACTTACTCTGTTTAGACATCATCTGAAGCCTTTCAAGTTCCTTGGTTTTCTCAGTGAGGTTTGCCTGGAGCAGGTCTCTCTCCTCAGTCACGAAGGAAAGGTTGTTACTGATGGCAGAGAACGCTGCTGCTGAATCACGTAAGGAGTTGCAGTCTGAAACAGATTGAGATGGATGCTTCTGAAACACAAAACATTGCTTCCTTCCATCATTCATTCATACTTACTGTGTCTGTAATTATGTGAATTAAAGTCAAAATATTTAAACTTTTTTAAAGTTGTTTCAGGATAGGCTGATAGAGTTTTGAGTCTCTTCAAATGAAGAACCAGACTCACAGCTGACACCAAGGATGATGAGTCCAATCAGCAGGAAAAAACTCAGCAGGCCCAGAGAAAGAATAATAACTAAATTGAAACCCCTCTTAGAGCTCCTTGGACCTGAAAAAAAGAAAAGATCAGTGAAGCAGTGCACTGTACAAAAGATTAAAGACCATCACAAATGATAAAATACATCCGTTTTGTTTTCTGCCACTTCTTTCTTACCTGTGTAATTTGTTGAATGTGTTGGGTAGGAAAGTTTGGCACAATCCACATTAGCGTAAATCTCCTCCATCATTCCGAAGGCTGCAGACTGTTTCTGTCAGCTCTGCCGCACTGGTCATGTAAATTGTGAAAGTAATACTGATTTCAATCACTTGTTTTTCATCATTAGAGGAAGTGAAATGTTTCAGATGTTATTAATATCGTTACAAAACCATTGAAACTAGCTGTGATCCAGAGGTGTGGACTCGAGTCACATGACTTGGACTCGAGTCAGACTCGAGTCATTAATTTTATGACTTTAGACTTGACTTGAAAAAATGTTCTAAGACTTGTGACTTGACTTGGACTTTTACACCAATGACCTGGGACTTGAATTGGACTTGAACCGGTTTACTTGAAAAGACTTGATATTTCACCCCAAATATAAAATTTAACATGCATATTATATAGAGATTGAAAATGTGACGTCATTCAGGGGTAAACTGCAAAGGATTCTGGGAACTCATGGCAAGAGGTACTAGCGCACGCAGGCTTTCAATTGAAATCAGTCACACAGCGATAAAAAGAAACACAAAAATGTCAAGAAGCCGTTGTATTATTAACTGCAATAGCCGGTCGCATGACAGCCACGGGAAGCCGACGGGTAAAGAGATCGGTTGTTATCGGATTACGTCGTTGAAGAGAAATTGTTCAAGCCATGTTTCCGAAGTAACAAAGAGGCGACGGATGGCCTGGATTGCAGCCATTCAAAGATCAAATATAACGTCCCAGAACACTCCAGCTCACAGGTTAGTCTGCTCCAAGCATTTACACGAAGGTCAGTGTTTTTTAGTAGTTAATACGTCATTTTCATAACATAATTGGTGATATAGGTTACAAGCAAGTCTGGCGCTGAACAGAAATTGTCGCGCTATGCTCCTTTATTTATTGTGCATAAATAGTGAATTGTCCTGACACAATATTGCGTTTCGCCTCTGTTATTATGGTACATTGACAAAAACATATACTTTTATTCACAGGATAAAACAGGTTTTATGTATCACTAATTGCCCAGTACGATTACAACATACAATATTGTTGTCACTGCTACATTTCTGTGATGCTACCAGAAATTATTTCCACTACTAATTAATTACCGTTGAGCTCAAAGGTCCTATTAATAAACGGTTAAGGAATGTGTATTTATGAAGACAATTTGTGAGACTGGTAAACTTATGATAGGTACGATGGTCTTTCGTTCTACACGGTGCATTTCAAGGTCCTGCACCCATCCGTCGGTAAACTGTACCTGGGCTTGTTGCAGTGACCTGAAGTTACTAAACTTCATGAGTGTGTGCACTCACTCCAAGAACCGTATAATTATAAATATGCATATAAATATGCTACGATGAGATAGCTGACTTCATCTAACTAGCAAATGTTGTCCAGGCTACGTTGGTGATACAGTTTTTTTTAATGTGTATGATATTTTTGTCATGCGATTTTAAAGCCGGTCCTACAACCGCATCCAAGAATAACATGCAGCTTATCTCAGAACTGTCGGTGAAAACTATTCTTGGAGCTAGGTTTAATTGAGCTGCATTTTATAGAGGTGCAATTTCACAATTTGTGTATATTTTCTAAGTTCACTATTTTGTCATGTGTTGAGAAAAACACAGATTTTAAAATTACATGGTCTAATATTTACATTTAGCATAACTGCAACATTCTTTTTTCTTTTTCTTTTTTTTAAAGACTCGAAAGGACTTGAAATTCAAAGTTTCAGACTTGTGACTTGACTCGGACTTTTACACCAGTGACTTGAGACTCGACTCTGACTTGCCTGACATTACTTGAGACTTGACTTGAGACTTGAGGATAAAGACTTGAGACTTACTTGAGACTTGCAAAACAATGACTTGGTCCCACCTCTGCTGTGATCTTCAAAAGAAAAACAAAAGGAATTTAAACTTTCTTTCTGTTCATAGTTCTCTGAAAAACTTCCTTAATCAAAGAAATCACATAAAAGATCTGAACCTCAGTCAAAGACCTTTCACTTATCGAAAGTATCCATGCTAATAGAATTTGTCAGGATATTTTAGAGGTTACTGACTCAAAATTATTTATAGACATTCATTTTGTATACTGAAACTGTTCAACTGTTGTTTTTGCAACCGTAACTCGAACCTCTCTTTCTCTATAGATATAATGACAAGGCACGAACACATATACACAATAAAAAAACAAAACAAAACGACACCTCAACATTAAAAGTGCTCCTATAGGAAAAAGTCAGGACCACTAGATGGAGCCACTGGAACTTGTAATGCTGTAAACTGTGTGTCCATTGCAAAGAATAGGAAAGGTTTGTTTAATCAGCAGTGCCCTATGTCACCCTGTATCTTGCTTGTGTCACATTAGGTTTTTTGTGCTTTCTTGTTGTTTTAAATATCTCTGCTTAATTGTGTTCTTGTTGTCTGTTCAGATCAGATCAGGCTTTTTTTGTACCCTGTTTTATTTGTATTTGTGTTTTTCTACTTTCTTTTGTGTGTGTGGTGTTTGTGAGGCTGTGTGTGTGCAGACAGGTGTATTTCGTGGCCCTTGTGGACCCTTGACATGATTAGGTGTCCAGCAGGAGTCTTGGAGCAGGGAGCAGCAGCACAGAGGAGCTGATGGAGTCCTGAGCCCAGAGCTGGTTTCTATTGTCCCCAGTAATTGGATTTGGTCTGGGAGGAGAGATGGCAACCAGTGAGAGGCTGCGATCATTAGGTGTGAATGAGACATGTGGTTCGAGGGCTGAACACACAACCCCACGCAAATATGCGTACACACAGACACACATTGGTATTGTATGTGTGTGATACACGTGCCCGCTAATCCAGATTAGTCAGAAATCGTCAGCCCTCATGTGTTTTAAGATCATTTTGTAAAAGATCTCCACAGCAGTGAAATATAAAAAACAAATAGCAGAACAGCATTTCTATATTACATTGCTGCCATCTTCCATCATAATATTACTGTCAGTACACAGTGAAGAGGGATGTTTCATGGTCACCAGGTAGGACAGGCCTCACTCTAGAAAATCAGTGTTTGTGGCAGCAAACTCAGATAAATCCCTCCTGTGCTGCAAAGAAGGTATTCACATAAAACATCCTGGTTAGTTTTCAGGCTTAGCTTCACCAGGACAACCAGTCGATATACAGAGATATACACTCACCTGTTGCTCACCCACTGTGACAGCTCTGTTTATGGGTGTCTTTGTCCTCTTATGGGGAAAATGTAATTAGTAAACTAAATTAGAATAAATGTATCTGAGAGGTTCCTCTGTAGTTAATCTCTGCTTCAGCCTAACAACTCAAAGCACTAGTATTATGCATAACTACATCTCTGACTAAACCGCCAGATACCCTGTTGCATTATGGTTAATGTGGTCGTTTGGCTTTGACAAGTGAATGGTAAATAGACTGGTACTTCTATAGCACTTTTCTGCTCTAAACAGAGCACTTATTAACCCAATTACACACACTTTCACAAACATTCACACAAACACACACACACACACACACACACACACACACACACACACACACATGGATGCACATCAAGGACACCTGTTGTTCACTATCTTGCCCAAGGATACTTCAGCACACAGGCAGAGTAACCACTAACCTTCCAACAGATAACCCACTCTACCTCCTGAGCAACTAAGAGAACAAATTATTGTTACCTTAAAAAAGAAAAAAAGTTTTTGTTTTTTTTAAAAAACACTTGTAAGCTTCCCATTTGCTTAGTTTAATATAAAAATAATTATTCAGTTGGTTTCTGAAAAAATAGTGGTTGGCTCAAAATATAGGCAAGTAAAAATTAAACACAAGCAGACATTCTTCAGTTTGACAACAAGCATCAGTGTCAAAGTGTCCAGCTTCTCATGCAAAAAATACACATTTAATGAAGAGCTGATTTGAAAATATTTTACAGGTGTACGGGACTGCGTTAATGAGGGAGATGTCTTTTTGTGTTCCCACAGTGAGATGGAGCAGATGATGCTGGCAGAGAGACAGAGTGGCTGCGTCCGAGGCGGGTCCCAAAAAACCCCCCGCAGATTATTGTCAAAATAAAAAGACACTAAGCATAACCCGTGTGTGTGAGGGTCCTGTGTCACAGCCATTTTTTGGGGGCAGGGATAGCTCAGTAGGTAAAGTGGTCGCCCCATGATCGGAAGGTCGGCGGTTCGAATCCACTTAACGGCTACCCTGAGGTACCCCTGAGCAAGGTACCGTCCCTACACACTGCTCCCCGGGCGCCTGCTTAGTGGGCTGCCCACTGCTTCACTGAGTGAATGGGTCAAATGCAGAGAAAAACAAGTAATTTCCCCATGGGGATCAATAAAGTATCCATTATTATTATTTTTATTAGGATGCTGTTGAAGCTGTTTCCAGTGCAAAGACAGTGAGTGAGTTTTATTCGAAAACACAGGACACTTTGCACATTTGCTGCTTTGATGTCATTCTACTTTGCTACTTGAATTATTCTTGAGATCATGCGAATTTCAGGAATTCCTATATTCATATTCAGAATTCCTGAAATTCGCATGGTAAGGTGGGGCCAGGTTTCACAATGAGCTCACCCGAAACTCTGGCTGATTGGGACCCACACCCAGTTTCACACCTTGGCTCAGGCGATTAGAGGATCATCAGGGGGTCCTTTTGTCCCTCTGTGGGGGGATACTCCCACTAGGTTTATATCTGGGACTCTCCACCATTTGACCTTAGAACTGAAGAAGCTTCTCGGATGAGAGGTGAAACGTCTTCAAGCAACTTAAAGAAGTCCAGACGCTTTTCTTTGCAAGCTCCTTTGACTACGATGACCTGGATGACTGAGAATCTTCACAGACATATTCTTGAGATTGAGCTTCCTTTTTTTTCACCACTGAAACATACACTTGTTGCTCTTTCTTACAGACCAGCACGTGTGCAGCATATTGCTCAACTCGCCTGAAGTCTTTCAGGTGATCTGACCAACAAACCTCTCACTAAAATGAGACCAGTGCAGTGTGCTGCTTATGGATTATTTGCATAGAAAATTTGTCCTATGTTTGTTGAGAGTGCATGTTCAGCTTACTCTCAACGAGGGAAAAACATTACCTCAAAACACATACGCACACAGTGTTTCCATGGGGACCAATCAGCCACTTTTCTTTTCAATAGCGCGCGAGTGAGTCGAGGTAGACGTCTATTGTGTTGTGTGTGTTTGGGGGGTCAGGGTGGTGGTTCGAGAGGGGTTAGGGGGAGCAGTATTAAACAACACACTAGACAGATGAAAGCGCTGCACATCCTTAAATCTAATCATAATTTAGTCATCAGTACAAGATGGTATGCTCGAAAGAAAGAAAATAGGCAAGACTGACAGGACGGCAAGAGACAAGAGTCCATAAGTCAAGGGAAGGGAGACGGGAGATTGCTCTCAGATGGAAAATGATGGACAGAGACGGTCTTATTCCTAAAGATGATGCTTAATTGTTGCTTCAGTCCACATATTCAGCAACAAACACTTAGCCTAAAAGGATTTCTGATGCTCAGATACACTGCAGCAAACACAGATGACTTAGGTGTGAATAACGATGCCTAATCATCCATTTAGGAAATGCAAAATTATTACTATTATCTTATTACTATAATTATATTACTATTATTGGTATTACAAATGGAATTACAGCTGCTCAGTTGAAATATAGCAAAAGCAGAAGTGTCATATTCACATCTGAATTATTAGTGTTGACATTTAAGGCAGAAAACGATCTGTCCATGAAGAGGCTTCTAAACCAGAATGTCAAAAACTTTAATTAAAACTTGAGATGAAGGTTTTTTGTTTGTTTGTTTGTTTGTTTTGTTTTTGCAATAATTTCTAGAATAGACCATTCCTAGTCCTGATCCCCTTCCTCACAACTTATACAGGAAGCATTTTGGAGCAAAAATGAAGAGAAGCAGTCTGACTGGGTTTTTTTCTCAAATGGGAAATTTGAAAGCTTGCCTTATGTCCATAATAGTGTTTAACACAACTGCAGCTGTATTAAATATTAACATCCTATTTTCATTATTTTACATTTTTCACAAGCTCAGTAGAGTGTCTAAGATAAAGTACTTGCATTAGGAGAACTTTACTAAACCTGCTGACCACTCAAAGAACTTTAGAGTGCAAGTCTCATTTCAGCAATAGTTGTTTATTCCATGCACATCAATCACTTTATCGACCTCACATCCACGGTCAGTATAGAATCACCATTTAACCCTGCATGTCTTTGGACTGTGTGAGGAAACCTGAGTACCCTGAGTAAACCTGCCCTCCCCCATCTAGAACCAAATAACTTCCTTTTATGAGTTTTTAATAGAAGTGTGTCTACTGACTATTTTGAAGGTGAAAAAAGATTTTAGAAAGATTGTGACTGTTTCTGCAAAATAATTATTTAAGTTCCAGAGTTACCTATAAACATTCATGATGAAATTCAAAACAATTTTGAACACTAGAACCTGTAGTTTATTTATCTGATGGGGCCATAATTTCAATAATATGTTCCAGAAGCAAATCAGAAATTCTGCAAAAAGTTTTGGTGTAAACTTGTTGAGATGTTGATGTTACACAAGCAGAAACATGACTGATAAAAGTAAATATTTGGTTGATAGAATCCTTTGATTACTGATGTAAATTTAAATAAATGTGTTATAGGTTTTAACTATTGGTGCTGCCCAAGTGTGACTGGGTTTTGCAATGTATTAGAAACAGCTTTCCATCTAACAGCTGAATATATGTTTGAAACATGCTTAAAAAACCCCAACACAATTTCTTTTTAGCATGTATGTTTTCCCCTTCCCTTCGGATGTTATCATCCAGTGGATGTTATTAGAGGTAATAAAGTCCATTGAGTGGACTGATAACATCTGAAGAGGGTGGTTCCTTCCACATTCTAAACAAACAGAAGTAGGAAAATGGCATAATAAAAACACGATATCAGTTTTTTATGCAGCTAAACTTATTATGCACCAGCATTAGGATACACTGTATGTAATATTCATTGGTGATAAAAAAATTTTTTCAACAGATATCAAAGTAACACTGTGAAGAAAGTAACCAATGAAAATGCAGAAACACACTCAGCTGAGTCAATTGCCCCAGAGCATGCTGGGTTCTTTCCTTATGACAACCAGTATTAAACCAGTCATACGGATACTAAACATGGTTTATTAACTCCACATATTTCATACTGTTCGCCTTTATTTCAAAATAAGAGCCCAAACTTATTCAAGGTAATTTAATTTAGGTTAACAAACAAATCATCAACCAGCACTGAAAAGGCAAAATTAACAAATTTTTTACCTGCATAACCCAAAGGTCCCTGAATCCTTGTACAGTTATGATTCTGTCTGTCGCTCTATAAGCATTTATTTGAACCTCTTACCTATCTTTGTGTTTTACACACCATTAGTCAAAGTATTCATATAGCCAGAGTGTCAGTTATTCCCCCAAACAATATACATGAAACTACATGTCAATGGTTTTGGAAAGGGACAATATTAATTCAATGTGTCTGTAATAAAGCATCTTGTGTTGGCCCCATACATCAATTCAGCCCCTGTGAAACATGGGTTGGAGGAGAATTACTGTGCTTCTCTCTGTTGGACTGACACTTTGGGTGCTGGGTCAGCTTCAAGCACCCCATTAGCTGGAAACCATTCTCCACCTCTTCTTTGTCCTGTTCTCTTTGGTCCTCTCCCCATCTTGGTCAGATTTGTGTGTGTAGACGCATGTCATGAACTTTTCTTTGTAAGACTAAGTAAATGCACTACCTTCTGCTACTAAGTGTGGTATTGATCACACCTATTATGGATTTTTATCCCATTTCATGATAATGAAAATAATGGAAGTGCCCTGTGTGCAACAGAATTGGTTTAATGCAGAACACGTCACTGAAAGATGGAGAATGGCTGCTGGGGAAATCTCAAAAACCTACAAATAGCAACGAAATGAGGAAAAGAGTTTTTTTTTTTTAAAGAAATGTTATGAAACTTTTATGTTAGAAAATGCAAAGTAATTCTAGTGTTTTAATCCGGTCGTTAAGCGATGACGTGACGAATCCTACTTCCGGGCCTAAAGTAGTAATAATAATAATAATAATAATACATTTTATTTAAAAATAGTGCCTTTCAAAGCACCCAAGGACACTGTACAACAGGTAGTCTGCGTTTAATATGGCTTTTGTGTTGTTAACATGTTTAATGTTTTGTATTTTCTTCTATTTAATCTCAAAAAGCTCCTAAAACAGTCAGTGATCACTGTTAACCTCCCTCGGCTTTTATTACCGCTAATCATTTATTTAAGCTCAGTTTTTAAAACCTTAGCATGTAACTACAGCCCAGCCCATGCAGCAGTATATGAATGACTAACCTCATATTGTGGATGGATTATCTCAGTTCTCCTGGCTGAAGTTTGGTCCTTTTACAGCATCCTGCCATGCGATTACATTTGTTCCTGACCACCGACAACACTCACGTTAACTTTTATCGAGTGGAAAAAAAGTTAGCTTGTTTATATTATGCTAACATAGCTGTGTCGCTAGCGGTCACGTAGCACATCATTATATACCAGCTAGCCAAACTTCAGTAACCCTACAAACGTCACTGCTGTTTAGTTTTCTGTCTTCATTTATGTTGGAAGTGATAACAGAGCTGTATGTTTTAATTTGTTTCCAAAACCCCGCAGTCAGGACATGCTATATTGTATTTAGATAGAAGCTAGCAAGCTAACTTCCTGCTAACTTCTAACGCCGTTAAATGTCATAAATTCCATTTTCATGGATGCCTGGATGTTAAACTCAACTGTTACACCTGGTAGAGCAGAACGCTGATCATTTTATTAAAGATCAAAGAGTTTAGACAGTTTTTCAACTCTCAGTAATGCCATAGTGATCGTTTGATATATGGACCTGCAGCGGAGTTTAGGCCCAGGCACGGCTAGTGACGTCAGACTTAACGACCGGATGATGACGATGATCGTGATTATTATGGTTTTAATCTTCAGCATTGTCTTCTTCTTCTGGACGCTCCTTTTAGGGGTCACCATACAGGATCATCTGCCTCCGTCTGACCTTCTTCCAATCATCCTCCTCTGTCACACCAGCACTTTGCATGTCCTTCTTCGCTACATCTTCTCTGAGGTCTTCCTCTTTTCCACCATCCCTCCTCTACACATGGCCAAACCATCTCAGCCTTTCCTCTCAAACTTTGTCTCCAAACTGCTTAATCAGAGCTGTCCCTCTGATGAACTCCTTTCTGATCTTGTGCATCTTGGTCACTCCCAATGAAAAGCTTAACATCTTCAGCTCTGTTACCTCCAGCTCCACTTCCTGTCTTCTTGTCACCATCATCATACATCACAGCAGGTCTCACTACCATCTTGTAAACCTTCAATTTGATGTTATCTTTCATATGCTATCTTTCACCCCTGCCACTCATCTCCACCCACTCCATCCTGCCTCCGTTCTCTTTTTTACCTCTCTTGTGCACTGTCCAAATTTTGGAAGGTTGACCTCAGATACTTAAACTCATCTGTGTTCACTGTCACTGCTCCTTGCAGTGTTACACCTGTGTCCCTCTCATTCAAACACGTTTTGTTTTGCTTCTACTGACTTTCATTCCTCTTCTCTCCAGAGCATACCTCCACCTCTCTGGGCGCTCTTCTTCTCCTTTCCTCTTCCTTTGCCCTCAGCCAACAGTAGCGTAGATTCCACTTGCAACCCGTTAGCCAATGGCACTAACGTAGGCCCACATTTTTTTCCCCTGTTTATTATCTGCATGTTCTGTTTAGCAAAGATTGTATACCTTTTGCTTTTCCTGACACAACCCTACTCATTTATCCGGGCTTGGGACGAACAGGAGTACACTGCCTTGTGGCTTCTTCTTCTTTCTTTTTTTTAGCACATCTTTGTAATATATTTCTGTGCTTTTTCTTCTTTCTTTGTTCTGTCGATGGTGTTATCTGGTTAAATAAATGTCAAAATAATGGGAAAAAGGAAAAATATGTCTGTGAAGGTTCTCATTCATCCAGGTCATAGTCTAAGGAGCTTGGAAAGAAAAGTGTCTGGACTTCTTTAAGGTGCTTGAAGACTTTTCACCTCTCGTCCGAGAAGTTTCTTCAGTTCTAAGCTCCACTCTAAGGTGGAGTGTCCCCCCAAGAGGGACATGGACCCCCTATTGATCCTCTACCCAATCACGCAAGCCAAGGTGTGAAAAAGTAAAAAGGAAAGCATTTGGAAATATTGTTCATATTGTTCGGTTTGAAATTGCTGCTCAGAGCCTTTTGCAATTCATAGCACTTATCATTGTTGTTGTTGCTGAAGTTGTTTTTGGTGTATGTGTATATTTTTTCAGGGAAATGTTTTTAAAATATGTATTTGCTTTTTTATTCTACTTACTATGAAGAAGTTTCTGTTTATTGGTTTGCTTGTTTTTCAGGGGTTAAATAAATGTTGATCAAAAGAGACACTTACCTGGTTTTGCATATAACTTATAACTTAATAGTAAGAGGTTGGATTTAAATTTGTTGCTGATTTCACTATGTAATAAATTCTTCAAATTCTTTCAATAATTTTTTTTTCATATTATATTTTCACTAATGTTTACATTGTGTATCTGTATGTGTGTATTTGTGGCGCATGCTGCGTACAATAGTCAAATATTACACGGAACCTTTATCCCGCTAACCCGAGTTGCACCCAGAGGAGTGTTTCGTTGACGGACTGTCAGATGACATAATGGTAAACACAGTAAGGTGAGTCAAGAATTATGTGATATAGCTTGTGCAGGGCACCAGTTCCTCCATCTGAAAACACCAGTAAAGCACTAGCGCCATGCGATGGTGCACATTTGAAAAAGTGAGCCGTTTTATCTCGTTTTTAAATGACATTGATCAAGGATGGAGAGAGGCTAGCGTTAGCTGGGAGCTAACTAGCCCCGGCTCACATCACTTTAGCTGGGGATGAGCACGGGCCTTTTTCAGTCAGCTTTAGGAGTGTTCCATCGACTTTCTGCATACATTTATTTCGAAAGAATTTAGACGATGAACTAGATGCGTTAGGGGAGCTGACATGGGCAGCAAATTCATGTAAGTGTCGGAATGTCTAACTGTGGCTTCACCTTTGTCAGTGTTTCCAGCTGAGTGATGCTGACTGTGTGTTTGTGAACTGAAGTGCACAGGGCTGAGGCTGATAGTTTTTCATCTGTACCTGCTATCCCAGTTAAATGTCAGCATAATTATTGTCGAAAGCTGCTTAAAACGAGGAGCTAATATCCTTATAGATGTGATGCATTCAAGCATCTATGAAATGCTTTGCGTTTTTTTTAAATTAAAAAGTTAAATATGCTGGTGTGTTCAAGTCCGTTGGTCTAAAATATGGATATGGGAGTTCTATATAAAATAATTTAGAACTCGTATATGAAATCTTGAGAGGAAGGATTGACACTCAGCAATAAAGCAGTCATTCACACAGTACTCATGTTTTTGTGTAATTGGATCCCTAGGTTGGTTCTACAGTTGTGAATGTTTCAATCTGCAGCCTCAATCGAAATAAAAGCTCAGTATAACATTAAAGATGTGACAAAAGTGAGCCCAGGGGAACCTGATGTGCACCTCATCTCTGGCAGATTTTCATTTTTGTTTCTGTGCAAACGGCTTTGCACACTCATGGCTGTTTCTCCGTCAGGTTCATGATGTTTTCATCTGGAAACGATCCAGCTGTCTTAAAGGAGGTGCCACAGAGAGTGCTTTTTCCACACTCTGCAGTGTAACATATCCCAAACCGCCTCAGCTGGGTTGAGGTCAGGTGATTGTTGATGTGAGGCCATGTGCTGCAGCACTCCATCAGTTTGTATCTCGGTGAGACAACTCTTACAGAGCCTGGAGGTGTGTTTTTAGATTTTTATCCTCCCGTAAAGCAGATGGTGTTCCCCCAACTGAACTCGAACCTGAAGGGATGTTGGGTCACTGAAGAATTATGTTACTCTGCTGATTAGAATTCATCATACATCTCCAACAGTGTCACTACCAAAGTCCGTCCACCATTAAAGAAAGGTTGGTTTTTACTTTTTGCTTTCTTGGCATTGTACTAAGCTGATTGTAGGGCTATGTCAGCATGTGTGAGTCAACAGGAGTTCAGTGGGAAGCTCGATGAGTAATCAACCTTGATGACGATGCAGTATTAGCTCACAGCTATATCTGCAAGCAGATGATGTCATGGTAAATATGTTCATAAGAGATGATACATAGTGTTGCCAATTAAATGGATTACAAGGTGGTCAGTGCTCGCTAGATGTACACAGCAGTGAATTCTTGGTGCAATCCAACTTCGATCATTAAATTCTATCTATCCATTTTTTGTTGTTGTTGTTTTTTTTTTATAGCTTTTTTTCTTTCAAAAACACAACCTAAACAGATTGTCATAGCATTTGCTATGGGTAGTTCTTTATTTACTGTGCTTGGGTTTGCTTGAATCAACTGGGTGTTGTGTTTGTGGCGTTTCAAACGTTGCAGAGAGCCCTCTGATGGACAAAATAGGCAAAGCCAACACTTGTAGGATGGAGGAAGGATGTTTCTCCCATTTCTTTTTAAATTGTTACTTATTTGCAGTTATAAATGCCAACACTGATAAATCAGCAAATAGCTAATATTGCCCCACCAATAAATCAGTGAGACTCATATTTCGAGCTTCTCTGATTAGATTTTTGACCACCTTTTTCTTCCAGTGAAATTGTTCACTGAAAGTTGGTTAACTGTGTTCACTTTGCCACCCATAGTCTTAAAATTATGATGATTTCAAATGTGTTGGAGAATTGGTTTAGAGCGACTACACGTTTTATTACAAATATGAATGTTTGATCCCAGTGTGTTTATCACTGCATCGCAAGGAATATTAATGGTGATTTTGACATTACCTCACCTAAAGGCAAAATGTCATCAACTTATTAATGTAGTTTTTTAAAGCATTTTCTCTTTCTTGTGAGAAAACTTTTAAGTCAGATTAGATAGTTAATAATAATTTTTAAAAGTAATCAAGAAAATCCAGGGCTCAGCCATTTCTGTGCAATGTAGTGTTTACCAGCAGCAAATGTTCTAGGACTTTGTGATAGTCGACTGTATAGTCTCGCTTACATGTGCTACATATAATAAATCTTACGTAAAAATGCAAAGCTAAGAAAATCCCTGACATTTTCCCTCCCATGATAATGTTCTGGGTTTTTTTTATTTTCAACAAATTATCACCGGCAAATTGCTCCATGAAAATGAGTTTCAATGATGCAATGGCCATTAAATAATTCATAAGTGGACAAAAGTAAAAGAGGCTGAGCTGTGGAGGAGGGGAAAATCAATGAGAGTGAGAGAGCACAAACGAGAAAGAAAGAAGTGTGTATATATGGAGAGAGAGGGAGCGAGAGACAGAGGAGTGGAGACAATCAGAAGAGACAAGCAGTCAAGCAGATGGATGGGAACCCCACCCAGGTCTGTTTCCTCTCTGTCCGCTCAGTCCAGAGATAATCTGCTGAGGAGGAAGTCAAGTATTATTCCAGTACGAGGAATGATGATTGTTTCTGTTTGCCGAGACGGAATCTGAAGTTGGGTTTTTTTTTTGGCCTAAGTGTGATGAAGATCCTGTAGGTGGGTAGGTGGTTTGATGTTTAAACTGTAACTAGATGCTTTATTACCCTCTTTCATAATTTTAGTCTTGACAGAGACTCTATTTAAATTTCACAAAAGCACCTGGAATGAGCAGCAAGTTTTCTTACTGTCAGCTGTCTTTCCAGTCTTCGTGCTTATTTTGCATACTTCCTCTTTTACAAGTTCCTCTTTCTTTCTTCCCTTCTGTTACAGTCAAGCCACAAACACCATCCAGCTGATGCCCCAGCCGTCACCCGATTGGCCGGAAGAGTGTAAATCAGCTGATGTATGATTTTGACTCTAGTCCCTCAGCAATTGAGACAAAGGAGAAGGACTTTGCTGCTTTTTGCGCCCAAATGTGAGTGTATCTGGCTGCGTAAGGTAGTTTGCCACCCAGATTGGATTGGAAAGTCCCAGCTCCTGCCAGTCCTGGCATGAAACCGCAGTAGCTCCCCGGAGAATATACTGACTCACCTAGCAGAGCTAGTGGAGCATCATTAAAAAATAGAAGACTGTAGCCTGGATGAGGGTACTGTCTTCATGCAGAGGGCAGATCGCAGCTTAAGGCAGCAGTTTTTGAAGTTTGTGAACTGCGTGGGATTTGTTTTGTTACTAGCTTGTCAGCATACCTAAAACACCTGCGTTTGTCCAACTGACAGCTGATTTTTGTTTATTGGCCATGCAGATTCTGCTAACAGGGATTTTAAACCCTTTTTGGATAGCTGTCTAGTTGTAAGATTTCCAGCTCAGGGAAAGCCTGTCCTGGTACAGACATGGAGGGTCTTGAGCAGCTGGACATGGTGGGTGATATCAGCCCAGCTTTGGAGGCCACAGAGGATTTCATCCACTGCATGGATAGGATACAAGGCCAAGGTACAAGCCAGGCTCAAACAGGGAACCTTCAGCCTGCCAGACAGTCGAAGCAGCTGCAGGAGGTATCTAATGCAGCGCTGGGCAAGCTGAGCTCCAGTGGCGTGTGGAACCTGCTAGCTGGAGAGCAGCCGGAGGTGGGGCCTCTAGGCCTAGCTTGGGCCGATAACGTCAGTGTTTTGGGGCTAGGAGTGGGTTTGAGGCACGGCAAGAGAAGCCGAGCGCGTTCCACCAATGACTTGGCTGCCCATACCAACGAGTGTACCAACAACACCACCAACTCCTCATCTAACTCTGCGTTTAAGAAGGGACACAGCCGGTCCAGGTCAGATGTCCACTACCGTCCGTCTGCCTGCACCGACAATGGTCTGCCCACAGTGGACTGCAACACCCTGAAGAACATGATCCTCAACCACCAGCAGGAGGGTGAGTTCATGTTCACACTGTGGATAATATAATATATATGCTAATGTGAACAGCTTAGTCCAGCTCCATGGCAGAGCTGAAAAGGTGAGTCACTG
This sequence comes from Aulonocara stuartgranti, assembly GCF_965226115.1. Classification (NCBI taxonomy): domain Eukaryota; kingdom Metazoa; phylum Chordata; class Actinopteri; order Cichliformes; family Cichlidae; genus Aulonocara; species Aulonocara stuartgranti. Next base: position 33,337,790 of record NC_138952.1, on the reverse strand, counting down.
CTCATAAGTTAATTGACAGAATGGATTTTGAACAGCAATTTAAAAAAATATTTGCTACATATTACATAAAATAATAATAATGGATTGGATTTTATATAGCGCTTTACAATGCCACTATTCATTCACTCTCACATTCACACACTGGTGGAGGCAGCTACAGTTGTAGCCACAGCTGCCCTGGGGCAGACTGACAGAAGCGAGGCTGCCATAACGCGCCATCGACCTCTCTGGCCATCACCAGTAGGGTAAAGTGTGTTGCCCAAGAACACAACGACCAGGACAGAGAGCCCGGGGAAAGAATCCAGGAAAAGGTCACCAACATGTAGCCACACATCTGAAAGCATATTGATTTGCTCTCCTGATATTTAGATTGTAGTATTGATATTTTAACCTTTGCCTTATGTAAAAATATGTAGCAAATATTTTTGTTAATATTTGCAAAAATATTTGCAAAGTTTACTTGTTAATATTATAACAAGTAAACTTTTTAAATGTGTCTTTCACGTGCAAATGAAGTTTATTCATAATCTGGTACATGTTGATATGCATGATCTGATATCATGATTGTTCAGGGGTTGGTGCTTTCTTTAACTATGTGGTGGATTAGTGGAAAAGTTCCAGGTGAACCCAAACTTTAAACTGTAGTTCTACAGTTCAGTGTGACGTACTTGTACATGAAGTGTTGGAGCCAACAGGTATATGCTTTCCTATTAAATCACCAGTAGTTTTTACATCACCAACCAATGTAAGATTTATGCCACAGCTGACCTAAAATAACTAAAATATAATATAAAATATAATTAGTGTTATCCATCCATGAATTTTTAAACGTACTGTTTAAAAAAAAAATTAGAAAAAAGTAGTAAAATACATTTTTATTTTTGGATTAAGATGCCAAATTACAGTTATTTACTAGCATTCCTAAACAGAAATTCCACTGTGATGGTTCAATAATTTTTAGTTTTAAACAACTTTTTTGACAGATTTCTAAATACATGTTTTCTTGTTTTTATGAAACCTAATAAATTTGATACGCAAAGTTATTTATTTCGCTTCATGTGTTACCAAGGTCACAGATTTTCAAAAGCATTTTTCCTATGGTGGATATAACTTAACCATGTCTTTAGAATCAAGAATACGTTTTGACACAGACTTGAGACTTGAGACTGTATTCATCAAGAGTAAACATGGACACAGGTTGGAAGAGCATTACGAGTTGTGCAGAATAACAAGGACATTCTTTCTGGAAAGACTATAGTTCAGATTTCTAAATGTACATTTTACTGATTTTCAGCAGCATAAATAAATAGATCCGCCTTTACTGTGTTGAGGAGATCATCTGAAAAGTCATACCATCACTTACATCCAGAAATTAACTTCATGCTATTGAGTCAAGCTGACGTAAGTGAGGAGATGTGTAGCTGCAAGTGAAAACGTTACAAACACTCTTGCCTAATACAGTGTTGACCCTTTGCATGCCTCGCCCCGCTGAGGAGTAGCTTCTAAACCACCTCGTGTCAGAGAGGTTAGCAGAAATGATAAAGTTGTGAGTTGAAACTGTCGCAGGTACCTGAAAACCCAGCTTTCGTTATTTATCTGTGCTCGTGCCACTCGCCATGAAACTCGAGCTGTCAGATTCTCTGACCCAGACGTCTGCCCATAATTGTTACGAGGTAATCAATATTATTCACTTCAGTCAGTGGTTACACCGTTTTTCTCATCTGTGTGTGTTTTCTAATTTGAGTTAACTGACCCTTTAATCAGATTGAATTTGCCTAATTGGGCGTTTGTGGCATGGAGAGTTGCTTTGACTCATTGAAGATGATGTCATGGCCTCTGGTGACCAACTCATTGAACCTGCCAGAAATATGCACACCTCCTCCTCCTCTGCTCCTATCGACCGTCCATTCACTGAAAAGCTTTCTCAGCCTTTGAGAGGCTTTGGGAGGACAGAAGTCCTGCACTATTTGTGCTGCGGATCGGGGCGTGTGCTGTACTTAGGCTGAAGCATCCTCAGAGAAAGCAATAATGACAGAAGATGATGATAACTTGAAATGACACAGCTGTGCTATGACAGTCCTTACTCAGGCAGAGAGCCCAACACACACACACACACACACACACACACACACACACACACACACACACACACACACACACACACACACACACACAGCATTTGTTTGTGTGTTTTGGCTATCTAAAGGACTAAGGAGATCCTAAGGGATCCTGAGGGATAATAGCCTGTAATCCTGTCAGCAAATGGACTCAAATGAGGCAAGAGAAGAGGCAACCCAATTACCCAGGCCCTGATACTGGCAGGATTATTTAGTATTAGCATATGTGTGAAAAGACATCAGGCTATTTAGTTTGGCTCGATGTGTATTGAAAAGAGAGGAGGAGGAAAAGGACGGTAATAAGCACAAGGCACAGTGATTTAGCTCGCCTTGCTATGTGTCTTCATTCACATTAAAAAAGAAAAGTAGCCTGTTGGCTTTTCCATTAGTGACAGCTGGGGATGTTTAGGTGCTAAATGGATATGATTATCGCCTTTTTATGTACACAATATACATGCATATGTAACCACATAGGCTTTGCTTCTATTTAAGTTCTATTGTGTTTAACTAGAAAAGCTGCATTGATTAAAAAAAACAAAAACAAACAAACATTGGCAACAGGTGTATTTTTTATGCTGTATGCTTTTTAAAATAATAAACACATTCATACTAAGTCACCAATATTTAACAGGAAATGCAGCAGTAATAGTAAAAAAAAAAAAACAACCACGCAAAAGAGCTTTAGAAATGGGTAAGACCTTGAGTTACCCCGGCCTGTACACCTAACATGTCAGGGGTACTTAAGGTTGCTTACGGTGCAGCACGCCTAGGCCGCTGGGAGTGTTTCTTCTTCACTCACCTCTTTTCACTAACTCTGTGTTAATACGTTGCTCTGCATTTAATCATTAGTTATTATTCATCCCTGGCTCTCTTGCACAGCATGTCTTTGTCCTGACTTTCTCCCCTCTTCCTATTAAAAGGGAGTTTTTCTTTCCCACTGTTGCCAATTGCTTGCTCATATGGGGTCTTCTAATTGTTGGGGTTTTCTCTCTAACAGGGTCTTAAACTTAGAATATAAGATACATATGTGAGGTGACTGTTGTTGTGATTTGGTGCTAAATAAATAAAACTGAACTTTCCCTGTTTATGGCAGCTTACTATGAGTGCACTTCTATATACACACACAAACAGTGGAGCTGACAGGACTCAAGCACTGAAACAACAGAGACTGTATTGTCTTAGGAGCCCCTTTTGGTTGTGTTAGTTTCTTTGGAAACAGATTCCTCCATGCTATGTTGACTCTCCCCCCCCTAGCAGCCTGTGCAGTGCTTCTGACGTGTGGCATTGTAAAAACAGATCAACATAGAACTGAGTTAAATAGACTGGCTGATTGTTGCTGATACCTGATCCAGCTTTTAGAGTCAACCCTGGACTGTTGTCCGTTATCTATTATTATGGATTGGTGCATCTCTAGTGGTAACTCATTGGCACAAACAAATGATTCACACTCAAATGTCTGCACAAAGTCATGGCAGACTTGTGACATGCTAGGTTTACCCTGCAGAGTTTGCAGCAGACCTCATTTTTGTTTTTGTTTTTTTAATCCTTTCTACTTTAAGGACTATTAGAGTACTGAGAAATTATGACAATCCCTACAGATTACAAGATTGGCCATTTGAGCCACAGCCTTTGGATTCCTACTTGTGTTTACTTTTAGTTGGGCCTTCTGCTGACTGTGTACATTCATGCTTTCTGTGTTTCAGTTCCTGTTATAAATGTCAATTAGTTTTGACACACGAGTGAAATTCTGCCCTTTCTCAATCTAGGGAGTTTGAACTTGAACGTCCAAGAAAAGCGTTAAATCCAGGTTAAAGGAAGAGGCTAACGATAGCTGAAGTGCTCTCCAGGCTAGTACTGGCTCAATGAGGATAAGCTCTATGATCTAGAAAATAGGTCAAGGGTATACCTTTGTACATTTGTAGGATAGGTCTTCACTTATAGCCGGAAACTTGGAAACAGCACGTAGTTTTAAGCAGGAGTTTGTACCTCGATGAACATAAAGGCAGTAGTGTTACTTAACAACAGAGTGAAATGTTAATTATGGTTGAAGGCTTGAATGTGTACGCTAGACTATTATTGTGTGTGATGTCAAAACCCACCAGGTAGAGATGAAGGCTAATTGAACAGAGCAGCTTTCCTCACCACAATGCCTAATTCTCATCTCGAGCCTCCCAAGCGTGAAGACTGCCAATCAGCCAGACCTGATTTCATTTGCATATTCATTTGTTCCCTTAGCAAAAAAGGTTTGTTAACATGCAAAGTCAGAGACCTAGAGTGACACTGTCAGCTGCTGTTTTGATAAGATTGATGAGGCACTGGACTTGCCACCCTTAAGTTAACAGGGGCTCTAAGAGAATTGGCTTTTTTTCAACCAAAATGCAGTATGCACCAATTAGACTGCTTGTGGCGGGGGTTAGCAATTAAATCAATTTGTCAGATTTATTTAGAAAACTTGTCTTTCACACTTTACCGAGTTAAAGTGTGTCAGGTCAAAAAGCATGAGTACATCAATGTTTAAATTGAGTTTTCAGCATGTTCCACTTGGAAAATAGTCAGTTTTAACGTGTGTAAGTAACCATTGTTGCAAGAGTGTAATTAATTTTGATGTGAAGCAGGTCCCGACCACATCTTAATGGCTAAGGACAAGAAGTACTTTCTATGCAAATGTAACCAAGGTAAATGGACTGGTTTTCATATAGTACTTTTGTATTCCACTTGAGCACTCAAAATACTTTATACAACATGACTTATTCACACAAGCACTTTTTCTACATTTATACTGCAATGAACGCATTGGGAGCAACTTGGAGTTCAGTATCTTGCCCAATCACACTTTGACACGCAGACTGGAGCACCCAGGGATTAAACCACGAACCTTCTAATTAGTGGATAACCTGCTTCAGTTCCTGAGGCACAGCCAGTATGGATTTTGTAATAATATATCAAATAATCACAGGTGCAGTATAAAATCATTGTTTTTTCAGTCCTCAATCTTTTCTGCCTCATTGAAAGTTCACCTCTTTGTCACCAGTTTCGGTATAGCAAGTGGTTCTTTCTGTTCCTCTTTTAGTGGAGGACAAGTGGGTGTAGGTTTAAAAAAACTAAATATATATGCTTTTTTTTTCACCTTGATGTTGGCTTCTTTTAATGATGTGAAAGGATTGGAGTTTGTTTTTATAGTGTAGATGCCAGTTTGCAGCACTTTGCTTAAAGTCTAGTTTAGTTTTAACACTGGGTTATAAACAGTTAGAGAAATGAAATTGGATATAAGGGCAAAGTCTGGACAAGAACATTATTGTCACTACAGCGCTCCATATATCTGCTGTAAGTCCCTACAATTGTGGTCAAGTGCATTTTCCAAGCAGATGTTGTGGTCCCTGAAATCTGCCTTAATCTGAACCCTCCTTAATCAATGAGAAAGTTAACGATAATCACAGGGCAAGACTGAAAGAGAAAAAAGAGAAAAGGAAAACGAGTGTGAAACCAACTTTCTGAGGAACAGACAGTGGATTATCTGAGAGAAAATGTGGGCTCCAGCCTTCAGATTAGGAAAGTGGGGCAGACTGCCCACTGGCCTCTTTAACAATACTGTTTCTTCCTGCCTTCGTTACAAGAAACGTTTCCAGAGGAGCACCCGTGGATAGCTATCTCTGACCAAAATACAAAAGCTCAGGTCTGAGCAGTCAGGCTATGATAAGCGACCTCCTTCAGGAAACTGACCGGCCCTGATTATATGTCCAGTGGTCAATTAGACTTGTAACAAATGTGGCAGGAAAAAGCTGCATAAGCAAGTCAAGGTAGGAGGTAGGTCATTGGCTTGGAATTAGGCTTGGAGTTTTCACGTCTCTTTAAGTGCTTTGAAGACTCCCGGGTCTTTTATCAGTATGAGTTCACACTATAGATGCTGTCCATAAAAGGAAAACACCACAAAGAATTGTCTTGATGCATTCTCAATCATCCAGGAAAGTAAATCTCCAAAAAGTTGATTCTGTTCATCTGGACGTAGCGTTTCACCATCCCCACTGACACAGCGGCAAGGGAGGCAGAAGAACGGCACATCAAGAAGGCCCTGAGTAAATGTGGTTATCCCAGCTGGACTTTTGACAAAGTTGGAAAGGCACCTAAAGAAAGCTCCAGCCGATCCAGGAGAGAAGGACAACCACTGCCCAAGCGAAAACCTGTAGTGATCCCATATGTGTCAGGAGTATCGGAGCAGCTGAGACACATTTTTTCTAAACACCGGGTCTCTGTGGCTTTTAAACCCCAAAACACGCTGCGCCAAAAACTGGTCCACCCCAAGGATCGGGTCCCCCGACACAAACAGAGTAATGTTGTGTACGCTGTTAAGTGGCAGGAGGATTGCCAGGATTTATACATCGGGGAAACCAAACAACCTCTGGCAAAGCGGATGGCACAACACAGAAGAGCTACCTCGTCTGGCCAGGACTCTGCAGTCTATTTACACCTACAGGCCAGTGGACACTCTTTCAATGTGGAGGATGTAACATCCTGGACAGGGAGGAACGCTGGTTTGAGCGCGAAGTCAAGGAGGCCATTTACGTAAAAAGGGAAAGACCATCTCTGAATCGAGGAGGGGGCCTAAGGGGGTACATCTGTCACCATCTTACAATGCTGTGATTGCAGCCATTCCCCAACTCTCTGTGAATGGTACTCATGACCATTGATCAGTGGTCTTTGATCAGTGGGTTTTGATCAGTGGTTGTTGATCAATGGTCATGAGAATTTGCATAATTAAGATTAAGGAACTGACCTCCCAGTCCATTGTTCCTTTAGTGGGCTGGTTTCAGTCATTGCAAATGTACTGTTTATAAGATTGAAACCTGCAGTCAGCTGAGACTGAAGAAGTCACTTGGATGAGTGATGAAATGTTTCTCCCACAAAACGCTACGTCCAGATGAACAGAATCAACTTTTTGGAGAACCACAAAGAATCCACTTTCAGTATCTCTCCCAACCTTTAGTCTTTAAAGTGTGCATGTAGCGGACTTCATAGCAGTTACAGTGGACTCAATTGCCTCCTCTGGCGTCGATCCATATGTTCCCGCCACTCACTTTCTCAACAGCACGCCTCAACACACTATTTCTGTGATCACCTTGTCATGCTGTGTTAGAGATAGCATTGTTGAGCTCTGTTTTATTAATTAGTCCTAAACATGATCAAATGTCAGTGGATTATCAAAAGATTATCAAATGGTATTGAAACACACATTACAGAATTTTTTTTGCAAAACTTTATTGTAGTTTAAGTAGCTTATTGCATGAGATGTTTCCCATGTAAATAATTTTCACTTGACTGGTTTTAACCAGTGTCGAATTGGGTAGTTAAAAAGTAACTAAGGAACATAACGTGAACATAAAAGAAAATATTAGAAACTAAATTACTAATCTTGAAGTAGGGCATGAAAAATGTTAAGTTTTTATGTGCATGAAAAGCTAAACTTGAACCATGCAAACAATACTGCTGCCAACACCCACAAAAGGAACTCTTGACAGCCAGATGTTAAGTATCTATACTTAACATCTGGCTGTCAAGAGTTCCTTGACAGCCAGGAACCTCTAGGTTGATGTTTACTTCTTAAAGTCACATGCCTCAGATGGTGAGGGGATTGTTAAAAACATACATTTTTGATCCCCATTTAAAACTTGGATGGTTATGGTTGTAAATTGCCAACGGAAAGGCCCTTGTTAAAACAACTGCTTGTTCTGAACATATATATTATTCATTTGTTTCATTTCTACCTTTTTCCCCTGCTCTTCTTCTGTGCCTGTCCAGCTGATAAAAGCAGCAGTAGCAGTGTGGTGAAGCAGTGTGAGATGGAGCAGCGTGAGGGGCCGCGAGGCCGCTGGACACCCTGCCATGTTGAGCTGACGCCTTGCGAGCTCCGCCTGTACGCTCTGGACAGCAGTGCCAACCGCCAGCTGGGCACTGCCTACTCACTGTCACACTGCCAGAGCGTCATCTCTCCAGCACCCTGCAGCCAGCCCGGCCAGATCACCCAGCCCGCAGACCAACGCACGATCCAGGCTGTCTTCTTCAACAGCACACGTCTTCAGCTGAGGACGGCCAGCCAATGGGAAGCCATGGAGTGGAGACGGCTGATTTGGGAGAAGGTGCAGGCAGCCAGACCCATGAGGCAGGAGAATCGTCAGCATAAAAGCGGAGTAGAAAATCATCATGTCGTGAAGTTTCCTGCACCCATGTCACCTTCGTCTTCGCCTTCTCCTTCTGGGCTCGACACCAGGCCTGATGGCGAAAGCGACACCCCGACTTCAGCAGAGGCATCGCTCTGTCTTCCACCTAATTCTGTTGTCCTGAGCAGACCCACCACCCTGCCTTTGTTCACGCAGTCGTGCCAGGACGTTCTCAGAGTCGGTCTACTGTACCAGCTGACGGATCAGAACAACTGGCGGGCTTTCACTTTTGTCCTCACCAGATCTGTTCTCCAGGCCTTCCCTACAGAAGGCCGTGGGTCTGTGTCCCAACCTGTTCTCCAGTACTCGCTGGCGTCCTGCATTGCTGTTCATCATGATCATGAGTTAGAGAATGGAGAGCCATGGACGGGGAAAGGGGAATTTTTTCAGGCTGTTTTCCCAACAGAGGTACTCAAACTTCGTGCTGATGGTCACCTCAAGGCCCAGGAGTGGGTGGAGACCTTGCGGGAGGCAGTTAGAACACAGAGGCCTGCACAAGAAGGGACAGAACCAGGAGTAGGACCTCCTGGTCTCCAAGGGGTGCTATTGAGATCAAATCCATCCAGGGACAGGAGGCACAGGGACGCACAGAGAGCAAAGCGACAGTCGGTCACCACCAGTTTCCTCAGTATTCTCACCTGTCTGGCTGTGGAGAAGGGGCTCACTGCTCAGAGCTTCAGGTGTGCAGGTGAGTGGTTTTTACAAACACAGACAAGTTGAAGAAAATTACCATCCTGAAGGCTGAGTTTTCTGTGTCTTAAAAGTGGCTCTTTATTTTACCTGGTTAAATCACTGTGGCATCTTAGGCTAAACACATAACCTGGTCTGGAGCAGGTTATGTGCAGAGTTTTGGTGTTAAGTCATTTGCAAGTGCCACATTTTGACCATTTTTGTATTTACGGCATGTGTTTTAAGTATAAATTATTTTCTGGGGAACATATGAGCTAGCTCTTAAGCTGGATCATTAAATTTTTATTTCCTGTATCGTAATTAGAGGTGAAATCACCAAATTAATATACACTTTCCTGTGATGATGCAAAGCACAGGAAAGTGTATATTAATTTGGTGATTAATATACACTGTTAGTTAATCACAACTGTTAGTTGTGATTTTGTGACTTTCTTTATTTTTCATTTCTTGTTTAATTAGGCTTTTTGCACATTTTCCTCTTCAGTCCCAACAACAATCTCTACAATTACAAGTAACTTTGCCTAATTGGCTCCCAAGACATTATTGTAGGTATACAGAAATATCTTCCCTTCACCCTTTCACCCCCATTGGCCTGCTTTCAGCCTTGTTCTTATTCACGGCCTGCTTGTTTAGTCTTCTCATCAACAAAGTGTGACTGATTATTGCAGTTCTCAGGAAACTCGACTGGACCCGGCTTTAATGTAAACAGAAGAGGCAAGAAAGGTACACGGTCAGCTGGGGCTCTTGAAGTTGAAAATGCATATGATGCCCACTGACCCAATATATGCTCATTAGAGAATAAAATGATATAATACAGAGACGTAAATCATTTTAAATGGCGCACTTATTACTGAATAAAATATGAACAGTGGGTCAGGTAGAAAAGGGCTTGTTGTTACGTTATTTGCAGGACAGTCATATAAAAAAGATCCATTAGGATGGCTCGAAAAACTTTTTGGTCTTGTTTTTGATTGTTTTGTATAAATAGTTTAACACTGTTGCAGATGTATGTTAGCACTATCTTCTAGGTATCTGTATGGATGCCTATAAATGCACCTTATTATGCCAGCTGGTATTAGCTGATGGTTTCAAAACTACAAAATGCGATTTTTTATTTTATTTTTATTATTATTTTTTTTTAAGTGGCTTAAAACTCCATGTTCATCATGTAGGCTGTGAGCTGCAGATGTCCGGCTCGGATTAACTGTTTGCTTGTAGCTATCTGCTGTGACCTTCATATAGCTACATGTTCATCATTCATTCTTATTTTTTCCCAAGCTGGTGTTCATAGTAGTTTATTTTCTTTAGCTGCACTGTAGATGATGTCTTCTGTGATGATTCTAACTCTTCTGTCAGGATCACCGGATGTTTTTCAGTATTTAGCAGGAATGATTTTTCATTTCCAGGTCTATCGCAGCCTTCTTCTCCTTTATTGTTATTTTTTTTTATCACTCTTCATACCAATTCATATAAATTGCATTTACTCACCCTAGGTGTAAAACATGGGCTTTCGCTCTCTCTCTTTCTTTCTGTCTCTTAGCAGGGCTTTGAATAATCACCGCTCACCTCCCTTTTTATTTGTAACAACTGGCTTATTAATGCAGAGCTGTTTGAAAAGCCAGCTGAAACAGGAACAAGGACAGAGGCCGTCTGGGGGCAACTGATGATAATTGGTAGGCTTAAAGCACCGGAGGAGAGGAAAAATGGATGAATGAATGAATGAATGAGAGGGAATAAAAGCAGCCTGGGGATGCTACAGTGGTCAGCCCTGATTGTAGTTGTTTGTTTGAAGGGTTTTTGGGTAGGACGGGACAGCTGGATACGTCCATTTTTCTATACAGAGCACACCTCTGCTCTCTCGATCCATTCACTTCCCTCCTGTCCTCCCTTTCTTTACTTTTCCGCTCACCAGTTCTTTCACACTCGTAGCCTTTCCCTCTTTTTGTCTCCCTTTTCTCCTGCTGTCACCGCCTCATTTATTTGACTGTATCCCTTCTTGGTCTCCTACAGTGTTAGAAGCCCTGAAGTCTTTTACAACCATTGAATTCAAGGCCTTGTTATAGAGGTCTTATGTCTTCTCACAGGTTTTTAGCTTTCATTTTCAAGATTTTCTTTTGTGGAAATTGGTCTTAAAATTTCCCTCCCTTCCCTTAAAGTGGGAATCCTGATTTCTATGGATGTAAATGTTTTCAGTCTTCACTTCTTCTTCGTCTTCTTCGTCTTCTTCCCTATACAGTCAATTATCGAAGTAGGTTTTGGGATGTTATACAGGTTTCAGTTTGACATTTTCTCTGTTAATACCATACCACCTTTATTTATAAGGCACTTTAAAATAAACCAGGGTTCACGCTAGAGCAGGGCAATATGACCAAAAGTATTTATCACGATATACATTTGAAAATTTGCGATAACGATATAATTGACACGAGACAAAATACTTTACAACTCCACAACTTTATTAGTGCAAAAAAAAAAAAAAAATCAATGTATTTTTACTTAAACAAGCGGCTGTTTTTTGCATTAAAGTTATATAAACATTTAACAGTGCAAATGCAAATTCCTTGCTGACAGTTTAACCAAAAGGCATTTCCAGTGGAAATTGGCCGACATATCCTCAGCATGACCATGTAGAATATCCACAAAACTTAAAAAGAGGTTAAGCACACACAATACGGTAATATTATGTTGAAGCACAGTACGTATCACTCCACGAGGCTCCGCCTACGATAGCTGTAATGCTCCGACAATCCATCAAGCGGTGCGGCTTCGTAGCTTAGCAAAGTCATACTGAAACATTTGACAGATTTTCGAGTGCCGTGTACATAAAATCGTTTCGAGGTCAGTAAACACAACCAGAATTCATACATAAGGCACACGGGATTATAAGGGGCACTGTTGATTTTCAGAAAAATCAAAGGATTGATTTTAAGTGTGCCGTATTTTCCAAACAACACGGTAATAACGACGGCCCGCTAGCATGCTCTACCAAAAATGTGCTTTGTTGTGTATCTGAGGGACGAAAGCTAAACCAGTTCCACACCACTGAAGTTGCAGCAAACCAGTTCTGGTTCATCCGTTTCATTCAACGATCCACTTTCGCCCTTCTTATTCTCCGTCGCCGCCATGCTTTTTCCGCCATGTGCGTATGTAAACAAAGGCACTGCGCGTGCGCGTTTTACCCATATTCTATCGCAATATTTCATTTTCTTATCGTTGCCCAACATTATACCGGTATTACTGTGAATGGTGTGATATGGCCCAGCCCTAGTTCACACAGTGCTGTACATATACAAATACCATAAACAGAAAATAAAATCAAACATGTTAAAAATAGAGAATTAGGAAAAAGTAGAGTCATTAAGAGATTTAAAAACAAATAAAATAACTTCAAAATTATCCTAAAATGTACAGGTAGCCGGTGGAGCGAAATAAAATGGGGATAATGTGCTCAGACTTTTTTGTGCCAGTTAAAAGACGCTCTGCAGCATTTTGCACAACCTGCAGATGCCTAATGGACACATCACTAACACCCCAATAAAGTGCGTTACAGTAATCCAGCCTAGATGTAACAAAGGCATGGATTACCGTGTCAAAAAGCAGCCTTGATAAAATAGGTTTTATTTTGGCTAACTGCCTCAAATGAAAAAGGCTACATCTTACAACAGCCCTGACCTGGCTTTCAAGTTTAAGATCCGCATCAATTTTAACTCCCAGATTAGTAATGTTCAGTTGAACGTACTGCGCCAAAGAACCAAGATCCATAGTAGTGTCTCAGAAGTGTCACCGAAAATCCTCACTTCTATTTTTTGCTCATCAAAGCCACCCAGACCTTTATTTCACCAAGACATCTGAACAGGGAGTCTGCTGTTAAACCATTTATCTTTTTAAGAGGAAAATAAATCTGGGACTCATTGGCATAACAATGGAAAGAAATCCCATGTTTCCTGAAGATAGATCCAAGGGGGGCGTAAAACTGAACCCTGTGGACGCCACATTGAAGAGAAGCAGCAGAGGATAGAAAGTTACAAATCAACAAACGTTGGCGTGAGCTGGATAGATTTCCAACACTCTCCATCACCATCAAACTCCAAATAGTGGTATAGCTTTGAGAAGAAAGCTGCTCACTGCTCCAGCAGACATCCAGCGAAGTTGTTCCCCTGGCACATGATCAGACGTCACCAAAGATCTTATACTCTGGGCCTCTTTTGTTTACATTTTAAGTTTGACTTGTTTTATTAGATATGACGCTGTCAAGGGAAAACAAGGAAAGCGATAAGACAATAACAAGGAACACAGTTCATCAGCTGGTGGTTTCAAGTGTGGGTCCTCATTATCAAGCTTCTTCCTGGCAGCGTCACTCTTTCACTCAAAACAGTATTTGTCCATTCATTCGTCCATCCATCTTCTGTCATACACCCTGTTAGCAAGTTCTTCCTTTTCACTGTGGCTAAGCACTTGCTCATAGTATCTTCAGATGATACTTGTATATATGGATCAAAAGCAGACAACAATTGGATGCATGCATTTGCACTTTAGGTGCAAATAGAAAATTTATTTATTAATGAATCCAGCCATCCGCTGTGCAAATGTGCATCAAACCTCCATCTTTTCAAAAGACATTGACCTTTACATTTTTAGCTGAAAGTAGGTTTGGAGAATCGTTTAGCGTGCGACTACAAGACGGTAATAAGTACCTCATGTTCGGTATGCTACCTCAGCTTTCACCGTTTTCCCTTTGAACTTGTTTCAAGTCTTCTCTTTGCATATGCAGGCTGCTTCCTTATAAACATATCGAGTGAATCGTTGTTTAAAATGTAAAATATATTCAGCTAATTACATATGGGAACTGCTGCATTTTAGATTCCTTTTGAAGGAAATGGTTAGTGTTCGTTTGAAGGCTGTGACTCTCCATCACCCCATAACCCCTCGCCGCACACGCATGAGTGTGCAGACGCACACACACATTGTGCAGAGTGTGCTCTCAGGTTAGATGACCCCTGTTTTTGCGCTGGAGCACATTCTCAGGCCCCCACAGACCATGTGAATCTGTGGGACAGGGGGGCTTTGGGTGAAGTGGGAATCAGTAGATATGAGAGAAGTGAGGAAGTAGGAGGTGGGTTCACATCAAAAGACAAACAGTTTCTCTCTCTTGCGCTCTCTCTCTCTCTCATACACGCACACACACACGCCATCTTACTCATAGTACTCTCCATTTGTCCACATTTTCATTGGAGTGTTTGGTTGGTGTGAATGGGACACATCAAAGCTCAGGCTTCTCTCGTCTTTTGAGTTTTAATTCACACATGTACATAACACACACACACACACACACACACACACACACACACACACACACGGGTGTCCTGTCAGAGGTGTGGTTGTTTGAACCACTGGCGGGCAGATGAAAGCATGAGCCCCCTTTTTTCCCTGATGTCATCGCTCTCTCTCTCGCTCTCTCTGTAGCTCTGTGTCTCTTCCTCTCTCTCTCTCTCTCTCACTGCTAGCAGGTCAAAGTGACCCTCTCTCACTACAGAGAGCCGCAGTACAATCGGTAGACCTTTGAGCTATGTTTGAATTCCCATTCATCTTTCCCTCTGTCTCTCATTCTCTGCATCCCAAAAAGACGCATAAAAGATCAGAGACGCGAATAAAACGAGGTTGTTGCTCTGCTGATAATGAAGGAAGTAGTTAGCAGCTGAAACTATTAATAGTTACTCTGGACATTTTTTTAAAAGTAGCCTTTGAGAGGATTACAGTATTTCTGCTATTGTGGAAAAGAAATAGGCTAAACAGCTGAGAAATGTAACGTCTAGCATAATATGCTTAATAGTTTTTTGTATGATCTTATCAGTCTCTCACATTATTGTGGAGGGACTTTTGAATTGCTTTTAGATTTGGTAATGCGCATGGGATCATTGGCCTCTTTGATGACCCAGTTTGGGCCAGGCTGTAGCTGTCAGGCAGATTACCTCACATCTGTCCAATGAGGTTTTTGTGATGCTATGCTTTGTTTGGTTTTTACCAGATATTGTGCTGTGCATTATGGTCAAACTTTGGTCTCATCTTTCCAAAGGGCATTGTTCCAGAAGTGGTTTGTTCAGATGTAACTTTGCAAGCCTAAGCGGTGCTGCCATGCTCTTCCTTTCTTTTTTTTTTTTTTTTTTTTTTTTTTTTAGAGAGAAGAGGCTTCCTCCTGGCAACTCTTCCAAACAAGCCATACTTGTTTGGTCTTTTGGTCTTATTATGCTGTCATGAACTTTAACATACATCTTAGACTCTACAGGCCTCAGTTAGTATCTGTTGGGGTTTTTTTCCAGTTTCTCTGAGCATTGCACGGTCTGGGAAAATTGTGGGTTAACACACACTTGTATGCCTGAATGCCAAATCAGCAAACTAATAAAACCTCTGCTTTTATTAGAGGTGTGCACAATTTCTACTTCCATAGGAATTAAGTTGGTAAGTAAATGTAAATCATCAGCAACAGCCTTTTTCACATGATTTCACTTTCTTTTTCACATGATTATGATTTTTTTCTTGTACCTTCAAATAATAAAATATAGAATATTTGCCAATGTCATTTTTTTTGTTTATTTTTAATAGACCTATAAGATAAATTCAGTATAAATGGGTGGTTGTGATGTTAAATGCATCTGAAACAACGGTATTTGTTGAACTTATAAAAGTTAGTGGATGCAACTCTGTTTCTGTGAGTATAGGTTGTGCGGGGTGGGTCGGAGGGGGCCACTAATTGGCTACACCCCTGCTATGAGCCCAGACTGTTGTTTCGCCTATTGCCTATTTTGTTCAACAGCACCTATAAATGGATTAAATTTGTAATAATACAAGAGAGGAAAGATGCAAATCCCCATGCTAGAGAGGCTAATTAAAACCTCAAATCAATATGAATTTTATTTTTTACTAAGTAATCAGTTATTCCACTAGAGATTTTGTTTTTTAATACTTCAGTTAAAATAAGCATAATTAGTGTCTTTTCATCTGCCACCTGCTAGCTACACCACCTGGTTCTCAAACTGTGAGCCGGACCCGGCTGGTGGGCATAGAGCCACTGCCAGAGGAAAAATATAGAGTGAAACTAAGCTGGATGAACGCTATTAATGTAGAGAAAGTAAACAAACAAGTTTGCAGATGGAGTCATGCGGACCTTTATTTCACTAAATGCTTTTTTCCATTAAGGATGGATAAAATGGTTTGGGTGTGGTGGGGTTGAACTTTTTCTTGTGTCCTGCAGGCAACAAAAGTTGCAGGTTTTTAACACATACACTCGCTGCAGGTATTTTAACAAATTTCTATTTCTAAGTGAAATAGAAACACACTTACCTACACCGGTTGGATGGTTGTAAAGTCTTTCAAACTGTTATCGCTCTGGTCTACATGAAACTCTTCCACATAACCATCCTAGGTGGACAGTTTGTTTGGGATCACCCTTCTTTCTTCTTCATAATAACCAAAAAGTACAAATGTACTTTGTAGTTTGGGTGGAAATTAGCTGAGATTTTGCAGCTTTGTAATGTACAAACACTTCAAACACACACAAACAGTAGCTATAAAAAGAAGCTGCAGTTGTGCCGCTGGGTGGTATTCGTTCGGCCTGGATTCACAGTGATGAAAATATGCATCCTTGTTAAAGATATTGACCACAATCATGCTCCAATCTGCCCACTGAAACTGCTGACAAAAGTGCCTAATGGGAGAATGAGTTGACTGTCAAGGATGAAATAGTGCTGCTATTTCTATGTATTGAAATTGTAATTTATATAATTACTTTTATAAAGTCCTTACATATTTATGTATAGTCACTAGTGTGTTATTACAGTTTATTTACATGATATATACTTCTAAACCCACAGTGTCTATACTTTACATTCACTAAGTGTCCACTTTGTATTGGCTTGGATAAGAATCGCAGGTATATCTATATATAAATACTTGCTTAGACTTGATTTACTTTTTATGACAGTAAATATTCTTAAAAACACAACTTCCTAAAAGTCCAACCTTAGTTTGAGTGAGTAATGTGACGTAAAGCATACATATTTCTCATTGCTCCCAGAACACAGAAGTGCCACCTGTCCTTACTTTGATCTCTCTGCTCTTTGGTAAGAATTCCTGCAGTGTGTATGTTTTGCAGTTGTCTTGCTGCAGTTTCGAGGTTTGGAAGAGGCACAGATCAGCATCAGATTTATACGGATGGTGTTATTTGATATTTGTCATCTTCTGTAGTCCACATTGCCTTTGCTGTTGACTTTGCTTTTTGTTTAATTGAGCAAAGGACACTACAGAGTGCCCCCGCTGCTGTAGAGGTCCTTTCGCCACCGTGTGACCAGTCAGCGTGGGTGTGTTCTCTTCTTTTACTCATGATATAGAATTTGAGGTTAGGTTAAAGGTTGTTATTCGGTTTGCAAATGTTTTCAGGCTACATACATATCTGTCTTTGTTCCTCTGGTCCCAACAGCAGCACACCAAATTTGAGACCACAGTTGGCCAGAAAGCTGATCTGGTGGTCAGCCGTTTCCTCGAAGTGACATAGTGTTTCTCTGATTGTTAACCATCCCCTCAGCCTGCTGGCTGCCAACCAGCGGATTGTGGTTTTTTGGAAAGAGCATTGACCAAAACAGCAGCATGAGCTCATTGCTGTAATAAGCCTAACTAGAAGTGAGTTACACATATGTATTCAATTGTTGGCCCTTCAGTAAGATAAGACTTTATCGTTGTCTTTTGTCGAGGATTGTATCCTTGCACAGTGGTTTTGATTAAAGAAAAACAAATGCACATTGTTTAAACTTTATAAATTCTTAAAAATGGATGCTGATTTAGAATTAGAGATATGAATTAGAGACACAGCGGACAGGAAGTAAGACAGGCAAATCACGTCTGACGGTGCTTTGACTCATGTTGAGGTCATACATGTGACAGATGGAAAATCACTTTGTAAGGTTTACTCACATTTTTAATTAAAGGCAAAAGGATTGACATCCAGGGACTGCACTGGCCACTCGCTTATAGGCTCACTTATAGGAAGCTTTTCTTCCGTAGTTCAGATCTTTGTGAGCTTTGGTACATCGTCCCACAGGATACAGCGTTGTACAGAGTTGTTCACGATTCTCTTTTATCCGTTACTAATCTCTTTGATTCACAGTGACAAAGTTTAGCATTTCATCACATTCAAAGCATAAAAAAATTAAGAATTTGAAAATGTTAGAACTTTCCACCTACCGTCAGGCCGCATTATTCTTCTTATCTGTCATATATACACTTACATATTACATATGGCAAGAATTTTTAAATATTGAGGTCGGCATATGTGTAATTAATCCCACTGAGCAATAACCCAGGTCTCAGACTTGCTCTAAACACTGGGTTTCAGACGGTTTTGTGTTTTTTATGTTTGGCTCTGTGTGATGTCAGAGAGAGTGGATATCCTCTTCTCTGACTTGCTCTTTAAATAATAGCCAATCAGAAGAAAGCTGGCTTAAAGGTAGGGAGAAGAAAACTTAAGCAATAAATGAACTGAATAGTAAAATATATTTTAAAAAAAAGATTATTTTGATCTCAGAATCAAAGCTTCTAGTGGAGTACTAGCTGGGCCTGGTTTTCCATTCTTTTTGTGAGTGAAGCTCCCAAATTAATATGTTTTTTATTTTGGTTAGATAAAGAAGGAGCTCAGCTCTGAATGCTGATTGAACCATTGTCTGCCTTTTTTCAGATTATTGTCTGTGATAGTTGTCTTTATTGTCTGCCATCATCTGCGCTTGTTTGATCTTACTCTTCTCTTTCACGCAGTCCCTTCTTTCCTCTCATCTCTCAATAGCTTTTTACTTATTATGTCTTTGTTTTCCTGTTTTCCTCTCATTCAGCCTGCGCTTCTTGTGTTAAAGCAGAGCTGACAAACACGCTGACACATGTCCCTCTTCCACTGTTTTTCCTTTTCTTTTTTCCGTAGCTTCCTAAGCCTGTGTTTTCCTAGATAACAATCTTCAGGATCTTTTCTTCTGTGCCTCTCCTCATTTGCTGTTTTCCTCCAGGCTCTGTGTCCGCTAAGATGGTGCGATAAGAGACACCTGTTGAACTGCTTCAGCGCTCAACTGTTTGGGTGCGCGTGATCAGAGAGCAGGGCCGGGTGTTTGGGTGAAGAATGAACTTTAAAGAGCCTGGAAGACAAAGCAGAGTGTGGAAGCTATCAGGCTGAATAGAGCAGAGAATCTGTTGGTCTTTTAGGTCTGCAGAGCTCCTTGTAAATGGAGTCTGCTGTGTTGTGGCTACTGGGAGAACCAGGATTCTGTTATCTAGGGATTACCTCAAATCAGTGAGGTGAAGATTTTGGATAGAAGATGCACTAAATGGGAACTATCAGGATCATCTTTCTGAAGAATGCATGTGTGGTTTCAGGAGTTTCTGTGTTGCAGTGGAGATCAGCACAGGCTCCCTCAGCCAAAAACAAGAGGGATATTGTTGCTGTAGTGCATACTACATTAGGCTCTGTGGATACGCTTAAAGATATTTCACTACAACGTAAATATAGTTTAAAATACCAAATGTATTAAACGTTTCAAGATGAAATTCTTCTATTAAAAGCAGTAAAAGGCACAGGAACCAAACTAGTGTGTATGAAGTTTTTACAAAGCTGAGCAAACATACAGAGAAGAAGTTTTCATCATCATTCCACACACATTTGTGAACACCATCAGTGGCTTTATACTTGTTTTGAAAAGTCACTGGAAAGCATGATAAAAAGCACCCATTATACCCACTGTGGCATAAATATGGAGGCAGTCTCTCTGGAAGCTGCTCGCAGTGTTTATTCAAAATGTGACAAACGGTTGTGTAATGAGTGAAAGAGTGAAAGTCTGGCTCAAGAGCTTGTTTATTTGCGTACCTCCAAACACAGGCACTGCATGAACTTTGCATGAACAACTATTTCAGTTTTGCTAGCCCCACCCTACAATGTCTGTCCACACACACAGCTACACACACACACCCACTTTGTTATGCCCTAGTCACACTAAAGAAAACGGTGGTTGTGGACCACAGCACGACCCAAGTTATAATGACGGTGTGCAATCAGCTTCTGATCTGGATGCCTTTTGAACGATTGGTTTGAAGCCAAGGGCCAGGTCTGCGATCACTCGCAGGCAGCTGTTGTCTTCAGAGTGGCTTTGGTTTGTCAAGATAACACAACCTCAAAACATCACAACATCAAAATGTCAGAATAAAAAACATAAAAAAGGAACAAGTTCATGAACTGTGTCTAAGGTCCACTTCACTGTGACATCATATTATTTATTATTTTGCAAGAAAAACATTTGACCATTATGTAACCATAATTCAGGGATGGATAAGAGATTGTGACCATATTTCACATTTGGTTAAACCGAGTGACACTGATCTTTGGTCCTCACCCATTAATTGCTTTCAAGGTATTCACTACATATACTATGAGTGAACAGGCATGGATATAAGCCTGCCTGGTTGTCAGAGGTATAAAACCTGCAAGGTGATAATTTAAGTTTGATTATCTGTGTTTCCTGATCCAATGGATTACCTTATCGGGGTCAGAGCATCTTGTCAAATAGAGGCTATCTTGTTTATTATCTACAGGTTTACTTGGCTGGATTAGCATGGCATTTAGTGTGGGGCAATAAACCGATACATATTAACACCAACCAATTTGCATTACAGCCTTTGTGCTCTCTCTCAGGGCTCGTCTTTGTCTGCTTCAGTGCACTTTTAACACCAAGTGTGTGCAATACTAATTAGCCCATGATAACAAATACAGCTACAGATATGGATCTCTTTAGTGAAGCTGCAATTTGATGATATGTGAGTCAGAGACAATAAAAAAACACTTTTGGATTAAAATGTTTTGGGACTGAAAAGCAAATTGTGTGACTTTGAGTTGTCCTGATAGCATTCAGACACACTAAAGTACCAAATTTGAAGGCACACATATACTCATCAATGACTTCCTCCTCAGGTTGTCAGCGTCCCATTGGTCTGTCCAGAGGAAAGGCGAAGGTTTGTTACTATAGTGGCTGGTACTACTGCCAAAGCTGCCATCAGGACAACTCTTTCCTCATCCCAGCACGCCTGCTGCACAACTGGGACACCAGCAAGCACAAGGTATGAAAGCATACACACAGAAATATGAAAGAAAAAACAAATTTTTAATGCAGAATCATTAGAGGAGGGGCTTTGGGGCTTAAAAAGCCTTGTCATGTTTTAGCTTATAGTATACTGTAAGACTACTGTTAAAGATCTGCAGGTTTCCAGTAAGTACTGGAGAAAAATTGATCCTATCACATCTGTACGCTAAATATTAAGCTACTGCCAGAAAGCGTGGTCTTAGATTTGTGTTCAATATGGGATTATTTTTCAACTAGCCAACCATACTTCTTTTACTGACTCCAGCCCCCCACATTATTAGCAATTAATAGAAAAAGCAGAAAATGGCTACTGTAGCTCTGGGCGGGGGGTAAATAAAATTAGCCACCCAGGTTTTATCTTGTTCTATCTTGTCAAGCATTAAAGTCTGAGCTCAGGATTATCCCTCATATGTCAGTGGTCTTTGATGCAGTCATTTTAATGTAAACTTTTCCAGGTGTCCAAACAGGCCAAGGAGTTCCTGGAGTTTGTGTATGAAGAGCCACTGCTGGACATCCAGCAGCTTAACCCCTGTCTGTATGAACACTGTGAGCCTCTGAGCACAGTCCTGCGTCTCCGTCAGCAGCTCCAGTCACTGCGGGCCTACCTGTTCAGCTGCCGAGCAACCGTTGCTGAGGACCTCAGACGAAGGTATGAACGCTGTGGGACTGAGATGCATTTCTGTAGCCCAGCAGTTATTTACTTTATGTGAGCAGTAATGAGGAGGTACGCAAATATTTTACAAATTGAAATGTCTCGTGCTGATTGACCTGAAGAATTTTGCAAGAAAATTAAATTCATGTAATGTCTCTTAAATGCAAGTACAAGCTGATACCCCGACCCAGCCTTAACTCTTCACCCCTTGAAAGCCGACTAAGAGAAAGCCTTGAAGCCTTTTTCTGAACTGAGTGGTTTCTGTCATTTTTAAGGCCAGCTTATAGAAAAAAATGACTGGCTGTGAATCAGAAGTTAGTGAGGGTGGTCTCTCCCCGGAAAAGCCTGGAAACTACTCTAATGTAATATATCCTGAGTTGTCAAAACTCATCATTATGAGAACTGGGGAGGTGGTCAAATGTCATGTTTATGGAGGAAAGAGCTAAGTTGTTTGAACTAACCGAGAAGCTTATCAAGTTATATGGCTAAATGTAAAGGAAGGAGGAAAACATGAGACAAAACACGATCCTTTAAGGAAGCTCTGCTCAGATGAATATGCAGAGATTATTTAAAAATAAATGTTCCACATCAGAAACCTTAATAATGCTTTATGACTGACTGTTATTTTCTCCTTGCGTGACGTGCACATGCTCATATGTGTGTGTCTGAGTCCATATGTATATATTATCATAACTTTTATCTGCATGCATTCCTTTGTGTGTGTATAGACTGTTTATACATTAAAGACATGTGTCTGTGTGTGTATATGTCGATGTGTGTGATGGTCAGGGGGGACGACTGTTTATGTGAGTGGGATCACACACTGAAAGCCTTGTCTGTGCAGTGATGGATGCTCCTTGCCCCGGTCTGGTTCACTAACAGAGCATTCCTAATGGAGAAGCAGCACATAGATTTGTCATACTTTAATGTTGGCAACAAATAAGATGAAAGTCTATAAAAATATTTACATGTGGAGATGAAATGCATGATTCATCAGTTGGTTAGTGGGCAGAAAAACACTGAAATATGCATTCGGATCATTGATTAAGTGAGCTATAAATAGTTTTGCATTTAAAATCAAGAGGAAATTGTAATATGACTTATATTTTAATAGGGCAATTTAAATAGTGATCAACCCAAGTCTGCGTTTTCTTATAGTTTCCTAGCTGATTATTTAGAGCAGAAACTAGATTTGATGGATGCTACAGTCACCATAATGCAATGTAAGCCTAACATTCATATAAATCTGTTTCTAACATTTTAAAATAGGAAATCGGGATCACAAACTCAACTTCCAAAAAAAAAAAAAAAAAAAAAGCATTTCAGTCATGCCGTAGTAGTCAAGCCGAGCAGCATCGTGGCGCTCTGTGTTTACTTCTGTCCCATTAGCTTGTGCCGGCCAGTGCCCCGTCACTTCCAAACACTGCAGGATTGATGAGGGCCATGGCGCTAAAACCTTTCCGTAGTCATTAGTTTATTTCAGGGGATCTGAAGAGATATGCTATGGAAACACAATCACACAAGGAACCACACGGGGCCCTCAAAGCTGTGTTTGTGGCCCTGTGCAGTGGTTCTCGGACACTATGAGAGGTTTGCACAGGAATCTTTGGCCCATGTCTGTTAAGGTTCTCAGTCATCCAGGTCATTGTAGTCAAAGGAGCTTGGAAAGAAAAGCCATCTATGTCCACTGTGAGCGACCATCTTTGAACAGAGGCGATGGTTTACGACCCCAACTCTCTGCCATCTATAATCCAGTTTTGAGTTCCCTCCCCAGACGCCTTAACGCCCACTCACATCCTGGGCCATCTGACCTCAGGAATTCGCATGATAAGGTGGGGCCAGGTTTCACAATGAACACACCTGAAACTCTGGCTGATTGGGACCCACACCCAGTTTCACACCTTGGCTCAGGCAATTAGAGGATCACCAGGGGGTCCTTTTGTCCCTCTGTGGGGGGAAACTCCCACTAGGTTTAAATCTGGGACTCTCCACCATTTGACCTTAGAACTGAAGAAGCTTCTCGGATGAGAGGTGAAACGTCTTCAAGCAACTTAAAGAAGTCCAGAATCTTTGGCCCACTTAATTTCCTCTTTATAGCGTTGCCTTGAGTATATTGAGTTGCCGGTTCATTTGTTTATGCACAATCCTCTTAAGAGCCCAACACAGCATTTAAGTCAGGTAAAGATCTAACTAAGGACTTTGACTGGACCACTGGGACTCTTCAATTTGTATTTTTTTTTAATTTTTTTATTTCTGAGATTCTGTTGAAGATTTGCGTCTGTGCTTTGGATTATTGTCTTGTTGTAGGACCCAGTTTGGCCAAGCTTTAACTGTCAGACAGATGGCCTCACATTTGACTCTAGACCAGCGGTCCCCAACCTTTTTTGTGCCACCGACCGGTTTATGCCCGACAATAATTTTACGGACCGGCCTTTAATTAAGGTGTCGCGGATAAATACAACAAAATACAACTAGTACCGGTACCGAAAAAAGAAGATTTATTAATAACACACGTGAAAAGACCCAGGAAAACAGAGTTAACGATAAAAACGATAACAAAATAACGCTGAAAACCGATAAAAACTCTGAAAACCATACATTTCACACCTGAGCCTCAACTACTTACCAAACGACTCACGGACCGGTACCGGTCTGAGGCCCGGGGGTTGGGGACCGCTGCTCTAGACTACGTTGGTATACAGAGGTATTCATGGTGGAATCCATGACTGCAAGGTGCCCAGGTCCTGTGGCTTCAAAACAAGCCCAAATCATCACCCCTTCACCACAGTACTTGACAGTTGGTATGAGTTGTTTGTGCTCATATGCTGTGTTTGATTTTCACTAAATGTGGTGCTGTGCATTATGAGCAAACATCTCCACTTTGCTTTCATCTCTTCAGATGCAAGTTTGCGATCCAAAGCAAAGCTTTCCGAGAGCAGCTCTCTTCTGGCAACCCTTCCAAACAGTCTTTTTTTTAAATTGTTGGTCATGTCTGCCCCTCCCTTCTTGCTCTGCCAGAAGTTTCTTCCTATTAAAAGGGTTTTTTTTCCTTACCACTGTCACCATGTACTTGCTCATGGGGGGGATCTGATTGTTGGGTTTTGCTGTATTGTTATAGGGTCTGTGGTTTACTAACATAAAGTGACTTCCGACTGCTGTTATGATTTGGCACAGTATATTAATAAAACTGAATAGAATTAATTTTATTAATTCTGAGATGTAGCTTGCTTTTGTATTTTCTCTGAGCGTTGCCTGATCTTACCCTGGGGTGAATTTGTTAGGACGTCCACTCCTGAGAAGATTGTGGGATTGAACACACTTGAATGCTCCAGACCGGCAAACTGCCAAAACTACTTTTATAGAGATCATCACACTTTCTGATGATCAGTTAATGAAATGCATTTGATTAGCACCACTTGGCTGCTACGTATTCTTTTGATAATAATACATTTTATTTATAGGCGCCTTTCAGACCCTCAAGGTCACCTTACAGTAACACGTAAACAATACCATAAAAAACATAAGAAAAATGTATACATAACAAACATGGTAGATAAAATTTAGACATAAACAGTCATAAAAGTATAAAGTATGCAAGCAGTAAGGGTGTGCTTACTTTTTCCACAGGACTGCATGTGGACATGACAGTGTGTTCTTTTTCCAATGTCTGTACACGATTAGGAAAACTAATGGTATTGTTTGCTCTTAAAATATGTTAATCATTGAAATAAACTCAAAATGGCAGAACACGTATAGATTTGATGTTCCAGTCACTATTTCATGATTCCTTGTGAAGAAGAAGAAACTCACAGGGGTAAAATGCAGACTACAGGTGAAAGCTTATGCTTATCTTTGGTTACACAGATAATTTTCCTTCATTGTATCAAGTAACATAGAATCTCTGTATCCTAATGCCTGGCATTATCGTATCAACATATCGATAGTACGCTTGTCTGAGAAGTGCTTTAATTCCCGTCTGTACATACAACATTGTGATGTCCTTCCTGACTTCAGTGGGGATGTCATGGAGTTACGTGCAGGTTGCTGTTCTTGCGTTAGTAACTCAGGAGGCTGTGTGATGGACAAAAATGTAAAGCTTCACGTAAGTTGTATCAGCACTTCCCTGACACTTTGTCAACATAAAAAGACATCCAGAGGTTTAAAAGATAAGCTTGTTTTTGCCTCGAGATGCTGCTTTGTTTGCTCCATGTTGTAATTTGTTGGTTTGTCCACTACTTACACATAGGAACATACTCGTTTGCACAACTTCTTCCTACATCTGTACACAGACCTACTCAGGTCAGACCCACCTTCAGTACACAATAATAATCACTGAGGGATAACAGAATTTAATAAAAGGTGTGTCAGTCGGAGTGGAAATAGCCCAGAGGATATCGAAATAAAATATAGAATTAGATCCTATCTGGTCTTGCACAAATACTGTCAGTTGTTGGCATGTGTGTACATATGTGTACATGAATTGGTGTGTGCTCTTGCTAATCTAAAACATATTAGTTCTCAAGTCTTTTTATCAAGATCAGCACACACTTTGAGGGTGTGTTCATCCGCACATGGACGACACAATCAGAGAGAGTGTGTGTGTGTGTGTGTGTGTGTGTGTGTGTGTGTGTGTGTGTGTGTGTGTGTGTGTGTGTGTGAGAGAGAGAGAGTTTCTATGAATGCTGATGTGGTAACCATTGGTAATGTTCCAAACAGAGCAGTTTATCAGTGGTGCCTATCACCATGAGGCGTCTACTTCACCCATGCACTCAACCTTATGTTTTAATGACACTCAGCACAGCTTTAGACATGATTTAAGGTGGTGCCATCCTTCTTAGAGGTCTGAGAGGAGGCCTCATAGCACACTCGTGTGTTTTTCCTGATTCGTGAGGACATTTGTTGGCATAATCCCTCTGTAGCCCCCCACAGTAACCTTGAACATTGCAGCTAAATGTCTTATGTTCTCACTAAACACAACCTAATTCTAATCTTAAAGATTTCACATTTCCTCATCCAGCAACTTTAAACTAAAACAAACCAAAATAAATTGTTGGACCAAACACACACACACACACACACACACACACACACCACACCTCTGCCGTCTGTTTCGTCAAACACTACTGAAGGAAATGAGAAAGCTTTTGCCTCTAGATTAATATTATTACTTTGTTTAGCAATCACTGCACTGAATGGCTGGTGGTTAAACATTAAATGTGCTCATAATGGGCCCACAGAGCTTGATCATTCTGTTCTTATTTATACACTTAGATGACTGAGTGTATTGCAGTAAAACTCCCTCGCATGGTTTTATTAGAAGCCAGTTTAAGATTTAACTTGAATTCAGTTTGTGTGCAGTAATGCTAGTAATTGTTGCCATGACATAAACAATAGTTGGTTAATGTCATGGCAGTGGCTTTTTTATGATGCTGCAGGATTCTAAGTGTCTCCAGTGCAAAGCATACTGTGTGTTTTATTCATGCATCTTATAATTCATCAAAATGCTACATGACTAATATTAAATACTTTGAAGGGTCAGCAGTATAATCGCCGGTACCCCGTCTCAGTTTTGTATATTGTAGCATGTAAGTATCATAAATCTCTCATGCACGGTGTAAACAACATCAGGCTCTACCTTGCTGTGGGATGATCTTTGTGAGATTCATCACAAAGCAAACATTTTTTAAATCCAGATTTTCTCTTTTTTCCGTGGTCAAAAGAGAAGAGTTGGAGTATCAGCATCACTGACTGTTTAAACCTGATAAACTGTTTGTATAGAAAGTGACGGACAAATGGTTTTTTGTTGTTGTTCTTTCAACAGGATTTTCCCCCGGGAATACCTCCTACAGCACATCCACCTGTACTCCCTGGCTGACCTGCAGCAGGTACATGCACACATCCAGAGCTACATGCACACAGAATAGGATGCATAAACTGTGACTCTGTGTGACAGCATTGCTCTTTGACTTGGATCAGTCCTGTTTCTGTGTCAAGTATCTCTAATAATAATCAAAAAAAGCTACCACTCATGTGCCATCTGTGGAAATGCACGCAGCTCTCCTGCTTGCCGATAGATTCTGCTGCTGCAGATATATGATAAACTCAGAATGTGTTCTTGAAGCTGGAAGCTACAAAATCATTTCAGCACCCATTAATATTTTGTTAAAACTCTGGATTGTGTTCAATAGTGGTATATTTGACTAAACCACAATGTTTGTAATAGACTTAAAATTGAGTAGAAGAAAGCATACAGTCCATCAACAGGCCACCTAAAATGTCAGCGCTGAACTGAGCTGCTTGCCACGTTTTTAAATTATGTATTTTCGTGTTTGAATACAAATTGAAGGTTTAACGTAGAATAAGGCATAAAGCATAGATTATAGGCTTGAATAAACTTAAATAAACAAGTAAAGCAGCATTTGGTTTGTCAGTGTCTGTTAGAGAAACAGATTATGATGCTAAAAATGACATTTTCAGTCTGTGTCAATCGTAATATGGTGACCAGTGTTTGAAAAAACTATTTTTTTATGCTTCATTCATTGTTTCATTAGTCATTGGAAGGTATGTTCCTTTATTATCAAGAGCACACAAACATTTGCAAATTTTAATGTCATAGCAGATAGAAGCTGTGAAAAGGAGCTCATTTAGCGATCAAGTCTGCACATGTTCACCGCTCATACGACTCGGCTCAGAGATGGGTTTCATTCATTACCAAAGTCATACACTGAATTCCCAACGCAGGAGCTATTTACTAAAGCAGCAAATATGTATTAATCCACTACTAAAAATAGACCTCAGCAAGAGTCGATGAACTGCAGCTGAGAGCAGCAAACAGGGACGTGACTAACACATTGGTGTTTTCCTCTTTTCGTCTGATTTGCCAAAAGGTTGTGTTGCGTTTAAGTAAACACAACCTTTCCTTTGTTTCTTTGGCGAGTGTCCGTGTCATAACAGTGATAAGAAAGGGTGATATCCTCCAGCAGCCTCATTTGGAGACTTTAAGTATCCAGATTGAGAAAACAATGGTCTGGCATCTTATCCTCATGACTCTGCATTATTACTCTGCAGTAACAAAGAGACTTTGGCATTTTAGTGAATCACCAGATTTTCTCATTAAATTACAAACGCTTATATCTGTGAATGAGTTTAAAAGTCGTCATGTCTTTTTGAAATTATCAATGAGGAGATTTTAAAGAGATTTGCATAGATTCTTATTTTTTTCTTTATTGCGGCCTTTTTTAGCACAGAGTTGCCGGACTGAGTTGGGGGGGTCAGAGGAAAGCGACCACAAATGACTGAAAAGTTCTTTTGTTTGTCATTATGTTCATTATGTTGTACCCTGCCCCATTTTTTTTCTTTCATCCTGCTCTACTCAGAGCTTGGCCACAGACTCTCACGGTGAAAGAGATTGGAGCCCCCCCTCCGCCTCCACCTCCATCTCCACCACCTCCTCCTCCACTCCCACACTCTGTGTCTCTCTGCTTCACTAATTGGTCACATTCAGAATCAACAGGCAGAAAAACAAAGCGTGACATCCTTCCATTCTTCTAAACATCGCCTTGGCCTCACACACGCTCAGCACACATGTGTTGAGTGTGTGTGTGTGTGTCTGTGTGTCTTTTTCCTGCTTAAACTCTGATTTTCTGTCATAAACTCTAAACTGGGGATTTTGAATTAATTTCAACAATGTGTGTCTTTGGGAGAGAGTGCACTGCTCCCTCTCCCCCTCTCTCACCCTTCCTCCCACAGATTCTTGAGCACTCTGCCTCTTAATTGGTTTTCCATATTAACAAGCTTGTTTCTTTTGATTCGCCTCCTGAATAAAATGACACTCTTAATCAACGTGGCTTTTTTTGTTCCACCCCAGAGGTCAGTGAAGGCTCAACTCCCCTGGCTAAAGCCCGGGACACACCAGTCTTTTTTTTTTTTTTTAAACCTCCCAACAAATAGCCTCCACCCATATCCCCTATTAGAGGCCCATTGGTTTTGTAGAAGCCATATGTGTTTGTCTAAGGATGCTCTGCACCATCCCTCTGCTTGCTTTAAGGATGGTTTCTAGGAAAGAAAAATGCTTGTGTGTACGCAGACAGCAGGCTTCCCACAGTGACACCCTGGCATTCCCTGTATGCCAGGCATGCCTCTCCACTCACACTTGTCCAGGCACACAGAGGCCTCTTGAGGAAGTGCTATATGTTCTCCGGAAGATTTCTCCTCATGCCTTTAATTGTAAGGGGAGCTTTAACCTCAAATATTCAAGCAATCCACATAATAAGAGTTATTTTTGTTAAGAGATTGCACAATGCTAATACTGGTCGCTATACAGTTTCTTAGACTATATGTGACGATTTATGATGTCTGTGGAGGTTTTTGAGTGGCAATGGCATGGGGCAGGTTGATAAAATGTATGTAATTAAAACACAGCTGCTATCTAGCTGTTCCTTGTGAGATTAAAATGTCAATCAAAGCCTATTTCATAGAGACCTGCAGTTGTATTAATCCCTTGTCATGGTAAATCTGGCTTTTGTTGTCCCAAACACTCCTAATAAAAAAGGTTAGCGGTAATTTAGAAACTGTGATCCATTACAATTTCTACAAATGTAGATTTTTAAAGGCTTCTGTTGTCTCTGTTGCGATTTCCCTTTAACAATCATCACTTATGGTGTGCATATGTTTGAAGATGCAGTATGTAAAACTGTTGGTTTTTAAGCCATGATTGATTGCCATGATGTTTGTTACTTCATTAGACGTCTGTGTGTTGTGTAGCAGAAATATAACCTGTAGCTAATGCTGGCCTGCACATCAACATTGGGGAAGTCTTTGTATTTATTTTTTTCGTATAGTCCATGGTTACTGTCAGTCATGTCAAGTAAGGGGGTGTCTGTCTCGGTGCGAGTGGCACTCTAGAGCCACACTAGAGTAAAATTAGGACAGCAACCTCCTTGCAACTAGAATTGGTAGCTGCCACATGATCACAACTATCAATGCAATCACGGGGGGGACAGACCGACAGCAAGTAGCTGAGGGTGCTGCCTGCTCAACCAACTGGTTGCCCAGATTGCAAGGCAGTTCACAGTTAGGAGGCAACCTGTCACAAACAATAATGGTCTTGCTTGGCTGACTGCAGTCACGCTTAGTTTTAGATTTGTGAGTAATTGTCATCTAGCTTATAAACGCAGACAGATTGAGTGCAACATGTTGGCAATCTGTGTGAGTCTGCACTCATGAGGTCTCTTTGGAGCAATGAGGTCCAATCTCACTTGGTTGTCCACTGTTTGTATTGTGGTCATATTCCTATTTAAAAGCAAAGTTGTGAAGCACCTGTGCCATTTTGCAGTTAAATGGCTGTCCCGCACCAACTACCTGACTATTGCTGGAGGAATTTCTGAATTTCTGTTTCAGTTCTATGAATTTGTAGCTGGATTCTTAATCTAAGTAATTCATATGAATCACAAACAGATTGAGACATTCAGTCACAAACTGGTTGCAGACTCATTCTGTCTTATTGTCGCCTTGATGCACCAAAGTTGCTTTCAAGACAGCAGATGATTGTGAGGGATCACAGATCTTGTTTTTGTCTTCGAAGCTGTCAAAGGCAGCAAGATCAGTCTAGTGCCTCTCATGACGTCAAGGGCTCGAGGCTTTGTCCCCGCAGCAAGCCAAGGTGTGTTTCCTACGAGCAAATCAAGTAGCTTGGTTAATTTTTAATCCTTTAAGAGGCTAAATCATCTTTTTTCTACTATCGCTGTGTGCCTTAGTAGAAAATAAATAGAATGATGTCACTAAAGAGTAAAGTATTCTATTGTGCCATTAAGGTTGGATTTTTAAACTAAAAAGAAATAAAAGCATCAGAGAAACACGTTTCTTACATCTGCTCAGCCAGAAGATTACTTGGAAGTCTGGGGATTTTAGGGGAATCTCCTGAGAAGACAGACTCTACCATCCATACACTGACATCCAACATACGTCAGGTTTTCTGTGTGTGTGACACAGAGAGAGGAGAGAGGGTGCTATCCAAACAGATCTCACTCTGGTCTTTCCAGCCATGTAATCCCAGCTGGCTTTCTAGTGTCTCAATGGAGCTGCGGTTGTGTGTGTGTGTGTGTGTGTGTGTGTGTGTGTGTGTGTGTGTGTGTGTGTGTGTGAGGGCGAGTGAGAGAGGAGGGCAGGCGAACGGCTGTTTAACAGCAGTTTTAGGGGATTAGGAGGTTTTGGAGCACAAAGACTCTGCATGGAGCAGAGAAAGAGGTTCAACTGGAGGGGGAGGAGTTTAAGAGGAGGGATGGAGGGAGAGGAGGTGAAAAGTGTGTGTGTTTTCTGGGAGGGTTTTTTGGAGGGAATGAGGGTTAAATAGGTGAATACTTCTACAGCATTGCTCTGTATGCTGAAATGAATTCTGATAGTGCTTCATGTTGTTTTTTTTGTTAACTATAATCATGAGGACCTTTGCACATTCACTGGTGTAGACGTTCATGGTGACTGGCTTGCTGGGGGATGGACTAGCAGCTTGTGAGCTGCCATTCAGTCTCATTGTTCTAGTTGGCAGTTCAAGCTATTAATGTCACTTACCTTAAGTATGAATTATGCTCAAATTCCAATTTTTAGACAGCACTTTTAACTGAATGGTTCCAGGTTTATTTATTGAAACTAAACTCAGGAACTAGTTTCTTTTGTAAGGAGGTGAAAAGGGAAACTAGAGAATTTTGATTTGAAGATAACTGAATGTACTGTACTTTATGTTCTTTTTAATAATCCCAATAATTTCCCAGTTTGTTTTGCTCTGCAGTATATTTTTTGTATATTGAGACAGAAGTTGGTCGGTCCCTAAGCGACCATTAAAGACAGCTCTACTGGTTCACCCACACACTCTGGACGGTCGTCAATATTTGGCTTCATTGTTGTTCTGCCCAAGTTGGAAGTTCTAGTCTAAATAATTACCCCACAGTGACCTTGCTGGTCTCAGGGCTTCCGGTATAACTAATAGAAGTGTCGCTGTATATTTCTGGAAGGCTTTGACAGCAGGGACCTAAATGTGATTAAAGTCACTGAGAAACCAGTTTGCTGTAATTCATTTGAAACAGTAATCGTTTTAAATGAAGAAACTATGGGCAAGAAATAGAAATGGATTTCCTTGTTTTCTTTACGTTGCCTTTATATTCTTCTTCTTGCATATTTATTTCTCACTCTACATCCATCCATCTTTCTGTGCCTTCCTCTTTTCCCATCATCCCCCAAGAGAACCAGCCAGTCACCAGAGCTGTGCTGCCAGTCGTTTGATTCTGCCCAGTGCAATTATAGTGGGCCTTAATTACTGAGCTTGTCAGCCTCCATCAGGAGAGCCATTTGTCATGTGGACTGGGCTGGACCGGACTGAGCAGGCCTACTTAGGTTTGGTGTGGGGGGAGAGGGACACACAAATCTGTGTGCCACTCTCGGTACCTGTCCGCTCGTCTGTCCGTCTGGAAACATTTTTATTTTCTGACTGTTGTTACGTTCTCCCTAACATTAACTTAGGCTGCATTTTGGTTCCACCGTTTTGGTACTCTTAACATTTTTAAAAATCATGTCGATATCGTCATAATGTAAAGTGTATTTAAATTAGTTATTAATTTTCCTAATGTTTACTTTTTTTTTTTACTTGGATGTAATATTCTTTGACTCCTCTCGTGCTGCTTAGCTTAAATTCTTTCTTTCCCTTTTCCACATCTAAAGTTCTCCCCGTTGAGTCTACTGGTCACAAAAAATTATATCACCAGTCTCGTACTTGTTTTTCTAAGATGGCTTCAAAAAGCCGAGCACCTGCATATAACCCACATTTTGTTCTCTTTCCCATGGACTGTATTTAAACGATGGACAAAGCCACAGTGAACTCACCCACAGGTTTTGTAAGCTACAATTTTCAAGCCTCACAATTAGCATTTCTGTGTTTTTTAAAACCAGATGTGAACATATTTGGATGGTAGAACTGGGTGGTTATCAGCTGGTGGAAACAAAATGGAGACTTCTTGCACTACTTCAGCTACTTCTGGTGTGGCAGAGATGAACAAGGGTCTAAATAGGCTGAAGCTCCACAAATAATAGTGTATTATTTGATCAACATGATTTTTGGTGGGTTTTTTGTGTTGCTGGAGCTTCAAACCCTTTAGAGCTTTGTAATCATATATTGTTCTTTAATACAGTCAAACATTCAACAAGAGAAAAAGGCATGCATAAAGATGTTTATTTCTGCTCTAAAGTTTTGAAGTTTTCTTCAACTGGTCATAACTTGAAGTGGCCAGTAAAGTTTTTGGTGGCATTTTTCAGGCCTGGAGGTTACCTCTCGACCTTTTTTTAAGATGGTAAAATTACTAGAATGAATCCTGTTGTTAGTTAAATATTGGTCCAAGGCATCAGGCTCGATTTCATCCAAAGACTAATCATTTTGTATTTTCTTTATGTTTGTAAAGGTACCCTATAGGTTTTTAAATCCATTCAACTTAATGAAAGTGTAGCAGTCTTTGCTTTGGTCCTGTGACTCAGTGCAGAGGGAATCACTGTACCTCAGTGTGCTGGGTTTCCTCTGTGTAAGTGTGGTTTCTTCCTCCTCTCTACGTCTCTCATCCTCTCGTCCTCATCGTCTAACAAACAGCATGAAGGAGGTTATAATTGGCAGGTCCAGAGCTCTGCCAGGTGGAACCACTTGTATCTGAATACAGGCTCTCGCCCTCTCTCAAGATCTCTCTTGTATATTGAATCTGCTACTCTTTCTCTTACTTTCTACTCTGTTTTTTTCGATTAAATTTCTCCCTCTGTCTTACATATCCTGGGTTATTAAGCTTATAGCACTGTCTGCACTGTTAACAAGGTACAGCAAAGCTTGAAGCCATGTTGAGTTGTTATATCTGTTAAGAGTCTGTACACCCTTTCTGTGCAGTCTCTCATCGTCTATTCAAGACTCCACAACTCGAGCCCCCCACTGCTAAGCCCCCCATCCCTCAGTTCTTTAAGGAACTTGCCAAGCGTTGCCATCAAAAGTTGTTCACCTCATACACTGTTTGCCTTACTTCCTTTAGTTTCCTGTCTTGTTTTGCTGCCTTTTCACCAAGCATTCAACTTTGTTTTGGTCCTTTTTGAATGTGGCGTCGCATTAGTTTCCTCATTTGTCATTTCCCTCCATTCCCCCATATTACTTTCAGACATGTCTTTGCCCCAGATCAACTGCACTTTCTAAAACTCAGCTGAATTTGCTAAACAATCTTGGGGGAAGCCAACACATCCTTGCCCCAAGATGATCTTGAAACATTTGAAGGGACCATTTTAAGAAAGTACTGCTAGGTACATACGCACATGGCGGCGACGCAGAATGAGAAGAGCAAAAGCGGATCGTTGAATGAAACAGATGAACCAGAACTGGTTTGTAAAAATGCTGCAACTTCAGTGGTGTGGAACTGGTTTAGCTTTCGTCCCTCAGATACACAACAAAGCACTATTTTTGGTAGCGCATGCTAGCGGGCCGTCGTTATTACCGTGTTGTTTGGAAAATACAGCACACTTAAAATCAATCCTTTGATTTTTCTGAAAGTCGACAGAGCCCCTTATAATCCCGTGTGCCTTATGTATGAATTCTGGTTGTGTTTACTGACCTCGAAACGATTTTATGTGCACGGCGCTCGAAAATCTGTCAAATGTTTCAGTACGACTTTGCTAAGCTACGAACCCGCACCGCTTGATGGAGCATTAGGGCTATTGTAGGCAGGAGCCTCGCGGAGTGATACGTACTGTGCTTCAACATAATATTACCATATTGTGTGTGTATAACCTCTTTTTAAGTTTTGTGGATATTATACATGGTTATGCTGAGGATATGTCGGCCAGTTTCCACTGGAAATGCCTTTTGGTTAAACTGTCAGCAAGGAATTTGCATTTGCACTGTTAAATTTTTATATAACTTTAATGCACATAAAAAACAGCTGCTTGTTTAAGTAAAAATACATTGATGTTTTGGTTTTTTGCACTAATAAAGTTGAGGAGTTGTAAAGTGTTTTGTCTTACGATTATATCGTCAGTTATATCGTTATCACAAATTTTCAAATGTATATCGTGATAAATATTTTTGGTCATATCGCCCTGCTCTACTATTGTCTCTACTGCATGTGATTAGGAGACTGAAACAGTGTCTGGTCAACATAGCTGATCCTTTGCCTCTGGTTTAATAACTAAAGAGTTCACTAGTATAAAACTGGTGTATTATACTGAAATCTGTGATTATTCATCTGCACGCATGATATTATGATGGGGGCCTGAGCCCCCTAAAGGTTAGATCATAGAAATGCCCCTGCCTTTCAGCAACCAAATCTGCATGAGCTACAGTGCTAGCTCCTGGCACATTAGCAGAGAAGTACAGCTGTTTGTCATCTGCATAGCAAGGATATGAAATGTCTTTGTCAGTCAGACATGTAAAGACACATATATTGGCAACCTTCAAACATTCCAGTAAAGAGGATGATGCTTCTCTGTTGGTAGACTGACTTAATAAAACTGCTGCTATAATAATAATAATAATAATAATAATAATAATAATAATAATAATAAAGCCTTCAATGTCATGTTTTATTTCATAGGTGTCAAACTCTGGCCCGCGGGCCAAATTTGGCCCGCAGCCTAATTACATTTGGCTCGCGAAGCCATACCAAATTATTATTAGAGCTGGCCTACTGGTATTATACAGCTAATATATATATTGTTTAGTATTAAGCTTTGCTTGTTCCATATTCAGTTTTTCAGCAAAACGTGTTTGAGTCCATAAGAAAAGATTCATTCTTATATCTGGAGGAATAAATATTTTTCAATAAATATTAATGTTAGTCCGCGACTTTGTTCCAGTTTTGAATTTTGGCCCACTGTGTATTTGAGTTTGACACCCCTGTTTTATTTGATTACATTGTCCCTCTGTTCAGCACTTTGGCTGACACTTGATGTCTCTTAAATGTGCTATACAAATAAAGCTGACTTGACTTGATTGTCAAAATATTATAGTTTAAGCTGCTTATTATAAAATTGCTTTCTGAATTAGTTATATTAAGTTAAATGTTATCAAACACACTCATTAGGAATTTTGTTTAAACATTAAATGTATATGTTGAGCTATGATGCATGCTTTAGTACTTTTAATTTAGTTTTTACCTCGGTGCGTGTGACTAATACTTTATTGGCCACCCTAAAGATTTTCAACTTGTAAGAAAAAACTTAAAAAGGAAAAATAAAAACAGACAAAGGAGGAGTTAGTGGGCTTAAAAAAGATAATGAAAGAAATCAGAAGAAGAAACATAGCAACTGTCACACTTATTGTTTCATTTCATGTATTTCTTATGTCTCCTGCTGCTCATCTTTTTTATCCCTCACACCCGTCCATGCTTTCTTATCATTCTCTAGGTGATTGATGGAAAACTCGCTCCTTTCCTGTCCAAGGTGATCAAGTTTGCCAGCTCACATGTTTTCAGCTGCAGCTTGTGTCGAGAGAAAGGCTTCATCTGTGAACTCTGCCAAAACGGGCAGGTCATCTATCCCTTCCAGGAGAACGCCACCCGGAGGTACACATCCTTCGATAACCTTTCTACAAGTTAAACATGACTGGTTTTACATTTGGAAGATCAGATGGAAGATCAGCGCACATAACTGATAGTTTCCAGATAAATGTATTTAAAGTTGACTCAGTGGAGTCAGGAGACTTTATTGACTCAGTAATTGTTTTGAATCCAGAAATTGATTAAAAACAGTTTGCATGGGAGAAAGCCGGGTGAGCTGACACTTTGCTATCTGGAAATGAGGTGCTAACGTGTACGTGAGTTTTTGAGCACCAAGACTGAGTCTGCTGTTTGTTACTAACACTGGTTGGCATGAGAGCTGTGTGTGTGTGTGTCTGTGTGTGTGTGTCTGTGTCTGTCTTGGGTGCAGGGATTGTCACGACAGTGTCCAGAACCTCGTCCCCATCACTGAAATTCAGAGTGACAGATATCACAGAGATAAGAGCTGATCAGGACCAATAGTTGAAAGACTGTGAGCTCTGGACGTACACACACCCTACTTGTTGAGCTGTGTTTCATGACTTGAGAAGTGTTAACTGATAACAGTCATATCTGCTGTCCTTACTGGAACAGAGCTGTAAAGATTTACTGAGCTGTTGACTTAGTTACACATACTCAGAAGATGCAGGAAATGAGCAATAACTGGGCGTTAATTGCCTATCCTACTTCATGGACAGTTCCAATCTATTGCTATCAGATTACAATGTAGTCTTTGTGGTTTTAACAGTGAATCATATTATGGAATATTGCAATATGCATTTCACTTAACAGTTTGGAAACTGCATTTTATCAGTTTATAGTTATCGATTTATTTGGAGCTTAAAGTCATTGGGAAATCATCTAAAATGCCAAAGGAAACAGGAAAGAGCTTGTTGGCCTGGACACTTTGGTTAACCAGACACTCGTATTTCTTGACTCACCAGATCAGTGTAATCAGCAGGTAACTTAAGACCCATTATCAAATCTATATGCGCTTCTCAGTATCACTTATTAATCACTAGTAGTAAAAGTGTTAGACTTCTTTGGAAGTTTGGTTGTTTCCTTTCTAACCAAAATTTAGGTGGGAGCCCTGATGCCACTTTCACTGGTATAACAAACACTTGCGGCTGATTTGCTTAATTTTAAAAAGATTATTTTTAATTACAAAAATTCTGTTATAGTTTTGGACACTTAGTAAACTTGGTTAAAGTTTCAAATTCAGACTACCTTAAACACTCAATTTAAAAAAAATTTCAACTCCTAGCTCTGCATGATGTCATTGAGCACAAAAGCCACACCCACCTGCAGTTCAAACCTTCTGTTTTCAAGGGTTAGCAAATCAGAAGAAAGCTGGTTTCAAGGTAGGAGGAGCAGCTCAGGTGGCTTATTTAAGAAAGGGAATGAAATTGGATTGCACCAGTAATCTGAGTACAATAAATATATTTAGAAGTCAGATTCATGCAATGCTTTAGTAGATATAAATGATACATTCTCAAATATGTTTACTTAGCCTTACCCTGAACTGCCAAAGCATAAGGTCATGCCACATATATGCACCATAAAGACCTAATCTCATAATCTCACCACACAGTCACCATCCACTCCTTCCTCACATAATTCGCCACTCAGTCCTGCAGGGCCAAATGACGCCTGATGCATGGCAGTTGGTATGGAGTCTGAATCTGACTCTCTGATAGTGTCCTTGTACAGCTGGTGAAACTTGACCGATGTGTGTGTTTGTAGGTGTGACAGCTGCGGCGCCGTTTTCCACGCCGAGTGTCGACAGAAAGCACAGCCGTGTCCTCGCTGCGTTCGCCGGGAACTCCACCACAAGAGGCCATCGTCCTTCTGGTCACCTGATGACGACAGCCCAGGCTGTTTCCACGTGCCCTACCAAGACACCTGAGACAAATACCCGCAGGAGCCATAACAAACAGGGCACCGCCGCCCAGCCATCACCCTGGACAACAAGGGCCTGTTTCTCTGATTTGTGTGTGTCTGCAGGATGGACCTTGTGGGAGCAGTGACCAGGGAGTGGACTTGGAGCACTTTGTTGCAGCGTCAGGTTTGTGTTTTTGTGTGTGGACTTGCCAACGCACACGCCTGAGCCGAGCACCCTTTGGTTTGCTGTAAAGAGCAAGAAGAAAACCAACTGAAGAACTGCTGAGTCAGGCTCTACAGATCAAACTACTTGCATTTTGTAGTCCAGCACAAACCGATTATCCTCTGATTATCCTCTATCCCATCTCCTCCTCACTCCTCATTCCTACCTTTTACATTTTTCCAACTGCAGGAGTTAGACCTGCATAATCGAAGCTGATCA
Organism: Aulonocara stuartgranti; assembly: GCF_965226115.1. Classification (NCBI taxonomy): domain Eukaryota; kingdom Metazoa; phylum Chordata; class Actinopteri; order Cichliformes; family Cichlidae; genus Aulonocara; species Aulonocara stuartgranti. The sequence continues at coordinate 33,298,096 of NC_138952.1, read as the reverse complement.
ACTGGAGGAATTCAAGCTTAAAAACAATGTTGTGGATTGTAGCCACCTGCTCTCAAAGTCCAGCTTAAGTTTAACAATAAAATGAGTAGTCAGTAGGCAGAAAACTAGTATACAATCTCGGCAATGGATGTGTAAAAAAACATTAAATTTGCTGCTCTCTTTTGGGTGAAATAAGCAAATTTTGAAATCCCCCTCCTCCGAGACCATGCAATGTTTTTGTCTTTGTTTACAGACTAAAATAGAGAATAACTGAAAACAGATCTGTGTGTAATGGAAATGCGTCAACTCATGTTAAAGTGATAGAGCTCTCAAAACTTCAAACCCTTTTTTCACCATTTTTCCTTTCAGAGAGAAAGAGACATGTATTTATGTCAGCAGTCAAATATTAAAGGGTAAGGTATCAGTTTATTAATTTTATAATGGTAGTCAAAAGTGAAACACATTTTATAAGCTGTATTTTTTTTCCATGTTCTTATTGACCACTGATAAGAAAAAAAAAACATTTTAACAGAAGCTATTTGGTCTAAAACTCCACAGTCCTCAGTCTGCAATCAAGACTGAACCTGAGATCACTTTCAGAACATGCTAGAGTGAATGAAGTATACAAACGGTGTCCTTTGTAATAGGATTTAGAAAAGTGTGTTTTAATGACGAGTGCAGGACAGGAAGGCGTGATTCAAATAAGCTGTTTTTACATGAAAATAGTGCCAGGAGGAAAACTTCTCAAAACAGTCCTGCAGCACAATCAGCTGCTTTACCCACATAAGAGCAGATTTCCTATAATATTACTAAAATCACATCTTCTCTGAAAGCACAGGTGCGCTGACGCAGAGTGGCTCATAAAAATCATAAGACCAGATTTCACAATAGTGCCACAAATTGTTGTCGAGATGCTCAAAGTCCCTGAACAGAGTTACTGTAAGTGACAGATTATTTTTTCAGCGGGACTCAAATGTTCTCAGCTTGTCTCGTAATGACAGTATTAATTTACTAAATCAGCTAATATTTGTATTATTTATAATATTTTTACTGTAGTGTGTGATAACTCTGACAGCATTTGGAGCACGTGGATAAACCCAGCAGAGTGGATTCTGCTGCAGGGCTGTTTTAATGAGCAGTGATTTAGTTTGTTTTTTTTAAACTGTGGCAACGTGTCTGCAGTGACATTTACAGTCTGACTAAATCCAAACTGACCACAGCTGCTGCTGTTCTGAAGAAACAAAAAAAAAAAATGTGTATGAAAGTATAAAAATCCTTCCCCTCTCTTCTGCTTATAAGTTATTTAACGTGTGGATTTTCACTCACTCACTTGATCGCTGTTTCTTTAGTGCAGACTCTGTCAGTGTGTTTGGGCACGTTTTCTTCCCTCCATCTCTCTGACTGTAAAATAACAAAAGGGGCAATAATATAAACTGTAACTTAATTGTTTATTGTTGCCTTTTCCCCCTCCTGTGTCATTCTACTTCCTGTTGTGCTTTATTCATGCAGAATCTATCAAGCATGATAGCAGCTTTAGCGTTTTAGTATCTCTATGCAACCTAGATGGCCTTTATAATCCACAGCTCTGATGTGTAAAGGTCTGGGAACATGTTCTTTACAGCGCTGAACGAGCTGTGTTTACATCAAGTTTTAAGAATATAATAATGAAAGGAAATTAATCTAATTAATTTTCTGTCTTCTTTGCTGGTTTAAGAGTAAATAATTAAATCCTGCTATTTTTTTCTGGTTTGGTGTAGAGTGAAATGTTAGATACAGTAAGCTTTTATTTTTTCTACATAAAATATGAAACTGCTCCAATCAGTAAAAGATAGTAAAGTCTGCCTGTAGTGATCGATGAAAGCTGCACTCTCTTTGTTTTTAGGCACTGCTATAAAATCAGATTTCAAATATATTGCAAACCAGAAAATATTGGATTTCTCAACGTCTTAAGACTCAAGGACTGCAGCTTTAAAGTTCAATATGCCAAAATGTGTAATATGTTTTGTTTTTTGTCTTTTGTTTTTCTTCCTAACAAGCTGAAATCTCAGTGCAGACTTTTTCCCATCTGTCCTTTCTTAACCTCCTCTTCATCAGCTTGTTTGAGCCATAAAATTACATCAATGTTGAAATGTGACAAACTTCAGCTCTGGTTTGATTCAGGAATATGTGTTTTTGTGAGATCAGTGACAGTTCTACGTGTTTGTGAAGCACTCAGGATGCTGCGCGTTGAAACTAAATAGGTGTTTGAGCTGAAATTAAATCATTTTTATTTATTTTACTTATTTATTTTTGTTTGTTTTAATGGTCATAACTGAAGTCATGTCGGGTGATATTAAAAACAGTGTTTAAGTTGTCAATTGATCGTGCCTGCTGCATAAAAACCTTTTGTTTTTGTTTTGTTTAATGAAGTTTTTTATTATTATTATTACACTTTTTGACTGTGAACTCATGCTGTTTTTGTACTTTGGAGCCCAGCAGAGGTCAAAGATTATTTAACTGTTTATCACACAGATCAGAGTTTTGCAGGGAGAATAAATCACATGTAATCAAGTCCAAATCCAGCCCACCACACAAAGTTAGCTCATCTGTTTCCAGTTGCATAACGAGCATAATCAAACCTCATCCTCATCCTGGCCCCAACAAAGAGCTTCAACTCAGAGGATCAAAATATGTCGATTTAGGGATTATATTCCTGTTACAGATTGCCAGATTGTAGAGTTTGTTTGTTTGTTTGTTTGTTTGTTTTCAGACTATGGCTATTTTTACAAGTCTACACATCACCCACAAAATCTGATTTCATGCCACTAAAACATTTCACACTGCAAAAGGCAAAAGATTGAAAGCCTTTTTTTCTTTTAAATTCCATAAACTATCAACTGAATAAGCACACAAAGCACCAGTGATGCATAAATTATAGAAGTGAAAGGCGTTACAGGTTTTCTGTGTGTGGAAACAGGCAGCTTAGACAAAGTTATACACACAAAGTACAGACTCGATATTATGATTTTTGCACAATATGCAAAAAAAAATGTGGGGCGTTATCCCCAAAATATTAATTTCACAAGCAAAAGTGCAACAGTAGAAAAAGGACTCAAAGAAGAAAATGACTGAAGAAATGAGGCTACATCTAACTAACCAGTGTTTGTGTGTCTGTGTCAGCCACAATTTCATACAAGTATAATCGACTGAGCTGTGTGTGGGTAAAGTGGGTTGAAAAATTAGAACCTGTGTGAAGCAAGAGACATGCATTTACTTTTGGCCGACTTACTAAGTGAATTGGCTACAATTGTTTCAAAGACAATAAATATATTAGTAAAAGTTGAATTCAAACAATTACCTGTAAAAACTGGATACTAATTACCGTAGTACTTTATATTACCGTTGGTAACAATGTAGTAATAGTGGGGCAGTAAGAAACAAAAGCTAATAATGGCACAATTACAAGTTATTACCACTTAATTACAAAGTAATTATCTTGTATCAACGCTGATATTTATGATGTTACCGGTACTGTAATGCTATCATTAGCCTATATCTGTGAATCTGAGTGAAATATGGGTGGAATATGCATTTGTGTAGTTACTTGTTTAGACCTAATTATCAAACATTTCTATACTATGCACGCTATGAACTAAGATTGCAAACATAGTAAACATTATGCATGCTAAACATCAGTTATTGTCATCTTAAATAGCTCAGAGCACAAGTATAGCCTCGGGGTGATGCACGCTTCTCTATTTGTACAAGTGAAGTCATCTGAATAAATATATAAAACACAGCAAGAGGTGTGCAAACATCCTGAAGACATAAGCCAATATGCAAATTGACGCAAATGCAGACGAGGTCTTAAAAGACATGTTTGCATAAACAGTAACATTAGAATCTGTCCAGAAGTCATGCCTGTCCTCATCTGCCCCAAACAAAATGATAAAAGTGACATTAAAATCAATTAAGACCCAGATGTTTTTCTGTTTGTTGTTTCTGACATAATGCAGAATTAATTCTAGTATTGTAATATGATAATAGTATTCTAAAATATAAAACATCAACCAACATTACCTTATTTTGAGGTTACTACCAGTTTCTGCAAGTCAGTGTATAAAAATTTGAATACAGATATTCCTGTTTTGTTGCTAGCAGGTTATTATTTTTTTATCAACATATTACTATGATTAGCTTTTGCTTTTGCTCCATAGGCATATGGCCTGTTATTACCCATCTGCATAAATGTCAGTGTAATATTACTCAGCTCTTTATAGTTGTTGATACAAGATAATTATGTGTTATAATTATAATATAATTAATAAATAATTTTTATCTCCTCATTTCCAACTTGTTACCTCACTTTTACCATATTTTTACTGATCTATAATAGAAAGTACAACCATAACTATTTTTTAAAAGGTAAAAGGGACATTTAGTTCTGTTGCTCCAGTCTAATGATGCATTTTTAAAGAGCAGAAACCTAATTTATGGAAAGAAAACCCATATAGGACAAATACCTGCTGGGCCCAACAATTTGCCGCTATGTAGCTAAAGTTACTTGATTGTGTACTTTGAGAAATGTATTAAATTACTTGCTAATTTTATGCTGTTGTTTCACTGCAACCTGGAAGTGCAGGTCTATGTTTATTTGATTTTTAAATAATACTGCAATATTGCAACATCTGCAAATCTCTTATGTCTTTTGTCCCAGCTGCTTTTTTATTTCTTTACATGACTGCAGTGTTATCCTAGTAACCTCCAGCTCAAGCCTAAGTTGAAATTTTAAGGAAGTTTTGTTTTGTTTTTTTGGTACTTGACTTGAAATGTTGCTTATGTTTCAGGCACATGGGGATCATTGCAGTATGGTCTTAGAGAATAATATATTGTACAGTATTTAAGCACAGTAGCTGGACTGAAAATCTTTTGCACTTTTAAGTTTTTTTATTGTCCTTGTTTATCCTTGTTTTCACATCCAAATTCTGATGCAAATACAGGGAGTTGAACTTTTTTTTCTGTCTTATTTAATCAGCCCTTCCTGCTGTTGGATTTTGTTCAGGTTTGTCTGCTAGCCACTGATGCCAATAAAGACAAACTTCTCAACAGTGAAAGTGTTTTGAGTGCATGTTGAGAAATTGTTTGGGTTTCACTGCATTAAGGATTGCTAATATTTTGTGTACAGTACAGTGTAAAAATGTAAGAATGTACTACATCTCAGGCCCTCCAAGGTTTGGAGGCCTATCTCCCCCTACCACCACTTCCCCTGCCAGTGGTGGACCCCCTCAGACATCGGTGCGTTGGTGGTTCTTTGTGTCCGGGGATGGGCGTCCAGGTACACACCGGCTCACTCATTGGCGGCCGCTTATCGGGGCCTGGAGCCTGGGGCTCGCTCGGGCCACTTCGGAGGTGGGGTGCCCCCGGCCTCTCGGCCTGGGGCTCGGTCACTCAGGCGCAGCTGGCTGCCGGCGGAGCTCACGGGCGCGTCACTGCAACTCCCCCTGGCTTCTGCTCCGCGGCTGCTGAGTGAGCCCTCATCTGGGACTCTCCTCAGCTCTTTCCGGGACAGTGGCGCGGCTGCCCCTCTGTTGGTCTTCCTTGGTCTCTTGTGTTCTGGGGGCCTCTGGATGTCTGGAGTTTTGATCTCCTCCACACCTGCTTCACGCCCTGGAGGACGGGGCTGTGGCCCCCCCACACCCTCTAGCAGATTATTACATGAAGGAACCTTTTAAAAAAACAAAAAACAAGCGCGTCCATGCTCACAGGTGTACACACGGGTGATCACACCCACAAACTACACCCTTTTTGGCTCCTACCTCAAAGCACACTGTGTTCTGTTGATCTTATGTGCTGCACAATAATGTTTAACATTTAGTATTTACTGTCATATTCCCATATATCATTGTGATGCTGTTTATTCTATTACTCTTGTTCTCTTCTGCTTGCTTTCTTTTCTCTTTCTCAGCAGGTGATCCAGGTGATTGATATATGCATTTTTTTTTCTCTGCCCGTTCTGTTGGTTTTTGTCTTTTGCCCTTCTCCCCCGTCCCTCTTCTCAGCTGTTTCTCTTTCCCTCTTTCTTTCTCCCCTTCTTTCCCCCAGGAAAAAAAAAAAATGTACTAAGATGCATCCAAGAATAAGAGGTGTATTTTCTAATTGTAAACCTGGATAATTATGAGTCTGAGCTGAGGGTGGAAGAAGTACTCTAAGCTTAAATTGAACTTATTGGTATTACCATGTAGTAGAAATACTCTTGCTACAGATGTGTAGTTTAATTTTGCATTAAAATATAGTCATGATACAAAAAGTAAAAATTGTGGGGAACTTTGGGGTTCTTCAGAGAACTAGAGTTACAGAGAGTGATTCAAAACAGAGGAAATAATCAGTGATCAGCAGTTCTCTGGGTGAAAAATGCCTTGTGGATACCTGAGGTCAGAGGGGTAACAGCCCTGCTGCTGATAGGAAGACAAAAATAACTCCGGAAATCAGAACACTGGAAAAAACTGTTGTCTGACAAGTCTTGATTTCTGTTGAAGCATTCAGACGGTAAAGTCAGAATTTAGCATAAACAGCATGATCGCGTGGATCAATCCTGCTTTGTATCAACAGTTCAGACTGATGCTGCTGACACTGTTGGTGTAGGGGATATTTTCTTGAGGCACTTTGGCCACCTCATTATCAACTGAGAACAATTTAAATGTCACAGCCTGCATGATGTTGCTCATGTCCATCTCTTTATGACCACATTGTACCCTCATATGATAACATGCCACATCAGAAAGCTCAGATCATATAAACTGGATTCTTGAACACGACAATGAGTTCACTGCACTCAAATGGCCTCCACACTCTCCAGATTTCAATCCAATAAGAGAACCTTCTGGAACAGGTGATTCGCATCATGAATGTGCAGCTGACAAATCTGCAGCAGCTGTGTGATGCTGTCATGTCAACATATCTGCCCTGTCAGATGCATGCGTACTGCAACTGATTCAAGTGAAAGATATGTGTATATGCAGCATTAGACTTGATTTTTTACTTGGTAATTTATTAATCAGTCATCTCATTGCAAGAAGGCAAAGTTTTGATTTACTGACATCAATCTGATTTTTTTTTTCTTTAGAAAGGAGAAAGACAAGTCTGAGAAGATGTTAATATTGGAAACTGACAAAAAGTGGAACTTGAAACAATTCGAGGGCAAACACTTTTTGTTAAAACAAAGAGAGGTATCCTACTAGTCATCTGAATAAATATACAGTGTGCAAACATGCTGAACACATTTGCTAATATGTAAATTACATGAAATGCAAATATGCCTTAAGTATTTATGCAGCAAGATTGAAATCACGTGTTCATAAGTCATGCCTGTCATCACCTGCCTCCAGTAGACATTAATATGGCTTTAATATCAATGTGTGGCTTCAAGGGTCATACTTGAAGATAACTGCTAACAGTATTTTTTACAAAGATATGGTTGTTCTCAGAATGTGTTAAGATACATCCATGGATAATGAAGCTGTGCATTAGTATATCTTCAGTGAAAATGAACTTTGGAGTAAATACATGACATGACTATGTCACAGTTTGAGAATGACAGTGACTTCACTGTGGTCGAACAGGAGATTTACATCATAGATCTGCAGCAACTGTGTGATATCATCATGTCAACATGGACAGAAATTCTCAGAGGAACCTTCCCAGCATTTTGAATTTATGCAACAAAGAATTAAGACTGCTTTGAAAGTAAAACTGGTCCTACCCAGTACTAGTAGGGTCTAACTGATGAAGTGACCTGTGAATGTCTATAGCATAACTTCTATATCATAACCATCTCACGACCCTTCAAATTAACCTTGTGACTATCCTATGTCTTTTGCACCAACGTAGTCCTTGACTACGTTCTGTCTTCTCAGAAATACCCCACAACAAAATGTTACACAGGAGATGTTAGGATAACTTCTACCGGAATGAAAATCATGAAATAATTGCACATTTTTCCCTGTGAAATTGCAAATTTCATGCAGTAGACCCTGTCGACGAATGATTCCAAATTTGGGCCAGGAATTTTTTCTGGTGCCATGATACTGAAAGCTTTTGCGAACCTGCAATAATCTGTTTTTGTGTGGGGTGTGTGAGGGGTAACATGATGGGATAGAGATTGGAAACCAGTACTTTGTGGAAAAGAGATCTTGTGGGGCAGAACATTTAAACTGGAAATTCAATTCAATTTATTTCAATTTTATTTATATAGCGCCAAATCACAACAAAAGTCGCCCCAAGGCGCTTCATAGATACAGAGGAAAAACCCAACAATCATATGACCCCCTATGAGCAAGCACTTCGGCGACAGTGGGAAGGAAAAACTCCCTTTTAACAGGAAGAAACCTCCGGCAGAACCAGGCTCAGGGAGGGGCGGGGCCATCTGCTGCGACCGATTGGGGTGAGAGAAGGAAGACAGGATAAAAGACGTGCTGTGGAAGAGAGACAGAGGTTAATAACAGATATGATTCAATGCAGAGAGGTCTGTTAATACATAGTGAGTGAGAAAGGTGACTGGAAAGGAAAAACTCAATGCATCATGGGAATCCCCGGCAGCCTACGTCTATTGCAGCATAACTAAGGGAGGATTCACTGAGCTGACTTATTGTACTCCATATAAGGTAGAAAACAATGCAACCTAAAACTGGGATTATTTAATTTGTTGAACTTTAACTTAAACCAGATGTTAGATGCCTGTATTCTCACACTGCGCACTGCATTGGCAGCTGAGTTTAGTACCACATTTGAGTATTTCATCCAAAGTCTCAGGAGATAAAACTCCTTTTACAGAGCAATAGTTTAATGAGAGCACAAGATTCACAGATTGTGACACGTGGATCATCTCCATGTGCCGAAAAGCGCCGTGTGACGTGAACAATTTCCAAATTAATTCACAGTTTGCTGAGGTGAAAAACGATAACGTGTCAGTTTGCAGCCGATGATCAGATTATGAGCTCAGCCTCAAGCTGAGCTGAGAGAAAACAAGATCCATGTGAATAAAGGTGCATGTAAACCTGCTAGAGTGAACATGGATATTGTGTGAGAGAGCTGGGAGCTCAGAGGCTGACTCATTTGCCTCTGATGTATGTCGAGCAGTGGGCAAATTGAAGCTGAGTGTCGACCGTGCTTAATTGTCATCGCCAATTAGTGCATTGTAGGACGCCCACAATGGATCAACTGTAGCGAGTAGAACGAAGTCCTTTGTGCTTCTCCAGTGGCCTGCGAGCCAGTCAAGACTCATTTAGTGGACTGAACAACGACGGAGCAGAAATGCCAACGAAAATGAAAACAAAAGACAGTTTAAGGAGGAAAAGAGGACGAGGAAAGAAAAAGAGAGGAGGAGGAGGGGGAATGTGGACAACGGTCACAGAGGAGGAAGGACCGGGCCTCTGCTCTCCCAACATGAGTGGAGAGTGCATGGCTTTGACACGCACACATACACAGTACCCCCTCTCGACATTTATCGAGCCGCTACACAAAAGCTGGCAGGGCCCCAGTGTTCCCAGTGACCTGGTTGTTCAGACGCTCGTTTGGCCACATCGACGCTTTCAGCAGGCCTCTGATTGTCAGTGTGCTTTTACCAAGGTTAAAGGGTAGATCCACTGTTTTCTACTTAAATCCTTAATGAGATGTTTTTTTGTTGTTGTTTTTTTTATTGAACGCCTTCAACAAACCAGTGACAAGCCAGGCAGAAGAGGTTTCATGAGCTGCCAAACTGTTGGGGAATTGGTTTTGAAAGACAATTCCAGCTGATTGCAACTTATTCTATAAGGTCTGTTATGTGGATTATTCGCTAGCTTTGCAATTTCCAACTAATTCTAAAGATTTGGGGAAACAACGAGTTGGATAAAATAGCTTAAAAATTGTGTCTATGAGGTATGAAGTGCAAGCTCCTTGCAGATTTTACAGAACAATAGACTGTCTTTCTTTAAAGATAATAAACCAAATATAAACCAAATTAACGGTCGACATATTAAAGATTATGTCAAAAATGCATCTGCGTCTTGTGTAACAGAGACATAACAGCAGTTTGCTTGCTGGCTCGCCATGAATCTGGTGATTGTGTTATTTTGTTCTTGTTGCTGTTCATACAAAAACATTGGACTGATTGTTGGTTATATTCATGGACAGGCAGACAGACAATTAATCATTAAATGCACAATGGCTACAGTCCTTGGCAAGTGACATTTGTAGACAAGAATTAGCAAAAAAAACAAAACAGATTAGCTATCATAGGTTTTTAGCTTAAAGGCCTTTACAAAAAAAATGTCACGAAATTCCATATTTTTCTGATGGAAACTTGTCATATATCTATATCTACACACACACACACACACACACACACACACACACACACACACACACACACACACACACACACATATATATATATATATATATATATATATATATATATCAAAAGCATTGCATTTATGCAACAAAAAACGATAGTTTTCAGAAAAATCACATTGAGAAAAAAAGTTGACATCAAGCGATGATCAGCTGATCCAGTTGTTGTTAAACAAAAGAAGACGAAGAAAGTGAGAACATGTGTAAAGGCTTTAACACCTTTTATACTTCCTTGAACACACCTCGCATCCACTAACCCACCCACTGTCATTACACATTTCCTGGGACCTGATTTCCTGGGACCGATCCCTGCACCATACAGTTGGGAAAATCATCATTTGATCCCCTGCTGAAGTTTGTACACTTAGAAAGAAATGAACCCCCTGTTTTTATGCTTGTTTCATTTTAATGGAGAACATCAACCAAACATCCATAAAGAACTCATTACATAAAAAATATAAATTGATTTACATGTTTGCTTGATTCCCAAGCAAAACATGACTTAGTAGTTGATGGTGCCATTAATGAGAGTGTTACCGGTGGTGTTCTTGGTGACTGTGGTACCACCACCTTTCTCATGATCATCCTCACCCCATGGGCCAAGATCTTGCATTGATGGTCATTTTACATTTCTTCCATTTCCGATAATCCCACTGACAGTTGTCACTTTCTCATCAAGCTTCTTGCTGATGGTCTCGTAGCTCATGCCAGCCTTGTACAGGTCTACGATCTTGTCCCCGACATCCTTTGAGAGCTCTCTGATCTTGCCAATGGTGGTGGAGAGATTCTTCAGTGGAAGAAGTTGGCTCTGTGGACAGGTGTGTTTTATACACAAAAGAATTTTGATCTGGAGTATGTGCAATTGATCAACTGACTGACTGATTGTAATCTGTGTGCCACATGTGCACATAGCCAATCAAATACTTATTATTAGAGGATTGTTAGAGAATTTCTTTATAAGGGAGCAAACTTTAAGCAGATGATCAAAGAATTGTTTCCCTCACTTTAGCTGTTCATCATACAGATATGTTTTTGGAAAACACTGGTTACTTTGAAAACTGTGGTTAAGGAATACAAAGCCAAGCTAAGCAACATATGAAGTACTGCTTTGGATGCATGGCATCGAACAGCAACCTTAGAGATCCTCATTGCAGTCACTTAAATAGACATTAATTTTGTCTTGTGGACAGAAATTCTTCAGCAGGCTGTGGGAAGCACTGAGAGTCCTCGCGGGTGAAACAAGTACAGATGTGTGTGTGTTGTGGTTACCTGAACATCTAGTGATGCAGGTCACGTCTCCGTGTGTTCTCCCTTAAATCTTAGGCAAACACAACTGGCACAAGTAATCACATGCATATGTTTGTGTGTCTGTGTGTGTGCTTTGGTATACGTGACAGATTGATGCCTTGCCAGCTTTACATATGAACTCCTCATTGTTTGCTTTAATCTATCAGTGTGAGCCGAGGAGGGGTAAATCAGAAAGACTCGTCTCAGCTGATATGCTGAACACACACACACACACACACACACACACACACACACACACACACACACACACACACACACACACACACAAAAACACACAAACGCACCTTTGGAAACCTTTGTCCCCCAGCCAGAGCTGTGACCTTTGTACAGTGTGGCTACAGAGAGAGAGCAGCGTTAGGAGATCTGCTATCGAGCACAACTGATTTTTTTTACCACTTCATTTAGATATCAGTGCGTTCATTGCGAGCATTTCTCAGACCTTAGCTGGCAACCTACACTCCCTTACACACCCACGTGCATGCTGCTCTGATAACCAAGGAAACCTGTCCATAACTCCAGGTTTCAAAAAAACTGTCCAGTACTCCACGATCCCAGTTTAGAATTACTATCTTGCTTAAGCAGGCACACAGAGTTTTCCCCTTTTAAAGTAGAACTTACATTGTTGCTATCAGCTTCAGTAAAACTGCTCTGCTTTGTTTTAACTTTCAAATATGAGGAACTGATTTTACTTCGCGGCAGAATGAACAAAAATTCTTTCAATAGGTTCACTAAAAAAATTATTATTATTTTTTATGTTACTATTGTGACCTTGAGGCGATGATGTGGATACACTGCATCATGTGTGAAACTGATGGCAATTTAAAAAAGGATATTTAATTTAATAAAGCAAATATAGATTAAATTGTTATTTATATTAAAAGACTGAAAAAGATCCAAACATACTGTAACAACTCTGTAACAATATAACAGCTTAAAAAAAAACTTTAATAGTGTTTATTTTTTCTTCCTTCCAAACAGTGTCCTTTATACTTGCACCATTTACATCATTCTTCATGTGTCTGCTCTGATCAGTGCATCGTGGATGCAAGGTTCATGCAAATCTCCGTCAACATGATTTCTGAGATCTAATCAAGGCCCAGTGCTGCCATGTGAGGAGACCTGAACATCAGTCGGCGTTGGAGTTTAAACAGGTCAGTGATTCAATTTGGTCTATTTGACAAGAAAAGGCTTCTAATTTCATTAACTCCAAATAAAGCAGACTTTGTTTAACTCACACGGCAGAGGACACCTCCACTCTCCTAACCTTCTTTAGCTTTGTATGGAGGCAATTAAAGCATCCATCCCTAGATACACCTTGAAAACTGTCTCATACACTGATTTTTGTTCTTTGATTAATGGAAAGAAATGAAGAAATACTGAAACACACTGCTACACTAAACACTGTTGCCGGGTATTGTAAGCTGTGCAGACTGAAAAGTCCTTTTAGGGTAAATTTCACCTTAGTATGGCGGCAGGGAGGAAGGTAAATATGGGTCCATTGTAACATGGTAAAATAAATGAATAATAATAATGATCAGTAAATTCTTGTTGTTCTTGTTTCGGTGCATCATTTACAGTTAATGGCATGTTCAGCATAAGTAGACCAAGCAAGGAGTGAACAACAGGCCGTAAACAAAAGACCTGTTATTACACCTGAACAACAAAAAATAATTATATGTAACAAAGGACAAGACAAAAAATGAAAATAAAAAAATGACATGCTCAACTCCAAACAATAACAGTTAAATGTGTAAACAGTTTAATGGATGCTAAACCATCAAAAAGCCAAACTATTAATGAGAATTTCATCATTTATTGACTATAACCTGGTGTCTGTTTTGTTTTTCTTATTGCCATATGATATTAAATACATTATATGTGTAACTGTGAGTTCTGATAAATGGAAACAGAATGACTAAACAGAAGTGACTGACAGCAACAATAAATATAAAGTTTACTTATATTTATTAAAAACATATCAAGAATTACAGTTTTGTCAGGAAAAAACAAGCAATGAATGACAACAAAGTCAACAAAACGGAGGAGCATTCAATAATAATAATAATAGTAATAATAATAATAATAATAATAATAAAGCATGAACCTCGTGGATTATAATGCACGTGTCTGCTTCACTGAAAATGAATGGAGAAGTCCGTTTAGTGCGTGTGTGTGTGTGGTCCTGTGGTGGAGGTGTGAGTGGGTGGAGAGACCTTATCCATCATCTGATACCTTCAAGCTCTCCCGGTAAACTCCAGCCCCTAATGCAGGAAGTCATAAATATGACTCACTGATGCGTTCATGTGCTGCTCGATACTGGGGACAATCCCAAACATGCGCTCTAACCGCACAGGCGCTTTGTTGAGCTGCGCTACAAAAGGAAACACAAATAAAGGAGTTCACATTTTACTAATAAATAAATACGTAAATAAAGCCAACGTGTGCGTTTTCTTTATATAAAGAACGTTTTCATTTGTAAAAGAAAAACTGAGTGCTTTTAGGGTTTTACTAGAGACCAAACAAAGCACTGAAATACAGGTTTTTGCCTCATTAGAAAAACCTGGCCAAGAAGAACGTTTTTTAACTGCATAATAATAGACAGGCGACAAAAATACCCTTAAAAATAGTCCATTCAATATCGAGAATCAGTGTGTAGCAGCTACTTCACAAAAATTGTAACCTTGTAACCTAATTTTATTTTTCTTCTTTCATTTTGTATTTGTTTTTATTAAATGGAGTACTTTATACACATAAAAATGTCTAAAAATTGAAAACACATTTCTGTAATAAAAATCGGACACCGTACTGACTTTGCTTGGCAGAAATACCCGATTTTGTTTCATTTCAAGTAAGAAGAAACTCGAAAGGTGTGTTCAAGGAGAAATTGTGACATTTCCGACAGCCTTGAATGCAGCAGACCCTCGGCGCGGTGAGGAGGTGCTGCAGTTTCAAACGGACTTTATTCCGTCCTCGGGCTCAGTGCGCGAGGCTGATAAGTTTTTACCCTGAAGAACATTTGCGGATTATTCTCGTGTTTTATTTCGTTTTCCCTCCTAGAGAAGTGCAACAGGTGCGGCAGAGGGGACACTTTTAAAAGTTTGAAAATAATGCTGCTGACGGAATAAACCAGCCCGAGAGGACACGACAAGTGGATTTTACGCACCGAGCTTCGTGCGCTGGAGACAGCCACACGTTTGTCGTACACCGGAGAACCGCTCTTTGCTCTGTGTTTGTTCACGTTGTCACGGACATTTTCTACTTCATGATGCCACTTTTTCTGGCGTCTGTGAATTATCGGAAGGAAACGGTGTAAAAACAAAAACAAAAAAACAACAACGACAACAACAACAAAATGTTAAATTTAGTGGAACGTGACAGCCGGAGATGAACTTTCTCCGTAATGATTGCAGGAGCTCTGGTGAATGATTGACAGCTGCTCGCAGGATCAACTGGATTTACCGTCAGACTTCAGCTTATGCTTTAACCATTAAGAGGCTGTTTATGTCCAGATTTATTCACCAGAAGAAGAAAGTTCTCAGTCAGGTTTCTGAGATGACCATGCAGTAAAAGGACTCTTGTATTAGATTTCTTCGTTAAATGACTCCAAATGAATCGTTGTGAATTTTAATATTTATTTATGGCATCTACAGTGAGACACATGCCGTGGCCCCTCATAATGCTGCTGCTGCTGCTCCTCCACTCCCCTGGCTTCACATTAGGTGCTTCTAAGGATCTGGTGTGTGAGCCCATAACTGTGCCCATGTGTCGGGGCATTGGTTACAACCTGACCCACATGCCCAATCAGTTTAACCACGACACCCAGGAAGAGGTGGGCCTGGAGGTCCACCAGTTCTGGCCCCTGGTCCGGATCCGCTGCTCCCCGGACTTACTCTTCTTCCTATGCAGCATGTACACACCAATCTGCCTGCCAGACTACCGCAAGCCGCTCCCACCCTGCCGCTCGGTGTGTGAACGAGCCAAACGGGGCTGCTCGCCTCTCATGAGTCAGTATGGCTTTGAGTGGCCCGAGAGGATGAGCTGTGAGCAGCTGCCACAGCTAGGGGACGAGACCCTGTGCATGGACCAGAACAGCAGCGAGACCACCACCCTGGCTCCCCCGTTCCCCAAGCCCACCCCTAAGGGCAGGACTAGACCGCCGAGCCCCCCGCAGTGCGACAGGGAGTGCCGCTGCAGAGAGCCGCTGATCCCCATCATGAGGGAGTCTCACAGCCTGTATGGCCGGGTCCAGACTGGCCCACAGCTCAACTGCGCCCAGCCCTGCCACCTGCCTTTCTTCTCGCCAGATGAGCACGCCTTTACTAGCTTCTGGGTGGGACTGTGGTCGGTGCTGTGCTTCATCTCCACCTTGACAACCGTTGCCACCTTTCTCATTGACATGGAACGCTTCAAGTACCCAGAGAGGCCCATCATCTTCCTGGCTGCCTGCTACCTCTTTGTCTCCTTGGGTTACATCATCCGGCTGGTGGCAGGTCACGAGCGAGTGGCGTGTGGCGCCAGCGGCGACCACCTGCACATCCTCTATGACACCAACGGCCCCGCTCTCTGCACCCTCGTCTTCTTGCTGGTGTACTTCTTCGGCATGGCCAGCTCCATCTGGTGGGTGGTGCTGTCCTTCACCTGGTTTCTGGCCGCAGGGATGAAGTGGGGCAGCGAGGCCATCGCGGGATACTCACAGTATTTCCACCTCGCCGCTTGGCTCATCCCCAGCGTCAAGACCATCGTGGTGCTGGCTCTCAGCTCTGTGGACGGGGACCCTGTGGCTGGAATCTGCTATGTGGGGAACCAGAGTCTGGAGAATCTGAGGGGATTTGTGCTCGCACCTCTTGTGGTTTACCTCTTCACCGGATCGCTTTTCTTACTCGCCGGCTTTGTTTCTCTGTTCCGCATCAGGAGCATCATCAAGCAAGGTGGCACCAAGACGGACAAACTGGAGCGGCTGATGATTCGCATCGGGCTCTTTACGGTGCTGTACACTGTCCCCGCCACTATTGTGGTGGCCTGCCTGGTGTATGAGCAGCACTACCGGCCTGGCTGGGAGCGAGCTTTGGCCTGCCTCTGCCCGTCCGAACGCCAGCGCTTGGGACTAGGCCCGGACTACGCCGTCTTCATGCTCAAATATTTCATGTGCTTAGTGGTGGGCATCACCTCAGGAGTCTGGATTTGGTCGGGAAAAACTTTAGAGTCCTGGAGGAGGTTTGTGGCTCGATGCTGTCCCTGTTGGCCACAGAAAGCCACCGCTCCACCCTCCATGTACAGTGAGGCCAGTACTGCTTTAACTGGACATACTGGAACTGGGCTGACATCAGGGATCTACCATAAAGCTGTTCCGCCTCATATATGAGCTTTTAAGAGGACTCGTGTACAGCCACATCTCCCAGTATCCAAACACAGACTGGGATTGTGGACATATATCAGAACTGTGAGCTAGAACTGCTTTCCTTGGACGTAGAGCTCAAACCTTTGACTGAACTTGACTGTCACTGAGGAACTAACCTTTGAGTTAAATGGATCCATAATGGAGTCCCACATGCTTCTCCTCATCCTGAGCACTGACAGAGAGAGAGAAAAAAACACATATTTATTTATGTATATATTGTACAAATATTTGGTGTTTAAAAAAAAAAGATAACATGCCATATATTTAGTTTCTAACCAGCTGATGCCACTGCCACAATCGTAAGTGTAAGACGCCAGAAAAACAAATCAGATTTGAGCTGTATACACTCGTGTATAAATGTGCTGTAGTATGTCAGTGTCTGAGTGAATTGTTTTGTATGGTTACAAACTGAAGGTGGGAAAAGGTCCTTATTATGTTGCTTTTTCCCAAAACCAGAGATGAAATTCTTTGAAAGTCTTTTTCTCATTTTAACTGTCTCGTTAAATCACTAAAGTTTCTGTGGGGGGGAATCTAGTTTTGTTCATGTATTGTGAACCAATGCACAATGTTTATGTTAAAGATACAGGATGAAACTTCAGCCCCATCTGCTGGTTCAAAGGGGACCTGCTCACCCCCCACATCACCCCCAACAGATGAACATTAGACCACAGACCCATCTGAATTTTGTTCGTAGCTGTTGAAAAACATTAATAGCATAAATGACCAATTAATGATTATTCTGTGGTGCCCTGACCTCAGCTCAGTGACCTCTAGAGGTCCTTGGACCTCACTTTGAGAACCACAAAGTGATTTTTATAGCAGTATTTTGCCAGAACAAACAGATGTTAGGGTTAGACTCTGTACAGTAAAGGTCACCTTAGACTCTGGAAAACTGAACTAGCCACGTTTAACAAATAACCAAGACATAGTTTAAATCTATAGAAGTAAAAAGTAACAATTTAAATTTTCCCAGGTTGTTATTTATCTTGTTCTGTTTGGGATTTGGACTGCTGGATGAAGAAAACAAGCACTTTGAAAAATCTTCTTTTTGAACAATGTCACAATTTAAAAGCTCTTTTGCTTAATAGTTAATTAACTGAGGAACTTAGAATGTGCCTGTATTTTGAGTTTTTCTCATGTAAGTAAGAACCAAACCCTCCTATGTTGAATGGATCTGTGGTCTAATGTAAGTTATCTGTTTGACAACTTGATAAAAACTGTCACACTCACTGCACGGTGTACAGTTTACCCAGAAAAGTGTGCGTGTGTGGAGGGTGGGGATGGGAAAGAGAGACAGAGAGTGCTAAAGACAACAAAATGAATGACGGTGGACGAGTACAACATGAAATCCGTCTCAGTGCAGAGTGCTGCAGCGCTAATGCAGAACTGACTGGACCTGTGACGTTCTGTAATATTTCCATTCATTGCTGATGGTCATTTGTGTTGTTTAGATTACCGTGTGTCCCACATGCTAGATAGCTCTAATTTATTAGTCTGATGTGTGTGAAGGAAATGATTGTATGAGTGATGATGAATGCCAAAAAAAAGAAATGCTCCTAAAACTGATGTGTAGATTAAAGAGTACATGTTGGGTTTTTTCAGTTTTTACATTGACAGACCTCCTCAAAGGACGTTGATAAAATACTGTAGATTTTGATTCATGTTGTGGAATTAAAAGTGTTGGATCTTGAACGTTGTGCACTGCTTTTTGACTGTGTATGAAGCCCTAAAACATTAACTGACTGCTGAAGAGTGCGCACGAGAGCGCAAAGTTCAACTAGGAAGAAATTAGTTGTTCAGTAACCTGATTTGGAAGTTCTTGCATTCACTAATAATGGCAGTATAGTGGATGTGTAACCATTTGCTGCCCTGTTTATGACAAATTTGTGGAAATACACAACTATTCTACGAAGTCTCACCTACTTCTTGCAAGAGGGTTTCCTTGAATAGATTGCTGATCTCTTGGAATGTGTTGTCACATTGTAGCACCACCCTACATCGTTAAACGTCACAACAAGACACCTATTCATTCTTCATTCATTCCTTCAGCCAGACATATGTAAATATCAGATGTATGTGAGTAATTGTTACTGATAGCAAGCTGAAAATGCAGCACTTGACCTGAGGGACATTAGAATTTAACAGAAAAATAATGAAGTCCAATGTGTTGGAAGTAAACCATGTGTGGTTTGATGTGGCTTAGATACAGTGTTACAACAGTATTCAACGTATAATCAGGTACTTTTTGGGGGGTGAAAATAACTTTAGAGACAATACAGTTGACGGGAATGTCTGTCTTTAAATAATCCAGGAAGCTATCAGCTGACTAAAAGCAAGATACTTGCTATTGTATAAATAAATCTACTATTGTATGAATTCTATCTGTTCACTTTCAATATGCACACAGTCCTGTTACACACACTGAAAGCATTTAGGCATGTAGACATGGTCAAGACCACCTACAGTTTAAAGCAACAGTAACTTCCATAACTGCTCATTACAGCCAAGGTGTGCAGAAGAGCAGCTTTCAACCTTGTAGGAGATGGGCTACACTGGCAGAAGACCACACCAGGTATCACTGCTGTCAGCTAAGAACAGGAAACTGAGGTTATGATTTATATGGATTACCAAAATTGGACAATTGCAAAATTAGGATAGTAGGGTCAGAACATAAACATGAAAGCATGGATCAGTGCTGCCTTGTATAAGAGGTTCAGGCTGCTGGTGGTGTAATAGTGTGAGAAATGTATTTTCTTGGCACACTTTGGGTCCTTTACTGTCAACTGAGCATTGTTTAAATGCTGCAGCCTATCTGAGTATTGCTGATGAGCAAATCCATCTTATCCCACACCACATCACAAAAATCAAATCTCAGAACTGGTTTGTTGAACATCACATCACGGTAATCAAATGGCCTCCACAGTCACTGGATGTCAGTCCAACAGAGCACCTTTGGGATGCGGTGGTACAGGAGATTCACATCATGGATGTTCAGCTGACATCTACAGCAACCCTGTGATGCTGTCATGTCAACATGGACCAAAATTTCTGAAGAATGTTTCCAGCACCTTGTTGAATCTTTGCTATGTGGAATTCAGACAGTTCTAAAGACAAAAGGGTCCAACCTGGTAGTAGTACTTTAGTGTCAAGTGAGTGTATATTGTTATGCCACTGAAAGCAACAAAGGATAGATTCAAAAGATGCATTTAACAAACTTTTGCCTATACTTGCAGTACAGTTAACAGAAATTTGCAGAAAACAAGTGCTTTCATATGATCTTTAGATATTTATGCAATCAGAATGATTTATCTAACTCAAGAAAAACTTGTTTCAATTTCACCACTGACAAAAAGAGCCTCATATATATGTTTACAATTTGAACTGCTTCCTTAAAAAAAAAAGTAGATAAACTGCTTAAACTGGTTTACAATTCAACCATGTAGCCACACCTGTTTCTCAGTGTACTCCTAGTGCGAAGTATCAGCTCTACTTTGGACTGCTTGCGTTCTGTGTAACGGTTAGAATCAAATCAAAATGTATTTATATAGCACATATTAAAAACAACAAAGTTGACCATAGTGCTTCACAGTCAGTGAAAGCATGAGACAATTAAAACAAAACAATAAGAAAACAGGGCAGGAAACCATAGGTGACAGCAGAACAAGCCAGATAACAGCCAACTAGTTAGAATCAAAAACCAAAGTACAAAGATATGTTTTAAGACATGATTTAAAAGACTGGATAGACTCAGCAGTACGAATATGAACAGGGAGGTTATTCCAGAGTCTGGGTGCTACCGTTGCAAAGGCTCGGTCACACCTAGGTTGTGCTAGGAGCATCTGATTGGATGATCTTAAGTGCTCTATTGGGATTGTACAAATGGAGGAGTTCGGAAAGATAGCTGGGCACCAAATTATTTATAATTTTAAAAGTGAACAAAAGAATTTTAAAATCTACATATTTAACAGGGAGCCAATGTAAGTTGGCTAAAATTGGAGTGATGTGTTCATAGCTTCTAGTACCTGTTAAGAGACGTGCAGCTGCATGTCTGTAAAAACCAAGGAATTACAATAGGAGCGATTCTCTGATTCCCTCACAACTGTGGGCTGTTTTTGATTTAGATATCATAATGCCAGCTAAGGTTAATGAATGGCGCATGTTGTGTTTTTCTAATATTCGGCTATAACACAGTGTTTAAACTGAACTCTGGGAAGTCAGGCTCAATATTCTCAACAATGTTTAGAACTTAGCTGATCATAAAGACACAATATAAAAGACAATAAACCACATTTGTTACATGATTAGTGTTTATTTAAAATACTCCATCTGCAAATGTTTTTTTTTTTCAATTAAAAACAAGACAAACTTCACAGCTAGAAGCCTACATAGTAAGCAAAAGAGAAGGGGAGCATCCATCAGTTTGTTTTCCCCCTCAGTATCTGTGTAGTGTGTTCCAAACCTTAGGCTGGATGGGTGCTTGGACAAGAACAACACTGGTGATCTGATGGGGGGCGGGGGGTGGGGCGGTGGGAATGAGGATCTAAGGAACTTAATACTGAGGCTGACCTGCATATACCCAACTTCCATATGGAGCCATTAATTTTCAAATACTGATCCAGAGTCAGTAAACAGCCTTGTTTGATCACCCGTGGTATACACAACTTAACACCAAATTGCAAATGGCACTCCTGATTTTCCTGTCACAAAACAGCTGACTGAGAAGACGTCAGCCAGCTCCCACACAGTGATAACAGCTCAGTGTCTTGTAATATGAGACATGGTGGATGTTCAATCCTGATGGACAGAAAAATGTACTCGAAACATATCGACAGTAAACATGTCTGAGTTACAGTCGCCACAGTAACTTCTGGTATTAAATCTAATTTACAACAAAGATCATTTTGCATTTTTTTTGTGGCTAAAGGAAAAAAAAGATACATTTGGTGAAAGTTTATATTTATATACTGTTAAGGAATCCCAGGAAATGACCAACCAACATTAACTTGCTATAGCACTCAAGCATGATTTCAATCTTCATTAACAACAACAAAAAAAACCAAAAAAAACAATTCGCCACATCTGAACAATTAACATTTGCTGGTTTTGGTCTTTCGTGGAATACGGTGACAGTAACAACAAATATAACTCACCACTCTCTTCATCCTTTAAGGCTGCATGAAGTAATTCAAACACTTTTGTAGAAAAGAAAAAAATAGAAACTAAAGTGTATTTCAGACAGATGATGAACTCAATCATTCATGTTCAATGTGTTCTCTCAGAAGTGACAGACATAACAAATAAATAAAGGACTTGTAAAAACAACAGTCAAATGATAATGCTTCAGATAAGGTAAACACCTTTAATTTAACAATCACGCACGTCTACAGCTGTAATGTAAATTACCGTGTGGACAGGTCATACAGTGGCATTTTGTCCTTGCCTGATAACTCTGTGGGTAATGCTTTCTGGGGCTGGCTGTGGGTTAGCTGAACTTTGGAGGTCAGAGGGCAGCAGTCTATGAGAGCACAGCATTGGAGCGTCGTATACCTATCAGGTTGTCTGCGCTGAGAGATCGCCTCATTGCGGATCGACTGAGGTCCTTGTACTTGTCTTCACATAGTCTTGAAATGGCCTGGAGGAGCATTATCAAAGCACAATTACTCAAAAGTCACACACAGATGGACTAGATCATTTTGATTTAACCAGGTGGTTTGAATTAAAGGTATCTAATGATTAGTAAATGATAAAACAGCCTTTGTTGCACTTTAAAAATCCAGGTCATGAGCAAAAAAGCTACATAAGAAATTTCTCAGACTGTTTTCAGAGGGTGGTTCTTCCTACTGTACTAATCACTAACACTTTTATTAGTTCAATTAAATCCTGCTTGTAAATGCCATAGAAACAGTTGCCAAAATAAACAGCCTTTAACTTGAGAATACAGAGTATCTACCAGCAACTCCTAATCCGAGGCAGCGGTAGATGAGTATTACAGACGGATGTTCTGTAGTCTCTGGAAGGAAGCTTACCTCTAGTTTCTGGGCACGCTGGTTGTTGAGGGGTTCCAGAGGGAAACTGAGGTTGTTGTCATCGGCCAGCTGTCGCAGGTCAAAGTAGTACTTGGCGTAGACGCTGGCCGGCACATTGATGTTAAATTGCAGAAGTTCCAGGAAGTGGCGCTCCATCTCATTCCTAGAGATCAGGAAGACACCTTAGGGTTATTCCCAACAGTCAAAACCTGGGACGTAATTTGGACTGTAAGGTATGAGTGTGTGTAAAAAATAGAGCCCATTTTTTACCTAGGAAAGAACAGCCTAGTCACCCAGTCTCAAAGTTAAAAAAATAATTGCATTTTACATAATTTGTGACACAGTAGGAGACATTTGAAAAGATTTATCAGAATCACACTTGTTTTTGCAGCCTGCTTTTTGAAACTTCAAGCGGCTGGTTATGGATAGAGGTGGGCGTACCGATTCAAATATTAATAGTACTGTTGCTATTGCTGGTGGTTTTGGTATTGAATAGATACTTTGTGTCGCTTAAGTTCAGTATGTATCAACTGAATTGAGTTTTTTTTTATTTATTTTTTTTTATTGTAATATAATAAAGAAAAACAAAATCACAACTTATTAACCATGACAAATGTCTATTTTTTGTGTGGACTATCATGTTTATGTTATTTGTAGACTATAGCACATCTAAACAGCAGAAGCTGACAGAGGTGCTTTAAAGACAGACACATTTAAAATTCATGAAAAACTTCAGTGTGTTGTTGTTTTGATTTTTTAAATTATTGTGAAAACTGAAAATCTGTTATTTAGTGATCATTACAATTATGTTGAGAATTCACAAAAATGATGATTCATCCCAGAACTCATGACACGGTCTCTTCATTACATAAGCTGCCTTTATTGTATTATTGCAGCATGGTAGCACGGTGGTTAGCACTGTTGCCGCACAGCATGAAGTGAGTTCAATTCCACCATCATGCCGGGGTCTTTCTGTGTGGAGTTTGCATGTTCTCCCCGGGTACTCCGGCTTCCTCCCACCATCCAAAGACATGCAGCTTATGGGGATGGGTTAATTGATTAATCCACATTGCCCATAGGTGTGAATGTGAGTGCGAATGGTTGTCTGTGTCTATATGTGTTAGCCCTGCGGCAGACTGGCAGCCTGTCCAGGGTGTACCCTGCCTCTCGCCCTATGACAGCTGGGATAGGCTCCAGCGCCCCCCGCGACCCTGAAAAGGATAAGTGGAAGCGGATGGATGGATGGTACTGGCCCTGTATTTAGATGGTATCGGATCAATATTAAAATTTGCAGTATCACACAGCACTAGTTGTTGCGACAGCCTTGATTAGTAGCAGGTGGATGAGTAATATTTTGAAGTAAATAGTCAACTACAGTTGTGCATTAAGGGAATATTTAGCTTAGACAATTTCTCCTGCAAGCACAACATATGAAAGTTCCTAGTATACAATATCTTTTTAGTGAAAAGCCACTGTAAACTAATCCCCCAAAACAACCACTGCAAAAGTTCCTTTTTGTACTTGTTCACAGAAAAGGGGACCAGGGTCCAACTGACAGGTAAGAAACAACTTCTCAACAAGACATTTTGATGAGTTCTGCTCGTTTAGCAAGCAGCAGTGAAGACGACACGATTTGAAGAAACAAAAGCAGACAGGACAAACCTCTCTCTACACAAACTTTTATATTCAGTCGCTTTCAGCTTTAAAACTCATCTCTCAGAAGATGGAATCTGATATATCTTTATAAAGGGCTCACACTCACACGTGGGTAATCAGACATCCAGGCACTTAGCTGGAGTATCGCAGCTCATCCTTTTCAAGACTACAACCTCCATCATCCTTCCTCATCATCACAGTCACGAGTAAAATCTAAGGGAGGTGGTCGCCAAGGAGACAGCATCCAGGATGCTTTGTTGGTCAGCAAAGGTGGTGAGAGCGAGTGTGTGAGTGTGTGTGTGATGTCTGGTCTCCCGGGGCAACTAATGGAGCGGGCGAGAGCCAGGACCATTATGTAGAAGCAGTGAGAGCACTTGAGACCCTCCTCTCCACTTCTCTCCGTCTCTGTTTCTCTCTCTCCCTCTACTCCTCTTCCCATCCCTCCATCCAGACCGGGCCGGGATCACAAAGACACTTCAGAGGAAGCAATGAAAACAGGGCACAGACAGGGTAGGTCAGACGTATGAGAGGGATGGGGGCTCGCAGAGAGAGCGCACACGCATCTTTCCAAATCACAAAAAAACAAGGAGGCACTTTCGACCTCTTTCACAAACACACGCATATGAGCGCGCACACACACGAAAAGCAATTGTAGGAAATAAAGCCTGGGTCTTCCAAGTGCAGCCTCTCGACTCTTATAGCCTGACAGACAGCACAGATTGCTGTGGCTTCTCTCCATCCCCGTATTTCATCTGTCTGCTTTAAGTGCATCCTTGTTGATGTATTCCTTTTATTTATTTATTTATTTATTGGTGATGATGGTAGTGGGGCGGATTGAGCATTATTAACAAACAATTTTCCTAGCTGGACAGCAAAAAACAAATAAATAAATTATTAAATCAACACATTTCTTCATTTTCTCATTGCATGTGCGTTTCCTGGAGCTTTCCCCACCTGAACATGCCAACAACCCACATTTTGGCACCCCAGAGTTCACCAAGAACAAACCCAAACAAGTACCCAATAAAGATTTTGGGTACTTGTATGTTCTCTCAACCTCTCAAACAGACCTGAGGATATCTGGAACAATGTTGATTCAGTGACAGCGGCATCTCTTTCCAAACCCAAAGGGGGAAATCAGCTTTGTACACAGGCTGAGTGCCACGGCCTTAGGAGGTGCTAAATGGGGACGGTGCTCTTCTTCCTAGCTGAATTTATCAAACACTTTCTTTCAAATTTAAGTGAAATGTCACAATTATGTTTCAGAAGCGATGTTCTGAAATTGTGCATCATATTCAAGCTTCTACCCACATCTTCTCTGGCTTTTCATTCCACTTACAAGTGCTTGAAACAGCTATTACCACATTTCATTTCTAGCATGTCTGCTAGCAAACTAGTTTTGACTGAATGCACTCTGATCGTGGTGCTTCACACGGGCCTGCAAGATACCAGTACAGCAGAATGAAAAGACTGTTTGGTTCCACAGTCGGTATGCTGTTTGATCAGTCAGCACCAGCAAAACAAGGATTTCCTTGATAAATTCACTCCATTTGAATTGTTGTTATTCTAAACCCTTGAGTAAGATTTGCCTTGATATGTGTACTTAAAGCACTAAATCTGCTTTACATTCTTGGTAATATTTGACATTACTATTTTAACATGTATTTTCTGAACAAGTTGATTGATCTTCTCTACAGAAATTAGACTTCACCAAGGATGTGACTATATTAACAGGAAACAGGTTACTAAATCCAGTGGTTCTTTTACAGTCACCATGTTCTCATTTTTCAGATCACTTGTACAACTTACATGTCCTCCACAGTGATGTCTTTTAGGATCTGGCAGTAGTCGACATTCCACACAGCTTGGTCATCCCAGACTTTAGAAGCCAGTAAGATGGCTCCCAGGACAATACGCTTCCAGTTGGCGGGGCAGATATCAAGCTCAGCGTAGGTCAGCAGGCGCTCCAGGTACACCTTGAGGACGAAGAATGTTAAAAGCTTCAGAGGTTTTAATAATTCCTTTGCTAGTTCACTACAATTAGTCAGGAACAATAGTCTGGTTGTGTGTGTATCTGTACTGAGCAAAATCCCTATATGCACCTTCCAGACTACTTTTACAGTATGTAACCACACTGTATTTCTGTTCTAATAACAATGATTATGAGACAAGCCAACAGCCACAACAGCACCACTGCAAAACTACAAAGATGTGTTGTTGTTTTTTTGCCATTTTGAAAACAGAATACTGAGTTTTCATTTTTGCAACAGCTGAAAATAATAAATAAGCAAAACACTACTTTCCAAAATACCCAGCCTGTAGGATGATATAAACTGAAAGTAAATATAGGGATTGAGCTAGAAAAATTCGAGAATCCTACTCTGACAGCTCTGACTTAAGAGTGTCTTTTGTCTTCATACTGACGATCAACTGTCATTTCTGCTATTTGGGAAAACAGCATAAATGCAGGCGTTCACTGCCATCTGGTGGCCATTTAATACAACATCAAAGTACTCAACAACAAAAACCTCCACAGCTGTGTTCATGTCACTCAGGTTATCTTCAGTACAGACAAACACGATGCTGAGCACAACTTGAATTAATATCCACTTGGTGATCTTTGTGTGTTTGATTAAATTCTGATACTGTAGAAGTACACCATGGCATGAGCTCCATCCAAAAAAACAAAACAAAACAAAACAAAAAACAAACCCAGACAGAAATCAAAAACAATATAAAAAAAGGAAAAAGAATTAAAACATTATAAACACACTGGGTGAAATCAAATATGCAGTGTGCAATGCAATTACTGTTGTAAATGTGATAAATAAATCAAGACACCACTTACAAGAGTGACAATGGCACATTCTGCAGTCAGCTGTGCAGCACTGAACAGTGTCCTGACGAAGCGGTAGATCAGTTTGTGTTCTGGGTCTACATATGCGTAGTCATCAGGCACCGGCTCTCTCTGCATGAGGTGAAAAATACACACTTGTCTGACAGAAGCAACAAAGGTCTAACAACAATCAGGTCACATTTGTTTGTTTGGGGTTATTTTTTTGTAGCTCAGTAATTCATCTGAAAGTCTGGAGCCAAAAGCTGTGTGGAAACGCACCACAAAAAGCTGGATGTGTCAGGCATGATGCAATGATTACATTCTTAAGTATAGAAAATTGATTGGTGAAAAAGAAGCTGTACCATTTAGCTGCTGAAATCCATTATTAATGGAAACTGTAGAATAAGTTTAACAGTGAAATTTCTTTATTTTCCACTACGATAACTTCAGCTCTGCCAAAAGCACGCTGTAAGGCAGTGAAAAGAAACCACTTCTGCATCTTTATCGCAAATCTACAACTGAATGGAAGTCATTAATGCAGACCGCAAGAGAGGATGTTTTTCTTCCTCATTATGGGTTCTTTTTAAAACAGTGATTCACATCCCTTTTGTGATGCATCACAACTCTTAATAACTTGTGAAGTTTCTAGAAAAACGTGGCCCAAAGAAGACCGGTGGGCAGAGTGCCTACACATGTAAATGTGATGGGTCTTCATACTGACTCACATCAACATGAACGATGTGAGTCTACCACCATTATTGAGCTGGAGAGCTGGTTAATTTCATTAACATGCTCACCGACAAGGGGTGCAACTTCTCATCAAAGATGTCCAGTGACCTGTCCGAGTCCCTACAGCACAAGCAATACATCAGTCAATATACTTCACAGGCACACTAGTTTTAATAAAATAATCTGCCAAAAGTTACACGATAGTAATCAAATCCAACATTTACACATACCTGTTTTTGATGTGGTAGTATATTGCTAAAGTGACACTGAAAGAGAAAGAAAAACCCCCGATTAGTTTAATAGCTACAACCTCAGTGTGACACTAGCATCGTGTGTGCATGTGTATTAGAGCTTATAGTGTGACAAAATATCTGACACATTCAGCGAGAAGGCTTCATTTAATCACACTCAGATAATCCTGATATAATGATCCACATTCACTGGACTAATGTCACTACAGATTATTGTCCTAAACGAGGGGAAACAACATGAGCTTTAGTCACGCATCTGTTTTCTAACACTCCAGGATTACTATGCTCTGATGTAACAGGACTTTGTTTTGAGGGAGGGACCTTTGGACAACACAGCCCTGTGTGTTTGTGTTTCTGAGAGACATTCTCACCATTTGATTGTGCTTTTGAGGTTTGGCTGGCTGACGGTGCTGTCGTCTATGAAGATGGTTGAACAGGAGCTGTATTTCTTTGAGAGTGGACCAGGGGACACCTTCACACATTTAAAAAAACAAAAAAATACAACACACAATTAACTGGTGTTCAGGGGACAGACGGTCACGCATGCTTCCTACATTTCCAATTTTTTGAAAGTTCTGTGTTATAATTGTTTTGTTTTAACAATATTTGTGGATCATCTTTGTTTAAATGTTTTCCTCGCTGAAAGTGATTCATTCACTGGCAATAAACGCAAATGAAGCCCTCTACAATATGAAATGTACAAGCTAATAGCCCATAAATTAAGTTCATAAGTTCCATTTAATTAGTTATATTAAAGTCACCATTAGGATATTAAAAACCAAGCTTAGTGTGATTGATTTTTTTTTTAAATATTAAAAGCAAAAATTTAATGTAAATTTTCAAAACACTTACATGACTGACATGGTTTATGTGGTTGCTTTTCCTCTTGTCTCGTACTGCAAAAGAATTAAAATGTTCAACAAAGACTAAAAGCAGCATCAATCACAGAAGACTAATTGTAATACCACAGCACTTAACAGCCTTTTCACACTCAAGAATCATGTAAAATAAATTATAGTTAGAAGAGTTTATTTACATTTGTTTAGATATTTTTCTGTAAATATAATACCATATATACTTATTCAACTATGTCTTGGACACATAACTCATAATGCATAGGTTAGCAAACCATTAAAAGTGATTTATTTTGTATTTTCCTTATAAAATTCTAAAAATCTTCTGAGACCCTTTCAAGTACCGTAATTGTCGGGCTATAAGCCGCTACTTTTTGCACAAGCTTTGAACCCTGTGGCTTTTAGTCAGGTGCGGCTTTTCTATGGATTTTCCATGATTTTTGTGATATCGTAAGACGATTTGTTTTGTTTGTTCCGCTGTTGTACGGCACTACGTTGCCTGGCGGAAGGATCGAGGTTCAAGAGTGGTATGTTAGTCACATGTCCGTCCGCCAGGCAACGTAGTGCCGTACGAAGTAGCGCGAAAAACAAACTTCAAAGTAGCGCTACGCATTCAGCGGGAGGCGTGGATGACGAGCGGCGATAAACTTGCGAAAAGCAAGTTATGCCCAACTCCACCGGTGGATTCTGACAGCGTGGAAAAGTGCGAAAACATCCACGATCACCAACGGATTTTGAAGGGCTGGACTGCTGCATGATGGAGAGGAGGACACCGCCAGCTTGTGCGGCTAATATTCAGGTGCGCTTTGTAGTCCGGGAAATACGGTAATCGCCAACTTGGTTTTTTAAATGATACATCTTAGTCTTAAACTCTACAGTAAGAAAGTGATGAATTTTTAAAAGACACTTATGTATCTGCAGAGCAGCAGCTATAACAATAGGATCTATAACTAAGGTCTCAGCCAGGATAGAGTGTTGTAATTTCACCCAACAGTTACCGGTGCTGTTCTCTGAGGGTGTAGCCGATCATCTCACAACTAGGGGAGCTGGCAGGTTAAAGACCACTGAATTTCAAACATTTGCTCAAGTGAAAAGATGTGTGCATGTTTTCTGTTAACTGGGATTTAGATGAAGACAGTTTGTGTGAATCACTGCTGTGTGAGTGTCATGTTATGATTGCTCACCGTCTGTCTGGGACTTGCTAAGGAAGATGGTGCTTGCTCGGGCGTGGTCCGATGGATTAGACTCCAAGGCCAGCTCTGATACAACAAAAGGAAGAAAAGCATTTAAATGTTCATTATTAGTGGCTGGTGTGAAGCATTTAGCTCCTGTTTCTGCATTAATAAAGAAAGAAAAGAAAAACCATAAAGTTGTGAGCTAACAAAACCATCAAACACTTATAAGATCACACAGTGTATTTATGTAAATCATCATCATAAATAGTGGAGAATAATGTAATAAAGACAGTCTTTTAATTGTTTAAAGACAAACAAGACATGAAGCTCAGAACAGATTAGAGAGACTGGGAACCTGTTTGTGCTTATGTGTTGGAGGTTTAAAGCCTCCAACACATCTGACTTAGAAGAACTAAATGTAATCGTGTTGCCTGACAGGTGGATTGTGTGCAAAATTTCAATTAAAGCATTACAATTACAATGACCTTTACTCCTTAAATCCAATTTGCCCGAGTACTATTAGCAAATGCAACGGCATTACTGTCCAATTACTTTTTCAATTTACTGTGCAAATACAGAGACTATCAAGGACACAAGCACTATGTTAAAACTTTTCACTACATTTAAAACAAAACCTCTGGTTTTCAAAACAACTTAGACATTAAACAGAGCACAAGTGTCATTAGTTTGATTTGCTGGCACTGGTTCATAGACGTCCACAACTTAGAAATCCATTTTCTCCAAATTCATGCAGACGGCACATTACATAAAATACAAGGGATTAGGTGATAGAAGCATTTGTTAAGGGAGTACCATAAGGAATGCACGACAGATTGCTGGCCTGTTTCCCCCCTCCCACTTTCACCCTGCCAACAGCTGGTTTCACAAACTGCACTCACAACTGTCCATAACCTCATAAATGGAATAAACTGTGCAAGCTGGGGAATCAATAAAGAGTGGCGACATAAGGACTGAGCTTGGCTCTACATCACACAGAAATATCTGAGATACTTTCCTGATCGGGGTCTGTACCACAGCATGAAATTACAGTGTGGGCATCAAAACTAAGAGGGGTACAACACTTAATATGTACTTTTTATTCTGTAACATTGTGTTCAACCACTACCTGCTTAAAGACACATTAAGATGAAGTTATTTCCTAAGGAATATGTAAATTTTATGCGTGAACATAAAAATGTCATGCAAAAAAAGAAAATACTAAACACAGTTGCCATTTGGGTTTGTTTTTGTGTGTGTGTGTGTGTGTCTCAGTTTCTTTATTTTTACCTTTTCAAGTTTCCCCACACAGTAGATTGCAGAAATTGATTCTAAGTAACCAAGATATCAAAAAGCTTGTTTTCACATTTGATGTCTAACTTTTGTATGTAATGCCAATTTGATCAATATAATGCAGTGGATAAATGGTGCCAAGAATGTCCTAATTAAAAAGGCCAGTTTTACCACTGGCATGGTAATAAATACAAAGAAGGTGTAACTAGGCAATAACCAAAGTGGGTGTGGTGTGTGCATGTTGTGAAACACTATTATTACTTAGTTCTTGGATGATCTTTCGCTTTCGATTCATCCCGTGGGTCAATATTAACAGAAGTTTGTGCATACATGATGTAGCCTGTATACAGTCATCAAAGTTTGCGTGTGTGCTTGGGAGTCACACAAAGATCATTCT
This sequence comes from Aulonocara stuartgranti, assembly GCF_965226115.1. NCBI lineage: Eukaryota > Metazoa > Chordata > Actinopteri > Cichliformes > Cichlidae > Aulonocara > Aulonocara stuartgranti. The sequence continues at coordinate 33,265,829 of NC_138952.1, read as the reverse complement.
GCTCTGTGCCAGTGGGTGGATTAGGATGAGCCTCCCTGTAAACAAACACATATGGGTGTAGTGTTTCACAGGCCCAGATACTGAAAAGTGAAACGGGGGTTAAAGCTATAAAGGAATCGTTAAGTGCTGGATGTCTGGCAGGCTCTTACCATCAGGGACCTCTCTGTCGCTTATGTGCTGCAGGTAGGGCACAGTGTCGTCGCTCACTTCGGTGCTGGTCTGGAACTCCTCCAGCCGCTCTGCCGGCAGTCTCGATGGCAGTTTGGGGCTCGACTCCGGAGACACGCAGCATGACACCGTATTCCCCATTCCAAACTGAGCGGAAGCTTCACACGATAGCAGCCAAATCCAAGTAGTGCAAATATATATAGCTAGCTGAGGTTAGCCTCCCTCGGCCTCATAAACATTACCAGGCTGCACTCAGTACAAGCACATTATCTTTGCTCTCCACCAATTCCCAGGAACTGCATTCCTGTCCATTTGTGGCTAAGTAGAGCAGCAGCCGGAGACCAAACAGCCAAAAGCTTTGCCTTTTAGTGGAAAGTCAGACTGGGCGTATGTAACAGTCGATATATTCTCGTCCTAACAAAAGCCGCTCTTAGTTTAAAGCAGCTGGTCCATTCATTCATTCAACATGCCAAAGTTTCGATGCTAAGTAGCCAACTAGCATTATAGCATGTTAGCTAACTAGTTAGCTCGGTTCGTTAACTTTTCTCTGCTCCTCATCAATTCAACTTTGTGGTACCAAGTAAATAAAACAGTCTCTTCAAAATGACCGTGTTACGTCTTCAAAATGTCACATTCCAGCAGACATATTTTACGAGACTTTCCGAGCAATCCCAGAGATGCCCTCTTGCAACTGAGCCCAGTGTGTCGACAAATCCAGTTCGAGGCTTTTGCGGCCTTCTTTGGAAAACAAAGAAAAAAAGGATAAAATTCTAAAAGACTAGCCAAGAAATTATCAATGGAGTTGCACTGACAAAGTCTTCTTCCGGTCCATCGTTAGACAACCAACTCTATTCACAATTCCGGACACCCCCATTTGAGTCTCCTCCCTGTCAGATTTGTGCCGTAGGTAGACGCCACTGCCACCATCTGTTGCCGGAGCTCCCAAACGGACAAGCCTTGGCACTGAACGTGGTAAGCCCGCCCACCTCGGAATTCCATGCATTACTATTGGCTAATAAATCAATGGGCGAGCATTTAAACCCTGCTAATTGGTTGTGAAGGCTGTCTATCAAAGAAGATTTAAACTCATGAAATGTAATTACAACGCTCCTATTTCACTGATCCACACCCTTTTTTGACAGTGAAAACCGAAGCCCATCCTCTATTGCACTACCTGTCACTCAGTGCATCTTTTGTTATTCAAACAACGCAATAAATTTGGATAGGCAAGCAGGGACTGTAAGTCAGGTGGTATATTTTTTTTAACATGCTACATTTGTTAAATCTTAATTCATTAAACAAATAAGAATGGCTGTTTAATTAAATGTGAAGCCTAAGAGTGAGAGGAAGATTTACTACTACTACTACTACTACTACTACTACTACTACTACTGTGTACAGCGACCTTGAGTGTTTTGAAAGGCGCTTTCAAATAAAATGTATTATTATTATTATTATTAATTAGGGATAAAAAAAACCCACAAAGCCCTGACAAATATTTAAAGATGAATCCGTGAGCTGATGATAGATTTCCTTACAGGCCACTGAAAACCAGTGTCAGACAGTTTTTATTAAAATGTGGCAGCTCAGACAGAACTTAAATTCACATTCTCTGGTTTCAGAAACAGGATTCCTGACTCCTCTTCCTTCTCACTCTTGGCTGTATGTGATGAAGCAGGGAAATCACAGATTGTATTAAAATTTTGCTCAATGATTAAATAAGCAAATGACATAAATCATACACTAGTGTCAATCTGCCAGCAGTATGTGTGTGTATGTTGAATATTTTAATGTGTAAACATGAAATTCTAAGTACAAACAAAGAAAGCCATGTCAGTCATCCAACCCTATTTTTGCAAGTTCATGCTGGAGACTAAAAAACATACTTCAGCAGACTTCAACTACTTTTTAAGTAAATACCCAATATACTTGAATTTACTTATAAATGGGAAATGGACTGGTACCTATAAGCATCTTTCTCCTCAGTTTTAAGTGCTCAAAACCCTTTCATTCTCATTCACCCAATTACACACAGTTATACAGTATTTCTTTTCCCAAATCTATACTTAAGCACTTATATCCAGAGATGGGCAGTAACGCGTTACTTGTAACTTTAAAGTAAAGTAAGGGATTACTATTGCAAAAACGGTAATTAGATTACCATTACTTTCCCGTAGGAACACTGCGTTACTAAAACCGTGATTTTTTGCGAGAATGTCTCACGACAGTGACGTAAGCGAGTGCACCGTTAGTGACAACAGCTGTGTGCGGATCAACAATGGATCATATATCGATTGTGGGAGAGAGTATGAGCGTGCAGCGTTTAAAGCGTGGAAGTACTGACCTTACTTTGAGTTTGATTCCATAAAAAGTGACAAAAACATTAGCGTCCATCGTGCGTGGGAAGAAAACTTCTTTTTACAGCGAAAAAAACCCCCTAAACTTCCAAGCAAGTACCGAGTGCGCAACGACGTAATGGGAAACTCACAGAGAAAGTCCCGGATTCTTCAACTGACCGCTGTGGCACACCTGCACCAGGGTAAACCTCCGCCTACCGCGGTGCTGCTTAATAGGTGAAGATAGAGCAACAGGACCGCTGAGTCTTTGACTTTATTTATGTTCTGCTGTGTTTTACTTGCATCTATTTGAAAGACTGAGTGTAAACACAAAAAATATTTTATTTTATGTGCTGGAATGTGCAGAAAATAGGTTTAAATGTTAAACTAATTTCTTCCAGTCAGAGAATGTTGCATAGCCTATAATTACATTTTTGCTTGATGCATAAAGTTAAAAGATTAAAACTGATAAAACAAGTTAAAAAAAGAGATTTTTCCATTTGATTACATTTTGTATGATGGATTATGTAGAAAAAGTAGAATTGGGCTGACAGATCTATCACTTTATCACCTCTTCAGGTTGTAAATCGTGTTTTTAAAAAGTAACTAAGTAACTAAGTAATTAATTACTTTTGAAAATAAGTAATCAGTAAAGTAACGGGATTACTTTTTTGGGGAAGTAATCAGTAATTAGTTACTGATTACTTTTTTCAAGTAACTTGACCAACACTGCCTAACATTCACACACATACTCACACTCCCTAAAGATATGTCACAGGCAACTCGGGGTGGACGCATGGACAGGAAGAGCCAGTACGGTGACCCAGAGAGGTCAAACACACTACACACTGTCTTCCTCCCCTCACCCGAACCTGAACCCAGCAGATGACTGCCCCTCCCTGAGCCTGGTTCTGCTAGAGGTTTCTTCCTGTTAAAAGGGTGTTACCTTACAAAATAAAGCGCCTTGAGGCGATTATATAAATAAAATCATAATGAACATCAAGAAAGCACATGCAAATAGAAAATACTGCAAAAGCACATGAAAAACAATGGAAGTGTTTCGCAGTGACAAAAACGTGATGGAACAGCTTCAGAAGTGACAGATACCAAAACATGCAAAGGACTGAGACATGCTGAAAAGAAGTGTGGGATCATTGGTGTTGTGAGGGAGAAAAATATGCAGGCAATGTGCGTTCTGATCACATGACTATAGATAATTAGCTACTATTAGTTGTTTACTGCAGCTGTTTCATCAAATGATTTTCTCCCCTAACCACTTCCATTGTTTAAGTTACAGTGTGTTTGATACGGTAAGCCAGGAGATCAAACCACTGACATCCCAAAGACAACCTGCTCCACCACCTGAGCCACAGTTACCCCAAACCCATCAGCTTAAATTTATAGCAAACAACCTTCTTTTTTTTTTTTTTTTGCTTAGTGTTTAAACTGGCTTACACATACCTAGTGTTCATGGTCACGTATCATGGGTTTAAATGCATGTTAGAATAGATTTGAGACTTCTACCCACCCCACCCCTACATTTTCTGTTGCTTTGAATACTTGATCCCAGGCGTTTCAACTCATTCGTCTTTACTGCTTTTGCTTCTTACATTGCCATTTTCATCTCTTATTCACACACGTATTCCGGCTTGTTTGTACTGACGTTTGTTCCTCTTCTCTCCAGTGCATACCTCCACCTTCATCTCTCCAGGCACTCTTTGAACTGCTCCTCACCCTCACTATAGATCACAGTATCGTCTGCAAACATCATATTCCTCCCTGACCTCATCTGTCAACCCGTCAAACACCACTGCAAACAAGGCTCAGAGCTGATCACTGATGTAACACCACTGCCACACTGAAACGCTCACACCTCACCCCTTTCTCGATGTCCTCGTACATGTTGAAACTTGGATAATCATGATTATTAAACTGACATGCTACCATTTTATTAGAAATAGAACACTAAACACAACGCAGTCAAGCAGATTGAAAATACACACAATACAATTAATACAATTAACAATAGGATATATAATCTTCAGTATCAGTTTATTGTGACATAGCAAGTGTTTACAAAAGAGTGACATAATGCCAGAGTAACAGCACTTTGAAATAATGGGCTGGTATAGTTTTATAATTTGACAATGTTTAAACAAACAGTATTGAATTCTTCATCTGGCAACCCCGTCTATACAAGGTACCGTATGATACATGGCATTTTCAATTGATAACTTGCAAAAGTGGCAATATACAAACTCATCACATTAAAAGTTAGAAAAAATGTCATTATTACTGTTCTAGAAATCCTGTTTATATATACACACCTTTACACACATGGATATCGTTCTGTTACATGCACAAACGAGGCCCGTTGTTACAAATTATTCTGGCACACAAACAGAAATCAAAACAATTATCGTTTAAAAGATATTGTGTAATCACATCACAAAGTTGAGCTCACCATATCAAATCAACAGAAAAGAAAGTTATTACTAGATTTTTTTTTTTTTAATATAAGCACCACTGAAAGTTTGAATTACAAAGGGGTTGACTTTCTTGCATTTCCTCTCTGTCGCATCATAATGGCACTGGTATCTAAAAGTTGTCACTGCTACCAATCCCTGAACACACTGTTAGAGCCCTGGCACTCACCATGCATTTATTACTAAATACAGATTTTTAGCCCATTTATGGTTTTCTCGATCATCAGACTTTATCATCATCATCCCCTGGAGTGCAGTACAAGAACATTATTTATGACTTTACGAATTCTACAGATTGCTTTAAATCAAAGTCCGCACTCTGTTGTGCAAATGTGTAGATGAAGAGCGGGAAGCATTTGAAAGCTCTGAACAAAGCTTTCAAATGCTTCCCAAATGCTAATAAGTGGACCAAACGACTTGTTGATGAGTATAAAGATCACAACCGTGGGCTGAAGGACATTTTTTAAATTTCCCTTTCTAGCTTTTGAAGTTTTCATGTCAGCATCTTTCCTACTAAAAATGCCTCAAACTTTTCATTAGAGAGGATTGCAGTAATGTTCTGGTTGAAATGAATGAAAGATTGAATTGACATAAGAAAAAATAAAAACTGTGCTTTAATTTCTTAACTTAGACCTGCTGGAGGTTCTGCTCATTTAGAATGATTTTCATAACAAATTTATGTCACAACAATATAATATAACATTTGTTTGAACAGAAACAGTTGATATACATATCGTATCACTGCTAAAACTCCCCACTATGTTCTGTTAAAACAAATATTGCTTTCTTATGAAATACATTTTATTTTGAAAGTCACCCTAAACAATGGGAAAGATATTCTCAAATTCCATGAGCATAGACAAAAGATATGTTTAGGAAACCTAATAAAGTTTTCCAATGACAAAATTGTGAAGCTGATATATCTTGTGGACCCCAAATGCTTCTCAACAGACTTGTTTTTGTCTACAAACACTACTGATCCTAAAGAACACTCCAAAATATAACATCTCCATTGAAGGCCTTTTCTCATACACTAGCTGCCATGACGGTGGTAGGCCCGGTGGATAACATGAATACACACATACATTTCTTTCAATTATACACTGATATATGTTACAAATATGCAAAGTTGATTTTCATACAAGCCATAAGAACATTTTTTTCCATATCAAACAAACAGAAATACATGAGTTCTACACATGCTGTAGAGTCTATGTACAGTAATATAAAAAAATAAACACACAAATACATACACATATCTGTTCAAAAACCACACACAGTCCCACAAAGTGATCTCCTCTCAATGGAGTGTACATCTTCACGGGTTATTAGAGTTAAACTCATGTTACTGTAGCCGTTATCTTCTGTAGAGTTCACCAAGGATCCAATCTGCTACATATCCAGAAATGACCCGCAATCTTGTGGTGTCACAATTCAGATTTTACCATCATTTAACAGACACTGCAAAATGGAAATAAGATTAAAGAACAAAACAAAACAAAAGTTTGTCGCTTGTGTTACTTGGGTTTGCTTCCTTCTTCTTTTAATCCTCTAAAATTTTGTTGTGAGAGCATTTTACGCACCAAATTAAGAGCGTGCATTGGCAAATGCAACACTTTAATAATTTAAACCATGAATATACCTAATGTCTAAAATTGAAAATTTTCCTTAAGCTAATGAGTAAAATGTTCCCAGAATTACTAGGAATCTTTACTAAAACTATAAAAACTTAGTCTAGATTGTAACAAAAATAATCTGCCTTTAAAACAGTGCTAATGATCTTTCGGGAGTAGCGACAATCGTCATGAGAAAAAAAAGCATTGAATAGAAAATTGTAATATTACCATTTCATTATATAACACATACGACTGCGGCAATCAACTTTCTGCTTGCACCTACGTAGCTCCACTTTCTTCCTTTTTGGCAGTTGGTAGCATCATTACAAATATTTAGAAGACAAAAAAGGATTGTTTGTGCCTAATTAGCTGTAGAGTCCCCTTTACAACGTGGTTCACATAAACGAGTGGATCAAGTAGAAATTCATGTTTCATTCAAAGCCTTTAACTGCAACTGACTGGGTTTGCCTGGTACAGCAACATATTGGCTATTTTCCAGAAAGTAAAAAAAAAAAAAGTACAGCTGGAAAAATATCAATTGACAAGATAATTTTATATGTATATAAATAAAATAAAAAAACAAATCAACCAATGCCCCCCCCCCCTTCTTTTTAAAACAAGCTTTGTGTTCTTGTCAAAGTTTTGGCGAGTAAACATTTTCAAAGCTGACTGCCTTCAATGTGATCTTGCGCCACTGCAACAAAACCTTTTTTGGCAAGTTTCTATTGACTCACATATTAGGACACAGTGAAAATAGTTCTTGCCTTACAGTTAGATATTAAACCAAAACCACTGGGCAAATTAAACAGCAAGCGACAGCTACAACAGTGACACTCCAAGGCCAACTTAAAGATGGCATTATTGCTTACATAGTAAATGCAGGACTCTACGGGAGTCCAGTGAGGCCAGAAAATAAACTGTTTTTCAACAACTGAACCTTGATTCAAGTAAAAAAAACAAAAAAACAAACTTGAACTTGGAAGAGAGATAGTAAAAGTTAGTACCTCAGTAAACCATTATGAATGATTTGCATCTTCAAGTTGGTCTGGAAGTTGAACCATTTACTCAAAGAAAAAACAAACAGAAAACAAAACAAGCAGATATCAGGATTTCTTCTTCTTCTGTGAAGCAACATTAGACTAAATGATCTGGGCATCAGCCAAAACTATGACAATAAAACTCAGGCTCGTACACAAAGCAGCATGTTAACCACTGTCATATGCTTGTCATTGCGATCTGTATTGTAATTGCCTATGAAGTATCAGTTAGCACTTTTGCAGTTTTTCTCATCAGACCTTGATAACAGTACACAACTTTTGTTTTTTAAATTTATTGTAATAACAGTCTTCTGGATTGAGCCATTTTGTGGGGGTGGGGATAAAGACCAGGCAAGGGCAAACCGGAAGGCCAGGTGGACAGAAACAGTCAAAGCATTTGAAAGGTATTGAAATGCTACTTGGCCCAGTGTGGTGTTCAGGAGTGCAACTACTCTGATTTATGGCAGTAAAGGTCTTTAAGGGCTTTAAGTTCTTCAATTAGTGTCTTGTTTTGGTTCTCCAGAACGGCCACTCGGTTCTCCAGACATTTAACATATTCCTTCTTCTTCCTGCGACATTCACGGGCCGCCTCTCTGTAGAAGGATAAGACACAATTTGGGTTTTTGTTTCCTTCTGCATGTTGGATTTGATGGGTACTCATTAGCCTCCTTTCTATTACCTGCAATGTGAACACTTCTCAAATGTACCAAACTCTGGGCTGAAACATACTCACTACTATGAATCACTACTAACTTGCTATGAATACCCTGCGATTCCTGGTGCTTGCAGCCGTAGAAATGTATTTGAAGAAACTGCAAAGACATTACAAAACAAACAAACACAAAAACACACAGTCCTCCTTTTTTATACCTGTTCTTCATGAGGCGGACCTCGCGTTTTCTGGTGACCTCCTCAGTGGCACCCTGGGTCGGAAGAGCAGGGGACGAGGCCATGACTACCCCGGGAGCAATGGTGCTGGCAGGGGCTGCTCGGATCTGATAGGCCTGAACGTCACCTGAGGCAGCTAACAGGAAAATTTGACAGAAAGCAGATGTTTAATTTGGCCTCTTAATGAACCGAGTTCATTGTTTAACTATCTTGTTTACTAACGATGAACATCCAAATGTTTTTGTCTTTGCTGCCAAAGACAAAAGAATGCTTTGAAGAATGGCTGTGCTCATGGATAATAGACTGCCACTCTTACCTTGGACCACCACCTGGTTGCTGGGAACCAGTATCTGCTGGCCGTCACTGGTCTGTGCATACTGCAGTATGGTGGCACCAGGCTGGGCTGCTGCTGCATTGGTCATAGTCAGAGTCTGAAGGCCCTGTACTCCATCTGTGCCATTATTGGCCAACTGAATGGCTCCACCCTGTGTGATTGCAACTATTTGAGGGACAAATGAAAGGGGAGAAAAATAAAAGGACAGAAAACACATTATAAATTTGTTTCATTCTTATCGTTCTTCGCTCCCCAGTCTTCCCATAAAGAAAACATTGTGATGAATGTGCTGTGAAGTTGTTATTGTTTCTTTTAGAGTCTTGCGCTTAATCAAACATGAAGCATCAAACTGTATTTCTGTGATGAACTTGCACAAACTGTTAAACATTTCTTGGACTGCCCCACAAACAAAACAATTAGCTAAACAGGTCAGACTCATTGTCTTCCTCGATGTGATGAATATGTGGAATATTAACTGCCCTTTACTTTCTTAACCCAGTTTAAGTCATTTAAAAATGCTTTAAACTGCACTGAAAACATAACATATTTTAATCCTAGTGTGATCTCCCTCAATATGTTTACATTTATATTAAGTAATCAAGGTTTTTGTATTACTGGGGAGATCATTTAAGACTTCACATGAAGTAGTGAGGTTGATGGTTAAATTGCTTTATTTATTATAAATATTTTATATTTTAATTCCTAATTATATTCTTTTAATTACTAAAATAACTTAACATAATTTAATTACTGAACCAAATGTCACTTACTGTATTGGCCGCTGCTGGTCTGGTAGATGGGTGTCGGGACAGTAACAGTGGTGATTGCAGGTGTGGCGGCAGCAGCAGATGAGTCTTCTTCGGCCTTTTCTTCCTCGATACGAGGGACAGCAGGTGCATCAGACGAAAGGTCGTTCAGAATTTTCCTGTTAGGACACGCAGAAGTGGATTTACTGTCAATCCTAGTTATCCATATAAAATAATGTATCAGCCTTAGCATGAGCGTTAAGTCAGGGCAAGCGAGACAGCCAGTGCCCTGTGAAATCTAAAAATAGACATCAGCTACCAAAGTGAAAGCAAACTCTCTCTTTAAACATCAAACAGTGTTCTGTTCCATAAAGCATCTTTCACTGCTTATTTGTATCCTTCCTGTAAATATTAATGCAGTAATATTACATTATTACAATTGCTCCCATGAAAACATAATTTGGTATACTACTACTACTTGTTACATTACATTTGGATTTAACTTATTTGTCTCATAATAAACCTTTAACAATATAAATCTGAGGCCACACACCAACACAAATCCTAATGTGGACACACATATGACCTTTTATTTAGAATTTAGGTATAAAAACAAAGCAATCAGCACAAAGCAAAGGTGAAAATCAGCACAAAGAGACTTTAAGGCATCACAGTGAGTCTACTTTAGAAACAAATAGAAAATGAGGCTGCAGCCTGACTGCTCATCACTGCCTTTGTTAGCTCTTCAAGTTCAGGATCTGGCTGCTGGACTGGGGTCTGCATTCATTCAGTTTTAACATCATTTTGGGTTCTAGGCTAGGTTAACGTTAGCACACTGACTCTGTAGATGCTTGCAAGGAGCTTGGTTTTATCACTGTAATGGAGTTGTTTCTGTCCGGGATGCAGTTTGCACTTTGCACTCGTTTTTGGGGGAATACAAATAAAAGAAATGCCCATATCCATGCTGTAGGCACACCAATATCCCCCCCCCCCACACACAAACTAAAATTAGCAGATTGTATTGCAACCAATATGCACAATTTTATCAATTTTATCAAGCAAGAAGAAATTTAACTTTTGGGAACTACTTCTCGATTCCTGAAATTTACAGAGCCAAATGAAAATGGTTTAGTGGCCATCTGACAGTTTTCCCCCAAAGCTTTAGACTCGTCTGTGGCATAACACCACTGTCTTGAATGTCTTAATTACCTGTATGAGGGGCGCCGTGACAGAATCTCTCTGCGCTTCTGAGAGTCGGTCACACTGTCTACAGACTCCTGCGAATCCTCGCTTTCTGCTATGGTGGAGATCTGGAGCATCAATCAAAAGAACAAGACATTAATCAACACTTCATGGCTAATGATCTTGTGCTAAGGCTGAATAAAAAGACAGTACTGCTCAAGCTTCACCTGTACGGCTTGGACCTGTGGGGACTGGATTACAGATGGCTGCGCAGCCTGGATCACACCGTGGACCTGAACCGTCTGTCCGTTGGGCAGCTGTACCAGTGTTACTGTGGGACCTGTTGCTGAAGCATGTCCTGCTGCCATGGACACCTAAATTCAGAGGTGATATGACTGAGCTATCACATGCATTTTAACACACTTCAAGATGGGCACTGAAGGCACTGAAAGTAGGGGAAATTGTGTCAACATCATCTTCATCACGTGATTGATACCTGCGCCAAAGTAGCAATCTGTGCCGGGGTGATCTGCTGGTTCTCCGTCTCAGTCACAGCAGTCTCTGCCCCCTGCTGAACCTCTGCTGCTGACTCCATCTTCATTGGCTAACCTGATGTTGTAACCTGGGTACAGATTTGAATGAACGTGTTAAAACGAAGCTTTTGGGGAGCTGCAGCAAACGACTCGCCAGGTGTCAGAAGCTGACTGAAGCTTAGAATATGTTTGAATTTAAACTTCCACTTAAATAAAAACACCAAACTAGATGACTCAGAATGAGTCACCAAGGAGTCAATAACAGTAAACATAACAACAGTTGTCAACCACTGGCCATCTGAGTAAAGAGGTTTAACATACTATCATTCTCTTAAAAAAATATGGCTTTTATGATGCTAATCATCAATAATAAAATCTCCTGGAGCTTCTTCTATACCTGTGCAATGTTCTGGTATTTAAAGCCCGCACTGCTTTACAATAAGCTGAAGGCATTTGTCGTCATCATGTCTGAATGTAAACCCTGGTCACTTTTCTGTAAAGGCAGAACTGCAATTACTTACTAGGTCAGACCTTAAAATAATTCTGCATGAACACAGCATACCTCTGAGAGAATGGCGTCACAAAGCTACTACTCTTCTGCTTCTCTACGAGTTTGTCAGCTCAGCAAAAGACGACTGCTTTGGGTAACAGCAGCAAGAACAGAAAAGGCCAACAGGGTTTTCAGCTCTCATGCTTTCAGTGTAGCGTCTGCTTTCAGTCGGTTTCACAGTCTCACATTTCCCGAGCTAATCTAAAAAAAAAAAGACTTTTCTCCCTAAAATTTAAGCACAATACATTTTAAGTGGTTCCCCTGCAGGTTTCTGTCATTCAACTTATTCACATTACTACAAATGTAAATATTGTAAAATATAACTTTACAGTAAAATGTTAAAAAGGTTTTTGAGTTAGTTCAGCTGTTTATAACATACCAACAAACCCAGAGCAGTAACTTCACTGTTCATATATGAGAAATTCAGCCCCAAACAAAGACAGGATTGATCAGGATCTAACAGCAAAAAAATCCGACTGTGTCCTCACGTCCAGGAAGGTGAGTTTGGAGCTGAGCAGTTAGTTGAAGATGAATCAAAACTGACATTCAGAACCTCTGATCAGGGTTTTTATTATTTTAATTCCATTAATACTTTTATGTACTATCCCCTTTCAAACATACTACTGTGTTGTCACGTAACTTTGCCCACTCAGTCGGCTGAGTGTTTGACTGGAGGAAAAGTCAAACACTCAGCCGACTGCACAACTCAATCAGTTTGTGCCAAATAACAATGCTGTGTCTGTTATTTGCTCACATTTTTGGCTTTAGTAAAAACAACATCAGAATAAAACTGAAAACTGCAGGAAAAATAGTTTCAGTGACTAAAAGTAACACCGCATATCTGCTACAACACTTGGCACACATTCATATAACAAACATGACCTGGATGCATTGGGAAATAACTGAATATTCATTCCCCTGGAAAGGTTGTTTTTACCATGTCATTACTCTGAAAACACCCACAGACAACACTGCTTCACAACAAGGCCTTACTCTCCCGACGCAGGCACGACACTTTATCTCTGCTCTGTTCAGAGTGAGCAGAGGTTTCAGTGTGACAGAGAGCAGAGCACCCTGTCAGATGAAAACTTGTGATCACTTCACTTACTGTTATTATGTAAATGCAGCTGAAATCACAGCACAGCCAGGATTGTTGACATACGTCAAACGGTAAAGTATTCACAATAGCCTTACGAATCTCAATGAATAAAACCGTGAGGAGCAATAAGATAAAAGAGGCTGAAAATCATCTCTACACTCCTGTATTCTCTTTTATTCCACGTTATCTCATCTGCTCTTCTGTTTGGGAACAGTTTTTCGGTTTCAGTTTGAATGCATCCACAGACTGACATGCCCTATCCAATTATGACACGCGTATCGTCGCTTCACACCGTATTTTGCCTCTCTGTGAAATTGAAAAATAACTAGCAAAGAAAGACAAAAACTCTTTTTAAGGACATATTGCCGCTTGATTTTCTTCATGGTAGCTTCCATCATATTCAACAAAATCTGCAAAGAGTGTGACTTTTTGCTGACGTGTGACTTTCCCTGATGAGTATGACATCAGACAGGCCAACGTCCTCCTTCCAACTGTAATTTAAAAAAGCCATTCCTTCATATACACAGAGTAAAAATCAGCCTTTAGAAAATGTGGGACACTGTCTCAAGATGTGGGTCGAGGGATAAGGAATAAAAACAGAGAAACATCTGGTCACCCTAGTGACATATTCTGTGACAGAGGCTTAAAAAAATAACCAAATCACAGGTTAGGTTGTTCTTAGAGATTATCAACAATTTCATTTTCTTTGTGTAATTCAGACCACATTATCAGAGCTTGATCAACATCTTAATTTTGCTGCTGAAGCCATTTTCAGGGAGTTAACAATATTAACCAATTGCGCGGGGAAGACAAAAAAATGCAGTTAAACATAAACAAGTCTAACTGCACATTTTATATATCAAATATAAGTGAAAGCAGTGCACTTTCAACAGTCTTTCTACAAGACAGAGAATTACTGCTGTAGTAACTGAAAGAAGTGCACAACTTTTTGGGCTTAAATTATTTCTGTAAAATTACAGAAAAAGTTCTGGGGGCTCACAAACAAGACTGTCCTGTAATAAAATAAAAAAAAGAAGGAATTTCCTGTTTTTTCACATTACTGTTATTTAAATGAGTAATTATTAAGTACTAAGACAGTTATTTCAGCTGTTTATAACATATGTGAAGCATCAGAATAATTCTGTTTTTAAAGTGAGACAACTGTGCGCATGTATAAAGGAGTCACGCCAAGAGCAGTAACTTCACTGTTCATATATGAGAAATTCAGCCCCAAATAAAGACAGGGTTGATCAGGATCTAACAGCAAAAAAATTCGACCTTGTCCTCACGTCCAGGAAGGTGAGTTTGGAGCCGAGCAGTTAGTTGAAGATGAATCAAAACTGACATCTTTATGTTCAGGGTTTATGTTATTTTAATTCCATTAATACTTTTACATTTAAAATTAAATCATTGCTTTTCTTCACATTTTCCAAAGCTGTTAAGGGGGCTGGGTTGGAGTTTTTGCCGTGCTAATTCGAGCACCTGGGCCTTATGTTTGACATCCCTGCACTAGACACTATATTGTGCATCTGAATTGTGTTTTCACCATTGTCTGCATGGGCAAATGTTTATGAAAGAAAAAAATGTCCCAAACAATGGGATAGAAATTATTTTGTGAAGATGCAAATCTACTCATTAACACATACAAAGGTGATCCAGGGTAATTCCAAGGGGACACATGGGCGTGCCCCACGTCATCTTCAATAACAAACACACACAAAATGCTTTTATTTTGGAAAGGAAAATTATTGAACTTCTTTTTTCTTTAATAAAATAAAAATGGTTAATGATCATGAAGGGCATCTTGGGCTTCCCTAACAAATCCTGATCAATTATCAGGAGGTCACACTTCAAACTCAACTTAGCTGCTCCTAACCCAAAGGCCCCACATTAACTATGATTCTAATAAAGGAGCTTTGGAGAGGTGATCCCCGCCTGACTTCAGGCGATGCAGCGAGTGTTGATCTGGGACGTGTTGTTCTTTGAGCTCCGTGATCTCACACAGTGCGTAGCTTCTCCCCGCTGCATGATTGGCTTTACACATTTCTCCCTCTGCTTTTCAAAAATCACTCGGATGCTCCGTGTGTGACAGCAGCGCCACATGGCCGGGTAACGCCCCCTCAACGCACACCGATCACATCCCAGGAGATGTGCCGCAATTTTTTTAAAAAAGTAATGAGACCGCAGACACACGATGTGCGTTAAATCCACAGGCCCGTGGGTTATGTTTTTAACGGGCGACCAAACGCTGAGGCCTACGATGTCACATTTCTGTGTGCACATCGACGCAAACTCGGAGCAAAATCACTAACCACGAAAGAGCGTCGATACAAATGGGTATGCAATCATACATGTAAATGTACATATTCATGTACATATAAAAGAATAACAATCAAGTCTCTCAAGTGACGGAGAAAAACGCAAATATCGTAGCTAGTGTTTTCAGTGCGCCTTTAACGGGAGGGAAACAGCGCAAATCTTTGCGCAGAAAGCTCAGTCAGCTACAGCATCATTTACATGTGAGCGTATTAACAAAGCTAAAGTCCGACCGCCGTTTGTTGTGTCTTAACACTCTGCCCATCCTGGTTCACTAGCAAAGCCACACATCTGCTCCGTTTCTCCCAAACAGCCGCAGACTCCCCTCCCTCCATCCTGCTACAAACACACCGCGGCGCCATGATCTCTTTGTTTGCTTCGGGCCGAACCCGACCAGACCGACACTTTCTACGGCAGTGTCCCGTCCCTGTGAGCCCCGGACACCGCTTCGTCCTTACCGATACAGTCTCCCTTCGTCACTCCCAGGCCTCCGGAGCTCCACTTTTATTCTGGCCGACACGTAAGAGCCCGCGTCAGGCTACACCTCCGCCGCGTCACCGGGAACAACAACACGGAGATTGGAGAAGGACGAGAAAGCAGATGGCGACGCTGACCGGAAATAAACGAAGTGCAGACGGAAAATGCCGGAAAATGCCGAGAATGAACGGATAGCAACGACACCCTCGTGCCCCATGAAACGTCTGGCAAAATAACTAAAAAAACAATACGCGGTTTATTTGCAATTCAATAATTACACAACAAAAGCAATAAAAATCTGTCAGCTAAAGCTGGTGGTCATAAAAGCGTGTTGTAAACGTGAGGGTCGCTGCGTTCATCTAAAGCCGGATTAGACATATGACAAAGCAGGAAACAGAAATTCTGTAAAATATTAGTGACAGACAAGCTACTTTCTATTTTTTTTCTATGTTTTTTTTAAAATATATATATTTTCAACGGTATTAATACAAACACAGTCCAGTTAACTAATTAATTTGGAAGCCCCGTGGTTTTATCTGAAACTTATACATCATTGGGCGCTCCTCAGCCTTGATTGCCTCTCCCAGTGGCCCCCAGTTAGTTGTATTGATTTGTTAGTTTAGTGGAGCTGCGGGGTTTTTAAAAAAATATTTATTAATTTTTATCAAGTACTGCGATTATAGATCACAACTTGTATTATTAGAAATGTATTATAACAAGGTTAAATATCTAACTTCACGGGGGATTTTTTTAAAAAGGATTTTAACTTGCTTTTCAAACTAATGAAACCTCTGCTCGACTGTAACAGGTCTGTGCTTTTACTACCACATGGTAATATAATTATGTGTTACTGAATATTTCCTGGGGCACATTAAGTCTTGTTTCTTCAAGTTATCTAGTTACTGCCTCCAGTTACAACTTTGTAACATCTCATTGTGATAGTCTGTTTGTCTTAAAGAGCCTGTCTGATGTACTGAACTACGCCTGTACACTCGTTCATTCGTTGGGGATCTACAAATTAGGAAAAACATTTAAAATGAAAATATGCAGTTTTAACTTAAGCCCTTAAAATTCTATCTATATATCTATCTTCCATTTTCTTCTACTTTTAGCATGAGGATTACACTTAGATCCATTAGTTGTTCTGGTGTTTCTTGCAGTAAGTTTCAGGCAGGTCCCAGAGGAAAACTCTTCATGAATAGATTTATTCAAAAGATGAATGCTGCTTCTTGCACACAGCTGGAATTAAAGTCAGTGTCAGTACAATTCTTGCAAAAACTTTACAGCAGAAACAGTATTAAGCTTATCCTTACTGACACCAAAGCACAGTCTGACTCACAGTGATGGTGAAGATGCCCTGCATTTTATCACCTTTCACTTTCTTTGTAACCACACTACAAGAGATACAGTGTACATCATTTTCACATTAATCAGAAATAAGTACATTGTAATGGTTTACTGAGAGCCTCTGATGAAATGAAGAAAAAGTTAAAGCTTTTAGCACACGTAATGATTTTCAAATTATGACAACCCAACTTTTTGCTGTGAAAAAGACCAACTTGCTGTAGCCATTCAGAATCTAACCACAAGAGGGCAGCATAAGACCAGCTGAGCATGTGCACGAATAGATTTCGCAGACATTCAATCTGCTAGAAAACGTAAGCCATCTCAAGTGAGAAGTTTTCAAGAGATCAGCCAAAGGCAAACAAGAGAGAGAGAGAGAACTTTGCAAACTTAATGTGAAGTACTTGCAGATTTTCTCTCAGGCGTTTATATGCTAATGAGGAGACTGAACTCCAGCCTGGGACTCAAGAGGACACAGATCCAGTTTTACTACCTAATCACTGGGTTAGAATTTAACATACATACATACATAATTAAATCCTGATAAAAAATATTCTGTATCACACATCCAAGAATGAGCAAAAATATATCAGCTAGATTTTTAAATCTTGCAACAAAAAACATTCTATATGTAGAAATGAACAAATATGGCTATATCAGACATTACATAATCAGATGTAACAGATTGTTGTGATGTTCAATGTAGAAGAAATAAAGTGGATATGATCAGTGTCCAAGCTGTCATCATTAAAAGGCTCATGACAGTCAGAAATAATCAAATTTTAAACGTACTTTGTGCAATATGCACAAAGTACGTTTAAAATTTGATTTGATTGTCAAAGAATTTGACAATATGTCAAATTCTTTGGTGATGTTGCGACATGAAAAATACTCTCATAAAGAGAGGTGTAGATTTGTGAACTGACACCAGGTGGCAGTGTGATGGACAGATGTACTGAGTTTTAATTATTATTTAATAATCCATCCATCTTCTTCTGTTTATTCAATTCAGAAGCTTATCCCAGCTGTCAGGTACACTTAGACAGGTCGCCAGTCTATCGCAGGGCCAACACAATCTGTCACGCTCACATTTAGAATCACCAATTAACCTAATATGGATGTCTTTGGCCAGGGTGTCCAGACCTGTGGAGAACTTGCACACTGCACACTGAAAGAAAGTGTAGTTTATTGATCCCCATGGGGAAATTCCTCTCTGCCCTTAACCCATTCACTCAGTGAAGCAGTGGGCAGCCATTGGGCACCCAGGGAGCAGTGTGAAGGGACGGTACCTTGCTCAGGGGTACCTCAGGGTAGCTGTTCAGGGGAATCGAACCCCCAACCTTCCGATCATGGGGCCACCACGTTACCTACTGAGCTATCCCTGCCAGAAGGAGCTGAATTTGAACGCAGGATCTTCTTGACAGCGCTGTACCACCCTCAACCTTCCCCCATTTAACCATTGCTAGATTTTAGTTATCGATATATAGATATATATATAGTGTCTAATTTGAATCTGTACAGATGCATTCAGTGAGTTGTTGTCGTCGATTTTTGTTGAGACCTCATTTTGGGAGAAAACAGGGTGGAACCTAGAACTTTGTTTTACCAGCAATGTTCTAGGTTCAAACCTCCTCGTCAGCCTTTGTTATGGACTTTGCATTTTCTACCAGTGCCTGCTCCATTTTCTTCCCAGCACAGGAGACTGTTAGGGAAATGAATGAATTCAAGTTGGCTCGTGGTGTGGATGTGAGCAGCTGCCTCCCTGTATTAGCCTTGCAATGAACTGGTGATTTGTTCAAGGTGTAACCCCCCACTTTCCTAATAATAGCAGTGATAAGCTCCAGCTCTCTTCCCACCCCGATGTGGATATGAGGCTCAGAAATCTGATGGATGGATGTTTAGAGTAGACGATGAATGGTGCAAAGATTCAGAGGAAGCGAGGGATTAAAAATGCCACACAAATTATGACAATGCCAATCTTTGAGAAAAATGCAAAGAAAGAAGAAGTGGTAGAAGAAAAAGAATAATTTACACACTTCACTGCTCAAACCCTCTCCAACCACACCAATATAGATGGATATGAAGCTCTGTTCTCATGAGCTTTGTTCTCATGCACAGCTCTGCTGGGCAATGCCTGGAGAACTTCAGGGCTGCTGTGCATTTGTGAAAATGGTTATGCAGTCCAAGGTTCTTTCTTTTTCCCTTCATTCTTTTTCCTCTTCCCCGGAACCAAAAATTGGTATTTCGACCTTACCACATGGTGGCACTGTAAAGCTGCGAAAATTCTGAGACCATGTGCTCCTCGGTCTCTGGCTCGTCCTACCCAGGACTGGAGAGACGAGAGCTGCTGGTGTGTCGCCGCGCAGATATGCAGAGTTTATCAAGGCAATTCTTTTTATAATCCTCCTGATGCTCGTTGCCGGTGTTTTATCTGTTTAATAGCATTTTACTGCTACACGCCGTAAAAAACACCCTTTTTATTGTGGCACCAAACACATTGTTTGGGGATTTGACCCTGCCTGGGTAATGAACAGCAGTGAATTTGCAGCCAGTTATATATATTAAAATAAAGAGGTGGAAAAAAGAACAAGAGGTGAGGAGGTGCTGAGGTGGGGGTGGGGGTTAACCCAAAGAGGAGAGGAGGAATATTTTACAGCCTGTTCTCCATGTCTCATTAGAGGTTTCAGCTCTGCTGATTTTTAACCATTTTTGCTGGATCGTCGTGGCAAAAAAATCAACACTGACTTTGTCAAATAGACCTTGTAAAACAGAAAAAAAATTAGGTACAAAACAGCCTTTTAATTAAAAGATAAATGTTGTTTTCGAGACTTGAAACATATATTTGTAAAATCCTGGCATTGAATGTTGGGACACTGCAGCTCTACAAAGGAGGAAAACCTGGAATCTAACAGGGATCAGATTTAAACGAGTGGAAACGTACAAGCAGTCCAACACCCTCCATCACCATCACAGCTTCTAATACAGAACTGCGTTTTGAAACATGCATCTAGAGTTGCATGTAGGTGATGTTATTATCCTAGATATTTAACATGCATAGAGAATGTCTCCTAAGTAGCAGTGAAGCAGTGTCTTACTCATATCTACATGTAGCCGTTATCCACTGGTTTCCATTTACCACTCGTTGACCACACCTATAGGGCTTTTCTGTGTGATATCTTGTCCCTATTGGTGCTCACTTCTTTACCTTCCTCGAGATTTCACTCTTGACTTCACACTTCTTCCTCCTTTACTCCAGAAGGTCAAGAGTCACCACTACAAGACTAAACATTTTCTTACATAACCAATGCTGAGAAAACGTAGTCCCACAATTAAAGGTTTGCATTTGTGTTGGAAAAACAGTTTCACTAAAATCTCTCTAGTCAGTAGCCAGAAGCTAAGAGGTGGCTCAGCAGAATTACCCCTCACCAATGAAGATGACTCAGGGATGCAAAGCCAAGCCAAACACAGCAGAAAAAATATCAAACAGATGAAACAAGATTGTAGTAAAATGAGGACTGACAATGTGCACAGCAGAACACACACACAAAATTACAAACTATATTTATGTTTCACTAACAGCTGTCAAGCTGCAAATACATCACAACAATGCTTTCAGGTAGCAGCAGGGAGCTAATACAAGAGCAATCATGTGAGCCTTCCATTACCGATCTAATACTGGTAAAACGTCCATGTCTGACATTTTCCTTCAGCACTCTGTGCTTTTAAGCAGGCACATTTAATCCTGTTTCATGTGAATTCAAACCCCATCTGGTTCACAGCAGCTGGAGTTTCAGCGACACTTCGTGCCTTCACTTTCACCTCTCGGGCAAGATCTTTTCTTTTCTTTGCATTCTTGGTTCGGAGGCATTTTATTTTTGGCCACGGCATTTTAGATCCCTGCGAGTCAAAATGTAATGATCATGAGGAGCAGGTGATGTATTAATACGGAGAAGTCATATGTTTGTTTCTTCTTTTTTGTCTAAGTAGAGAGGAATAGATATTTTAAAGAAGGAGAATGGAGCGAGACATAAAACTGATTTTACATGCAACCACAGAGGGAGAGAGACAGACAGAGAAAGAATCAATAGAGGCATTTGGTCTATTATCATAAACACACAGTGTGCGTGTGCATTTGTGTCTCTGCGAGTGTGTGTGTGTGTATGGGAAGAATGTTTTTATCTCCAGATGGTTGACTGAGATTTGGCTGGTTGGTACACAGAGTCAGAGAGAAAAAAGCGGGCAGAAGGCGTCTTTTCTACTTGAGCTCGACTAAATGCATTTGTGTGTGTGTGTGTGTATTTTGGTGTGTACCGTGTCTGCCAACCGCCTGTCTGTGTGTGTGTGTATATGCGTCTGTTTTGTGTGTACATGAGTGTGTATGCATGCGTGTGGTTGACCTTGAAGAAGGAGGATCAGTTGGAGGAGAGAGGGATGAGGAGCCCCCCACCCCCCGCCGCGCCTCCCCCTGGGTAAAGAACGACTGGCTTCTCATCCTCCTCCTGTCCTCTCTTTTTCTTCTTCTTTCTTCTCGGAGTCGTTTCTTTTACACCTCCTTCACTTTCTCCTCCTTTTTTGCTTTCTCTTCTTTCTCCTTCTTGCCTCCCTTTTCCTCTCTTACATTTACCTCCCCCCTTTTTTTCCTTTTTACCCACTCACCTTGTTTTTTATGTTCTCCCTTTTTCATTTCCACACCATGTGTCCTCGTGTTTCCTCTTGTCTTTTATGCTGTCTCCTTCCCTATCCTTATTTCCTCTCCTCCCCTCGTTTAACCTTAGTTCCTTCTCTCTCTCCTTGTCTCTTCTACCACACTTTTTCTTCTTTTCTTTTACCCTCAATCGTCTCTTCTTCTTCTCTTTTATGTACACTCATCCCTTTGTCACCCTTCTTTGCTCATCCTCCCCTCTTCTGTCCTCTTTGAATTTCCTCTTCCCTCCTTTCCCCCCTCTCTTTTCATCTTCTTTCCTGTCCACTTTAATCTTCTCTCTGTTTCATTTCTCGGTCTCTCCTGTTCTCTCCTTGTCTCTTTACATCCTTGTTTCCTTTCCTTTTTTCCTTTAAATCTTCTCTCCTATCCTCTCACTTTATGTCATGTGCCTTCACATCGAATAACCGTGCAGCTCTCCAATGCTCCCTTTCAGCGGCCAAGGTGCTCTGCATGAAAGACATGAAGAAGAAGAAAGACGTGTCTAAAGTGAAGGAGAGCAGCGGATCGAATGCCAATCTAAAACCTATTTCAAAGGCTTTGGAGACAGCAGGATGCCCAGAGGGTAATTAAAAAAATGAGAGAGAAAAAAAGCTTGCCACAAGAAATGGTCAAAGAGTCACGATGTGTCTGCGACATGTTTCATATTCACAAAAGTCTCCACACATTTACCATGTACTGTTGTCGGTGTACTTTCTCTCACTTGATTTAGTTTTGTGCCATATGTTGATCGCTCACAGCTGCTTTTCTGCTTATTCACCAGTGGCGGAGATCTTAACTTGCATTCTTATCTTTCTTAAAAATTATACAACATATGATATGATACGAGTTTGAAAATCTTCTCTTGAAAATCTTCTTCTAGCCTTTTGCCTGCTACCATGTACTATGCTGTCAGCTAACTTTAGCGGGTTTGGCTAGCAAAGTGCATCTGTAATTACCTGCACGGCGGGACATTGTACTTACAAGACTGATGGGACAGGATTTAAAAAAAAAAACCAAACGGCACTAACAGCACAACGTTTAAGAGGTGTATATCCCCGTAATACAGGCCTAGCAGACATACGCTGACTACAACCACATGTGGCAGCATTCGGTTGTCAGTCAAAGCGGCCAAGCCCTCAATAATGCAAACTGTAAGCCTTATTTAAATGAGCGACTTATGTAAAACCCCTGATGCAGTTCTCAGAAAGAGTTAAATTAGCTAAACATGGTGACGTCTGCTGCTTGTGAATGTCTCAACAATGGGATACTTACAGAAGTGCAGTTTATGCCATGTGATCCTCTACAACACGTGCATACGGATATCTTTCTACACTGATATGAATCTCTTTGTATTGCCTTGTTAGACCTTGGAGCAAAAAGTGGGAATTTGTCTAACAGGTACATTTAGAAAACTCATATTCACGGGGATAACTACATCTGTATTTTCAGGGCTTTGAACTGCTGATTGAATTGAGGGGGTGGGGGTAAAAACAGAGAAACAGCAGCACAGATGGTGCACACACACATCAGTCTGCATTCATTTCATGTTCAGTGTAGAGCTATCTTATTTAAATTTCAGGTATACAGAGTTTATATCAACAACAAGCTCTCCTTATTAAAAATGTAACTGTATAAAAGCACAAAAGGCCGTGTCTTGTACTCTGGTTTTGTGACCTTGCTCTACTGCATGCCTTGTTGGTTTATATAAAAAAAACCCAATAACCCAAACATGCTGTTGATTGAAAATAGAGTAAAGCAGGGACTCATGCTGGACAGATAATTAGAAAGCAAATGGCCTGAGAAGTAATATGGAAGCAATTTTGCTGTTGGAAGCGTGATTAAGGTGCCTTTTTAAAATTCATCAGTCTCACACTCCCTCGGTGACAAAAAATGATATTTTTTTAAATCGACTGTCGCCAAATGAGGACGCCACTGTGGAAAACTCAGCACGCAGAGGCTGTGCAGACATGGCGCCATAAACACACTGAGCTACTTAGGATAATACTAAATGCGGAGCATTCAGATGACAATGTGAATACATCAGCTACGTGTTAGATTTTAATGGCTACAACTTTCATTTTTTGAAGTGACAGAAGTGAAAGCTAGCGTTGCAGAGTCTTTTTCCGGTAGACACAAATATGACAAGTGCTGTCTGTATCTGTGATATTCCCCAGTGGTGTCGTGCCTTATAATGAACATTATTAAAAATGGTGGAAAAATATACATATGGGGAAATTTAAAGAGTGATTCCTGGAAAACTGCATCAAACACAGATCAAGACAGTGACAAAAGCACTACTCAGCAATACCTCACACGCCACATGTAATCAAAAAGCATGACAGACCCGACGTGTTTTCAAAACGCTGTCACCTTGAGAGGTGAAATGTGGGACTGTGCCTCCTCCATGTCTAGCACACCTCTCTCTGCTCTTTGAACTGAATCACAGGTTCAGACAGTGGCAGACTGTCAGAGGTTTTACTGTTTGTGCTCCTCTGTCTGTGCGACGCACAAACAGGCTTATGTAGACTCGGTCCAACATCCCTGAATCACAGCCTGACATTCGCTCGTTTGAAATGCTCTGTGGTGAGTTTGTGTCGAGGGGAAACCTGTGTGGGACGAGCATCGGTGTAACAAACTCCTCTTTCTCATGTTCAAAACGTTCAAATGGGATTTTTTTTGTAGTCTACTGTGTGACCTTTTGAAGGCGTGGAGGAGAAGGAGAGAAAAGTAGCACAAAGAGACCTTAGTCAATGGAGGGTATCCATGCATTCAATTTCCACTTTGTCTCCTGTCAAATTTGCTGTTAATGTTTACTAACCGGACTGCTGTTCCCTTCTGCGTGGAAGCTTTTGTGCCCCTTTCACAGTATAAGTGTCTCATCATTTATTATATAAAAGCTTATTTAAGTCCAGTGATGTGTAAAAAAATAAGAAAAATCCATGGGAGAGAACAGAATGAATGAAAAGCATTCCCCATTGTCACCCTCAGTTACTGTTGCCATAACTTTCTCGCATTGTAGTACAGCATGTAAGCTTTCTACAGCAATCACAGGATTCAACATACATCCACAGTAACTCAGGAGGCTTCAAAAAGCAGCTTATTGTTCCTCTTCAGCATTGGGTTTGTTGAAATGACATCTAAGCTTTTCTAACTATCCATTTATTGGAACTTGATAACATCTTAGCTTACATAAATTATTCAGTACATAGGAATGTAAAAGAAAAGGGGGAAAATGCACACATTGGTTTTGTATTACAGGACATCCAGTTATTTCTGTGATAACAGTGTGACAAGACCACTCCGAATTCAAGTCAATTTTATTTATATAACGCCAACAACAACAGTAACTCGAGGTGCTTTACGCTGTAAGAGCCCTCAATAATAAATAGAACATCCCAACAATCAAATGACTGACCTCTGAGCAAGCACTTGGTGACAGTGGGAAGGAAAAACTCCCTTTTAACAGGACGAAACCACTGGCAGTGCCAGGCTCAGGGAGGGGCGGTCTTATTGTCAGGAACAGCTTATAGTAAATAAAAATAAAATAAAATAAAATAAATATAAATAAATTAAAAATAAATAAATAAATAAATAAATAAATAATAAATAAAAATTTTGTTGGCTGCCACTGCTAACTCTCAGCCTCCTAGTAGACACATCTATGGTATTGATTTCAAAATCCTACATTGTCTTATTCTCGAGTTATTGCATTTACAAACTTGCATATCCGCAAGGCCTGAATGTGGTCAGGTGACATCAATACCCCAGCAGCCTTTTACGGCTGGGGTGGGGAATAACTTTTGAGGCTGTAGTCTTAGGCTACGTCCACACTAGTCATTTTCACAGAGTTGCACGTCCACATTGAAACGGCTGAAAACGCTTACGTTCCAGTCCTGCGCATGCGTGAAACGCAAGAAGATTCGGCCTGCCTCATTTCTGTCTGCTGCTTATTTACCTTCCGGCTTTTTGAAACGTTGCGGCAAAATGTCGAGGAAAAGCACTGAGTTTTTTAAATGGACTAACAATGAGGTGGAGTTGTTGCTGCGAGTAACACAAAAGTACAAAGTTGCAAAAGTGGGTGAGAATTAAAGAATTTAATCTTTAATAGGGCTGTCAAATTTCAGAGCAAACAAAACAACTGCTGTGTAATGCCCTCCACTATCTTAGCTTAATTGGTCACATGACTGCATCATATGACTAACATGTGTCATCATTTTAGAAATTCTCAGTTTTCGTGGTCCACACTGCGATGCAAAAGCACCGTTTTCAAATGTATGCATTTTCGAGAGCGTTTTCAAAACGCTGCGTTTCCATGAGCGAAAAACGCCGTCTCAGTGTGGACGGGAGGCCAAAACGAAGAGAAAACAATGCAATTTCAAACAAAAACGCATTAGTGTGGATGTAGCCTTAAACTGCTTGGAAGAGAAAAAGGGAAAAATACATGAAAAATGTCAGGCTAGAACTCCTGTTAATAAGATTTAGTTAAAAACTACAATTAAAAAACAGAAAAAAACCCATGAAAAAACAAATTGCCAAAATGAAAGTGCCCAATTTTGTCAGCAAACCTAAAACAAGTTCAAAGATGGTTGTAATCTGAACGTTGTTCCTAAAACAGAGAGTTTCAGTTAGTGAGCACCAAAACAACAAATGACATAAACAAGCTACAGAGCCTTACAGCAGCTCTATTCAATATGATCAAACCAACAAAGGAAGTCATGTGACATCATAACAGAACGGCAACATCCCTATAGAAAGGAGCTCGGCGTCATTTATGGTCATTCATCCTTTTAAACAATAACCATGACTATTCCCTAACTTCAGTACAATGTTTATTAATTAATTAACCCAAACCTCTAAACATAAACTGACCATAATCATAGTTTTATCATATCATAAAACAGATATGACTTAGTGAGTTTACAAGGTGCTGACAAATAATATCTTGCTCATAAATCAGGAAGGATGTTTAAGTGTTGCTTAGAGCCCATTGGCTGATGATCAAATGATCAAATTTCTTGGATTGATGTGACATTAATGTGGGGGATTTTAATGTAACCCGTAACCCAATGATGATGCAGTTAGCTAATGAAAAGCTCTTTGCAATGGACATAATGAGCCTTATATTAGAGCAGAGAAGCACAAAGCTTATACTACACTCTTGTTATTTGGAGGGTTAATTAGGAAAAAGCTATATAAGAAAGACCCAGACCTCCAAACTCTTTGCACACTAAAGATTTCTATATAAGCCACACGTGCACTGCTTTAGGATATGAAGTCCACAACTTGGGTAAGTCTACTGTGCTTGTTAGAGTTTCTGACCTATAAGCAGACGGTACTGGGTTGGGGGGAGGGTTTAAGTTAAGTCTGTGCGTCAAGTTTCTTTTTTAACATCCTGTTTTCTTCAGTGGTAATTCACAGGTTATTTTTGTTAGCTACTCAGTGAAACAAGCTAGGTTTGCTCCAAACCTCTCTATGTTCATAGAGATCGCTTCAATCCACTAACAAGTCTAATATTATTTACCGTAAGGAAAAAGCAGACATACTTAATTTACCAAACAAAAATGTATAAAGTGAATTTACAGCAGTTTTTCGCATCTTACCTCCCCGACGACGCACTGACAAGTAAACTTATTACTGCTTTGCATCCACAGAGAAGGAGCGGACATCAAATTTTTTTTTTCCTTTCGGTGCATCCCACTTTGTACATTTAATGCCTGGTAGAGGAGCTCCTCATTTCCCCTGAGCTAAGAGTGAGTGCACACGGAGGAGGAAGGGGGAGACGTGGAACATAGGGCTATTTTTATGAGCAACATAATAAAGATATGGAGATTAAGCATCTACATGCTACCTGAGGACCTTCTCTCTGCTCGCAGTCTGGCCCAACAACCTCTTCTTTTGTTTCTGCTCTCTGGCTCCCGTGGAAGATGGAGAGAACAGGCTGAGATGAATGAGAGTAATAACCCTACTGTCAGGAGAGAGAGAGAGCAGTGGGGAGGGCCACGATGGTGTAAACACCAGAGCGAAAGCTTGCAGGTTTATGGATCTATTTTTACTATGGCACAGGGGAAGAGGAGGAGGAGAAAAAAGGGGATGAGGGGAGGGAAGAGGAAGTGGTATGAAAATGGGAGTTCTGCATTATTCATGGACCCAACGGAGGAGTGTGGATGGTGGCTAGTGATGGTGGTTGTTTCACAGTCTTCACGTGCATGTTTATACTTATGCACGTATGAGTACACTGATTAAATAATTATAATACCATCTATTTTCATTTCTTTGTTATATATTAAAGAGCCACTAACTGTACAGTAAGAATAAGCCAAGCCTTCTGCAAACCTACAGACCACACAAAACTTTTTTTTGTCCTGTGTAGTTGATCTGTTATAGCCCAGGATATAATCTCAACACAGCATAGTTAGCTGCAGAAGAAATCAGAGCTGGAGTCTAATAAGACAGAGCTAAAAGGATGGGATTAATAAATATAGATTCATCACGTGCACACACACACACGCGCACGCACGCACGCACGCACGCACGCACACACACACACACACACACACACACACACACTACTTAACCAAGTTCTTGGTTATTGCAGTCAGTTAATGTTAACTGTTGGAATAAACATCTGAAAGCAGTCTGTGGAAAGTCCTGCTGTCCACCCCATACTGTAGCTTTACAGATAATTACTGTGTTCAGTGCACAGAAAGCCATGGTTCAAAACCATTGGCTTGTTATCGTCTCCAAAACACTTTCTTTCCTTTAGTTCTCCTACAAATCATCTGAAACAGTCAGTTTCCACACACACTCTAATATATTTAAAGCCAAAAAGTTTGTCCTGTTGTGTAGTTTCACTTGTCCACTTTGTGCAGAGAGAGACACAGTTGTGTCCTTCTTCTTTTGCACAAAAGTAGGAAATATTAATGGAGAGTGAATAGTACAAGTAATAAACAAGTATCAAATAATTAAAACAAAAGTAATATAAAAGTAAAAATATATATACAAGTAATCAAATAATAATCATATCAATATATTATAAAATATATTAAACAAATAGCATGTTTGCTTCGTTAACTAAAATACTAAGGTAACATTAAAAAAAGGTTGCACTGACTGACTCGCTCTTGTATCTCGTAGTAATAAGTAGCATAACAATAAAGTATAAATAAAGTAAACAGTAAAGTAACACACTGGCCTTAGTTCAGCTTTTGTTGACATCGTTGGCAGGAAATATAAATGTTTTGTTGCTTAACACGCTTTAGTCTTTTTTGGATATTTCTTAAAGGTTTTTAAGTTAAAAAAAAAGACTGATAATAATAATAATAATAATAATAATAATAATAATAATAATAAGAATGATAATAATAGAAAATAAAAATGTAATTTATGATAAGTACCTTTAAAAAAAAAATAATAAAAAAATAATTTCTCAGTATTGTCCACCTTCATTTATTCCTTACGTAAATATTACAATATATAAAAGAAATAGCACAAAGCCTTCACATCTAGACTGTTTCTTGCTGTTTTTATGTTTTGAATATTGCGATAAATCAATAAATTGTGCCCAGTGTGATAAAAACTCAGTCCCGTGTAGTAAGTTTGGCATAACCATAAAAGGAAAAGCAGGACATTTGTTGAAAATCTGGAGTAATCACTGATTTCACTCCAGTCTTTAGTATTAGTCATCCAGTGGGCTGCATTGGACCCTTCGGTGGGCTGTGTTCGGGCCCTGGTTTGACACCACTGAGTTCAAAGCCGTTTTAGTGTCTCACAACACGTGTTCACCTGAGACTTTGAGAAGAGTGAAAGCTAAACTTTCAGACCTCATTATCTTTATCACACAGACATTAGCTGTTTCCTGACAGTTTTCTCAGTCTTTAATGAGCAGCTGATGCCATTAATAAAAATCACAAAAATCCCCAAACCTGTCACAAAATCAATATTCTAGTTGCAAAAAAATGTAGAGTTTTTTTAAACGTTTAATCGATACTTCAAAATACCGAACACACTTTTCTTTACTACACCTGCTATTAGTTGTGTGGCACAAGTTTTATTAGCTCTTAAATTTGGTAATAGTATTATATAGCAGCAATAACAATAAAACTATGAAATATAGCTGTTAACCACATATTTCAGTGTAATATAGATTTTAATATAGTATAAAAGATTTGAGTGTAGCCACCAAAAAACCTTGTAACGGATGTGTGTGTGCATGCGTTCATGTGTGCTGCTCCTATCTCTTCCCTCCACAGTACATCAGTGGGAGCTGTCAGATCAGCATCAGGCCTTGCCAGTCAGATTAAGGATGTTACTGCCGCAGCACCCTGTCCGTCTGCAGATAGATTACACTCTCTCTCTCTGTTTATCTCCGCCCTGTCTCTTCCTCAGTCTCCGCCTCTCTGTCTTCCATGTCTCTGCAGGACGCTGCTGCTCCGTCAGCGCAGGTCCCAGGGTCGAAGGGAGGGGAGCTGAGGTGAGTGGCGGAGGTGAAGGGACAGGTGGCCCAGCATAGCGTCCCCCACAGCTGCAAATGAATCTACGTTAATGAAAAGTTCTATTATGATCTAAAATAAATTCATAACTCCGCTGCAGCTGCAGCTCGAGTGGAAGAATAGCAGAAATAGCTGGGGAGGAACTTGACAACAGGTAAACTTTCAGAAGCGTATTTTATTTGTTAATCATCAACCGTAAAAAAAAAGAGAGAGAAAAAAGCATTAAGTTAAGATTAATTACCATCTGCCAGATGCAGTAGTGACTCTATCAGTAATGCACAATCATTTAAAACCCACATGAGTTTCTAAATGTGCAAGATCTGCGGGGTGGAATAATGAGGAATTGTTTCCTGTTACTGATTTTACAGATGTGACACTGCAGATATTTACAAACACAGAAACTTGTTGTAAATTTTAGTAAATTTTACTGTGAGCTTAAATGTACTGTGTAGTAAACGTAGTAAAATGTACTCGAGCTTAGAGGTACTGTATATGATAGATTTCAGTTATTACTGAAATTATTAGTTATTACTTCCAGCTGTCGCATACACTCTGGCTTTGGCAAAGGATATCACAGTGAGTGTAAGTTTATTAACAACGTAACTCTCTATGTGGGCTGGTGAGTGGGAGGTCACGTCTGGAGTACAATGATGTAAACACTGAAAATGTGAAAACTGCATGGTGATAGTCGCTGATGGCATTTGCAGTTCACACTGAAAAATCAAGGAAAAACTTATAGTGAATATCAATATGTTTAAATTCATGTATTATTCTAGGAAACTGTTTATGTTAATATTTATTGGTGTTGGTATTATGACTTGGACAAACAGAGTGATTCCCAAAGAGCTATTAGCTGAAAACTTGGGATATCTTAGCACAGTGTGCAGTGTGTCCTTAAAAGAAAAATAAGGAAACAGGACAAAAAGAGGGCAAAAGAAGTGGTAGGGCTAGAAACTATCTACAGCAGACCAACAGTAGTTGAAGGTCAAGTCAAATCCAGCAAAGACCTGACACACAACCTGAGAGATGCATCTACTGTTCACTGAAGCCTCATCAGAAATGGTCTTAATGGAAGGGAATGCTGGAAAGGAGACTGAGAGAACTGAAACCCTGAAAAATAGGTCCAATGATGTGATGATTCCAAATGTAAAATCTTTGCTTCAAATTTTTGTTTGCTAGTACGTGCAGAGAAGGTCAGAAAAGAGGTACAACAGGTATCTAAAGCAGCTGGTTTAGAACTGCATTTAAGCCAGTGGTGTTCAGGATCTTGTCAAGACCGGTTGAGCTCTGAATGCAGAAAACTAGCTCAGATTTTGATCTGCAAGGCAATACCATCTTCAAGAAGTTCTTCAAGAAGCCTGGAGAGCTATTCTGGAGGACTACTTAAATAAGTTAGTTGGCTAAGACAGTTCAGGTTGTGTTGAAGAATAAAGATGATGATACAAAATACTGAATTTCAGACTCGTTAGAATCATACAAACTGCACATGCTTCAATAAATTGCTGCAGCTATTTTCTAATTTCCTATCAAATATAAAGAAATCAGAGGCTGGCTCAAGACTTTTGTGCATTGCTGAACCGCTTGAGCAAAGAGACCCAAAACCCAAATTCCACAACTAACTGAAAACAGTTACTGCTTTCTCTTCTTTGATAAGTTTACATGTCAGTTTTATTCTGTCTTCTCACATTATAGTGGGATACTACCAACAGTTTCCAAACTGTTACCAAAGAAAGTCATTCACATGCTTAGCCATGGATGAAAAGTGAAAAAAGGAAGAAAGGCAACAAAATCACCATACTTGTGAATCCAAAGCTCACTGATTAACAATGCAGCTCTTCAGTTGTTATATAAAAGCATTTTGTAAAAGAAAACAGCCTCATTAATGGGTTTATTGGGTTTTACATGATAGTTTATCAGTCACTTAATTTCCTCAATAAATTTCCTATAAAACACACCGATTCTCTGCCTCTGTTTATTTTTTAAGACATCCTGGTGTAAATAGGATATCTTCACATAAAATAAACCAGCAGATCCTATTATAGCTCTACTGGCCCGTCGCTGAACCTCAGTGTCTTTGTAAGACTGGTGTGTAAGATAAAACTGCTGTTACGCTTGAAGCTCCATTGTCAGGAAACAGCCTTCATGCCAGTCTGAAAGAGGGAGAGGAGGGCTGAAAACTGTGCACAGCAACAGCACAGAGGGGTTTTACTGTGTGCGACATGACCCTGTGAAGGTCACTCATCCATTTTAATAATAGGCTTGTATGACCAAACACAGTGTCTGCAAGTCAGTGATGCAAAGACACGAGGATATGATGTGAGTGCAGATAAGAACAGAGATAAACCCATGTATATGAGATATATGAAGCATAAATAAGCAAAGAGAAACATCTAAAAATCAAATAAATATATAAATGGAGAGCTCTCTCTCTGTCTCTCTCTCTCACACACGCAATTTCCAGGAATCCTCCAATCTCTCCGGCTCTCCACAAATCAGATATGTTTGCTTTCCCCGGATCAAAGGGAGGTCATCTTAATGACTATTCCCAGTGTGCCCTTCTTGGTAAAGTACTGACAGGGGAAGAGGTTTTTTGGCAAATTTTATAGAAGTACTAAGAAAAATGCTTTACATCTGGAGTTCAAGCTTTCCTGTTTACTCCCACTTTGGGAATGCACTGCATTGCTCAAAGGCACTTTTACCTCTACAACCATTGAGGTACCACTGGGAGAAATACAGTGTGACATGTGACAACAGTTTGATGTCAAGGTGACACATGTTGTTGGGTATCAGGCACCTGTGCTGCACCTGCTCGGTGTCATTGT
Source organism: Aulonocara stuartgranti (assembly GCF_965226115.1). NCBI lineage: Eukaryota > Metazoa > Chordata > Actinopteri > Cichliformes > Cichlidae > Aulonocara > Aulonocara stuartgranti. The sequence continues at coordinate 33,232,722 of NC_138952.1, read as the reverse complement.
TACTGAGCTGGAAAAATGCAATGGAGCGATCATCAAAAAGGCATGCATCGAAGTATTCCTTCATTTTTTTTCCCCCATCATCTTTTGCCAGGCCACTTTTCCTCTGCCGCTAAAAGTGGATAAAATACACTTTCCTCATCTACATTATACTATTTATTTTCTGTAATGAATTACCAGCTGGTTCTGGTTGGTTGTCATAGTAACAAAAAATGCAACTTGAGAAACTATTTGTATCATTTTTCAACATTCTACATTCTCTGTGCACAAAATTCAGCCCACAAAGTATCTTTCCCAGTCTGGCGTAAAGACAACCAAACTGGCTTGCACAGGCTTGACCCCCAGTGCCTTTGGGATGAGCTTGAGCTTTGAGCCAAGCCTTATTGCCCAACATCGGTGTAGGAGCTCAGTAATTTTTTCGTAGCCAGTGAGAGCAAATCTGTACAACCAGTTTCACAAATCTGGTGGAAAGCTTGAAAAAAAAAAGGAGTGGAACCTATTAAAGCCCAAACCAATATATGTGTGTGTATATATATTTCAAACTGATCTGCTCATGATGGGAAGTTATGTCTTTTCAGTATTTTGCTAAACAAACAAATATGCAAACTTTGTTTTTGTGTATTTAAAGGTCAAATGAAAAAGTACTGGGCAGTTTTCTGTGGGCTAAACAGGTTAGTTTGCAGTACTGTGGCAAGTTTGCACTGATGCACTATGTTGTACTGGTGCAGAGTGGCTGTGGTGTTCATGGTCAATGTTAGCTTACATGAAGGGTATAAGACATCAGTCTGAATATAAAGTGATGATACTGATTAGACTTACTCAGTAAATTCCATGGTGATACTAGCATTACTGTTTAACACAGCGGTCCCCAACCCGTGGGTCACGGACTCGTTTGGTACCGGGCCACGAGAGTTGAGGCTTGGGTGTGAAATGTATGGTTTTCAGGGATTTTATCGTTAGCTCAGTTTCCCTGGGTCTTTTCCCGTGTTGTAGTTGTGTGTCTTATTTTGAAAGAAATATTTATGCGTTACCATAGCGACCAAGTTACACAATTACACAGTGGAATCGCGTTTATTATTACATTTACAAAATACCATAGTTTTTGTCTTGATCGTATCATTTTACTTTGTTGTATTTATCCGCAACACCTTAATGGCGGGGGCGGGGGGGGGGGGGGGGGTGTTGCTCACTGCCGTTACACAAGGAAACACTAGGGCACGCAAGAGCAATAATTCTAAGGAATTCTTTTCCCAACACTGCACCAATAGGGTTTCCCCCACCTGCCATATTCCACTATAACCCCTATTATACTCAGTTTTCTGTTTAGGTGTGAAAGCGACGTTACCCATCTACAATGCAGGGAACAGAAATGTATTGTTTGTTTTATTTGCCTTTGTTTTTGTCTTGTGTTCTACATCATTTTGGATTTCTCCGTTTCAAAAATTAATAGTATATTTTCTTCATTTAAACGATTGGATTCTCTTTGTCATTCACATGTGTGTTTGTTGAAGGTATGTCCATAATAAAAACAGTCTTAAAGAGACAATCATCTCTGATCCTCCTTTTTATCCCCAGTATGTTCAACTTCACTCTAACCTGGTGCATATAAATTCACTGATTTACATAAACTTTATCAATCCCATTAAATTCCATCTGTATTCACACTTCCACAGTCTTTTAACCAAGTTTCATTATATTGTGCCAAAAACAGCATAAACAGCATTAATGGTTAATTAGTCCACTGCATAAATTAGAATAAGGCCACAGTCTGAGGATAACATGTAAGAAAATTTATTGCGTAGTGATAATGTTACGTAAAGCAAAGACACACACACACACACGATTATCCATAATCAGTACTGACAATTCCACAGCCCTCTGATTCTTGTTCAGTCCTGTGTGTGTGAGTCTGTGTATGTGTGACTGGAATAGCAGGTGACTTGTTTTGGTGCTGAGCCCCATATGTGCCATGTAGAAAGGACTACATATGCGTGTGTGTCTGCGTGTGTGTGTTTGTCTAGCTAATCATGTGTGGCTGAGTGCACTCAACAACAACAACACCCCATCACCAGACAGACAGGCTGGCCGGCAGGGACCCCTGTCCACCATCTGTGTGTGTATGTGTGTGTAAATGACACACACATACACACACACAATCACACACAGACTGGTGGTAGAGATGGTCTGGTCTCCACCTGTCCCCCCTGTCATTACCCAGGAGGTGATAGAGGGGAACAGAGTGAGAGAGAGAGATATGAGGAGGGAGGAGGAAGAAGGGCGAGGGAAGGTGGAATGGGGGAAAAATGGAGGAGGTGGAAGAAGGAAGAAAGAGGAGAGATAAACAGAAAAAGAAAAGAGACAGAAAGAGCAGAGAACTCAATGTGACAGAGTCGCAGGTGAAAAAAAGCAGATAGAGATGTTGAGAGACTGCAGAGCTGAGCTGATGTGGCAGAGACAGAGAGACGAGATGAGGATGGACAGACTGAGATGTGGATTGTGAGAGAAAGGATAGATCAGAAAGGAATGGTGAGGAGAGAAGGACTGAAATATATAAAGAGGCCCAACAGTCTGTTTAAGTGAAAAATATAAACCAGAGCAATAAAATCACCAGTGTTCAAACAGACTGAGAACAAAGGATGTGAAATTAAGATACGCTGCAAATGAGTATGATAGGAAGAAAATAAACAGATATTCTGCATTTTGTTCCTCCTAATTCAAATATTGCTCAGGGTACTTCTATTAGTGATTAAGTCACTGATTAAGTGCGTTAATTGACGGTGGCCCTGAGAGGTCAAATGCAAATTGAAAAAAAAAGCTGCAAAAGCACAGAAAACACAAAGGAGGTTGAATGAAACAGAGTGTAGGTAGAAAAACCAGAAACTCACAAGACACAGGGATCTTTGGCAGCATTCGGATGTTTTCTAGCTAAACAGAGAGCAAATGTTTTTGGGGACACAATAATGTGACGGAACATCAGCGAAACCAAAACATGCAGAACACTAAAAACACTGTTGCATCACATTATTGTCTCCCCCAAAACACTTGTGTTGTGTTTTCTGACTTGAATCTGCAGGATGATTCATTCAAACTGAAAGTATCCCTGAATGGAGCCTGATAACAAAGTTAGCGAATCTAATTTCACTGTTTACTTTTCATCTCTAAAATAAACATTTTAACATGATTTATGTAAAAATCACATTTTTACCTTCACTACGACGGTGATTGACTTGGTTTGTTTGTCTGGCTGCAAGCAGGATTACCCAAAAAAGTTAAGACATGAAAAATGTGCCTGAGGTGGAGCTTAATCCCACACAGAAGTGATTAAACTGTGGAGTCATTTTGTATCCGCATCTGGATCCAAGAGATTTTGGAAGGATTCTTTACAATTGCAAAATCTAACATTTGCTCTTTAAACAGATTCAAAGCAAATGGAAATAAATAAATAATGAAAAACAAAAACTAGGGGCTGTTTTCTCACAAACTAGTCCAGATCCACACACCCATTTGCATCTTGGGATTTCATTTGTGCGGTATGTGGAGGGAATTTTCAACCTTGTGGTGCAGTATGATGCAGCCAGTGGCTTGTTACCAAAACATATACATTGTTTTTCTTTTTGTTTCTCCAGGTCTCTGCTATACAATAGCCCGATTAATGGGACCTAGACCAGATTAAAATAAACTAGAAATCTACTTTGTCTACGAGGCTGACCATGGTTGGTTAATGCGCTCTAATAAGATGACGTGACACTAATCTAGATTTAATAGTGTTTTCTCTGGATGTTACTGTCGTTAAACTCTAAAACATCTTTGGTAAAAGAAACACATTGCAGTAGTGAATATGGTTCCTGCATACTGGGGTGATGAAGCAGTTCATTGTCCATCTGTCTTCTGTTTAACTTGCTCCATCTGGTACAGCTAAGCAGCTACAGAGCAGCTGATTCATTGTTTCCTGTTATTCAGTGTTTCTTCACTGTTGGATATTTTTATTTTCATTTTTTACCAAAAAATGGAAAAAGACATTTTTAAACTGATGTAACACCAAAACTGTTTACCAATCACTGTTCAGACTTTGATCACGGAGCTTTGTGGGTAAGAACATGATCCTGGCCACTGCAGGTGTTACACTTTGTGCCTTTAGAAACAATCCCAACATGATCCATCACTTTGGGGAAGATAAAAGGCATCTCTGTGCGCTATCATCTTGGCACTTGTTATAATCATCACTAAGGGCGTTAAGCAGGTGGATCAAAATCAGTGTTTGCACACAAACGAGCACTTTTGCTGCTTTTATGTGCTCTGCTTTGGGTAACCTTTAGGTTTACATAACAGCTTATGAAAGTGAGAATTAACCTTGAACTCATCCAGCAATAAGCCACACACGCAGTCACACACACACACACACACACACATATGCACACAAATTTCCAGGACTCCTCCCATCCCTCCAGCTCACCCCAACTCAGATGTCATATGTGTGTTCTCCCCGGATCAAAGGGTGGTCATGTTAATTAGCGAATTTCACACTTCTTTGCCAGCACGCACGCACACAAACACACAAACACACACACACACACACACACACACACACACACACACACACACACACACACACACACACACGCATGCTCCACTGTCACACAGACATGTTAATTAAAGACTTTAGAGCACAGCAGTGAGAGCTAATCATTTCCCATAGTCCAGAGTAACACGTCTGTTGTACGATGAGTTGTATACGATGAAGTCGAGTCTGACTGCCAGGTGTGACTTAACCTGATGTTTCCCTCGGCTGATTCTTCTTTCCCTAGTTAGCAACAAACATCTGTGTCGGCATTCATATTTTTTTCCTTGTTGTTTCTTATAGAACAATAGAGAAGTGGAGAAAGAAAGATTAGATATATGAAGTCCTGCAGCGCTGTAATAAAGCTTATTCCTAGTTATTAACAGGCAAATTATGGTTGCTGGTGTTATCCTTGCGCTTGATTGGGTGTGCCAAAAATGAGGCCCAAACTTTGGGCGCGTGTTGTTTCGCCTTGTTGGCAACGTCCTGATTTCTGTAACCTGGGGTTAAGGTCTCTGTAGGCACCCATAACCAATCAGTGAAGGAGGATAGAGATGGACAGATGGAAACTGCTGCAAGAGGAAAAAACTTTCTGCAAATAAGCCCTTTACAAACCCCTCTGTGATCGCTTTGTTTCCAGTTTTAACTTCTTCTGTCCCACCTGTGAAGTTTTTTTTTCTTTTTTCTGGGCAGCAACATCTGTGGTTGGAAGACTGTAGAGAGGCAGAGCCCAGGTGTAAGTATAACTGGTTACTGGCACTGTGAAGACATGACTGTGCATGGAATGACCAATGTGACCATAACCTCAGAATAAATGTTTGTTTGTTTTTTTTTAAATATTTGACTGAAAGTTAAATTGAGGTATTTGTATAATACCCTGATAATCGTGGGTGTTCAGTTTAAACCTGGTTATGTCTGTGGCCTGTCAGGTTCAGTGTATTGTAGAGGCATATATTGAAAACATCATCCTAATGGAAATATATTTTACTGATATTCACTGAATGCCTAAGAAGTTATTGATATATATAAAAAAATATTCAGAAATATATCTGCATAGGGTTAACAACTGCTACAGAAAACTGCAACACCATGAAGTTAAAACCACCAGATCTGACAAATCTCAGTTTTCCAAATTCCCTCCCAAACAAAAGAGTTTGAAACCAATATGTGTTTTCAGAAACCGATTCAGATTAAAAACAAGAGTTTTGAAAACCTTCCCTCAGAACATTTAACTGTTGTTTTTACATAAACTTCGTTTGTCATCTAAAACTTTTTCAATTAAGGCAGAGTTTTTAAAAAGTATGAAAAATAATAAAAAATATGGCAGACAGTTTGCATGCATGATGCTGTTTACACATGTGCATATGAAAGACTCTGGAGACTCTGGCCATCTGTGCATTTGTTGTGTCTCTGCAGGATCCACACCTGGTAAACACTAAACCCCTCTCTCTCTCTCTTACACACATTCACCTGCATGCATAAGGAAACAAAGACATGTCGAACATAGATATGCGCACTCACTAAAATCAGGATTTTCTCTGTTTTACGTTACATTTCCAATATTTCATGTGAGATTTTGCTCGCACACAAAATCTCACATCACCTACACGGTCCAGTTCTCTGAAAGCGTGAGTGGAATCAAGTCAAAATATTTGCCCTTTCACCATTACTAAAGTGTGGCCTCATTTCTACAATATACTGAATCGTGGTTTTATTTCTTTAGGTTTATCAAAACTCCAGAAAAGTATCTGGTTTTCCTTCTGAACACATTTCATAGTAGCTGTTTAAAATTTGAACATCTCAAGGCAGAGAGATATTTAAAGAACACTTGGCCACTGATGAGGTGTGTGACGTCGCCAATATAAACTAAGGCCTCAGGCGTATATACTTGAGAGAGGGGTTTCAAGTGTGGGCCTGTGTAGGACTGTGAGTTAAATCCAAACGGTTCGTGAATTGCATAAAAAAGCAGAGACAACAGAAAAATGGTTCTGCACTCCAATTACTTTCTTTCTTAAAATATGTTTGTCTTCTGATTCATTTTATGATTAAATTAATTATTTAACCATTTGAAAAATGAAGAGTCATCTTTGGTTGGACTGCTTACAGCTTATAGATAAATGTGACCTACAATCAGGCGATATAAGTACACTTTACTATCTATGTATCGACACAACAAACCAGTGTCTTCTCCCATAATACTAACATTGCTACGAAGAAAAAAATTAAACCACACATAAGTAATGACTCTTAATGCTGCAGCTATACTCTGAGCTCTAAATCTGTAGCATGTTAGCTTGCTGACATTAGAATTTATCTGAAAGCATCACCTTGGCAAAATACAGGGAGTGCAGAATTATTAGGCAAGTTGTATTTTTGAGGAATAATTTTATTATTGAACAACAACCATGTTCTCAATGAACCCAAAAAACTCATTAATATCAAAGCTGAATGTTTTTGGAAGTAGTTTTTAGTTTGTTTTTAGTTTTAGCTATTTTAGGGGGATATCTGTGTGTGCAGGTGACTATTACTGTGCACAATTATTAGGCAACTTAACAAAAAACAAATATATACCCATTTCAATTATTTATTTTTACCAGTGAAACCAATATAACATCTCCACATTCACAAATATACATTTCTGACATTGAAAAACAAAACAAAAACAAATCAGCGACCAATATAGCCACCTTTCTCTGCAAGGACACTCAAAAGCCTGCCATCCATGGTTTCTGTCAGTGTTTTGATCTGTTCACCATCAACATTGCATGCAGCAGCAACCACAGCCTCCCAGACACTGTTCAGAGAGGTGTACTGTTTTCCCTCCTTGTAAATCTCACATTTGATGATGGACCACAGGTTCTCAATGGGGTCCAGATCAGGTGAACAAGGAGGCCATGTCATTAGTTTTTCTTCTTTTATACCCTTTCTTGCCAGCCACGCTGTGGAGTACTTGGACGCGTGTGATGGAGCATTGTCCTGCATGAAAATCATGTTTTTCTTGAAGGATGCAGACTTCTTCCTGTACCACTGCTTGAAGAAGGTGTCTTCCAGAAACTGGCAGTAGGACTGGGAGTTGAGCTTGACTCCATCCTCAACCCGAAAAGGCCCCACAAGCTCATCTTTGATGATACCAGCCCAAACCAGTACTCCACCTCCACCTTGCTGCCGTCTGACTGGAGCTCTCTGCCCTTTACCAGTCCAGCCACGGGCCCATCCATCTGGCCCATCAAGACTCACTCTCATTTCATCAGTCCATAAAACCTTAGAAAAACCAGTCTTGAGATATTTCTTGGCCCAGTCTTGACGTTTCAGCTTGTGTGTCTTGTTCAGTGGTGGTCGTCTTTCAGCCTTTCTTACCTTGGCCATGTCTCTGAGTATTGCACACCTTGTGCTTTTGGGCACTCCAGTGATGTTGCAGCTCTGAAATATGGCCAAACTGGTGGCAAGTGGCATCTTGGCAGCTGCACGCTTGACTTTTCTCAGTTCATGGGCAGTTATTTTGCGCCTTGGTTTTTCCACACGCTTCTTGCGACCCTGTTGACTATTTTGAATGAAACGCTTGATTGTTTGATGATCACGCTTCAGAAGCTTTGCAATTTTGAGACTGCTGCATCCCTCTGCAAGATATCTCACTATTTTTGACTTTTCTGAGCCTGTCAAGTCCTTCTTTTGACCCATTTTGCCAAAGGAAAGGACGTTGCCTAATAATTATGCACACCTGATATAGGGTGTTGATGTCATTAGACCACACCCCTTCTCATTACAGAGATGCACATCACCTAATATGCTTAATTGGTAGTAGGCTTTCGAGCCTATACAGCTTGGAGTAAGACAACATGCATGAAGAGGATGATGTGGACAAAATACTCATTTGCCTAATAATTCTGCACTCCCTGTACAGGCAAACATAGAGCTAGCAAATCTAGAAAAAGACTTTAAATGAGTCTTATTACCTAACATATGGTGCTTTACATGCGGTGCGGATTTTGTGCTATGAGCACACTTGTTGGCAAATGCAGTGGTCTGACGGCTCAGATCTAATTATTCAAATGCGAAAAATCTGACAAAATGAGCCTGATTCGAAAAATAAATGCTGCAAATTTATCTTGTACAATTACTCGGTCGGTGTGAATGGATGCATTAAGAACAGGTCAGTCCCCAAAATATTTTTAATACACATAATATTTGCACGGATGTGTAAAGGCCTTTACAATTAAATGCTTCAGTTTTGCTCACATTTCTGCAAACTTTCTATTTTTTGTCTTGCATTAAAACTGCATCAGTAAGCTGGGCCTTCAGTCCTGATTATCTGTGGTACCACAAGAATCTACAGTCTGTGTGAGAAGCACAGTCAAAATGAATTTTTCACCAAAGCTAATATATTTTAACTCGTGCAAATGTGGATTCCCCTCTATTTGTGTTGTGTGGTGCAAATTCTTGTCAAATCACCTCAATGCATAGACTCTGTATGTAAGTGTGCCCTGCAAAACATCCCTTTGCATTATGTAAAAACACAGAAAACAAATTAAAGTTGAACCTTTTATGTCCTTTCATCTTCTGTTTGTCTGTGCAAAGTTTAGAACTTAGAAATTTTCCCCTCAATATTCATATAAATATTGGCTTAAGCTGTCTGTCAGACACATGGCTTTGTTTAACAATGAAATAAAGCACTAAACAATATTTATCAGTACTGAAAGCTTCATCACTAAATACAAAATTGTTCTGTGACTATAAAAGCTCACCATGCTTTCTGTATGAAGATGAAGCACTGCAACTAAATTCCAGACATGTTCCCTCATTGATCCTGCCAGCTCTTCTCTGCGGTGTCTTCACTCATTTTGCCGTGTTAAATTGAGTGCTGTAACATAAAGGTCAGAGGTCAAACCCTCAGGATGCTAAACAGCCTCGTGCAGCTGCTGCTCCCTTCGACCCGGGGACCCTGATGAAAAGGCCCAGAGGATGGAGACCAAAAAGGGGGACAACAAAGCACGGAGAGAGCAGAGAGGAGTGACTGCAATGCGTGTTCAAACACAAAAAAAACATAAAACATTGTGATCATGTACACAATAACACAGATGTGCTTTAAAATGATCGTTTTCTCTCCAGTTAGGCCTCCAATCATCGCTCAGTGTGCAGAAGGTACCCCGAGCTTTTCAAAAAAGCTCCTCTTGAACAGATGTACCCTGCCTCTCAATGGAGACCAAAACAGTTTTTTAATGTATGTTCATATCACATGAGAGGAGTGGATTATAAAGTACAAAGCAAAAACTGAATAGGGTTTAATATGTTTTTAATATATATTTGCAGTACTGTGCCTACAGCCATCTGTAAAACACAATAGAGGTGCCATTTTTCAGCTTGACAATGACAAACACAGTGACAATGCAGGTAAGAGCTTTCCTTATTAGCAAAAAAACACACAATGGAACACTATCAGTCATGGATTGGCCTCCACAGAGCCTGAACCCCAACATTATTGAAGCAGTGTGGCATCATCTTGACAGAAAACTGAATATAAAGGAGCCAACATCCAAAGAAGAGCTTTGAATGTCCTTCAAGAAGTCAAACGAACTATTGCTCAAGACTACTCAAAGACATTACAAGTTTGTTAGAATTGTGATTCTGTTTTTGCCTCATATACTGCATCACCATGTATGTTTGCATTTTTCAATAAACTGCTTCACCTGTTTTCCATTTTCCAAGCAAAATATAAATAAAAGAGGGATAGTTCAAGGCGTTCACTCAGTACTGTGTCTATTCAAAGTGTCCTTCTGCCTCAATACAGTTACAAGTAACCATTGGTAACAGGATACTGAGAGGCAGGGATAAATCAATCGTACTCTGGAGCAGACCAACAGCTATATATGTAGCAGATGTGCGGGGAAACATAAGTCACAGAGAAAGGTGGAGACACACCGAGGACATCTGCTGGACAGGTGGAGAATGGTGTCTAGTTACACCATGATAACTTCTGGCAGCAGGTATTTCTCCAGTCATGAAAGGTATCTACCAGCAGGTTATTGAAACAAAAGTCAGTCTTAGGAGAAGACTAATCCTAGACTGGAATCAAACTTTGAGCTGGGACAACAGACCTGTGTGGCTGTGCAGACCCATAAGTAAGTATTTGATCTGTTTGTTATCTGGACCATTTTCTACAAGGGCAAAACACGAGTAATAGGTCTGCTCCTCATTCAAAGATACAAGGATAAGCATTGATCTGATCATATCAAACTTGTCTCTATAAAACTCTTATTACTGGAAGTGAAGGAAATGCGGATTTGACATCATACGTTTGGAAGAAAGGCATAAAGTGTGGACGGGATGGAGAATTTCTCTTTCCAGCTGATTAAAATTAGTCTTCTCATAACAAAAGAACATCATGCTACGTTGCTTTTTCGACAGCTGCATGTCTGAAATGCTAACACCAACGCATCTGTGAGAGGAGCCCTCTCCAGACTGTCAGAGAAGGATTTTCTGCTAAAAGTCTCCTACGTTAGAGCAGCTCCACCACATGTAAGTGAGTGATGCCGGCATCAATCTGCATCATCCATGCCTTAAAACTTAACCGAGTACAGTGACTGGCATTAATCATGCTTTAGCTGCCAGAAACAAATATTCTATGGAATATAAATGGCACACTGTATATTGTCCGTCAGCATTTACGGATATGTTGCTATGAAGATTTTGAAACTTTGCACATTTTCTGATTATATAAAAAAAACTGTTCAGGCAGCATCATCACTTCTTGCAAACTAAGAGCATCGAGATGTAATTTCCATAAAACAGAGCTGACAACAGTGGAGCACAGACATGAATGCACAGCTCAAATAAGGACACAATATAATAATGCAGTCTAAATGATATTAAAGTAATTGATTTTAGTGTCCAGATTTCCTGTTGTAGTGCTTTATATTCTTAAATAAGCAAAACACAAACACAAAATCTGGGCTCAAGGCTTCAAGTCCCACTGTTGCCTTCTTTGTTGATTTTAGCCAAAAACAAAATGCATGAACATCCTACAAGCTTTGGTTTAAAGCCCTTGTAGCTCTGACGATACAGCAAACGTTAATGGAGCAGTTTAAAGACAGAAGTTTCTTCATCTCTTCTCATCCAACACAGGGCTATACTGGAGCTAGGGTTGCCAACTCCCTGAAAAATAAATAAGGGACACCTCGTGGCCAGGGCCGGGCGACCCAGTTGTCTTCACCCTTCCCAGTGTGGTGAATTTTCTAGCTCTTTTTTTGTGTGTGAAATTATTTTTTTAACCATTTGACTTGAATTTGATTTAAGTACATGCATATTCTATTCTTTGTGATATGAACACATGTGAAACAAATGATCATTTAGCCATTTATTTTTAGCTCAAAATGACAACATTAACACAGTAAAACAGGTCTCTTTCTTAAACAGAAGCCTGTCATGCTTAACTTTTGAGAATATAAGTAAATCTTTCTTTAAAAGAACTCTGTCCTGCTTAACTTAAAATAATAGAAAACAATAGAAAGAAATATATTCTTGTAACAGTGCACATTTAGTGCATTTAGTACAATTGGCTTCAGTTGAGGTATTATTTCAGCTTTTCTAATGCTAATCAGCTGCTCCTGTTTGTAAACCCGCTTGTTCCCATGATTACGCATCTTAACTCATCATCATTATTCATCTATGTATTACTTTTATGTATTAGTCATCTATTTGTAATCATCTATCCTTGCAGTTGTTTATTACACAAAATAAATTATATTATCACACTTCTGGCCACATAGCGCTGATATTCACTGCACATGCCCATATTAACTTTTTCCAGCCAGGTGTTTTCCTTTTCCCATTCTTCCCTTTCTCTGAGGGAAACAAACATTGCTGCTCTAACGCTGGGCTCACACTGTGCGGTTTTAGGCCCATTTTGAGCCGATTTTTGAGTGATCTTCATCGTGCATCGTGTAGTATACGTGGGGTAACGAGAAGCGATTAACACCTCACGACCAGCTCCCGATCATCAATCGCTCGTGAGGGTCTCATCACAGCCGCTCACACTGCTCGCGCGCAAACACGTAAACGTTGGTGTAAAAGATGGAGCAGCGCGGCTGTGCAGCGTGTGATCTGGACACAAGCGATGGAGGCACAACTTGTAGAACTTTGGAAAGCTCATCCGAGCCTTTTCGATGTGGCCTCACAAAATTATCACGACCACAACAACCGTGAAAATAGTTGGATTTACACTGCTGCTTAATCACAGCTGCCTGATCAATGTTTTTCATTAGCAATTTAGCAAAGTTGATGGTGGTGGTGTGTCTGTGTGAGTGAAAGACGGAGGGAGAGCGCGACAGATTTTCTGTTATAACCTTCATTTTATGGAGGCACAGTGTGAGCACTCAGGTCGCATCAGAGCATCGGGCGGTATAGTGTGAGACCTGCATCGTGACCTACGAACTTCTAACCCCTGCGAGTCAATTGTGCAGTTTGAGCAGGAGCTGAATAACGCGACTGAAAAAAATCGCACAGTGTCTGCCCAGCTTTAGGTGTACTGTCGTCCGAGACTTGCACCGCAGTGTCGGCGTTTGTTTCCCTGTTGGCCATGCTTCTTGTTGTGGTCATCTGTTGTCTTCCGGTATTTTCTCCGTAAGCGACCTTTCCTCGACCAATGAGATGAGCGGTAATCTGAATTGTCATACTCGAATTGTCATAAGTGTGCTGTCAGCTCATTGGTCACAAATCAGGAGAGGGGCTGGGAATTATGTTTTCAAACAAAGCGTTAATTCCATTAAAAGTTATAGACTACTTTTGATTCTCACTGTATTACGGGACAAAGTGCGTCCCTTATTAGCTCAATACAGGACGTGTACTTTTGTTTCGAAATACGGGACGATTCCGTTTTTTAAGGGACGGTTGGCAACCCTAACTGGAACTGGAGCCTAGCTCAGCTGACTTGCTATGAAACGCTTTGCCAGCAGTGCTAACCACTGCACCTCTGTGTCTCCTCTGTCCCTATCAGATTACATAACATTTTTCTCTGCTACCATGGTTACTGCATCAGATTATTAGGGGTGCAACGATACTCGTATCGATATTGAACCGTTTGATACAGTGCTTTCGGTTCGGTACGCATATGTATCGAACAATACAAAATTTTAAATTTATTTTATCAATTTTTCTTCTGACGATGCTGTCTGTGTTGAGAGCTCAGTAGATCTGCGTTCGACTTCTCCGTCCGCCTAGGCTGAGCGCAGATCCACTGAGCGCAGCACAAGCTAGCAAGACAGAAGCTAAGCTCGTTGCAACATGGCAAATTGAACCTCCCCCACCCTCATTCAGATCTGGCGTTTGGAATTATTTTGGTCTTCATGTGAAGTATGACCCTGAAGGTAAGCACGTCATGGACAAAAGTAAAACAGTATGTCGGATGTGCCACGCAATGCTCAATTACATGGGTGGGAACTACTGCGTTAGCGCAGTTTGCCATCCAGCCCCACGCACGGGGCGATCCGCGGTAGCTCGTTAATGGAGATTTGCCGTGTTGTGGCGTTAACGTCATTTCAGATTAACGCTGACAGCACTAGTGGGAACACAACGAATATGACTGCACATTTACTCCGACAACATCGTAGTGCAAAGACAAGTGGAAGCAGACAAAAACAACAAGCACGCATGCTACAAACTTTACCCGAGTCATTTAGACAGCCGTTAGCACAGGATTCTCCTTATGGGGACCTGATATGTTTAATATGCTGCTGAGAATATAGCTCAGAAGAAGCGGATAGTATAGCTTTTATTTTGGAAAGAGCCATTTCTCTGTAATAAACTCTCTTTTCCAAAGATGAGTGATTTCTCAGATTTATTTTTTTATTACTTTGTTGTTTCAGCAACATTAAATTTAAAAACTGTACGTTTGAGTTAAAATATATATTTATAATTTTAATAAATGACAAATGAAAAAAGCATGAAAATTTTTTTGTATCGAAGAAATATCGAACCGTGACACCAAAGTATCGAACCGAACCAAACCGTGAATTTTGTGCATCGTTGCACCCCTACAGATTATGTGATTTTAGGGACATTTAATGTTGCTTTTTTGACTGATAGGCATGACATGTTCTTCATTGTTCTCCTATCAACCATATGGAGTGCTATAAGTCATGGATTGGCCTCCCCACAGTCTGAACCTTAACATTATTGTGGGATCTTCTTGACAGAGAACAGTACAGAGTGTCGCCCAAGACGCCCAGATAACTATTTTGTGGAAACTACTTGAAGAAATATTGACTTTCAAGCTCGTTAGAATTGTATAAAGTGTATAAATTGTATAAATTGTCTTGTATACTTTATTATAGCACATATTTTAATACATTTCTACACCTATTTCCCATTTTCCAAGCAAAATGTGGTGTAGCTCAAGACTTTTGCACATTTTAGTTTTGTATAACAGTGAACTTGTGTGAGTGGCTTCAGCTGACCTGTATCTATTTCCCTTTAATTTACTCATATCTTTCAGCCCGACACTTGAGGCCAAGTCAGGCCACCAGTCTGTGCCCCAATGACCAGTCTGCTTTTAAATCTAACAACAGTTGACATGGTGTTTGCACTTGTTGCTCTACTCTGAATTAATGTGCGTGCTCATCCGTGACTTCAGTACCCGATTAAAGCTATAGGAATGCTTCACAGCTTTATATGTACCTTTCAAACTGCAGTGCTCACCCAGCAGAGGAAGGCATGGAGTCAGAACAAGGTTACTGAGCTGCAGGAGCATCAGACTGGTAATTACTGAGGCAGCTACACAAATACACACACATTCAGACACACACACACACACACACACACACACACACACACACACACACACACACACACACACACACACACACACAGGCATCCGACATCTGCAGGCAACTGGTGCCATGGCAGCTAGCAGCTAATTGGATCATTGTCTGCAAAGGAGAGAGGAGGAGCCAGGATGAGGGAGGAAAAAAAAGGAAAAAAAAGAGTGGAAAGCAGGCAGGGGAGAGAAAACGAGATTAATGAGACCAACAGCTCTCAGAAGACTGCTGGGCAAGGTGAAACTCACCAGGGATAACAAGTGCTGTGGATTCATCTGTTTTCTACCAGTTATACGAAAAATAATTTATATATGATAGCCACACACATCACCTGGTTTTCTGCTAAATATATGCAACATTTAATCATTCCGCTTGGTTTGATCCCCGAACTAAAATACAACGAGATTACTGGCTGAGCGAAGAAATATGAGAATTTCACATGAAAAAATATGCAAATGCACCGTTACTTAAAAACTCCACTAATCAATATTCTTCAGTGAATCGAGCAAAAGTAGCGATCAGATAATCCCACAGCTCAGCGTAGCTGTTCGGGCCTCTTTTGGCGAGTGCTTTAGGTTTTATGACACATTTACTGCTTCAGTCTCATAACACTCGTCAACATTGTTTACGGCAACAGCAGGCAACTCTTTTCAGCAAACAAGCTCTGTTAAGCCCACTACTTTCTGTCCAGCGCCAAACAAACAAACAAATAAAAGCCTATTGAATGGCCATCGCATTCGTGTACATACGGCCATATCATCCACCAACCAGCAGGCTCAGTGGGCAGTTATTACCTCATAAAATGGGTAGTGAGAAAAGCAAGAGGAGAAAAAAAAAAGAGGACAGGGAGGGGAAAGCAAGATAGTGGAGAGTGAAGCAGATAATAACAAATAAATACAATACTAAATGCTTTTAGTCCAACCTTACCTGTGAGAGAGACACTTGGATAAAGTTAAATTTGAATAAATTAATTCTTTAGTTGACTTTGTTTAGCATTAGTTAACTCAGATAGTTTGTCCAGCTCTTCTGACCATGACTGATTTTAATGTTTAATGAGTCAGAGTTGGGGCACCAACACTCAACCTGCTAGTTAGCTAGCTACAGTATTAACACTTCATCGCCAGCCAACTTGGTGTTGGGTGTTATAATTCAATTCAATTCAAGCGCCAAATTGCAACAACAGCTGCCTCAATGTGCTTCATATTCTAAGTTAAAGACTCTACAATAATACAGAGAAATCCCCAACAATCAGACAACAGCGTCAAGGAAAAACTCCCTTTTAAACAGGAAGAAACCTCCAGCAGAACCAGGCTCAAGGAGGGGCGGCCATAGACTAAACATGGCCTCTGCCATTTATAGACTAATATTTTCATTGTTGTTATTTTTGTTGCTTGTCAGATTGTTTATAACATGATGGTGATTAGAGCACATCAGGGAGTGCCCCCTGGAGATTTTGTACGGTACTGACACTGTATATGTGCTACTGGGTTAGGGTTACGGTATAAACCTTCATTTAAACGCTACTCATTATAAATATTTTCCAGCCAGACTTCACTAACAAAACTTCAAATGAGTCATTTTATAATCTTTCTGCTAAAAAAAATCTAATCTAATAAAATATGAATGACATATTGAAATACACTCACCAGACAATTTATTTAAATTGGATTGAGATGTGGTGACCTTGGAGGACATTTGAGCAAACTCATTGTCATGTCCTAGAACCCAGTTTGACATGATCTGAGAGCAGTGACATGCTGTGTTATCCTGCTGGAAGCACATGGGTACACTGTGGTTGTAAAGGAACGGCCATAGCCTACCAACAATACTCAGGTAGGCTGTGAAAATTAAACAATACTCAGTTTGTACAGAGGGGCCCAAAGCTTGCCCCCACACAATCACCCTACCAGCATCAGCCTGAGCCACTGATACAAGGCATTATGGATTCATGCTTTCATGCTGTTTACACCCAATTCTGACCCTGCAATCCAAATGTTTGAGCCGAAATTGAGGCTTATCAGACCAGGCCACATTTTTCCAAACTTCTGTGGTCCAGTGTGAGTCAGTGCAAACTATAGCATCAGTTTCCTGACAGTAGCGGTGCTGTACTCCTTCTGCTTCAGGGGTTGACTTGTTGTGCATTCAGAGATGCTCTTCAGCATATCTGGATTGTAATAAGTGGTTAAATTAGTTACTATTTCTTTTCTATTAGCTTAAAACGATCTGATCATCCTTTTCTGATTTCTCTTTTTTGTCCACTTCTATGTAAATCCTGGAGATGGGCAGGAAAATCTGAGTAGAACAGCAATTTCTGACATTCTCAGATCTTTCTTCCTCATTCTGATGCTCGGTTTGAACACCAGCAGGTTGTCTACACGCCTTATTGCACTGACGAGCAGTTGAATATTCCTACCAGACAAAATGACTGGTGAGTTTCTATTAAGGAGACAACTTTGGAGTTTCTGAAAGGTTTATACGAGCTACACTAGCATCTTCATATTGTGTCCCTGTGTGTGTTCTCTTTTTGAACTGTCTGACATCCACAGGAGTCACCTTTGAGCAAGTAGTGTCCTCCATTAAAATCGTAAAGCAATAAGCCACAAACACGATGGCTATCATATTTTCTAGTCTCATGATGCTGTTGTTTCTGACAGTAAGAGGAACCAGTTTCACAGAAACTGTGGAAAGGGAAGCAGACAAAAATCGAATTTTGACAAGTGAGGAGGAAATACCCACTGCAAGAGGAAATCATGCCCTTGCATGCCGCCTGTAAAGAGCTTATTTTGACTACAAGTGTTGATCTTTATTGTTAGTGAAAATAAGGGAAAAATTAGTGTATGTGTTTTTTTCTGGGAGCTGTAGGGGCAGTGTGACTCATATGGATCGTCTAGTGAGACAATGAGGCCCGCTGGAAGCTCCATTTGTGTGTGTGTGTGTATGTACTTGTGTGTTGCAGTGCTGATTGAGGGAATGTCACAGAGCACTGAGAAGGAACCAGGCCAACTGCCACCAGAGTGCTGGCGGTCAGCTTTGGACGGACTGTCACAGAGGCCCGCTTCTCTTCCACATTGCCTCCTTCTCCCTGTTGCTCTCCAAGCGCTAACAGCAAACTGTCTGGATGATCGTGTGTAAGCGTGTGCACGTGTGTGTGTGTGTATGTGTGTTCACTGGCCTATATTTGACATCAGTATAGCCTTATAGCCAGATGGTAATGATGCCCCACTGGCCTCCATGTGGAAAAGAAACGCTGACACGTTGTGAGTGCTGTGGATGTGAAGCAACTATGAGCAGTGACAGGTCCAAAGCTTCTGCTGTCACCGCTGGACACAGCAAGGACAGACGGACACATGCACCAACAGCACACACACTGACCGAACAATTAAACCGATATGTGTTTATTACAGTTGAAACTCCATTAAACTCATTTTGTTAAAAAAACAAACAAAACAAAAACACAATATGTAAATCAAGTAAATGTCTAGAAACTAAAAGCCTTGCTGCAAAGCTGTATCTCTGGTTCACAGGCCAGACATGAATCAAGATGATTCGCTTTCAGTTCCTGAAATGCTGGCCTTAAAAAGGAAATGATGTTTAAACGTTTTCCCTTTAAAGTTGTGTCGCTCTGTTCTTGTAGTTTCTCGTGAATTCTCTGCTCTGAGGTCGCGCGAGGTCTGAAGCCTGACAGTCTTTGCTTTTAAATTCTGAGTCAACTTTAGAGAGTTAAAGGGCCACACTGACATTTGCTATGTTTTGGAAATATAAATGGAGGAAGTTCCATTACCTTACATCTGAATATGCATTTTGTATGTATTGCCCAGTGTATGGTTAGTAGTTCATAAATCATTTGCACTGAAGCAAAATTAATATTTGTGCACATTTTTGTATTTGGGGTTCTTTATTGTGTTGCTGTAAGTGATTGAAGCAGGAATTCAGAACTGTATACATGTTACTGGCATTGTAAACTCTGATAATACTCCTCTTCTTTCTTGAAGTCTTGAAAATTACTTGTGTGCTCAACTTATATGTCATATCAGTAGGACTAATCTCTTCCTGTTGGTCTCTTGAGCAGACCGTGGGACAAGTGCACAGTATTTTGCTGAAATAACAGTCTAGCAAAATAAAAAAGAACTCATTTGTTGAGTTAGTCCAGCTAAAGAGGATTCTTTAAGATTTCACTTTTTTGAGTACCTTGCATCAACCTTGATTATTGTGATGGAAAACAGTTGTGTAGGGGAGATTTGTGTTGTTGTGCGCTTTGTTGCAGTTCTATCAGAGCAGATCCTCCATCGCTGACCTGAGACTCAGAAGCAGAGGATCATGTATGCATGTGAACTGAATTGCTCTGTGCGTTTGTGTGGTGGAGCATGCTTCCTCTTCCTTTTCCTCTTCAGTGAGGGCCGACACACAGGAAGCACCAGGTGCAGAAAACAGACAAATGGACTCGCTGTTGTGCTCTCTCTCTCTCTCGCTCTCTCTTTCTCTCTCACACACACACACACACACACACACACACACACACACACACACACACACACACACACACACACACACACACACACACACACACAAAAAAGAAATCTGAACAAATATCAAACGGTTCGTCTTCCTTGCGTTTCCCTGTTAGACCAAAGAGCGGCTCCTTCTCCAGATTAACAGACCTGTCCCCCTGCCGAGCTGGTCCTCCCTCTGTTGAGTCCTTTATCTGAGATCTCGCCACATCCACTCACCTGCCTGCTCACCCTCCTACGACTCTGTTCACCAGACTCAATCAGAGCAGCGGTCCCCTTCTAAGAGTCCTCCTCCGATCGATCAATTAAGCAATCGCACATGCCTCAGACACGACACACAAAATCTGGAACATTCTTGTGGACCGCTTGTCTGTAGACTCACTTAGATTACCTTAACTTCTCTCTGTCAGTGACACCAGTCCCTGTAAACCAAACTGTCCTCTGGAATCCTGTTGTCCTGTTGCTGTTGTTAATAAATCATCTGAACCTTGACTTGGTCTGCTTTGCATTTTGCTTTTGAGTCCACTTTGCTAACTACCCTTTGACACATGACATCCTCTGCAGCTAGAAAATGTTGGCATGATGAGCTTCTAAAGCTCAAGCTTGTGAAGCCAACTTTGTCTAAAAAGAAATACCTGTTTCCCTTCAACCATTTTCCTGTGAGGAGAAACGGGTTCTTCAGTAGCTCTTTGGTTTCCTCTTTTTTTTTTACACTGTTTCAAGTTTGATGATTACAGACTGACAGAAGAGACACAAAGAGCTCGAGGCTTTTAACTGCACAGACAGGAGGAATTCACAGTGCTCTTTCAGGTCTTTTATCAAAGGCTAGAGTCTGATGAGAATCATTACCTTTTTGATTAAAGGAAAATTCCCGTGTTTCTTTAGAACCTACAGGCTCTAACCTCTGCAACAGCGCTAGCACCGAGTCCATTAGGGAAAGTAAAGCAAGCTGAGAATCGACAAGTCTTAAAGAAATCCTGGCCTTGGTGAAGAAGACTCTTCCCTTCAAAGACCCACCATCATTAAAGTGATGTCCAGTGTTGTCCACTGTGGCTACAGAGTGAGAGAGTTTCATTTCCATGATGGACCACAAGCTTCTGCTCAAATACAGTATCGATTCAGCCGAAAGTACCACAGGGCACAGAACACTTTACAATATAGTTCGTAAGTTTCTCAAATACAGTTTGGTGCTTATAGCACAACAGGCAGTACCTTGTAAGTTTAGCTTGTTTTTGCTTTTTCAAGCAAAAAATAGGCTTGTCTGTAGACAAATTTCACATTTCCACATGTTTTAGCTGATCTGCTGTGCAATGACTTCTATGTTTACACCAAATGTTAGCTGAACACAGTGCTTGCTCCACATGAACGTACATGTTAAGTAAATTAGTGGCTATGAATTAGCAGCAGGAGTGAATGTAAGCCCGTTTGATATGCCCTGTGATGAAATCAGTGGTTGGACAGATTATAATAAAACTTGCTAAAGAACACTATATATTAGCAATTATAACTAATAATAATAATAAATGTTACAGTTTTTACTTATTTATATCCAGTTAATTGTTAGATGGTTTACAACTCAGTTATAAACTAGCTACTACACATTATTAGTTATGATTTAATTGTTTTTTGACAATAAGCTGGGAATTAAGTAATAAGGCTCTCTTCCTCAGCATATCTCCAAAAGTTGAATCTGTTCATCTGGACGTAGCGGTTTTGTTTTTTTTTTTTTTTTGTGGGACAAAAAAACGCTACATCCAGATGAACAGATTCAACTTTCGGAGATTTACTTTCCTGGATGATTGAGAATGCATCAAGACGCTCCTCAGCATATCTTCGTATTGTCATCCTCTCCTCACTCCAACTGCTCCCAACAGATGGCTGCCCCTCCTTGAGCCTGGTTCTTGACATTTCTTCTTCTTAAAAGGGAGTCTTTCCTTCTCATTGTCACCAAAGTGCTTGCTTTAAGGGGGTCATATGACTGTTGTGGTTTTCTATGTTTTCTTTGTATTATTGTAGGGTCTTACCTTACAATGTAAAGTGCCTCGAGGCAATTTTATAAATAAAACTGAATTGAATTGAATGTTTAATGTGCTTTTAATTTCCGATGGTTGTTATTTGTTACTGCAGTTTATATCTCTGCAGTGGTCTAAATGTCGATGGTCTGAAACACTTGGAAAATATGAATCAGAACACTTTATTAATCCCTGAAGAAAATAAGTTTTCTTGTCCATTGGTAGGTTTGCAATGACGCTTTGACCTCCAGATCTCAATGCCAGTCCATGAGAAAGCATTATGAATTGCATTACAGTCATTAAAGTTCTGATAAGCGTGTACGGACTAGATAATCCACAGCTGTTGAGTAAAGTTACCACTTCTGCTGGCTACGGATTCATCTCCACAGAAAGACAAGGAATAAGAAACCACCCAGAAGACAGGAGAGAAGAGGAAGGAGGACAGGGTTTATTCTGGTAAACACTGTCTGAACTGATGTGCAGCGAGACGGAAGAGGAGAAAATAGAGGCTGTTGTTGAAGACAGCACCTCGCCCTCTTCCTCTCTCTCTCTCT
The DNA here is from genome assembly GCF_965226115.1 of Aulonocara stuartgranti. Lineage (NCBI taxonomy): Eukaryota > Metazoa > Chordata > Actinopteri > Cichliformes > Cichlidae > Aulonocara > Aulonocara stuartgranti. Next base: position 33,210,285 of record NC_138952.1, on the reverse strand, counting down.
CTCTGGATCTTGGCATGCACTGAATAATTTAAAGCTTTACAGTACAGCCGGTGATAAAGTCAATCAAACAGCAGCAGCTCTGACTGAGACAGAGAAATGGAGGTAGAAACATCACTGCTCGATATTTGACTCTCTGTGATAAGCAGAACACGTCGCGCTCATCGTCTGCACAAAGAGGACAATTTCCAAGATTACTGTTCTCGATAAACCTGTAATGGCACCATATCAAATCTCAATTTTACCTTGTCATTTTTGGGAGCCTTATTTGAGCTGTGTGTCTGCTTCTGGGTGTTCGTCCTGTGCAAGGTGGAAGGAGAAGAGTATAACAATACTGTGCAAATACAAAAATGAAAAATGAAATCTTTATATTTGATATTGATATTATATTTAAATGTGGAAAGAATTTTTTTGCTGTCACTGATGATGACTATAATTTTTAACTAATGTGGTTAATATGTTTCCTGCACAGAAGACTGAGACCCTTTAAGACTGATGCTCTGGTGAGAGCAGACACTCTGCAGTGAAAGAGTCCACAGGTTATCCTTTTTTTTCTTATTAAAAATATTTTACTGTGGAAACCTTTAAGTTTCAGATAAAACTGAGGTCCCTTTGCCGTGCACATGAAAAATCCTCAGGTTGAAAGCTGCTTCCATTAACAGAAAACCTGTGAATTTAACTGAAAGAAATCAGAAATTATTATTATTATTTTTTTAAAAGACTGTTTTGCAGGAAACCAAAGACAAACTGGCTTTTCGTGTGCGTGTGTTTAGGTGTGTGTCTCTGCAAGAGAGTGTGAGAGAGCTATTGAAGTGGAGTGAGGAGGAAGAAGAGACTGACAGGGAGACAGAGATTAGCAGTGATAGCAGGCTAATGTGTGTTTGACCTCCTGAGTGGCTGTAAGCAGCAGATAAGGTAAAGACTTGATTGCCTGTAGACCTCTGCAGACACTCACTGTAATTAGTTCATCTATCTGAACATGTAAAGACAGAATTTACACAGACCACTTCTCTCTGCTCCAGTGGCCCATGGGAGTACACACTCCTGACCTTTGGCCTCTGCATAGTTAGCCGCTAAAGTCTCAGAGAAGTTGTTTGACCCTTCTTTCCTCCCACTGTTAGCATCCTTATTATGCAGGCACGCTTCCATATGTATAAAAAGAATATATGGTGTTGGAAAAATCTAGAGAACACTTTTGTTTCAGAGTATAATGACTGGGCAAAACTCAAACCAAGAGACGAGCAGTTAGATGCTGTCAACCTTGACTTCTTCTCCAAGCTTGTGTTTAAAACTTAGGAAGACAGAGTCACAGCTAATCAGAGTTCCCACCTTCAGAAGCTGGCAGGTGCTGTATTGAGTCTGGCAGCAAGAGATGAACCAGAGCACCAGGAGCCCAATAGCAGAGAAACACACCTGTCCAAGGGCAACACAGTGGGAGCTCTGGGTTCATTTATTGACTGCAAACACTTTACAAGGGCAAGATACTCCTCCGCAGGCCAAAGGAGTATTTTATTAAACAAACTGTTAGTATAGCTTAGAAAAAATTGGGTGGACTCGACCGCTAAAGTTTAAAGGTCAAACTGACCTTCAAGCTACAGAGCATCTGGTCAAAAGATTTTTACTAATGTTTCACATTATTTTTAACTATTAACTATTAACTTTTAAAACTGTAAATGGACCGATATCACTCACTGCCCATTACTGCCCACAACCCAGCTGTTTGTTTTTGAAGTTGATTCCATCTGCTCGCCAGTTGTTAATCTGTGAAGAGTTAGTATCATCACATATTTCCAACGGTTTTGAAGAAAAAGCTAGAGCCCACAGAAACTTAAGCTCTATTTAAAAAGTTGTGGTCAGTTCATCCTTTGCTTTTCGTGCCCCATAAAGACAACATTTGATGACCTCGCCTGTACTCGTACCTATACCAGTACATATCAACAAAGATGTGGTTTAATAACCATTTGAATAGTTTCTGGTTTTTGCAGATGTAGCTGCTAGCAGAGTCCACCATCACTAACTCCTGATGCACACTCAGTTATTTTGTTCTATACGCAGGCTCGAAATGTGACAGAAAGCACTCAAGGGCTTCAAGGGTTTCTCCTTAAGGTAAGTTAAGCTGTCTTTGGATTGGTTGCCCCTCCCAAAAAGAAGGTTTGAAGAGCAGGTGGGCGGGTCTGCTGTTCTCACAAGCAGAGCTGTGTTCCAGTGATTAGGGATGTCCACTTCCTTTGACGTCATTCCGATGCTTTTAAGATTTTTAAGATGTCGATGACTTTCAAATTATAAACGAGAGTACCTGATAAATGGTACTCTGGTTTGCAGGGTTACACAGCTGACCCAACATGTTTGTGCTTTAGTTCTGGTGAATATAATTCTAGTATTTTATCTGTATTTTGTATTGCTACCACCTGTTTCTGTGTGATGCACCTCAGTGTATGGATGAAAGTTACTAATCAACCTTTACCTGCTACAAGTGAGAGACATGAATAATTATGCTTAACTGACTGGTTTCTGATTTCTGCGGCTTAGCAAAGAAAGGTGATAACCACAGTTCTGAGACCAAATATCTTGAAGAGGGTTTTTAGGTTTTATCAAGCTTAATGCAGGGAAACTCTGGCTATGTCAAACTTGCTTTGTAGTACAGTCTCTTACTTGTGGGTATTTGTGGTTCCCGGGATATTTAAAAGTATTTTACATTTTTCTTCTTCACTCAGTTGTTTTTGCTGTCTATATGTTTAATGCATCGAATCATTAGTTATTATTAATCTCTGGCTCTCTTCCACAGTGTGTCTTTTGTCCCGTCCATATTGTACAATATCTGTACAACACATGTATGATCCTCTTGCATCAGTCCTACTAATAGGGTTGTTGGTATTTGTTTACTGAATGCAGCTGGACACAGTGGCAGAATGCACTGATTCCTGATCCTAAACAACATCCAGATGTTATAAAGATCAGATTTACCCACTGTGACATCACCCACTGGTTTCATACACAGCCAGAAGTGATCACATTTCCACGAGAAGGTGGGCGATAAGTTACCAGCCAACAAGTTATACAAGTACAATACAAAAACACAAAGCTATTTTCAGCTGCTCCCTTATTTACAAGGAGTTGCTAACACGTGCAGCCCAAGACATTTGTGTCTCCTCCTCACACCAGAGATCTTTTGAACTGCAGCAGAAACTTCTTGGGCTGATGGTACCTTGAAATAAGCCCCAGTATTTGTCAGATAAGCCTATTAAAATGCTCCAAAGGCACCGACAGCACAAACAGCTTCAGAGACTCCAATTAGTGGAAGTGGGGCCTAGTAGACGCCAACAGGCTACAGCTGAATGTGCTGGGACACCTTCCAATCAAGTCAACCCCCCCAGGTTGTAAACATGCTTTATAATATGAAGTTCGATATGGACTGACTTGCAGACTTATGTCATTTGCGCTACAGTTTTTGGCATAGGCAGTTACTCTGACATGCCACGTGAAAAAAAGATGATCGGTTGAGGGTACATTCATTACAGCAGTCCCTTTGTGTGCTTTCTTTTTATGCTACAAGCTAGGCTAACAAGTCTCGGACCTGTGAGCCGAGCACACAGAAATGACATTTGTGCTGATATATTTTCATCAAACTCGTAGGAAAAGCTTACTTCAAAAATTTACAGCATGTTTCCTTTTTGTTGAGCAATCAGAATTCACTTTCTCGTGTCACCAAGGCCGGTTTCTGTATAAACAAATTATAACGAATGTCGTGCTTCTTACTGCAGCGCCCATAATATGCACTAACACACTTACTCTGTCAAATTTCACAGCAGGCTGACTCCTTTCTATTAGACTCCAGCTCTGAGACAAAGAGCTGAGAAACGCTGCAAAGCTTCAGTGCTAACATATTATTTAAGAAGACAAGCATGCAGCGTGGTAGAGAACTGTAACTACTGTCTGTCACTAAAAGTCCATAATTAACTCAATTTGCAAACATTAACTGTATGAACATCTTTGAAATCACAGCCACAGTCTTCGAGACACAGTTTTGACCTTTGAACCAGTTAGATGCCCATCATGGCTACAAATTAAATTGAACTTTATTATATTAATATTATTGAAATAAATATTATAAATTTCCTGCATCTCAGTCATTGCTTAGTTGGAATGGAGCAGATATGAGGTGCAAGAAGACGGCACATTTTGAGGTTGACTAAAGGATTCGTGCAAGTTCAGTAGACTCGTATCTTTCCATTACCTAACTTCACTAATCCGAACAACTGCAATCACTCTAAGTGGTGTCATGGCGGTCTTTATCAAGTCATTAAGAAAATGAAGGGTTTCTAAATCATGTAAAAAAAAGCCATTGGGTCTATATGACCAATCATAAAGGCTGACAAGCGTACATGCTTCATCTCTCTTCATTCTTTACTATCATTGCACAGTCACACTGTACATCAGAAGCTGGGGTATTGTCCCACATCAGTGCGAGCAAATGACAATAATTAAATACCATATATACAGAGTGGTTCATAGTCATGTCAATATCTCTGCCCTAACATTATCATCATAATTACCAGTCTGTTTGACAGTGAGACAGTTCATACTTTCACTTGCAAGCCAGGCAACATTCATCGGTCTAAGAGTTATAAACAGTAAATCAAGTAAAAGAAAGTAAAAGTAAATAAAAAATAGTGATTCACATTCGTAAGTAAGGAAAAAAACGTATGTTCAAAGTTCAAAACATGCTTTGAAATGTTGCTAGATCTCCTACTGCCTACAGTTAGTTGTGAAGTAAAGCCAAAGGTGTGTGTATAGCTTTGTACACCACAATTACACCACAATCCTTGGATCTTTGTGAATTATGGTGCCTTTTTCCAAAAAAATCAAACAACCAAACAAACAGCAAAACCCTGGCAGGTCAGTAGGCAGTGCTTTCATACAACCTGGCGTAATGTTGCAGATTTAACATGTTTTGGAACAGGGTGGGACCTGGTCTAATTACACTGGCTCTTTATATAAAGAACAAAAAAACACATATACATCAGATATTTCTGCCTGTTATGATTTAAGTTCTGTGTCATTACAGGAAGTGATGACACACTGATTTTACTTGAAGTGGGAGCTAAAAAGAAGGGTGTGGCTATCTAAGGCTGCAGATGGTGTAGTGTTTCTTCCACATTCTCTAAAGAGTTTCAGTTGCCTCGTCCTCACAGTATAACAGTAATAACAGCTACTCCTTGTTGCTGAACCTCTCATTTTCAATCTAAATACTTACATAGCAGTGTTGCTTGCCAGATCTTCTTTCTGTTGCACTAAAGTGGCCAGAAGTTGGACAGCAATAGCTGGTCTGTCAGTACTAGACAGTGTATAAAGTTAGCATTTGAGCAGTGGTGAAACACAACATTGAAAGTAAACTGAAGGTCTTGGATAATTGTGCAATACTGAGTGACGTTCCTAAGCATGTTGAGTTACTTAAACTCACCATGCTTTTTTTTTTAAATAAAAAATGCACTAGCATTCATACTATTTCAGCTTGTTTTCCCACCATCATGAATAATTTTAAATCTGCTGCTGTTGTTCTGTGCAGAGCTGTTGTGATGATTTCCTCTTTTAGTACAGAGCAGATTTATACTGGGTGGCTGCTGGTGGGCAGTTGGGTCTAAGAGTCACTTAAATGAGCTGACACGGTCCTTCTGGGAGATAAGTATAGAGCGTGCTATGGGGCAATTCACCACATTTCTGTTTATTTCTGCTGTTAAGAAAGGCTGATGGTTGCTGTTTCTGTAAACACTACACCAACACTACACGGGCTAATGCTGCTGAATAAGATTATAAACAGCTCGCTCGCCTCCCTTCCCCACCTCTGACAAGAAGTGAATAAGCTTGCAAAATTTCAAAATGCCCACACTAATCAGCATTGTGAATTCCCATTTTCTAGCCAACACAGCCCACTGCTGAGAAATGATAATAATCCTCCGTGTTGGCTCCGCTGAGATGTCTTCATCGTCAGTGCTCTGTAAGCAAAGAAAACATGGGCAAATGTAGAAGTGCCAAGTCTGTATTTACAGTAAAAGACCTGTTAAGATGATTTAAATCCAAGGAATGAGCGTCAAGTCTGTCTTGCCAGGAAAATACAATCACACTTTGGTCCCTTTTAATTAGTTAACTGGCATTTTCTATGTAAGAGGACAAACTAACAGAGCAGATATGCTTTCTATGAGCACCGTATCTTCTGCTTAATTGATCCCCAGTTAGCCATTAATTATTTGATTACCTCATTTAGTCCGCATGACATGGGTTTGTGTCAGCTCAGTCACTGACAACTTAGCTCTAATTAAAAACCATGAAGCCATTTACCAGGAGGGGCGCAATAGATATTCATGAGATTGTCTTAATTTGTAATAAAGAGCGAAATTATCACCAGTGTTGAGACTATGAGCTGTTCTGTCGCAGCTACGTGCCATTGTCCCTCCATACGTCTGTGCTCTCGCCTGCGGCCTGACAGGATGTGTCCATCTGCCTTAAATGGCCATTACGCAGGAGTAATGTGCTACCATGTTACTCATAATTACATCTGGCTGGCCACACCGGGGTGATTTCAGTAATTCTGTAGAAGATTTTTTCTTTTTTGCCTGTCTTGTCAAAGTGCTCTGGAACCGAACCCTTTAACAGAAGAAGATTTCGCTGGTTTTTACAGCTGCATTGAGCTTTATGGGGTACATAATATGGAAATCTCAAGAGTTATATTGGAGAGGTGATGTTTATGTAGAAATTCAAAGCAAAAGGAAATCGTCCCACACCTGCACTGTAAATGTGAAAGCCAGATTCAGACTCTGAAAAAAGGTGACTGAAATCAAACAGACCCAGAGCGGCCCAAGGGCATCCTGTACCAGGGGGATTTTATATTTCCTGCAAGCTAAAATTAAATAAGAAACATCTCTTTGATTCTCTTAAGGCTGTTGTTTCCTCGGTCGGTTCGTTGTAATCTGCTGCTGAAAAGTCACAGACTGAAAGTGTTTCCGGAGAGAAAAATTATTATTCACAAACGTTTCTGACATGATCAAGGAACAGCTTTTCTGCACTCTGGTACATTGTGTTGGATTTTCCTTCAACTGATCGGGAAAAACGAAGTTTAAACTGTGATGAAATATTTTTTTGTTTTCTCCCATTTCATGGATCCTAAAATGAAATCGGAAGATAAATCTGTAATGTAAACAAACAATAGTTTTTTTCTTGTATCTCAACAGGAAAAATAAGTCCTGCTGTTTGTTGTTGAGACAAATCTTTTATTCGCTTTTTCTTCTTCTCTCAGCTACACTAGCCTAACATAAATCCCTTTTTGTGTGTGTGAATCACAAAGTGCACAGTAAAAATGTCATTTTGACACCCACAGCAAGCAAAATGTGTGCGTTATATGCAGAGACAGGGGCACAGTCCAGAATTCGGGGCCCCATACATAAGCAGTCTCTGCGGGCCCCCTTACTTTCTCGATCTCTCACACATCGTTAGACTGCTTTTGAACAAATAATTGAACCAACAACTCAATTATACCTTGTAATATAAAGCGTCTTAAGGTGACTGCTGTTGTGATTTGGTGCTATACAAATAAAACTGAACTGAACTGAGCCTGCTGGCACATCACCTGCTGCTGCTAGCTCTCTCTGGCTGTTACTGAAATTAAGGCATTTCATGGTGCTAAGTTGTGTTGTTAACATTTGGCTTCCCTCAGTTTACTTCCCCTTGTTGCCCTTTCTTTCCTTTCATTTTTGACTGTATTTCATTAGCCCTCAGGCTGTTTTCACAGAGTGTGGGTTAACCTAAACCATTTAGCCTCTGTAAGGAGTAAAAAGGCCATCAGTAAAAAGGCCAATCACTACTTTTTTGTTTGGTCACCCAACCAATTTATTCAAGAAATTTAATCGTGGCATTAATTGCTTAGAAATAAAAAGTTGTAAAACAAACTTTTCATTCCAGGAGTTAGGACTGAATTATCAGCTCATAACACCATCTGTCCTTCAGCACATAAATGCATTCCTGTTTTCAGTACCATATCAGTATCAGATTGTGCAAAATAAAAAACTAAATAAAAAACTGGAATTTTATGTTGATGTCATTGGTGATTCAGTTTGGGTCACAATGTTCAGCTTTTAATAGGAACAACCAAAAGAATATTAAAGAAAAGATTGTTCAGTACATTTGTCATTACAACAATAATAACCACTGTAATTAAACAGCAACATTAATGTGTATTCATGCTGAATCACTGTGTATCACTGTGTTTGTCTTCTAACCTAGTGTGTTGGGAGATGACCAAACATTTCCAGGCAGCGGTAACAGCATGCAAATAACGTGATAAATTTTAGTTACCGTATTTTTCATTTTAATTTGAACTTCACCAGATGGGATCACTTTGTGCTTTGAATCGTCTTCATTAATGTTAAACGCTTATGTGAGGTTTGACTGAACAAAACCGAAAAGAGCCAAAAGCAGATTCTACCATTTATTACACATATTACATTCTTAAATAAAAATGCTCCACTTAACAGTTCTTGCATAGATATCTTACAATACCAATTTAGAAAAGAATTATGAAACAGACCAGTAACAAAAATAAATTTTCTTCTTCCTTAATAAAGAACATTACCATACTAACATCATATAATACAAATAATATTTTAAACACTTTGTACAGCAAAAAATCGTAAGTAAAACAAGAGAACGGAAAAGAAACTCAACTCAACAGAGGTGACAGTGAGAGAAGAGAGGAGGGCGGGGTGGAGTGAAGGGTCATGGATCCAAGGTTGATATGAACGGAGTTACAGAGCCCTTGCAGGGCAGGTGAGAAGGATGTCGTGATGGTGAAAACACATCTGCTTGTCTTAATTCACTTTTCTACATGTCCATTCATCCCAGAAAATATATAAGTGGGATCCCTCAACAGCTGTGGTTTGAGTACACACAGTGGGCCATACAAAGGTGCTGAAATACCACTCACAGTTAATACAAATATTGGATTGGCCACACGATATGTGGCATAAGGATTGGAACCAAATAAACTTTCTGTTAGCGTGGACGGTAATACTTGAAAAGTGCATGTCATTTCTACCATGTTACTTACAACAAAAGGCATATAAATACACAGTCACTTTGAACAAGTAAGATCTTTTCTGAAAGCTAAGGTTAAACCTAAATTACATAAGTGTTCTGTCTGAAAGATTTGAGGTTGCCTGGCAGCATGATTGCATCATTTTAACAGTTACGTTATATTTCCTTCAAAATCATTTTGCTGTACTATTTCAGAAATGTAATCTCTAAGGAATACGGTTGATAGCCTGCTAAAGCTATAGACTTTTGTAGACTGAAATGTTGATGGGAAGTCTTCAAAAGTGACTGTAACTAAAATAAAAATTGTATAGATTGCATATGATTGCATAAAATTGTCATAAAATCACACGTAAAAAAAATGTTTAAACAGACAATAGCCATTCTGGACTGAACATTTTGATACCCTAAAAAAATAATGTGCCAAAAATCAAATATTTCAACGCAAACTTGTTAGTCAGTGAAACAAATATTACCTTGGCTGTGACAGGGCACTATTTCCCATAACAATATAGCACAGAAAAACCTAATTCTTTGGTACCAATCCTTTTGCCACATACATACTGACAGAACAGGATAGACTCCAAGAAGGAGTCTGTTAACTAAAAGCATCAGGCATCAGGCCAACTGAGCAGATTAACTGACAGAGTGTGTAAAGCACCTACAAGGATGAGTCATTTGAAAAAAAAAAAAAAAAACTGTACCCAGTGAGGACATTAAGCTGGTAAAGTTGAAAAGTTATTGCAGTCTCACCAAAGAACTGCTTGGGGATCCCAAGCTGCATAGCTCTTGAGAATACTTCTCAGAACAGCTGGATATCTATGAGCGTGTTGGGTCCCAGAGGGCTCTGATGGTCGTGGTTTTGGTAGAGAGGGTTTGGTGTAGGTGAAGTGAAACATACAGACACAAGGAGAAGGGTTAAGATCTGTGAATCTCTTATATACTGACACATCAAGCATGGACAAACACAGTAGTTACAGACAGCGTCACTCTGGGATGCCACTGATACCAAGAAAGTTCAACCAAGTCACAGCATGACTGAGTGTTTTCAGAGTACGACATATTCCTCCAGAGAAAGAGTGATGAAAAAGGCATTTAACTGGAGTTTTAAGCAGATATGTCAGTCTGATCTGCTGCAAGGTGACCTGTGGAAAATAGTTCTTGGTGGCCATGTGCATCCTGGTCATGTAACAAATGTTAAGTGGATATTTGACAGAGTGCTCCAACAGACTATGCTAGCAGTGCGCGCACATGAAGAGTGGAATAGCTAAGTATGATCATGTAGTGCAATGTTTGCAAGAACTAAAGCAGATCTATAGAAACGCTGAAATGTCTGAGCGATGCTGTTCGCCACATATGGTTAATTACAGACAGAGCGGTCTGCATGAAAGATCTCACGCTATTTACAAAAGCTGCCAGAAGTGACAATCCTTCATCAGGACGATATGGTGGAAAACTGTGAAAACTGAAGCCTTATCCATCAAAGGACTGTGTCTAAACAACTAACTGTGGCCACAGAGAATGTCTGAAGGTCGTTTTCACACTGGGTTTGATGCCTTTTTCTCTGGTCTGCTTTTATGCTTTTACACTTGTACATAATCAGTGCTCGCAAGCTAGTTCTCTAGCTACATATGTTTTTATATAGCTAGTGCTTTTTGGTGTAAAAGCACTACTATTATACATAGCTAGTGCTAGCTAGCTATTTAGCCAGCGAATACTAGCTATATACATAGCTATTGCTCTCTTACTGAAAAAGCTTACACTTAATTTAAACAGCATTAACAGGCTAATCATCTAAAACTGAATTTCAGGTCACTAAATTTAGAATTAGTAAGTTTTCTTTGTCAGAGAAAAGGTTTATTCCCATTAACATAACCAAGGCTTTTAGAGAGCTAACAAGATTCAGACTCTTCCTTCAGTGTGAAACCACCTTCAGCAAATTCTCCAGATTCTCCCTAAACTCTATCCATTTAATGAAAGGGAATGGAAAACCTGTCTGAAGTTGCTTATATAATGGTTAAACATTCCCAAAGACTCAAGCCCACCTTGACTTTGAAATGAGACTTGACAGTGCTATCTGCAGTGTGCTAAGAAGCTAACTTAAACTAAAGCTACTTCACTCCTGCTTAAGCTGCTAGCGCCACTATACCAGGCACCCTATAAGACCATGAAAACGTTATTTTACATTTGTGAACAATGAGTTCGGCTCCAGCTGACAGTAGACGAGAGGACCGAGAATGTTATGAAGCATGAAGCGTTGGAGCATACCAGTAATTATGCTTTAACAGGAACGGTTATGTAAGATCAACAGTCCCTCTCCTCCCACCGTCCATCCACCACTCCTTTTCTGCACCTCTGCATCTCAGCTCTTTCCACTACATCTACTACATTCACAGCAGTTAACTTGCAGATATGCAAATCTTTGGGCAAAACGTGTAAAGTGTGCATTCAGCATTCCCGCAGCTGATAGTGCATGGACAACTGCTGTGGACAGAAAGGGAGAGATGGGGTGAGGATGGAGGGAGAGAGGAAAATTAGAATGGCACTAACTGTGAACCACGGGGGAGGATCGGGGGACGTGGAGTGGATTAAATATCTGTTGGGACTTTGCAGATAAATGGTAATTTATTTTATCTGTAATCCATGAGATAAAATGCAATGGCTGATTTAATGATCTGGATATTCATGTAGGTAAATGATTTTTTTTTATTTGTTTTTTTTCCATGAAAGTTCAGCCTCTTCAGTGAGTATCTCACCGTCTCCTGATATTTCTCTGCGCTAACAGGACTTTCTGTTTGTTCTACATCAAATGTGTCCACTGGGTGTAAGTCGGGCTCAAGGTCCCTGTTGTTGTTTTTTTTTTTTTCTCTTTCTCCAGACCACTAAATTTCCCTGTGACCCAGAGCTATCTCATTAGCTGAACTGCAACTTGAGAAGAGGACCGAGAGTTAATGCTAATCAGAGCTGTGGGACGGCAGCTAGCCGGGCCTGGAGGAGCCTGAGAGACGACAGGAGACCCGGGCAACACTGTGACAGAAAACCTGCTTTGACAGGCTCAGACGTGAAGGGAATGAAATGTGAATTTGTATCTGAAGTGACTTTGCGATCTGTCGAATGTCAAGAGGGGTTATCATTTACGAGGAGATGAACTGTGAGTTGCAATCGCTTCATGCTGGCAAGCACTACAATCTTTAATTTTGTTTTTGTAACAAACAATTTAGCTTTTTTGCCTGTGTGGCGAGTGGCACAACTGCTCAAAACCAACACAGAAATGTGCTCAAAGCGACAAATCTTCTTAGAGAATCCTTTAAGCACAATGTTTTTGCTTTTTAGCATTCTTTAATTCAAAGTTTGTGAAAAATTAATTTAAGTCAAGTTTAAATTAGCATGAATGCAAAATGCTGCTTCCTATTTTTTATAAATAGGCACAAAAACCACTAATTGATTTTTTTTTTTTTTACGTTTTTTTATAGTTACATATAAACACATAAACGACAGCCGTCTTCCAAATAATTTGAACCGAATGCCAACTAATCTGTCAGGCAGTCTGATTTTACATGGTTTAAGATAAACCTGTGTAGTGCAAGGCATGAATTAGCATCTCTTTAATGCGATGCAAGTCATCAAGCTCAATGACTTGTATGCATGGATGAATGAATAATTGGAGGGTCAAAAGGAAAGAAAAAGAAAAAAAACCCTAATAAACACATTGTCAGCCATTGCTTTGACCAAAGAAAAAAATCCAACAGCAAATGCATTGACCAGTTCTTCCCTCACACAGCCGCACACTTGTTTACCAGTTTAAAAAGTCAGTTATAAACCTCTTTGCTGAATGACTGCTTCCCATCACAGTATGCCTAACAGGGACACATACATGCACACATAAACACATTCATGCCATCAAAAGCCTCACAAAAGTGCTACAATCCTGATCCCTCTATGATTGTACGTTGTATGGGAGGGCCTCTTTGCATGCCTCGACGCCGACGGCATGACTTTGCATTATCCAATAACGACGAACACGACCATCGACACAGCTTCTGTAACGGAAACCAGCAAACGGGGCAAATGAAATCAAAAGTGAAACACTGGATTCGCCTCCCACACGGGCTGCTTTGTCATATTTAGAAAGAGAGAGAGTTAATAGTGAAAGCTGCCACTAGATACACTGAATTCATACGGAGGCGGTCTCCCACTGATCTCTCCTGAGTGGTGAGACTCTGCCCGTGGCTGAAGGGCAGTTCCACGCTGGAGGTTTTTGGTATCGATTGTTCGAAGCTGCACCATAACCCCCCCCAACATTCCCCATCGGAGGGGAATGTTTTCGCTGTTTCACCTAATGAAGGCTGGCGAAGCCAACTGGCACGATGACTGGGTACACTGGGATGTGAAAACCTCCTGCGAGCTTCAGGAACCTGCACCCTCACCCCAACTGCACCCAGTCAGTAGCAGTGAATAATGGACTGTTTGCACGTGCTGCGGGGCATATACAGTGGGTGGTGGTGGGCGGATGCAGCGGTAGCGTCTGTTGGTGCCGAGTGCCCCGAATGCAAGGCGAGTGCATTTTTTTTTTAATTTAATTTTTTTTCCCCATCAACTATTGAGCAAAGAAAGCAGGCAGTGTGGACACACGTTTACCTCAGTTTTCTCAGATCCATCTTTTTTTCTTTTCTGTTTTTTTACATTAAAATTGTTGCTGATTACTTTCAGGGCACAGATAAAAGTCAGTGTTTTCATTGCACATTATGAACCTCAGGTGATTCAACCTTACGTGTGTTAAATCAGTCATGAAAAGGACGCATCTATATGGTTGTGGGTGCTGAGTATTTTGTCAAAAATAACATAGTTTTTACACAGCACCATCAAGTTGGAAAATAAATTTGATTTCCCAGATCAAAACCAGAGCTGGAATTTCTACACAGCAAGCTTTGACATCCCCCATCAGTCTAGCTAACAGCTTCAATTTTCAGGCTACATCAGGGGTTATCCTGAACGTTTCAGGCAATTTTGTCATCTTGAAGCACTTTTTCCCACGAGCATAAACCATCTTTAATAATAATACTACACGCCTGCTGCTGGTTTAATGTTTCAGATCTGCCGCAGCTGCTTTCTTATGATTATTTCCGATGAAAACATTGACCACTGACTCAACTGTAACCAACAACGTAACCAAAGTCTCTGAAGTAAAAAAACAACAACCAAAAACCAGAAAAAACGCTGATTAAATGAGAGGCACAAGCTGTAGTGAGGGATATGTGGGTGATTGTTGGAACTGAGAACAAGCTGATTTCTCACTTCAAAGGATTTGGAATCATTTGTTACCTCCAGCCGAGAGCTAAGATACTCTTCTGCTAAACAACAGTTGCTAAATTCCTACTGTGAAAAAAGATTTGGGAGCAGAACATATAATTCCAGGAAGAGTGTGCGTGCGTGCATGTGTGTTCATGAGCAAGTGTGTGCGTTTGCAACAAAGCCTGCCATGCAGTGTGTGTTGTTTCCCCCAACTCTGTTCATTAGTTTAATAATTATTTTCCTAAATCTTATTAGTCTTATCTCAAGAGGAGCCGTGAGCGTAAGAACTGCAGTGTAAGTGTGTGTGTGTGTGTGTTGACGGAGCATGTGTGCTTGTTCTGTATGCAGCGTGTAGAGTGAGACAGAATTGTTTTTGTGTTGTTTTTTTTCCAAGTCTTTTATGATTTTTTTTTCCTTTGTGTTCCTTTTATCCTTATTTTTTCGCCGTAGAAAAAGGAAAAAGCACAGATAACATTGGAAAGAATTAAAAAGAAAAGTCAGTGCAGTCAGTGGATATGAAACAAGCAAAATTGACAGGTCGATGTGACCGTGTCTATTCAGAGCCACCACACAAAGGTCGGCTGGCATCTTTAGTTCCACGTGAATAACCAAAAAGCAGCTCTTGAGCTTCCATTCTTGCCCCGCAGTGCTGCCAGGGAGATGAGATCTCAGAGTCTGTGAAAGCGCTCGAGGATGACTTTCAGAATCAGAATGAAAAAGAAAATAAAAAACAAAACAAAAGAAAAACAAATAACCAAGAAACATATTCCCAGTTTTTAAGCAATCCTCTGCCCGGCTGCTGTAGAGTACGAGACCACAGAGGTCATAACAAGGTTTTGTTTTTCAGCTGCAGGGAGTCACAGGGCAGAAAGAGCAGCACACAAATGAAGACCTCTCTACTTTCTGTTTTTTATTTTAGTCCAAAAAAAAAAGCACAGACACAAACCCCTTTTCTGAGAGTCTGTGTGATTCTGTTGTTTGTTCATCCACTGATTTCTTGCAGTCTGCAGATGCAGTCGGTGCACATGGAGATTATAAAGACCAACAACGCTCTCCTTCTCATCCCACACATTCTGTTAAAGTCTTCTTAGATTTTTTTTTTAGTTTTTTTTTTTGTAGTTTTTTTCTTCTCAAACACATTGCTGTGAGTTTTAAGACATCTTTTCCTCACAGAGAGAAAAAATGTGTCATTCTTTTTTTTTTTTTTAAATAACAATAAGAAGAAGAATTATCGTCCTCTAAGTAGAAAAAAGGGAAGAAAGTGTCGCTGCGCATTTCTGTCAGATGGCCTGCGGAGGCGGCAGGCATCTCGGTGAAGGTGAGAGATGCAAAACACCCACTGGAGGAGAGCCTGAGAGCTGCAGCGGCACCCGCTGACCGAGGCCCCGTGGGCACACCAGCGGTGTCCCGGGCCATGGGTTCGATTGTCACCCGTGCTGGGAGTCAATCCGTACAGTCTCTCTCCTGCAGATTTGGCATTGTTGTTTTCTTCACAATGAGTACTGGAGCTGACTGCGGCAGGTGACGGTTTGTGTGTTCCGTGTATGAGAAACGTCGATAAGAAAAGAGCAAGAAAGCTGAAAAAGAAAAAACAGTCGAATATCTGATTTCAAAAGCCGGTAAAGCACTAACAGCTGACTACATGGATATTTAAAAGTTTCTGCTCATCCAAAGTGACTCGATAAGTTTAACACACTGACTACGGAGAAAGTTTCAAAAAAAAGAAAAAAAGAAAGAAGGCGAGAAAATGTTTTGTCAAGCAAGTTGAGTATATGTTGATCTGGCAGTGTCCAAGCCCCCAGAGCTGCATGAGAGTGTCCGGGGTTCACCGGGGTGATGCATTCAAAGACAGGTGTGTGTGAAGTGTTTACTATTGCAAACGTGATGTGTAATTTTAAAGAAAAACAACAATCTAGCTACTCCTCGATTTTTCCTCCTGCCCAACTTTCCCCCCGATGGCTGTTTGAGCCTACTGGTGTTTGGATTGGGGGAGGGGCGGCGGGGGGGATATGACGCAGGCAGTCGATAGCATGGCTGCCCATCCTTCTGTCCTCCTATCTCTCCTCCTATTTCTCCTTCTGCTCCTCCTCTTCCTCCTCGTGCTCCTCCTGCTCCTTTTCTTTTCTTCTTGTCCTTCAGATGTGCCTCTTCATGTGCAAGGCCAGGTGGTCCGACCTGGAGAAACACCTGTGGAGAAACATAGAAATGTTCCTTTTATTATCCAAAGAAAAGCATGAAATATGCATGTGAAATGAGAGCTTGGGCAAAGCAGGAGATGAATTTTTAAAAATGAATTTAAAAAAAGAGTTATATAAATGACAAATGTGCAGCTCTGCAAAGGCTCAATTAGCCCTCTTTCGTTGTATATTCGCACTAAAATAAGCACAATGCATCAGGTTGGCAAGTGTTGCTAATTGATGCCACCGGCTCTGTTTATTATCTGAGAATAAGCCACAGTCCCAGGGCCCTGAAATACCCACTGGCTCTGTGTAATTTTTGGAAAATCCCTATAATCACAGGCTCCTTGAACTTCCCACCGGCAATGTGTACTTGCTGGAAACTCTCCACACTTTTCGCACCCTGATGATAACCCCCACTATGCTAATGTCTCTGCTAGCTTCTCCTCCTTAGGTTACAGCTTCTCCCAAAAAGGATAAGGAGGGGAGAGAGAGAGGGGGGAGGAAGGACACACTTATTTCTGTTCTCTAAGACGCCTCTGTGCTGCTTGTCTCCATGACATGCATTTAAGAGTTTGGAAGTTTCTTCAATGATGGCAGAGGGGATGTGAGGACATCAAATGAAAAGCATCAAGTCTACAGACCTCAAAATCCACTAAAATACTTTTCTGTGTATTTACAAGGAATACTTGAAACCCAAACTGGCAGAACTGCCCAGCCTCTACTGTGTTATCCTGTGTTTTTCTACTGTGCAGTATTAGAACTTCAGTCCTACGTGACCAATGATGCAAAGTACCAAGTTACCTTTATTACTATGACTAGCCAGGCCTGCGGCACTTTTTCAGATGTATGAATATACAATAGCAATGGAATTAGTTATCAGTGTTCCACCACTGAGGGAAATAATTTTATCAGTAGAACAACTATGATGATCACACATAATTTTTATTTCAAAATACGTGAATTTTCCTTTATTCTAAGTTGTAAAATTCTCGACCTTTTCTTTTTTTTTTCAACAACAAATCAGCATCAGCTTTCTCCGACATTGAAGTAATCATTTCTTCTTTTCTTTTCTTTACCAACTGTTGTGCAAATGTTAGCATTTAACACTTACAATACTCTTGACCAGTGTTAATGCAGTTTATCCAAGTCTGTTTAAGGTGATGGAGAAACATGTACCCAAGAAGGAATTACCTCTGGAACAGGCCCCAGTCCCAATGACCCTGAACTGGATAAGAGGAATGAATGAATATTGGTTTCATGTACAGTTCTAAACACTGAATTTCAAACTATTCATTTTGCAGTCTATAGGATAAATTCAAGTAAATACTTTCTTAAAACATGGTTTTGACACCTCCAAAAGCTCTTTGTAGAGAGTCACATCTGAGTTAGAGGTAAGAGTAAGATTCCAACATGCAACCAGAGAGAGACAGACTAAGAGAAGAAGAAAGAGAGCTAGATTATCTACAAGTAGAGAAGCACAGTAGTTCATTTCAACACCACGGTGAATTTAAGTGCTCTCGCTTCACCGGGTCACACCAGTGAAACCGTGATGTAAAGATGAATAGAGGCCAAGCCAGCCTCGGTGATTTCCTAAATGCGACTCAAACACCGCCATAAATCACAGCCAGACCCCCAAGTCAGTCCTCCAGCTCAGAGTAAAACAGTACTGTAGAAACTAATTAGATATGCACCGTGAACATGGACACTAATGCAGACAGGCTGGCAGTGCTTTCTGATGCCGGACCATTTAACTCAGTACTGGCTGCACCTGATGCAAGAGAGGGACACAAAACCAGGTGCTGGCGATACATAATATTAAACTGACAGCGTCACAAGTATTTTCATTTTATTGCCAGTACTTTATTAATTGCGAGGACATTAAAGTTGAACATCCAGTATAAAACAAATCACAAACGATATGACTAAAGGAAAGGCAAAACAAAATGTGGGTGAGACTTAAATGAGAAAATTAAAAATTCAACTTGCCAGAGGCTTTATTCATTATTAATTAGTCAAGCCTATTCTTTGTGCGAGCGTGTGCACGCGTGTGTTGTGTGTATAGGTAGGTTGTTGTTCGTTCCAGATAGAGACAACCAGACACAGCCAAACACCCAAATCGTTAAACTGCAGCACGACCTGCTTCTGCTGAGATTTATTCTCTGAATTTCAGCCTTTCGATTCTACAGAAAACCTCATTTGAAGGACGCTAAGTTGTGTGCTGCCTTGAGCTGGGCAAGCTGCTAGAAAGCCAGATGAAAATAGCAAAAAAAAAAAAGAAGATCCCAATATGAAGTGAAAGCCAATCAGCTCAAAGCAAAATAAGTGATCAGACACTTTCACTAAGGGGCGAGTGATGGGCTCTGATACATATATTACTGTTTGCTCATACAAACCTCTGCTCCCCAGCGCTAATAAAATAATAATCTCTACTTCAAGGTTTGACAGTAAAAACAACAAAAAAATAAGAAAATAAGAGAAACACTGTTCCATGAAGCAACAGTGTTTGATGCAGAGAGACGTCAACAACAGGTTGACTAGGATAAGATGCCAGCCGCATTCGCTAGAATCGTAAACGTGCCGCTTCCTACTGGGTGTCATTAAATCCCTCTGACGATTGTTTTGAGTCACACCATCTGTCAGCCACTTTTGCTTTTTCATCTCTGCTCCTGTGTGAGATCCTTCTAAGCTGATTTTAATAAAAGTCATTTTCTCTCTCTCTCTAGTTTTGGCCCTTCAGTCCACAGGATTCAATTTTGCTTGCAGACTTTACCAACGCACCAGTGCGCATTTAGTCAAGGTTGCTGGGATGCTGTTGAAACAAAACATGTACGTCTAAAAAAAGAAAAGAAAAGTCAGCTTTTAAACTCATGCCAGAAGAAGACGACTTCTTGTATTTTTTTCTTTTCTTTGGTTTTTTGTCTTTGCTGTAGGTTTTCTGTATACGTGGACCAGCTGTTAATTCACCTAAAATCTAGCGTGGAGTGAGGGTGCAGCTGAACTTTGCTCCTTGTTGCTTTGTGGTCTAGTGTTTCCCCTCAGCTCTAAGCTCGCCGTGTGGTACCTACTGTACACCTGCACCAGTCTCTGTGTGTGTGGCTGGACAGATGGCCATGTAAGTTACTTTGTCAATGTTGGGGGGGCGGAGTCTCAGGACCAGCTGGTAACCCCCCACTCCCTTGTTTCCTCCTCAAAACTCTGCTTTCTCCCTTTCTCTCCCCCCGCACCTCCTCTGTCCAGCTCCAAGGAACCATCGGGGGGTCCCCGCTTGATTAGGCGAGATTAATAACAGACCGCCGTGTGTCTGTGTGTCTGTTTCCCCAGGAGAAATTGTGTCAGATTGAACATTCTAGCTAATGTTAACCTCTCCATGCCTGCCACTTCTTGCCATTCTCATGGTAATATTTGCCTGACTCCACCCACCACAGATGTGTGTGTCTGTGTGTGCATTTGTCCACTACTGTACAAATCAGCGTGCGCCCTCGCTATGTTAACCTTGTAATTTGAACACTAAAAAGCCAAAAAGGGAGACGTGAAAACACGATTAAGACGAGTTGTTCTGAAAGGCAGTGACGTTGTTTAAGATTAACAAAAAGAAAAGAGGAAAGTGTTGGACAAATTCAAACTTTTACCTAAAGATGGAAAAAATGCGCCTGCTGCACAAAGAGTCTGAATCCATGTCTGTAGTTATATTTAAAGGCAAGGACTTTTAATCAAAGCAGCTGCTATTTTTTCGATGTCGCCGTTCATGCTTTGCATTGATGACTCACTTTGGAGAGCCTCAGCAAACATCTGCGTCTGTGCGGATGAACGGCGCCCTTACCTCACGCACTGAAAGCCCTGCTTCAGGTAGAGCCTCAGCTGTGCTTACGACTGAATCGGCTTACGTCTGCGCCATTGTGTGTCAAAAGTGTTGCGTTTATACGCCCGGACATTTAATTATTCATGCAAGTCGATATGACTTTGCATCTAAACATCTTTGCGCTCAATATGCATGCGAGTGTGAGGTGTCTGCATACTGTGTTTGTGCATTTATGCATGTGCCAGGAAAGAGCTAATACAGTCCCAGCTCTCAGTCTGGATTATGAAGCTTTCCAGCAGGTTTCTGGGGGGTTTATGTCTAAAATCCTAACTGGAGAGAACCCACAACAGCCAATTACACTGTCTCTAGGGCAAAAGTTTGCGTGTGTGCGTGTGTTTCTTTCATTCGAAAGGTATTACAGGCGCATACACATTCAGAGAGAGTGAATGTTAAAGTGGAGCTGGCATCTGGTGCCACTCAATTAGCTGTAGCCTGCTTGCCAATAGCCAGAATCCATTTAACTGCCAGCACAGAAGCATGAGTAAGCACACACACTTTCAAACACACACTCTCTCTCCTCTAAGAAGCAAACACAAAACAGTGACAAGATGACTCTCAACAGACTCACAAACACATCCCTGGTTGTTTTCTAGCAGGAGACTTAGACTTTAGTTTAAAGCGTACGCCCCTTCATCTGCTTCTCTTTTGTTTTCCTCTGTCCACATCAGACATGAGTTGGTAAAGCAGGAGCAACACACACACAAAAAATACAATTTAATACATAACATGATCTACACGTTAGTATTAACATGTATTCCTCTGGGAACTGATTTAATTTAGCATTATAGCATATTTCACCATTAAATTGACGATACTCTAAAATAAAGTCGTGAATCTTCATCCTGACACTTTATCCTGAACTCCTCTTGCACACAGCTGCTCACGTTCCTTTAAAATCTCTTCTCGCATTTAATATTTGTGCTTATTTACCCCCTTGTTTGTAATAAAAGAAGGTAAAATTTGTTAAAGTTTAGATCTACAGTAAATGTAGGAAAAACATGTAATTTATTTATTAACTTTTTAAAAAATGACCTGACTTCCTGCTATTTTGGATGTAACAGTCAGCAATGTTCAGAGGTCATTTTACTAAAGCACTGTGATACTGTAGCCAACTTTTCCTGCATTTGACAGCGAGCATGAAAAGTAGAAAACTCATTAGCAGCTCTTGTCTTACCAGATGCAACTTTGATCATTTTCAGTGATTCTGATAAGATATCTCTGTGATATATTTAGCCTACATTCAATGTGCCAAATGGTCTCAGTTATACTTTTCGAATACGTGAATCCACCGAGGTCCACTCATGTCCAAATGATGTAAATTTCATCATCAGACGTGAGGGTCTGTTTTCTATATATACAATGCACCAAGTACTCATCCGCCCTCTGTGGAGGATTTTAAGCGAACTTCACAGAAGCATAACAGGAATAATCGCTCAGCTGTCATATCTCCAGCTATCTGTGTCTGTGCCCAAAATGGACTTTACATACTGGAAACATCTTTTTTGGAAACTATAGCAATTAAAAAAACAAACAAACAACAACAACAACAAAAGCTGACAGGAAGAACTAATATAAATGGTTCCATCACAGGCTAATGCTCAGACCTTAAACATGCCCTTAGGTACCAGCAAATATGGTTGGCTAGCAAACTGTTGAGGCTGGGAAAAATGGATCTCAAGAGTCAAGGTCCAAGCCTAGCTTAGTAGAGTATTAGTACTAAACCTTTAACCTACTAGTGAAAGACTAATACATTATCTTAGTTTTCATACACTTACATCAGTGATCTCACCTCTTCTGCGAGAAGGTTTATAGTGCCATTTTCCCAATGTTGATGGATGTGTACTAGATGGCTCTGACTCAAACTGATAAAGCTGTGCTTCAACTTGAAGAGCTATTCATTTGCAACTCTGCAAATGAATAGCTCTTCATCTAAGTTTTGGACTGCTTGAATATGCAACGAGGCCTATGGCGAACTGAGAACTTCCTACCGGGATAACGAACAAAGAGGTCTTTCAAAGAGCAGGCACCCGCCCTTTAGCCGATGTTGTCGCAGAAACGCGCTTCCACTTTGCGTGCCATATTCTACATCTACCCCCTTATCGCCCGGCCAAGATTGCCATTACATGGTTCCCAACACTGGCAAGCGAAAGCGAGGCTGACCAAAGATCACATGGCTTCGAACGTTTATGGATGATCTGAAAACTGTCGACATCGCCTGGGATGAAGCCGAAGCAGTCGCCGCTGACTGACGATGGAGATTGTTAGCTGCCCAATGCACCGCTCAGCATAGGTGGAAGTTCTAAGTAAGTGAAAGTACGACTAACAATCAATGGATTTAGAGGTTTTTGGTGGAACCTAATGAGGGAAATAGTCTTTTTTTTTCACTAGGCATCTTGACTTGTCCCGGCAGAAGAAGCCTTCAAGAATGGCAGGAATTACACTGAAACAGTGAAGCAGCTCGATGGAATCACCATCTCTGATTTGGCTTTATGGAGGCAGAAGAGACCATATTTGGATAAGACAGTAGTGTGCAGTCAACTAAGGAAGCTAATTTGTTTTGCAGGGTGCATCAATTGACTGTATGGGTGGTTCGCACAGGAAGAGATTCCTGCTAATTATACATAGAAATGTGTCACAGTGACCAAAAACAAACTGGAAATAATTAGCTGCAAACAAAACCTTACAGATACACAACTCTTTGGCTTGTATATTAAAAACTATTTTTTATCCTGGCCAGATAAAGGACGTCAAAGTCTTCCAAATGTAAACTGCACTGCGTGTTTGCTGTGTTTGTGCCGCCTATCCGTTTACCTGTCGCAGTGGTTGCACTTGAATGGCTTCGCTCCGGTGTGTTTGCGGTAGTGTCGTGTCAACTCGTCACTGCGGGCAAAGCGCCATTCGCAGCCCTCCCATGAGCACTTGTAGGGCTTTTCACCTGCAAAGGAGAGACAGGGAGGAAGAGAGAGGGGGAAGGTGTCACATTTTATAATCATTTTTACATCTAATTTCACACGTCTAAACTACAGCTGTTCGCTAATGTACAGGTTACCACCCCTGGCTTTTTCCAAACACACACACACACACACACACACACACACACACACACACGCACCCAGACAGCCCAGAGACCAGCCAGGCAGACAAGTTTTAACACAACAGCCATTTCAATGAGCCAACACACTCAATTAGCTGTAAATGAAGTCTTTCAGCACAGCGGCATGTTAATTCATAATCCCAAATTCACCCTGAAATGAATCTCGTTTTGTTCC
Source organism: Aulonocara stuartgranti (assembly GCF_965226115.1). Taxonomy (NCBI): domain Eukaryota; kingdom Metazoa; phylum Chordata; class Actinopteri; order Cichliformes; family Cichlidae; genus Aulonocara; species Aulonocara stuartgranti. Next base: position 33,186,607 of record NC_138952.1, on the reverse strand, counting down.
CTCTATTACCCCACAAACTCACCACCTCCATCCCACCATACACACACACACACACACACACACATGCACACCCTGAGGTGGGTTGGGGTGGGTCTGAAATGTAAATGAAGTTTCATCCCCCGGTTCACCAGATGGGAGAAGAGATGGTCTATTGTTCTCAGCCTGTAGTTATCTTTCCATGATAGAAAGCCTTCCAGCTGTGCATGTGTGTATTACGCTGAGAGGTGTGTGTGTGGTGTGCAGGAGCAGACTGTCTTCAGATGGGACCTGAAGATGTCCGACTGTGTACATGCTTGTATGAGATTTCTCTCTCTCTGTGCGTCTGTGCGGGATGAGCAGATAAAGCAGCGAATCTGGGCCTTCTAACAAAACCCCCCTGCACACTTCCACAAAAATAAATAAATAAATACCACAACTAATAACAAAATGAGTATTTAGCTATGTTACAACAGAGTTTCAGAAGTGTACATGAATATCTCCTTTATTTATCTCCTTTGGACATGAATTCATACTTAGGCTCCTAATAGCATCAGTGCTAACGACCGGTTCTGGATTGCAGTAAATGTTGTTTTAGTATCTTTGTGTCTCTGTTCTGTATCTTATGCAGGCTGAACTCAGAAGTTTTCTTCTGGCATTACCCAAACCGTGAGTTCAGTTTGCACGGATTGCTCTTTCATTTCATCAGTGCCTTGGACCTGTAGCGGTGCTGGTTTAAAAACTAAAGTAGTTTGATAGCTGCTTACTAGTTATCTAATGTCCATATGCTGTGTTTTGTTGGAGGATTTTGGCTTGTGATAAAAGCTCAGCGAGGCTCATTATTTTTGCAGATGACCTTGAACTTTTCTTTTGTTTCAGCGCTCCTCTTGCTTCAGTCCAGTATTTAAAGAAATGCGGGACAATGCTTTTAAATATAAACCAAACCTGGGTTTTCTCTACTGCACCCTGTGCAGAAGAGGAAAAAAAGACTGTCTGAATGTAATTGCAGACCCCCGGTGTGTGTGCGTGTGAACTGTGGGGTGGTAACTATAATTGGGGTCTTAATGACTCTTAATGGGAAGTAATACAGCAGCTTACAGTCAGTTAGCCAGATGTCCCTGCAGCCCCTCTACTCTCATCACAGCACACACCAATCTTCTTAAGGAGACAAACACAAACACGCACCAATTCAGAGTTAAGTGGAACTAACGTGGAGCCCGAGCGGTACACAACATGGACCTGAAAGTCAGCCGTCACTGCCATCAAAATTTAGAATTTTCAACCTGGAAAATCAGACTAGAAATACACAAAGCCAAGATGGACAAACTAGTCTCAGGCATATATTTAAAAGAAAAAGAAAAAAACCTGGTGCCAGACCCACCCACAACTTGGCTTTGTCAGTGATTCAAACAAGTCTGGTGTTACAAAAAAAAATAAAAAAATAAAACCAATCAGAATTTTGTTGGCGGGATTCACTTTAATCATCATCATCCTCTTGTGTCAGAGCCAGAAAAATGATGAAAAGCTTGAGCAAGGTTGAGACAAAGTAACTGTTGGAGGAACAACAGATTCTGCCTTAACTGAAATGATGTTGGTGAGACGCTAAGTTGCTCGCTTCTGACGGGCCGAGGGATGAAGAATGCGTGCAGCATGAAAGACGACTAAATGGTTGGTTCACCAGGCTGCCCACTAAGGTACCATTTTAGGTGCCTAGCACAGAACTGCGTGAGTTGAAATGGCAATCTGGTTTGAAAATTAAGTCTGAGTAGTTGAAAGAAACATGAACATTTCAGACATTTTTACATATACAGCTTCCTTCCTTTCTCTCAGGTTATTTATCTTTTTTTGCTTTTTATGTCCGCAGTATTACTGCAGGCCATAACGTCTCTGTCTTATAATTTTTTTATGAAGTTTAATTGTCTCAATTCATCACCTTGAATCATTGCAGCAGTATAGTACAGCTACAAGAAAGTACACCTTCATGCGGACCATGATGTGAGGTGGCGAGCCGCTCTGACAGCAAGGTGATGCAACGAGAAGTAAAAGATGATGTGCTACAGGAACATCCGACTGTGAATGATGCCCTTCTTCCCCTTTATTTCCCCACAGTTAGTGCGTCTCTTTGATCGGCTGCGTGTTTTCTCCGTAGACACAACATCACTGCAGTTTCAGTTGGACTAAATTAATTCCAGATCACGAGCTCTGCTCTCCAGGATTTGCATATTCAAATTTTCCAGTCAAATCTCATGCAGCCTGACGCAGATTCCCACAACAGGGATCTGGGTTTCGTTCCCGTCTCTCTGCTGTAAATTTTTAGCGACAGCTCTTCTTAACCACCGTAGTTTCTGATGTGTTGTGGATCACTGTGGACAGAGTGTCTCGGGGGGCTCAGAGCAGGGTAATCTCATCTCTCCAAACTTCTGCAGCTGCCATCTGTATTTCATTGTGTTTTATCATTAAGAGTCAACTATAATGCTGAGGTTTGTTTCCATAAGTGACACCACATGTCTTGAGACAGTACAGCTTGTTGGCTGGACCTAGTAGGCTTCACATAGCACATCTACCAATGGTACTGCTATAACTGGTCTATATGAAGATTTAAAGTTTTTTATGAATGAATCAGTGAAGTTTCTGATTTAGAAACTATGCTGATGGCTTTGGTGTAAAATTCATTTGATCATTTAGTCTGAGAAGTGGCGATGACTGAAGGTAGCATAAATGGTAGAAGGAGGTTTGACTAAAAAACGTAAGAGCAGCTCATTTAAAATACAAGCTACTGCATTTCACTCCTTGTAAATTAAACTCTCACCAGGGCACTTGAATAAATGCACAAGCACATATATCACAGGAAAGCAGCCCATGAGCTGTGATGAAACAAAAACACGCTGAACATTTCCAGACCAGTTATGTCAGATGCCAAAAGTAAAACCAGGACTGGATCATAGCTTTGAATAGATTTAGCGCGTTTGACTATCTGATTCAAAATGCCACCTAAACTGGACAGGTACTTTAAAATATGTGAGTAACACATAAAAAAGACTTTGTACCAACAAGGTAAAAATCAAAGGGCTATTAGCTGAAAACATGGCATATCTTTCCATGGTGTGCAGTGTGTCCTTAAAAGATTTGAGGGAGCTGGACAAGTGTAGGACAAAAGAAGCAGTGGAGGAACTAAAAAAAAAGAAAGAAGAAAGAAATCTATGGCAGATGTGTCATGTTCTGAGTGAGTGTCTGCTGTTTTTAGATGTTTTTTCGTGCTGGCTTGTTTCCAGACCTGCATCACCCATCTGTGATTCCATCAGAGGCAATCAGCAGGCCACTGCAGCCTTCTACTCATCGCCAGTCCGTCAGCTACTCCTATCGTGGTAACTCAGCTCTTCTCTTGTTATTTGCATCTTCGTATTTTAACTGCAGTTTCCTTGTGTCTCTACTTTGCTTTTGCTGTTCCTGGAACAATACTCAACTCCCCTGCAGTTCGCTTCGGTGGTCATCTGCCACTACTCACCTGCTCAGGCTGCATAACCTTCGCTGGCTGTCCGTCACAACTCATCCATTCAGGCTACATGCTTCAGCCGCGTTCACCTCACCTCCCTGCCCTTCTGCCCGCCGCATCTCTCTGGATCTCTGGAAATAAATGAATGGATAAACCAACTCTCTCATTCTGCTCCTCAACCCAACACTGACTCTGTGCTTCAAGTCATTCCTCCATTTACAGGCCAACTCTTTAGTTTGGTGTCGATGAAAACATGATCATTGGCCCCGGTCTTGTCCCCCTGTCGTGGTTTGGGAACGAGGGTGCACTGGGCGCGATTCAGCTCTGGCGGAGTTCCACTTGTTCCCCAAATATCTTCATTGGGACTTTAGAGAAAAAAGTTGAGGGTCAGGGTCCCTCGATGAACTCTGACAGGCCAATAATCCTGATGTTGTTCCAGTGAGTACGTCCATCTAAGTCAATATTCTTGTTCTTGAGTTTAGCACAAGCTTGAATGATGCTTCGAGGCCTGGATGCGTTCTTCTGTCGAGCTGGCTTTGGTCTTCAGGTCAGTCAGTGTAGCTTGTCCGTGTCCAGTTTAGCTTTAAGAGAGGCAAGCACTGCTTTAATGTCGGAGGACACGGTCCTTGATATGGACTGTTGGTGCTCCTCCAGTAAGCTGGCCAAGGCGGGCATGCTCATCTGGCTAGCTGAGGAAGGCGAGTCATTTCTTTTGTTGTCTTTTTATTTCGTCAGTCTGGTTCCAGAGGCCATGTAGCTTTTCAAAGAAATACTATTCATTTAAATAAGAAGCCGATCAAGTTTGGGACGAAAAAACCCCACGATGGGTTTCAGGTCAGGGCGGAAAAGCACAATATACGCGCCTACTCCATTCTTCACTCTACCAGAAGTCGATTGATCTCAACAAGGAGTATGGGATAATCTTGACTGAGAACAGAACAAAAAACCCCAACATATTCCTGAAGACTACTTACAGAAATTACAAGAAAGCTGCCTAATGCTTTGTTGAAGAGTAACGGTGGTCTTAAACAATCATATTTAATGTTTGAAGTCTACAAACTCTGTTTTTGTGTTATATGCTTTATTTCTATAATATATGTGTAACAGGTTTAAATACATTTCAATAGTGTTTCCTAGCAAATAATAAAGAAATAATGGGTTTCTCAATGTTTTTGCATAGCACTGTGTCTATGTATGTATGTATGTATGTATGTATGTATGTATGTATGTATGTATATATATATATATATATATATATATATATATATATATATATATGTATGTATATGTATGTATGTATGTATGTATGTATGTATGTATATATATATATATATATATATATATATATATATATATATATAAGCTGTCCATACCTGAGGCCTTGGAAACTGCCAAGCAAAGACTCACAGCCTTGGCCAGCCGCTTGCGGAGGTACACCAGAGAGATAGAAGGCAGGAGAATAAACCAGCTGTTCTCCACAGAACCAGCAAAGGTGTACTCTCAGTGGCAAGGGAACAATAAGAGAACAGCACCACCAAGGCTGGAGACGGAGCAATACTGGAAGAGCATATGGGAGAAGGACGCAACCCATAACGGCAATGCTCAGTGGCTAGTGGATCTGAGGGCAGACCATAGCAACCTAGAACAGGGTCCAGTAACCAGACATCCAAGCAAGGGTCTCTAGTATGAAGAGTTGGACAGCACCAGGGCCCGACATGGTTCACGCCTACTGGCTGAAGAAGCTGACTGCACTCCACGAGCGTCTGGCAGCACAAATGAACCAGCTGCTAGTTAACAAGAGACACCCGGAATGGCTAACCAAAGGTCGAACGGTCCTGATCCCCAAGGACCTCAAGAAGGGACTGGTCCCATCCAACTACCGACCAATAACCTGCCTCAGTACTACATGGAAGCTCCTGTCAGGCATCATATCGGCTAAGATGAACAGGCACATGGGTCAATACATGAGTGGGGCACAGAAAGGGATTGGCAAGAATACCAGAGGCGTAAAACACCAGCTACTGGTAGACAGAACAGTCAGCTGAGACTGCAAGACCAGACTGACCAACCTGTGCACTGCCTGGATTGATTACAAGAAGGCCTATGACTCAATGCCCCACAGCTGGATACTGGAATGCCTAGAATTCTACAAGATCAACAGGAACCTAAGAGCCTTCATCAGGAACTCAATGGGGATGTGGCGTACAACACTAGAGGCCAACTCCAAGCCCATAGCACAAGTCACCATCAAGCTACCAAGGAGATGCTCTGTCCCCACTGCTGTTCTGCATAGGCCTGAACCCCCTCAGTGAGATCATTAACAAGACTGGCTACGGATACCGACTACGGAACGGAGCAGTTGTCAGCCACCTCCTGTACATGGATGACATCAAGCTGTATGCCAAGAGTGAACGAGACATCGATTCACTGATCCACACTACCAGGCTATACAGCAATGACATTGGAATGTCGTTCGGACTGGAGAAGTGTAGTCGAATGGTAATAAAGAGAGGGAAGGTAGTCAGAAGTGAGGGGATTGAACTACCAGAAGGCAACATTGCAGACATAGAGGACAGTTACAAGTACCTGGGGATTCCGCAGGCAAATGGGAACCATGAAGAGGCCGCTAGAAAGGCTGCAACCACCAAGTACCTGCAGAGGGTCAGGCAAGTCCTGAGGAGTCAGCTGAATGGTAAGAACAAGATCCGGGCCATCAACACCTACGCCCTGCACGTTATCAGGTACCCTGCTGGGGTAATAGGCTGGCCAAAGGAGGAGATAGAAGCCACTGACATAAAGACAAGAAAGCTCCTTACCATGCATGGAGGGTTTCACCCCAAGTCCAGCACCCTGAGGCTGTACGCTAAGTGGAAGGAAGGGGGCCGGGGACTGGTGAGTGTCAGCACCACAGTCCAGGATGAGACAACGAACATCCAAGAATACATTGGGAAGATGGCCCCAACTGACTGAGTGCTCAGTGAATACCTCAGGCAGCAGAAACCCAAGAAAGAGGAGGGAGACGAGGAACCATCATGGAAGGACAGGCCCCTGCACGGTATGTACCACCGGCAGATAGAGGAGGTGGCTGATACCCAGAAATCCTACCAGTGGCTGGACAAAGCTGGACTGAAAGACAGCACAGAGGCACTAATCATGGCAGCACAAGAACAAGCTCTGAGTACAAGATCCATAGAGGCTGGGGTCTATCACACCAGGCAAGACCCCAGGTGCAGGCTGTGTAAAGATGCCCCAGAGACTATCCAGCACATAACAGCAGGGTGCAATATGCTAGCAAGCAAGGCATACATGGAACGCCATAACCAAGTGGTCGGCATTGTCACGGATTGCCGGGGCAAGCCGTGTGGAATGTAGAAAAGGACCCAAAAGGCGGCAGCTCTGGTGCAGGTGAGTGTTTATTGACAGGGGTGTAAGTACAAACAGCGGTGGCGACAAAACATGAAACCGGAAACCTAAACTGGGTAAACTAATAAGACAAACCAGAATGAGGATGCAGGGAGGTCCGGAGAAATACATACGGGGAGACGCAGGGAGACCGAGGGGAAACAACACAGACGAACCAGCGATTACTAAGACAGAAAATACAACTTAAATACACTCAGAACACAGGGAGATTACACACAGGTGGGAGACACAGCTGGGAGTGATTAACATGACGAGACCAGGGAGGCAAACTGAAAACACTCACATAAGACGCAGACCTTCACAATAAAACAGGAACACACGGGGGGGAACAGGGTAAACACCAATTAGAGGTGAACAGAACCAAAATCTCGAAGAGAAAACACAAAACGCTGGGTCAAAAGAACCCAGGATCATGACAGGCATAGTGTACAGGAACATCTGTGCCGAGTATAACCTGGAAGTCCCGAGGTCAAAATGGGAGACACCCCCAAGGGTGGTGGAGAATGACTGAGCTAAGATCCTGTGGGACTTCCAGATACAGACGGACAAAATGGTGGTCGCTAACCAACCGGACATAGTGGTGGTAGACAAACAGAATAAGACGGCCGTAGTGATCGATGTAGCGGTTCCTCAGAGAAGAGCTCGAGAGGATGTGGAGGGTGAAGGTGACAGTGGTCCCCGTGGTAATCGGAGCACTAGGTGCGGTGAGTCCCAAGTAGGGCTGCTCGATTATGGCAAAAATGATAATCACGATTATTTTCACTGAAATTGAGATCTCGATTATTTGACGATATTTATTTAACCCTTACGACCTACTATAGAACCAAGTCCGCCAGAGCTTATATTATTTTTTTTACATGCTGTAGTGCCATTTGTGGGAGCATTTCAAGTTGCTATACAACTATTATAGCCCATATTTTAATAATATGTATGCATTAAGTCCATAGTAACTACATTAATTGCAAAAAAGTGCAATAAACTACAAAAAAATTGAAAATCATTTTTGTTTTTTTTACATATATTTCTACTTGGAGAAATTTAAGAGGTTTATCCCTCAAAACTTTAAATACAAAAAAGTTGCAAAAAATAGTTTACAACAACAGGAAATTTATTTTGAGTGTCTTCATAGTTTTATTTTGGAGATACACCAATTTTTATATACTGCAGGAAAAACGAAAAAACAATCCTATGATGCAAATTTGCAAAGAAAACAGCATGTGCATCAAAATAAACTATTTCCAGCAGTGCAATTTGAGTTCTAAGCATCCCAGAAACTATTCAGAAAAGTCAAACATGACCAGTATAGGCTTTTAAGGCCTACAAGTAAAAAAAAAACTACATTTCCGCGAAAATGACGTCATTTCCGGTTTCGGACAGGAAATGGCGGACATGCGATAATTCACGCTGACGTCTGTTTCACTGTGGGAAGTGTTATGAACAGCTGATCGGATCGGCAAAGCGTGTTTCTGGAATATTATGTTTTTGTTGCTGCAAGCGCTTTTTATGCAATTTTTGCAAAGCTTTATGTGGACAGAAACCGTGACCGAGGACAAGCTGATGGCATAAGTTGTAAGTACAACTCCTCTGGTTTCATATGCAAAAAAAACCTATTGCGCTAGCTTACACGGCTCAGGGTTCTTCAGGGATTTAAAAATAGTTACACAAAACGGAGCGTGCTGCTCTGACCGGCTTTAAAGGGTTAACAATAGTGATGGGACGTTCTGTATCGAGGCTTCGGAGCGTGTGTCGAGTAATGGAGGGGGCGTTTCCGCGAAGCGCGTATCGAGGCTTGCTTCATTTATGGGAGGAGCTGAAAATGATGACGTCCGAAGCCTCGCTGCCCGGCTGTACCACGTGACTGGTTCATGAAGCGGTTCGAACTTTGCCGCAAATAATCATTTTCCATACTGCCAGCATAAATATACACAGTATACTGCCATCACTACACTATAGGTGTTTTACACACTCCTTTTGTTGTTGACATTTACAGGCTGTGTGCAAAATGCCACACTCTTCAAATTCATGCCAGCTATTATTTTTACGTCCAGTAGGTGTCCTGCTAGAGCAAATGAAGCTTCATGAAGCTTCGCGTTGGGGTGAACCAATTGGATGAAAAGCTTCAGTGCTTCATGGGGCTTCATCTGCCCATCACTAGTTAACAATAACAATGTATTGAATAATGACTTTAAAAAATAATATAAAATAGTGTGCAACACCACTGAAGTTTTTTTTAACTTCTCTTTTCAACCAACGGCAGTCACTCTCCTCTCCAAATAACTTCTGCTTACCTTTCCGAGCTTCCCTCGGGTCCTCTTAATCAGCGGTCTCCAACCTTTTTTGCGCCACGGACCAGTTTATGCCCGACAATATTTTCACGGACCGGCCTTTAAGGTGTCGCGGATAAATGAGGGAGGGGCTAATAATCGGCTCAGTCATTTTTAATGATCGTTGAAAGCCCAGATCGTAATCGTGATTAAAATTCGATTAATTGAGCAGCCCTACTCCCAAGCTAGGCGAGTGGCTCCAGCAGATCCCGGGAACAACATCGGAGATCTCTGTACAGAAGAGCGCAGTCCTGGGAACAGCTAAGATACTGCGCAGGACCCTCAAGCTCACAGGCCTCTGGTAGAGGACCCGAGCTTGAAGGATAAACCGCCCGCAGGGGCGTGCTGGGTGTGTGTGTGTATATATATATATATATATATATACCAGTAAATATTTCTATTTCCCTCAGGGGTTCATAAGTCTTTGTTACAGCTCTGGTACAGCTGTAAAATATGTGAGTACATGTGATTCTACAGCAGATCACTTCAAGCTCTGCAAAGAACCAAAATACCACCCATGTTCAGCAGCAGTATCTGAATGTGTGAATCCTTCTACTTCACTCCTCAGAGTCCTCTGTGGTCTGACTATGGGACCAATATTTTCTACATAGAATAGAAAAGCACTTGGCAGCTTATCCTGTAGGCCTGTTGAAGAAATGTTACAATCTCAACCTACATGTATGTGCTTGAGTGTGTGTGTGTGTGTGATACGGGGTATGAGTGCGGGCCGCAGGTGCCAGACAGGCTGTCGTTTCACACTCGTTTTCTGTAATTGGCCCAAGCCCCTCGTCTTCCTTCAATAGGACCCCCCTCAAATACACACACACACACACACACACACACACACACACACACACACACACCATATCACGCGCACACACACCATATCACGCACACAGTGTTAGAGGAATGAAGCAAGGCCAGCTTGGGCCTGACGCCACAGCAGCCATGACGCCAGCCAATTATAGCACGGCAAGGCAAGGATGCATGATAAAGTCACCTAGCAACTGAGAGAAAGAGAGAAGAGAGGAGGGGGGTAGTGGTGTGTCTGTGTGTGTGCGTGTGAAAGAAAGAGAGAGAGAAAAAGAGAGAGTGAGAGAGCGACTCGGAGAGAGATTAACAGGCATGGACAATCCACCAGCCACCAACCAATTATGGAAGAGTGTGATGCAGTTGCTTGGCAACCCAAACTGAATAAGCAAAAGGGAGAGAGTGAGAGAGAGAGACAGGTTGGAGTTTTGATTCTATGGGGATGTCGAGGGGTTACAGCAGGGCTTCTCCTGACTCCACATGAGGTTGTGGTGTCACCTCATGGAGGTGGGGGGGGGGGGGGGGAGTGGAGGTCTCGACTTAAACCGGAGTGACCAGTGTTTTAACCTGCATGACAGAACACAGACAGAATACACCTCACATCACGTAATATTGAGTCACACAATACAAGCATCATCATTATGAGGTTATGCAGATTTCATTGAACATGCACCTCATGTCCATGGAAAGCTTCACAAATGTTAATGCGGTCCCACTGCTCTCGAATGCAGTGACTCAAGCAAGCTACAACAGTATGCTAAAGAAGTTTCCGAACCACACAGACCCGAGTGGAAAATAACGCCTCTCCTTCACTACATGAAACTGTAACCTACTGATTTGTTGTTGAGGAACTGCTGCATGTGACATAGGACTGTTGAGGAGTGTCTGACTCTGCATTTACACACTGTCACCTACACCCGCCTGTGATGAACTTGAAAATGTTGACAAGTTCAGGACCCAGTCTGGGTGAAACGTGGCCAGCCGAAGTGTCACCCTGGTTAATTTTGTTTTGTAAAAATAAAAAACTGATGGAGGTGAATTTTTATTTTATTTAAACTTTTATTCTATTGCTTAATGTTTCCAAGAAATAACTAATTCTACAAACAACAAATAATCACAGGTAACTACATGCTTACCGAATCTTACGACATGAACTATACTATTGTACTATTTCAAAATAAAAAATGTTATCTTGGTAAAAATGCATAAAATTCTAATACTGTAAACAGTTCAGGATCACCACTATTGACACAGCTCACTTATAAAGGTATTTGTTGCATATTGTGGCTGGTGGTTGGTTGGCAGTGACATTCTGTGCTCTGGTTACACAGGTATAATAGAAAAGGTAAAATGCAATTTATATAATTCCTAATTTATTTACCATTCTATAATAATTGGTTATATACCCCCCCCCTTTTAAGGTTACATACCGACTTTACGTTTTTTTGTCGTTCTCCTCTCCTCCTCAGTAAAAATACTTCCAGGAGCTACTTTATTGCACACTGAGTTTATCTGTACACTTTATGGCTGTAACAAGGCTGCTATTCATTTGCTTCATTAACTATTTCTGTTGCTGCAGCTGCATCGCTCGGATACCGTGAAAGGTTCAGTTAGCGCAACATACCTGCTAACTTGCACTAAATCACTCACACTGAGTGAGGTGCTGCAGACTGCTGAGAAATTCATTTTCACTTTAACTACCATTTTCTTTTCTCTTCCTCTCTTGCTGAACTTATGTGGCCTGTGGCTGACAAACGGGCGTTTCTGCAGTTTGACTACATCACTGCTGTTTGCATCTCTATTTTATACAACAACAAAAAAAGACACCAGTGATATATGCTTACACTGGTTCAGCCAATGTATCTTTTATTACTTTGTTTAATCAAACAATGCATTAATAATTGTAACTAAATTAAGTTAGGAAGGATTTTGACTGATTGCCTGCAGAAGCTAGGCATAAGATGATAATGACAATCAGCATTCCAGCGAGCTGCAAAGTGATGCATGCAAATCCTCATATTTTATTGCTCTTATGTATTTATTCATTTACTTTTTTGGCTGTAGAACAAAACTCCTCCACACTGAGCTCGTGCTCATTCAAAAATGTGCAGCAAAGACTTTTGAAAGGCAAAGCCTCTTTCCAAAACTGGCCAACTATCCCGCTAACTTGGCTGCCAAATATGTAGTTAAGTATATTGTGTTGAAGCGCAAAGTGATACAATTAGCTGTGTACTGCTTTTAAAGATCCAACCACATCCAAGAAACTGAAAAGTAAAACAGTGGAGAACTAGACAAACCCTGGCTGCGACTCAGAACAGCGCCGGCTGGGCACTTTAGAGATTAAGTGAATTCATTTGCGTCTATCCGTTGCATCTATTAATGTTTCTGTTCACCCCTAATTGAACATTTCCGTATAAGAAAGGAAAAAAAGGAGAAATTGTTTTCAGTATGAACGCTTTAATACGTTTTCTACAAAAAAAGGAAATGAAGCACACGTGCAGCATAGCCGCTGACAGACCTCAATATAATGATGTTTCTAATGGCCTCTGGTGTGCACTATGTGACAGTAAGTGTATTGACACTGTGCAGGCTTTCTACTGCTGCTCCTCCCTGTAGTTTCTGCTATGCTAATCCCTCCCTACATGTATGTTCAATGATTTATGGTTATAATAACCCAAAAAGAGGATTAAGCTAATTAAACCACAGCACTGCGCTTGTAATGAACACATCGGGAGGGAATACACCACCCCCACATTTATGCCACACACACGTGCGCGCACACACACATACAGAGTGTGGAAGCTACTGTGTCTTCAGGGTGTCCTCTTCGTCTTTTTTCCCCACAGTGAAGGATTCTGCCTTTAAAAGCTCATCGTTGGTTAGCATGACTCGTCTGTGGAATAATCAGAAGATTAAAGATACCCGAGCTCGCGTCAGGGCACCAGAAAACTAGCAGCTCCACTCTGGATTAGCTACAATAAAGCTACAGTGGTGGGTTCCCCCAGCTATGCCAGGTGCTGCCCTGGAATGTAATGCTATACTTAAAGCCATGCAATGGTTGCTGGGGATCATATAAGCCTGTAACATGCTGGATTTATGATGCCAAAGTTGCCGGTATTAATACAGACGAGGTCTTCAGGCTACGTACTGTGATCCTGGTGAAACTGCTAACACTGTATGATGACAACTGGAGGACATAAACCGCTACAGTAAATGATGGTGTGGTTAAAGCTAAAGTTGAATAATGCTACCTTCAGGTGGTACAAATCTGCACATCCCCTATGCTGCAGATAAATGATGGGTTCAGCCTGAGTCACTCAGGCAGAAGTTTTTAAATCCAGGAGGCTTTTTTTTGTTACCTCGAAACTGATGAGTGGATTTGTCAGAATGTGAAAATCAACTGTGCACTGGTTCCTGTCACTAAAACTAGAGATACACTATGCTGCCAAAAGTATTCACTCACCCATCCAAATCATTGAATTCATGTGTTCCAATTACTTCCCTGACCGGAGGTGTATAAAATCAAGCAACTGGGCATGCAGACCGCTTTTCCAAACATTTCTGAAAGAATGGGGGGCTCTCAGGAGCGCCAGCAACTCCGCCATGAAGTGTTCGGCCATGTAAAATCACAGAGTGGGGTTAGTGGATGCTGAGGTGCGGAGAGTTTTGTTGAATGGGTTTCTACCCTGGAGCTTAATGATCCAGTTATGAGTCAGGTATTTATAAGCCATAAATACCATATTTCGGTTATTTATCTGTCATTTGTTATGACTAATGATAAATGTCTTGGTAAAATCTTTTAAATCTGAATAACCTTCAGAAACATGGATCTGCTTCTCTGTCATAATTTACTTTGTGACCTATACAGATGGATTATTACAGAGTAAAATACAAGGAATATAAAGTTTATTCATCTTAGGCTACATCAGTCAAATCCATCTTTGATTATGAGTCTACTTCAACAAGCCAAAGCCTGTCTCCTCATGCTTTCACTACAGAAAACTCGCAGCTCCCTGCCCCTTCCTGGTCGCATTAGCCGGCATGTGTTCTGTTTGAGGGTCACAGATGGGGCAGCTGCAGTAAGCAGCTAAAGCTGCACGTCAGACCCAGTTGGACACGGCTGAATTCGCAAAGTAATTTACTACCAGTCTATCAATCATCAGGCAATTACTGAGGCAGGGCCTTTCTGGCACTGAGGTGATATCAAGAAGCAAATGAATAATTCTGGAGGATCATCTGAGAAGCACAAGAAGAAGAAAAGAGCTTTTAATCTCTTTTAAAAATCCATCAGATGTTTTCTTTGCAGATTTCTGCGGAAACTCAACCAAATCATAGTGTGAAACATCATAAAACAGCACGCTAAGCTGTACTCAAAGCTTCCAGCTCCAGGCTAGAGTCTTTAATTCAAAATCAGAAGCTTCTAACCCGCAGACATCATCAGACAACACCTCTTCCCTCCTTGCCAGTCAGAGTTGTACTTTTCTTCCGCTTCACTAACTGAGGGCAGTTAAACAGTCAGGCACGTTTGTCCGAAACTTCTTAGTTGCCACGTCTGTGTGCTGCACTTTACTAAAATCATGGGGAGCATTTCACAGTGACAACTTTGAGCCCACTCTGTGCACTGATCAAAATGTTTTCAGTGTTGTGTTTTACAAGTTCTTGCATGCTTTCAAACTGCAGGAAAAAACGCCACGTGGAAAACTTTAAGTTCATCAGAAACACTAGTGGCATCGTGAATTGAATTCCTGGGAATGCAATTAAGGTTTTACCTGTGTGGGTCCTCTGATGTGCCTTCAGGTGGGAGCTCTTGGTGTAAACCTTCCTGCAACCATTAAACTGGCACCGGTGGACTCTCTTCTTGTTCTCTGGTATGTCTCCTGCCAGACTTCCCACCCCTCCCTGCTCGCTGTCACTGAGGGCTCCTCCTCGGCCTGGTGGGGATGGTAACGCTCGCGCTGCTACCAGCTTAGCCGCCCCTAATCCCACCTTCTTTGCCACCAGTTTGAGCGTTAATGTGCCGTCTGCTGTTGCAGTGAGCGTCTGTGTGGGCTTAATAAGGTGTCGGCCAAGCTCCGGTGATGATGGCGGTGTTAGGGAAGTGACAGCGGCACTAAGCTGAGCTGCACTGACTCCTCCGAGGACTTGCTCCTTGCCTGTGAGGGTTTCAGGCCCAGCTGATGTCTGGTTCTTGTTGGGATTGGGAACGTGTAGAATTTTGGCCTGCACCTTGGGGAGGGTCACAAGTAGCGAAGGTGGACTGGGCTGGTCAGGGAGGCTGGGAAGGAGGGGGTCCATCAGGTCTTCATCACTGTCACCCCCCTGCATAAACGCTGGCGTTAAGAGGCAGTCCAGCTCATCGTCAAAGAGCTCTGAGAGTCGCTTGGGCTCGGTCTGTAGATACCGCTCCAACTCTAGACACGTCTGCAAGAGAAGCACAAACCGAGGGTCAATATTTGTGTACCTTTAAAAAGAACAGTTGGCTATCACAGTTTATCCAGGATTATAACACAAGCTTCCTATTTTACAAACGCTCTTTAAACGACTGTAACTGTTACCGTTAGTGATAAAACTCAAAGGGTTTTGGAAAGAAGAGAGGAGCTTTACGGAGGTTCACGGTGTACCAAAGCAACACAGGGACAAGCAGACAGAAAAATCAGCCCCTCCGAGGTGCGCTTCACATGACTGTGACTCCTCAATCACTCTGGGCAAGAAATTCAAATGCTTTCCTAAAGATGAAAAATCATAAATAAGTCCTGCTGACCTCTATGACACTTGTGTGATTAAGAGTTTAAAAAAGTAAATTTTCTCGTGTCCACAACTGACCACCTTGAGATTTTTGCCTATCCTGGTACTTTTACTGCTGACATAAAGTAAGGACAGTTATTGTTTTCATGCATGAAAAAGTTTGGCATCAAATATTTGAACAAACAGCCAACGCACTGCCTGGTGTGATTTTTTTTGTTTGTTTTTTTGTACATTGCTATACTCAGTACGTTTCTCCAAACTGCAGACATTTCAGAGACCTTGTTTACCAGTCTGTTTAAGTTCAGGTACCTGCTGTAGGCTTAATATTTCTCTGCAGCTGTTGACCATGTTACCTGGCACACGGCCGTCCTGAGAGAGGAGGGATTTAGCCTGTGATTGATTGCTGCTGCCCGGCCAAGCTCTCTGGAGCCCTGAACTGTGGCCTCCTGTTCCCACCCCCGCTCACCCAAATCAACCAACCATGGACGTTATATCGCAAGACAGGGAAAAGAAGGGAAGTCAGATGACAAGAGGACAAGTCCAAGAATGACACAGAGGAAGTAATGGAGACAAGGAGGGGAAAAAATAAGGAAAAATAAGCGAGTGATCCTAAAATTCTTTATTTATCAAGCAACAACAGAGACATCTGCACTTTTTTTAAAACCACTGTTCACTTGCTGTTGGCAGCATCACCACAGTTGTTGGTCTGCCAGCCTTCAGTGCCTCGGTCAAGGGCACCTGCCACATTATCTCAAGGGATCTGAGCCAAAAACCTTCCAGTCACTAACCTACTTTTACTACTGCGAGGCTGCACTTCTCCTTTGAAAACTTTTATGCTTTCTGTGATTCTTGTTTTGTCTCTGCTAAAAATCTACCTACTGCACTTTTCAGGTCTCAGAGAAGCTGTTCGATTGATCTTGTTGTTGCTTTGAACGTTCCGACCCACAACACAGCTTACTGCCGAAATCCCGCCTGCATGTTCAGGCATGAAAAAAAAGACATGTGTACCACCTATAGAGGTGCATGATCTAAAGAGATACAAGTAAAGCTCACACACCTGCTAATATGGGGGTTAGCTAAAAAAAACAGCCTTCATTAAAGAGTAAAAAGAGGGTAAAAGGAGAAACACTGAGAAGTACATGTTACTGAATACAGAAACGGATACAAACCAGATGTTAGACCACAGGAGTTCAAAGCAGCAGCTACATTTTTATGATGTCTTATCATATTCTTTCATGTTTACAATAATAAGGCACTTTTGGTTTGGAAATGTAATCCTGAAAATACTTAAGGATGGATTTCGTGACTGCTCAAAGTCAAATCTGATCCTGTTTTCATGAGCAAATGTTTTTGCTCTCTGTATTTTACTTTTTCATATTGGTGACACATCTTTCAATACGCAACTTTAAACAACAGAAGCTAATTTGGACTAAATTGTAGCTTCCCTTCAGCTCAGACTCAATCATACTGCGGTAACAAGCAGTAAATTAACTAAATTAAATTAATGTGCATAATTTTGGAGGCACTGAGGACTTTTATTCTCTATAAAGACCTTTGACATGAGGGGTTTGCATTTGCATGTCATGAGTTTGCTTTTCTTTTAGTCTTTCCATCTTTGTCTCTATTCTTTAACTTCTATTGGAATGATTTTCCTCATAACGGTGAAAAGTTTACGAACACCATCCACAAAATGGGACGCTTATCTCGGAAACAGTAAACACTGGATGCCCGGACGCTGGTATATGTAGAAGACCAGACTGTGATATGATAAATGCAGCTACTTTTGTATCTCATCACAATGTGTTTCATAGAAAATACAGTTGGAAAACCTGGCTTCAAACCATGTAGTAGACAGAAATATGTTTTCAATGTCTGTGTTGCTGTTCGGTCTCACAGGAACTAAACAAAATGTTTTGATCTTTTTTCTTTATGTCAAAAGTCCCCCACTCTGTCCACTCAGCACTTTCTGAAAGCTACCTGGCTGTGGCACTGTCTGTCCTGCTGCATGATGCATTTAATGTCTCCTCTTGGAAAATGAATTTCCTGCGTTTGGCCAACGGCCTTTGGCAGCCTCAAAGTTCTCATCCTGATCCTCTGGCTCCTTCCACCTCTGTCATTGAAGCAAATTACAGCTACTAGATAAATGTGTGTGTGTGTGTGTGTTTTAGCTGCAGCTGGTTGACTCCGTCCATTCAGACGGGCCGGCTCTGGAGCTTTACTTCGCTCAGCCTGAGTGATGAGACAAACCAACACATTTAGTCACAACATCTGTTGAGTGGTGATAAGCTGAACTTCCTCTCCGTCTTTCCTTTCCCTTTTTTTCCTTCTGTTTAAAAGAATGCCCTTTCCCCCCTTAAGGATGCACATTTGCATCTGAATAAAAATCAAAGATATTTCTTAGGGGGTGGGGTTGGGGGGGGGGGGGGGGTGGGGGGGGGCTTCCATAAAGAAACTTGAAAATGATAAGCATGTTTGTACCGACATCTTGCAACAATGACTTTTGTAAAGCTACCAGTGCTGCAAGGAAAAAACCTTCTTGTTAGCCTTTTGTCCAGACAGTTGCTTTGTTTTGTTAGCGTTTGTGTTCAACTCATTCATTGCTGTGTGCAACACAACAGAGCAGGGCACGCTAAAGGGTCTGTTATATCTCCGTTTAAAGATTAGGTACCGCTAATGGATCAGGAAGCAAATCGAAACTCAGGCTGCCAACTGTTTTATGGTGAGATAAAAGAGCCTCATGCTTGGATATTGGAATAATGATTACAACGATAGGAAGCTCTACAAGAAAAAAATAATGAAATGACACATTAGTCACCTTCAATGATTTGAAACTTAATGGAAGAGGTTATTTGAGATGGCTTTGGATCTTTGAGAAAGGATTTAATTTTTCAATTTCTAAATAAAGACCAAACCAATAAATGTGGTAATTTAAACTTAATTTACCATTCTTGTTTTTTGTTGTTCTGATTGGATTCTGATTGAATTTAGTTGCTGAGATTTTAAGTTTTACAACAGAATCTGGCAGGTGCTGGAGAACTTGGTGCAATCCTGGTTTAATCCTAATCCTGGCATGAGCAACTGGAAGAAACAATGACTTACTTTCAACAGTATGAAATGAGTTTAGAAATGCTTAAAAAAACCTTTTCCCTCCATCTCCACATGGATTTGACAAATGTGACAACGCAGCATGTGATAAAAACTGAATGGAGAGAGAATATTTTCATATTTTCATGACAGGTCCTACTTTTTAACCTTTTTTTTCTGTGCTTTTGCTTCTTTATTAAAAACAAGTCTGTCTGAGTTGATTTTAATAACATTTTATAACTCAACGGGCTTAAGACGATATCGAGTTGTAAAGGTCATCTAAATGAGGAGCTCTGAATTTATGGGCTTCTTTGTTTGTGTGTTTGTTAATATTATTGGAGATTATGCCTTCATCCTGAGGGATTAGGCTCTTAAAGCTTGCAGAGTACATGCAAAGTATTACTAGAGGTAAAAAGAAAAGTTTTGCAAGATTTTCACTAAAACACTGTTATCCTCTCCGGGTCTCAGCAGAATAAAGTTTGGCTGCTGTACTGTATGTGTTACATACATAATTCATCATCCTGGAACACAGCCGCCGAGCCATTAATATTAGCTTGCTTTGATACTGTAAATACAGCCTCTGTCAGTGATTTCTGAGAGCATGCTGTACTATTGTTTTATCTTGGACTAGAAATCAAAAATAGAAAGGTCTGCTTGTCTCCTGGTGGGGGCTGGACCGATGCTGACGATAGTGGGAGGTGGGTGGGGAGGACAGAGGGTAGAGGGAGCCCGAGGCTGTGCAAGAAGAGCGAGCGGCAATCAAACCCACGGCCAGCATTGAACGCGCCGCCTCTGACATCACACACATGACCTTCTCCTTCATCTGTCTCTCCTACACACCATGAATATCAGGTAACAATGACATGTTGGGCCTGCAGCATATTAGTGTGTGTGTGTGTGTGTGTGTGTGTGTGTGTGTGTGTGTGTGTGTGTGTGTATGACTGTGGATGCTGGCTAACAGCTCAGACTGATAGCATGTGCAGGGCTCACCTCCTGTTTCCCTGCTTAGTCCCACACCATATGGAGAAAGGTCACATCGAATAACACATACAAACACACACACACACATAGACACACACAGACACACACAAGCACAGCGTGGATTTTACAACGAAACTCTCCTTGTTGAATCATCAGTGCAAACAATGCAACACGGAGCAGAAGAAAATCTCGTTTACTGAGAAAAAAGGTTAAAAACAAGCAAACCTTTGCAGGACAAAACCAAAAAAACTCACTGTAGGATGGAGTTTCGGATCAGCAGCTAACATCCAGAAAAAATGAGCAGATGAATGAGAAACAAAGGTATTTTGACTTGCGAGCAGTTATTCCATTAAGATGCACAATACACGTCAAATTGCTTTACTTAAGTACAGCTGCAAGCAGCAAGGGCTTTGCAAACAAGTACGACAGGTAATAAACGTCACTGTAAATGTGCTAATGTGACAGCAGAGCTACAGATTGGCTTCTTATCATTAGCAAAGGAGCCTCAATAATTTACAAACATTGTTGAATGATTCAGGATCGTCAGGTATTTCTGTGAATTTGGAAGAAATACTTCCAGAAGCAGCAGCTCTGCTGTTCATTTTGCTTTTTTTAGTGTTCCTTCATTGAAGTAAATGAAGAAAGATTCAAAGTAGTCAAGTCAAACGAGGTTAGGGGCAAATATGGGGGGCGCCGCTGCCGTGAGCACGGACCAATTTATTTGAAAGCCATTCCGAGATTCTACAATTTATTTATCTGTAAAATCAACTGCAGTGCATTGGAGTGAGATCAGCAAGTGGATGTGCTCCATGTGATCGAATGAAACAAAAACAATCAGGAAAAAAATAAAAATTCAATCTTTGTCCCCCTTGAATCCTCTATTTTCCCTTTGTATCTGAGTGCCTGATTGAACATCTCTTCTAAAAAAGCTAGCACTAATATGCAGGTCCTGCCTCTGTGTGTGTCCTCAGCCTGCTGAGGTCCATTAATAATGAATGCAGAAAGCAGAGGGCTTTGGATGGAAGCGCTAAGAGCTTTTGACAGACAAAGGATCATCGAGGACGCAGCTCAACAAACAGACTAAAGTGGATTCAGCAGGAGATGCTCCGTCTGTGTTTACATGCGCACGGTTATCTGACTATTACCAACATTTCCATTAGGACAATGGCGAGATGCAGCCATTTATGTTATTCTGTAAAGTGATACTTCCAACAACGATCTGCCTCGCATGTGGTCAATGGCTGACTGAACGCCACGACAAATACGAAAGGCTCTTTGCCCTGCGAGGCTTTAGATTTCATAAAGCACTGAAACTGATTAAGATACACAACATGTACCAACCAGTCATTAACTAGTTGGTGGGTGACACGACCACACAATCTTTTACACACTCTATCATCTATTAGTCGAGTCAAGTGAAGCATCGTTTTGCAAATTCTCAAATCTGCCCGGTTTATTTTCCAAACAAATTTTTTGATGGAGCAGTAGAGAGCAAAGAGGGCATGATGTGACCATTATTATCACGGATGTCAGCAGGCGACACACACACACACACACACACGCACACGCTATACAAGGAATCTCAGTTAAAAGCTCTTAAGGCAAAGCAGGGGCACTAAAAACACAAAGGGTTTGACAGCAGTCCCCTTAAAGCTCAGACTTACAGCAATAACAACCGAACTCTTAAAAAACCCTTGTATTTTTTTATTTCTTTTTTGGTCCCATTGTGAGGGTAAAGACATCTGTCTAATGACAGACAGAATGCAGAGCAGCAGCTCAGTCAGCAGGGGATCAACATGCTGCGAATCACATGACGCGAATGTGGAGGTTAGGTAAAAAATTTTAAAAAACAACAACAAAAAACAGCCTTTTTGTCAAAGAGAGGCATTACTGCTTGTGATAAGCTGAGTAGCCATATTAGTTGTCCACATTCCAGCTCCTGCACCGTGTCCATACCTGATGGATTCACCAGTGAAACGTGGATCTTGTATTTGCTTGTAGCTCTTACATCCTTACACACAAATTCCCAGTTAAACACAATGATATAAAACATGTTGAGTATAGCCAATATATCCACTCCAAATGTCTGCTTCAGGTACGTGAATGCAAAGCAACCACCTGGGTGATGTGATCATTTTAAAGTTTGCTGTGTTTTCTTTTTTTAATGCTTCTGGTTCAAAAGAACCCAGGGTTTGCATGATTGTTCTCGCCTCAGTCTCAGTATAGCCCAGTGTTTTCTGTGCTTCCTCACATTAGTCACCATAAATATAGTGGTGCGACAGCTACCCTTGTGCAAACCTCCCCACAGATTGTTACTGCCGCTCCGGATTGTGGAATCAGTTTCCTCTCATGTTGCTGTAAAACACTTTCTCCGGTCTGATCCTTTCAGTTGGTTTCTGTCTCTCTTTATCTGCGCGTGTATTCCAATATGTTTATTCCCCTCCACATTATACAGCTTTTGGCTTCAATTTATGTTTTTCTCTTTACTTTCTCATACAAAGAGGTCCTAATTAAAGTGCTTTGGCTCCCATAAACTGCTCTTTGAAGCGTTACCTCTTGATGGATCTCGGTCTCTCCACGCAGCGGGCTCTGATGGCTAATTAGCCACTCAAAAGAAAAGGCAAAAAGAGGCTCTTTATTCAGTTAATTTGCTGATGTGACTGTGTACACAGAGGATGTGCATGTTTGTGAGAGTGAGAGGAGCATAATGACTTTTAACTGATGTGTGTGAATATGAGACGCCTCGTGCTTGAGAGTGCTTGTGCGCAATATCAAAGCTTCAGTGTCGGCAGAGTAGATGCGTGCTTGATGTTTCGTTGAAGACTGAAGCCGAGCTTGAGCGATGTGACGCTCGTTCAGCTGTGTCTGCACGGAGTTACGGTTTATAACTAGGCGATGGTGGTGATGTGGCCAAAAAAGATCATCCAACAACCTTCCAGAATCATTTCTTTTAATTTAGTGTGGCAATTTAGTAAATCTTTAATCTTAAAAATGTGAAACTTCGACAAGGAGTCTAAGATTGTTGAACGAGGAGCATTACTACCCAGGTGAGGGGGAGAACGGCGAGGGATGGAACAGCTTGACTTTTCAAGCTATTTTCCTCACGCTACAGTTACGATGTGCATCTGAACACCTAAAACAGCTATTTTATTTTATTTATGTAGTGCCAAATCACAACAACAGTCAGCTCAAGGTCCTTTAGGTTGTAAAGAGCCTACGGCGAAACTCCCAACAAGCATGGCAAGCAAGCTCTTGGTGACAATGGGAATGAAAAACTCCCCTTTAACAGGATGAAACCTCAGGCAGAATCAGGCCCAGAGGTTAGCCATCTGCCGTGACTGGTTTTGGTTATTTTTATGCTAATCATGCAGCTAATAAAAGTCTCCAAATAAATAAATAAATCAAATACGTGGACACCTGAACATCCCACATAAGTGGCCATAGATGTAATTACAATGCCATGCATATTCACGTGCTACTGTAACAGCCAAAACTCTTCTAGGTTCACTCCTGCCACATGATTTCTGAGCCTGGCTCTGCAAATTTGATCCCATTCAGTTACAAGAGCATTAGCGAGGTCCAACACTGATGCTGGGAGATAAGGCCTGGCTCACAGTCAGTGTCACAGATGTAGCTGAGGTCAGGATAGCACAACATCTGCTGGCATGCCACTTTGTACTGTTTGATTTTATAATTTTATAATTTCCTAAAAAAAAAAAAAACCCAGACTAAATCTATATGAGCAGAGGTGGTCAAAACCATTGCAAACCACTGCGCTACGAAGTGTAACACAGCAGCATAAATAATGCAGTCTGCACCTCAGCACGCACACAGACAGCTGCCATTTTGGAGACACCAGTTTCCTCATGCCTGCACTGCACTGGCCAGCTGCAGTAATGAGCCAAAACTGCTGGATGGTGACCATTCCCACACGCCTCTGCTTCCAATAACAACACTGCAACTGTTTCCAATAGCAGTGAAGCCTCATTGACCAGGTCGCCGTTCTGACATATCTCATGTGCGCCGCAGAGGTAAAATATTAGAACACAAAAGCCATCTGACTTTTAAGAAGTCTTACAAAAACCTGAAGTCATTTCTTTATTTTAATACCAGTGGGTGGGATTTCATACACTTTTACTTAACTAAAGCAGCAGAAAGCCTTTACCTTTACTGGTAAAGGGAAAGCTGAAGGATAGACTTTCATTCTGGTAGCACAACTTGAATCTTTTTGTATATAACTTATTTATTTATTGCATATATTTATTAGAATCATAACACATAAATCAATTAATAACCAATCTCACAATTTGTAATACTAATGCAGCATAGTTGCCTAGGAACTGTGAATAAAAAGGATCGAGGCTCCTCCCACACAGCTCTCACATCTTAAGACACCATTAAATCCACAAACACCACTGATTACTGGCAGTAAGTCCAAAAGAGGGTTCAGGTTCATCCTACCAAGCACGCGCGCACACACACACACACACACACACACACACACACACACACACACACACACACTAATGAGCAAAGAAAAAAAAAGACACCACTGAATACTGCTACAGTGACAGAGCCGACTGTGTTTGTGCGAACACCTGTGTGTGGTGTTAGTGAATTCAGCTATCCTCTCACTCCGCCTTGATTGAAAACGCAGCACGATAAACAGAGAGTCCTGTGGGGTCTGATTTGAAAAGCAGGAGGAGGCTTCAACAAAAGAGGTTAATAGAGACGAGACCCGACGGAAGAACAAGGCGACATGAGTGAAAATCGCTCGGATCAAAGTCTGGGCGAAGGTTAAGGTAGAAAAACACGGCTCAGTCAGTCAGGGATTGCTATGAATGTATATTGTCTTTTTTGGTTTTAATCTTTTAGTTGTAAATTTGCAACAGCCCCACTAGAGCAGAATTTCAAATATGCTTTAAAAAAATCATTTCTATATTGCCAGAGTTTAAATTATAGCTTTTAAACTGTTGTTGTTTGTGCAGATATATTGTCACTAGTGGCAAAAACAAGTAATGCAAACGGCCATGTTTAATCTAACATAAGACAGATCGAAAGAGATGACTCGAACAGCTGAGAGGAAATTAAAAAGCAGTGAGCTCCAAAGAACGAGACAAAGAAATGTAATTAGCCAATGAGAGCGAGAGAGAGCGCTGGAGTGAGCGAGTGCATGAAGGCGGGAGGCTCGAAGCTTTTAGCGCTCACACACAGATGCACACACGCACACACACACCGCATCACCTCTGACCTCCAGCCTCAGCCAATGAAATTTTAATCAACGGTCTCTGATGGAGGAGAGCACTCAGACTCTCCTGCTGTGTAACTGCTCTCTCTCCCTCTAATTCCATCTTCCCTCTATTCTCTCCATCTTTTCATGCCTTTGAGCAGCCCGTCCCTCCCCCCTCTCCTCCCTCTCCTCCTTCTCACCTCTATAAACTCCATCTTTCTCTCTCCCTCGCTCTCTCTTCATCGTGCACATTTCACTCCTTCCTTTCTCATTCACAAAGCAAAGGTCACCTGCTCCACTTGTCTTCCACTTCTCTTTAGTCGTCTCAGCCTCTCCGGTTTCTCGTTCTCGCCCCCGCTTTATGTCTCCCTCTGCCTATTTCTTAACATTTGAAGAATCTCATTATTCTTCTTCTACTTCTTTTTTTTTTTTAACTTACAAGCATTAAAGCAAATCCTGCCTTCAACTTTAACTGATAATTATTAAGTATGATTGCTTTTTTTTTAGTTTTTCCATATGCACTCTGGCTGCAGAGTCACAAATAAATAAAAAACAAAACAGCCAAAAGCCTCTTATGGATTTTTGTATAGAACTTAAATAACAATTATAGAGATTTATGGGCTTTACTGCAGTGAAGGTGTCAAAAAAAAACAACAACCCCAAAACAGATCGTATATCCAATCAACTCCAATTTAAAGACTGTAACTTTAGGCTGTGGTCTGCTCGCTGTTATCTCTGAGTTATTAAGTCTAGATCTGCACACTGCTCGACATTAAGACACTAAGAGTAACAAATATACCCCAACATCGATATCACTGCTACACAATTGCTCCACTTATTTACAAGAGAGGAAAAAAAACACATCCTTCAGTTTAGCTCACAACAGTAACCAGCATCACCTGAGTTGTGGCGTAACTTAAAATGATGCCGTGGACACACAAGTTAAACAGTTAAAAAAAAGCCCTCAGAATATAGTGTGTGTGTGTGTGTGTGTGTGTATGCATGTGTGGGATTTTTGCACTCCAAACTGTCATAACAGACGCTCACCAGAACACACTCATCAGCTCGTTGTCTTTCAAATAAATACACACACACTCACACACGCGCCATTTTCACTGCCCGTGGTAATTAAATACAAGGACATAAAATTAATTAACAGCTTAATCTCACACACACACACACAGAAAGAGAGAGGAAAAAGGGAGAGAGGGAGCTCTAAAAGGACAGGGCAGGTACAGCCTTTTAATTTGAGGAATAATTTAATAATGCTTAACCAGGCTTATGGCCTTTGTCTCCCTTTGTCTCCCTCAGTCTGTATATGACAGTGTGTGTGTGCGTGCGTGTGTGTGTTCTAGCTATTTCAGTAATTGGCTAAGATGGAGGGATTGAAATCTGTGGCAGAATCATCTGTTCCTCTGTCTGTTGTGCTTTCTGTTAATGAAGCTGCTCTCTCTCTCTCTCTCTCTGTGTCTGCAGGTCATTACTCATGTCGGGCGGCCTGTCCTCCACCATGAGGCATTTGTCCAGGCTGGAAAAATTATGGGGTAGCTGTCCACACGTTACATTCGCACACATGCATGCATAGACACACAGACAAACGCACACTGAGACAGCCGTGTAGCCTTTAAGTGGCGTGGGTTCAGCTGAAAGAACCCACGCGTTTCTTTCAGTGTTTTTGCATCTGAAGTTTAAAAACAAAAAACTCAAACAACCCCTAAACAAGTATTTTCTCTTTTCTGTTATGCACGTGTACTGAAAGATATTTATGCCTGAATCCCCCATTAACGACATTCTTATTTATATTCTATTGTCTTTGCTGCATCTCATTCCAGTATTCTGCTACAGTGACTCGATTTCCCCCACAGGGATCATTAAAGCCCGCTCCTATTTAATTTGAGAATAAAGCACTGAATAAAGCTTACCCATGTTTTTTCTCATGTAAATACCCTTTTTATTAGCCAAACAGTAACTGAGATACTTGAAGCACTGAGTGGTTTTTCTCTCCGAGGGCCGTCGTTCTCTTTGATTAACACTACAGTTTGAGAGCCACACCCTGAAAGTGATTGTGCAACACTTGACTTTAGGAAAGCCATTGACTCCAGAACTTTAAAAAGAGTAAATGTGATAGCTAAAGAGTCACTTATGCAAAGTGCTTTGATAGAAGCTTCACGCAGCTCCTAGTGGAGAACAAAAAATGATGTGAATATAAAGAACATAATGTTTAAGGTTAGATTAAATACTATATGGTTTGGACATCACAAATGTATTCATTTACATTTAAGCTGCTGACTTTTACCCCACTTCTTACACCAATTTACATCAATGTAAATTGGTGTAAATTTACATTGCAAATTAACAGCAATTGAGAAAATTAGCTTTGTCAGTGAAAGAGTTAGCTACTTTTCTCATCATGGCATTAAAATGTTTTCTGAACTCAACAAGTTATTCTTGAAAAATTAGCTTGCAGCTGCTGAGATTGCGGCAACATCATGGGCCCAAACCTATGAGCCCACACAAGGAAATCTCTGAAGTTAATTGAAAGGTAATCACGCAGCAGCTTACTGTACATGCTAACTGTATGCTAACTGCCTAGCATGAAATGACGGATGATCCTGGATAGCTAATCGAAGGAAGGTCCGGCAACTGGTAATTAAGAAAATGAAGATATACAGACCTTAAGGGCAATGAATATTGGACAATAATTAATCATATGGATATAAACATGACCCTAAATCAATGGTAATGTGTTCAATGCTGGCTGTGCAGTAAAGCTTCATCATTAGCATGTTTGCTGTTAGCCTGAAAAAGTATTTCATCAGTCTTTCTGAAAAGCTAACAACAGCGCCATGTTTTTCTGTCCATATTCTACAATTAATTGGTGTTTGCTACAAGACAGGACATCTTGTTAACATCCAGAGTTGCATGTGACTGCAACTTGCAATATAATATTATTTACGTTAATAATACGGACAGTTTTTTCTCTTGTATTTGATGAACTTTTAAATTGAAATGGGCACATGAACAGCGATAACCCCCTGCCGAGGTCTATGTTGTGATTCACCCTGCAGGGTTCATTGAGTCATTAGGGCTTCCCATTAAGCTGCTGTTAAAACCAATGAACCGTTTCATTCAAACGTTTTTTCTGTGAATGTATTGTGAGAAGGCGAGAGAGGGTGGCGGGGGGAAACTGTACAACTCGATTCTTTTTCAGCAAACTAAAAATATCCTCCGCTGACTGCCTGCTGCAACAACTCTCTGAGGTAAAACTGCAGTAACACAACAGAGAGACGATGCATAGTTTGAGAGTTTCTTTGTGTGCGCGTGAAACAGAGAGCAGCATGTGCACGACTCAGAATACCGAAAGGTGTGTGCCCATGTACTCAGGTTTAATGAATTGGCCATTCCCATAATTTGTCAGGGCTGATGTTGATGATACATTTACATTTAGGGACGGAAGCTGTCACTACTACTAACAAAAAATATATACAATCATCAATTTTAAGATCTTGTAATTTTGGTTTTGCATATGCTAAATCTGTGATTCCAACTGTGTACACAGAAACTAAACTTAACACAAGAAGTAAGGAAATATATGTTTGGTCATTTACTTGTCAATAAATCTTATTCTGTTGCAAAGCCCTTAAATGGTGCCACATCTGTAAGGAAAATGCATTTGTGAGTTGAGCAGCAGAGTTGAGTATGTGGGTTGCGCTCACGAAAACTTGACAAAGATCTTACTCTTTTGTTGACGCTTGTTTTGAGCTTTGGTACCCCAGGTATTGACAATCAGGTATGTACGGTCCATTCAGGCTTGAATCATTTGATCTAATAAACAACACCAAACGACAGTGCTTTCTAACTAAGAGTCACACTCTGACAAATGTGTCAGGACCAACCTTTGGCTTCAGCAACTTGCCCAATATCATCTTGGCATGTAGACTGGAGCAGCCATGATTGAACCACCTACCTTCCAATTAGTACCAGCTTCACCTCAAACGCCACAGCCACCTTGGTGTTGCCTGCAGAATTCTGTAGAGCATTAACATGAGCTACTATTGCTTCCTAGTCTAATGGAAGCAATCGCAGTATTAAACCACACCCATTCTTAGTCTAGAACTGCCCTATGCTGTAATGTGTTCTTTCAAAATCTGTTCAACTGTAGAGCTCCTGTGCTACAGGCAGATTTGTTTTGACACGAGCTGTGACAAGTTCGCTTTTGTGACCAGCCGCAAACTGTTGAGCTGTCTCACTATCACCAGTTTTAGGTAACCCCCGCAATGCCCTGCTCCAAAAAGCGTACTTCCAGTGAGTCAACCACATTAACCTAATGTCCCGTAAGCACCTGAGGGCACACACAGTCAGCATGTCACTGAGCTACCACCACCGTCTATTTGAGTACTTTCTTTTTTCAAGCTTCCTCTACTCTCTGTTTCTTTTTATACAAAAATTTAGGAGAATAGTAGTAAATGACTGAAGTCACTTGAGAACGTTATCTCAGTTCACCGTGCCTTGGGCAATCTAAGAGGAATAAGGTCCTACAGTACAACATATTTGTCTAAATTTATACTTTGTTGCTTCTAGGCAATCGTGGCTCAAGAGTTGGGAGTTCGCGTTGTAATCGGAAGGTTGCCGGTTCGAGTCCCGGCTTGGACAGTCTCGGTTGTTGTGTCCTTGGGCAAGACACTTCACTCGTCACCCGTTGCCTATTGGTGGTGGTGTGAGTGCCCGGTGGCGCCAGTGTCCGGCAGCCTCGCCTCTGTCAGTGCGCCCCAGGGTGGCTGTGGCTACAATGTAGCTGCCATCACCTGTGTGTGGATGATTTGTTGTGTAAAGTGCTTTGGGGTCCTTAGGGACTAGTAAAGCGCTATACAAATACAGGCCATTTACCATTTCTAGTCCATGATTACCAAACTTCTCTGGCTAGCTGGTGGCAACTAATTTTGCTGCTCCGCATAACGTTAGCACCTGCCAACAGCAGCTGTTTAGGTTTAGTTGAGTCAGATTTAGGTCAGGTTTTCACCACAAATGAAGTGTCCCAAATTTTAGTTTTCTTTTTTTTTTCATTATGCTGAGGCAGCTTCCTCTGAAAGACCTCACTGCTGTTTTCTTTTGCAAGCAACGGCCCTAAGAAAATTTATAAACCAGTTGCACTGGATTACTTTTGAGCAAAGAACACATTTTCTTTTAGATCCATAATCACATTTTTGTTTTTACTGGCGTTGAGATTTAATCGGCCAACTCATCTCTCCAGGTCAGATCTTTAAAATTTTATATACGACCCCCGAGGGCCGAATCATCCGGACATATTTGAAGATTAAAGGACATTTGGTCACACCTGCAGCCAGCTGTGCAAGAAGTAATAAAGAAGGTGATAAGATGGTTCCACGGGGAGATCAGATTTCATAAAAATAATGTCAGGCTTTATTATCCAGTCCGACATACCGGGGTCTGCAGTATTCCCCGGTGACTATTTTTACTGATATTAATCCTTAAAACTGCCCCGTCACATGACTACCTTTTATATGACAGGGATTATGACCTTTGATTGTCAGAAAATTTATTGTGCGGGTGTTCAGTCTATCTGCTGATCACATTTGTGAACAGCATGACCGTACTGGCACAAGTAGTGCAGCTCAGGAAAATATTGACAAAAACAGGCGTAACCCTGTCTAAAGCTAATAAGCTCATATCGCACACAAGAACACATGCACACACGCTCACACACTAACCTCCCCTATCAGGCCTTTCTCCTCTCTCTCCAATCCTAATTGACCATGAAAGTACCCCATAAATCGAGTTACTGCATTGTGCCTGTCTACTCATATAAAAGTGCTTTAATGGTTTTGCTAGAAGCTCTGTTGGGAACATTAGGCAGAACTCTCCACATTCATTAGCCCATTAGCCTGTTTCAATATTGACACTGTCTCATTTGTCCCCTCCCCTGTCTGTCAAGGCCGAGACACTCTGGGACCGGGTCGGAAATCTGCCCCCTGGCTCTTCCCTGGTCCAAATCAATTGGTGCTATGCCGCTGTTTGTGAAAGGATTTAACGGTATCGAGTTGGGAGATGTTACACAGATGAATACTGGTGAGAGAAATATTAAAAGAGACATTTTTTGTGTGACATTGCCTGTTTTTTTTAAGCTGAATTGATGATAATTAAAGAAAGAAAAGGATTTATGCCATTTTTAATCACTGATGTCATCTGGTTTCAAATGAATATTACATCTATGAAACTGTGTAAAACAACATACTGGACTAATTTTCACACGAGTGCATTTTGTGCGTGCATAATGTCGGTGATGATGACTGAATAAGCCTATTCAGGAAGAACATTTTTCCTTTTGTTTTTATCAACCAAAAGGAAAAATGACCTGCAGTCAGACTTGATGTGTTCTAGTTCTTTTTTTCTTAAATTCACAGCGCTTTAGAAGAAATTATGAACAATTATGTGGGCAACTGTACTGAATTATGTACAATTATGCTTTAATGTGTGATGTGTGCAGTACAGCCTTAAAATTTGAGCATGGCAACAGGTGGCCCATATCAACCGATGACTCATCTGAGAGCCTTCAATGCAGCTAATTGGCAAATCTTATATAAGCGCCACTGTTTAAGTCACTTTAGCCTGCCCGCAGTCACTGCGCATCTGCAAACATGCACCCTGCTTTGCATCCTGCCTCCACCCCAGCTCCAACTCAATCAGTGTCATAATTATTGTGATTGTGGCCTCCTCTGCTCTGTACCAGAGTCTCGATGCCACTTAACCACCACTGACTTTCCATAAATGCACATAGAAGAACGGGAATGTGTAATTTCCACGCCTCATGGTTTCCATGGACGTGTTAAAACCTGAGAAAAGACATATATGAATTACTGCACAATCTTCCTTTGACTGTAGCGCCACTGACTGAACTTTTATTCAAAGGTCACACTGCATGTAATACAGTGCATACAGTTGGTGCACTGTAAATATAAATCACGTACACGTACACAATGCCTGCATCAAAGTGTATAAAATGTGGCTTAATAAATGGCGTCTAAGAGGTTCAAAATTCCATAAAAGCTTCAGTACAGAATGATATATGAACGCTCTTTATCAGAGACAATCTCTCCTTTGCATATATATGCATATGATTATATATCTTTTCAAAAGAACTCCTCATTATTACAGCATATACTATAGATCCATCAAATAAAAGAAAATCTGAATCACAATCAATGAAAAAATGAGGCTGCGGCCCACAAAGATCGTTTGTGTATCCACCAGCTTTTCTGAACTACGCTGCAACGAACCCAATGAACCCTCCGGAGTGGAGCGGTAATGCTGACGGATGAGCCTGAATTCCTGCCAACTAGCTCGGGACGAGACTGCATGCATGTGACTCTAAAAAAGGAAAAAAAAAACAACCCACACACACTCGCACATTATATCTTCTCCACCCATCTACATCAGGTTTATTAAGGCGTGTGAAAACCACACTGCAATATGTGAATGGCAGCTGGCCCAATCATGATAAGTATGCAAATTATATGTGAAACTTTTATACTTGTGCTTTGTAGATTGCGGTGAGTTTGAGTCCATTATCAGCTGCTGTCAGCAGGTAGCACTGCTTTGAGCCCTGCTTTGGAAAATGCTGATATTACTGCCGCATTTTCTACGGTGTGTGACAATATGACAACCCATCTATAACTGAGTATGTGTGTGTGTGTGTGAAATACACGCCTGTTTAAGGTCAGTCAAGCTGTGCTGAGCGTGCCCTTTACTTTCCCGTCCCACTGAGGAGGGTCCTGGAGGGCGATCTGCATTGCGTGACCGAGTTCACGGACATTTTTTATGCCGTGTTGGTGTCACGAAAAAGGAGCGAAAGCGTCGGGCTGAGCCACCTGAGTCCTGCAGATGCTGTCAAAGGGCAGGGCCAGTGTTACATGTAACAAAGCCTAAGACTGCAAACCTATCCGTGACCATACCACAGTGTTCCCTAAGCTGGGGGATTTGGAGAGGTGAGAGGTTGTAGCACTTGTTTTCCCAAGGACAAGTGACTTTACACAAGCAGCAGGAACAGCTTCAAAAAGAAGGAAATGAGCCACAACTGAGTATCTTCAAGTGCTGTTACCATAGAGTGACGACTTTAATCTGTGTATCTTTAATGAAGACACTGATGAACCATGAAATAACTGCCAGAAAAATTAAAACTGGTGTGTTTATTGAACCTTCTGACACTTTAAAAAGACACAAAATTAAGTGAAAGTGATTGCAAAGACAGGCAGCTAATATTATAAAAAAGACCCCTCACCTATATTTGGATAAGCAATCAAAAGCACTCACAGAAAGATTCATCCACTCCAAGACAGTAAGTTTCAGTTCCTGATTATTATTTTTCTCCTGCTAATTCTTCAGTTTATTAACATGAACTTGCAGACGTGGCCCTGCGCTCGCACAAACCAGCGACGCGACTGTATCCCCACCCTGGAGTGAGCGAGCTATAAACTAATGCATAAATAAAACAGAAAATTATAAATCCATTCTTTTCCAGCTGCAGCTCCAACTTTCTTTTTAAAAACGCCACACTGGCAGAGAGCTCATTAGCTCACCCTGCAGTTATTTGGTGAGCTGTCGCTCATCACCCATTTCTCACTCAGTTAAATGAGGTTATTGTTGCTGATGCTCATTTAGTTCAAATGGCTGCTACTCTGAACAACAAGCCTGATTTTATCACCCACACATCACTCTCAGACACCACAAGCTGTTAAATGATGTTCTTCATGATGATGGTGTTTATATATGATGTCAGCATTGTGGTGCTGTGGGTGTGTGTGGGCGCGCACGTGTATTTGCGTGTCCTTACATACACATATATACTAAGGCACACATGCTGACTTTTACCCCTGATGTATTCCTGGTATATTGCTGACAGCCTGCAGTCTGAGGAATACATTCCTTTAATGATTGCTGGGTGTATACTGTATGTGTATGTGTGTATCAGCAGGGCCAACAACAGCCTCCTAACTGCTGACAGAACAGCATGCGTGAAGGTCAGAGCACAGAAATCCGACTGAAAAAGATGGAGGAAACTGAACTGAATGAACTAACAGCAAGAACTCTGTAATTAACATTTTGCTTCTGGAGCCCTTTAAACAATTATATTTTCAAGTAATGGAAGTGAGACTGTGTGTCTGTTTGTCAGCCTTTATATTACATCACATGACATAAATTAGGAATTATTCATAAAAGCACTTCTAAACATCACAAAGTTATCTATTTCCAGGACCCTGTGCTTGCCAACAGACATGTAATTCTAGCAAACCTTGTTAGTCCAGCCAGTGTGCCAACGCAATGAGAGGCTGCATTTGATCATCTTTCTTGGGGGGTCTTTTGTTGACCTGATTTCAGCCTAAATACACAGAGATGTTGGAAGTCTTCTAATGCATAAACACTGTTCTGTTTATACAAGAGTTTGCATACACTCACGAGTTCACACAGTTGATGACACAAGGTACCACAGTTGTGTATCTGGAGCATTGATTTGGGCACTCATGGCCCCTTGTGTAAAAGTGGAAACTATAATTTTGGCGTCATCCCGAGTTTGGAGAGATCGTGCAAACTGTGTCACAGTTTGCAGATGGTAATAATTCTAAAAATAAAGCTGAATCAATCAAATGCATAAAAGTCATCGATGCCCTCCGCATGACTGCTGACAGCAAAGACTTTACACGCTTCTTGTCATTTCTGTACTGTTGGTTATAAAAGTGCTATAAAAAGACATCAGTGCCGTTTGAAACTCTATGAACACCGTCACAACGACAAGCAGCCTGGAAGAAGAAAGAAACATCCCAAACTCTTAATAACCCGAAACACAGACAGAGACGAGCAAGGGGAAGAGTAAATAAAGTACAGAAGTGCGGGATGAAAAGGAGGTATCTCGTTGCAAACGTGCATGTGTGTGTGTGTGTGTGTGTACGTAATCTATTCAGGATATGGAGATTACCATTAAATCGTCCGGCAGGGATTACACTCCCTTTCACTGAGCTGATTTGCAGGCCACACTTATAAATGGGGGTTAACAACTTGTTATAAGACCCTCGATCGTGTGTGTGTGTGTGTGTGTGTGTGTGTGTGTGTGTGTGTGTGTGTGTCCGTGTCCCATGTGTCAAGCTAATCTTCATTGCTCAGAGCGATGTGAAGGCCAAAGAATAGCAGCCGGCAGGGTGAACATCAGTGAAACAAAGACGTGACGAGAGATGGGAGGAGAGGGAGCAGAACAAAAGAAAACACACACACAGAAAATTAGTTGGATGCACTCAGCCAGGTCACATCAACAGCTCTGCAATGTCTGAATTAGAACATATAACTTTGTTACTTTATGCCTGCACTACTGAACATGTCTGCATCTTATAAAAGAACAGTTTTAAACTCACTCCTCACAGAAAGTCTTTGATCCTAACAGGACTGCTTATTCCTCAGACACACACACACACACACACACACACACACACACACACACACACACACACACACAAATAAACCATCTTACAAACAGATCAGCAGTATTCATATCAATTTCATGTAGCTGGACACCAAGAGCCAATCATCTCAAAGGACTGACTGACTATTGTTTGCCCTTTTATAACCTTTATAATTAATCTTCTGGGAAAAGGGAGGAGGGTTCTGTTTAGAAGTACTGCTACAAGTAGAGAAGACAGACCCGCTCCCCTGTTTACTTAGACACACATTTCCTTGCACTTATAAAAGCAAGGCTGGGTAAAACTTGTGCTTGTTCCGCAGTTGCTGACGTGTGCGTTAGTGCTGTGCTCTCACCTCAGTGGGAGCTGCAGTCCAACAGTAGTTTGCATTGTAAACAAATCTACAGGAATCACAGCTGAAAGTCAGCTGCCGGGAAGCATCTATTTGCAGGAAAGCTGGATAAGAGAAAATTGTTCTGTGTGGCCACAAATTGACTGGCCGAGCTGGACACCAAGAGCCAATCATCTCAAAGGACTGACTGACTATTGTTTGCCCTTTTATAACCTTTATAATTAATCTTCTGGGAAAAGGGAGGAGGGTTCTGTTTAGAAGTACTGCTACAAGTAGAGAAGACAGACCCACTCCCCTGTTTACTTAGACACACATTTCCTTGCACTTATAAAAGCAAGGCTAACAGGGGGAGTGCGCAGAGGAATTGCTGATGTCTATCAGCGCCAGCGAGTCAACAACACCACTGACCTGCCGATGATGCTGTTTGAACTGTTTACAGATGAAAGAGGAGGAGAGCGAGAAGCTTTAAGTCAACACTCGAACCGACTGGAAAATCCGAGCGCGCGTATTTGTAACGCAGCGCTCCATCTCGACATAAGTCGCTACCCTGATTTCAGCACACTCTGATCGAAAAACCAGAGCCAAACTCTGAGAATCGAAGTTATGGAAGCCTAAGCATGCTTCCAAACGCTCCTCTAGTTTGCAAAAATGTTAAGTCTTTCATCCAAAACTGTCTTTCTGTCCTTTTCATAAAGCAAAGCACATCTGGGTTCACATCTGTGCTCTGACTCAGACATCACCTGGCAAACACATGCTGCCGCTTCACGCTCGATAACAGAGGAAAACAGAGTTCCCACTTAGCTTTCACATGCTGAACTGTTGATGGAAAAAGCAAACTTTAATAGTGGCACTGCTGCCAACAACTTAAAAAAGAGCATAAAGTCAATCAAATATGATGATACAGACAAGGCTCGCTGCAACGTGAAAAAACAAAATGAAAGGATTATATAAACATGTATGGTCCATTCAAAGTGAACACATCCTTCAGGATGTAAAATAATTGAGAAACTAGTTCCACCATCTAGATTGTTCCAATTAGATTTGCATCACTCACAACATGAAAATATCAAAATCCCCAAATTATCAGATTCATCTCAGCTTGAAATGAGTTTATAGAAATGTAAACGGTGAACAGCTGATCAAAATCAATAAACACACACAACACTGGACACACAACACTGCAGTTTTGGGCTTTCTCACGTCTTTATTCACGCACAGAAGCTCAAGCAAAACTGAAAAAAGCTCAAGTTTTTCTTTCAGGCACGTAGATGTTATATTCACAATAAGCATCATAAGCGACGTGTGATCGTGACTTCCTTTGTTTAACAGCAAACAACAGAAATAGGTGATGCATCATATTATTGGACGAGGAATCATGCAGTATCTTCCTTGTGTTTTGAAGTTTTGTGAGAAGTGTCCTAAGCAACCGTATCTGATTTGAGCAGAGTAAAATAAAAATGTGATAAAGTTGTGACCTCAGCGTCCAAAATCGCTGCGATAAGACTAGAAAATTCTCTTTGTTCTTTTTTTTCTTAGCCTTCAAAGTGGTAAACACACACACACCCTCACGCACACACACACACACACACACCTAACACTGATCATAAATAAATGCATAACGAATGAAGTCATCATTTATACACACACACACACTTTCAGACGCCTTTATTTCACACACACAAAGAGTCACGCATGCTCACACTACACTATGACCTCATCCCCCACATCATCCCTCCTCCATCCCATCAAACCACACACACACCCTCATACACACACACACACACACCCTCATACACAGAAAGGGTCAATCCATTAAGACGCAACAGCAGCTGATCCCTTCCTTTATTTTCCGCTTGTTTCATTTCATTGTCTGCGCTAAATGTAAATATATCAAAGAGAGTGCTTTAGGATATCAGGATTAGTAGCTGAGTTGGTCTGAACCTGAATATGTAATCACCAACATGATGTCAAACAATTTCATAAAGCGTGATGTTGTTTTTGCTTTATTACAGCACAAACTGTGAGCGGGGGGGTAACAGACTGGATAGATTAAAGGCACCACGAGCTTCAAAAACAATACATCTTATCACACTGAATCATTTATAAAACTGTTACGACTTCAAGAAGCTCCAAACAGATTTTTATCAGAATCTCATCCCAGAGCGCATAAATTAACCAAAATCACCAAAGTGCTGCAACAGCGGAGCAACCACCACCTACCACGCCGAGACATCCAGCGTGTTTCCATTCTGCTTTTACTGCACTGACAGGCGGAGGAAACTTTTCATTTTCCTGTTTTTACTTTCGTTTTTTAAATGCACCAGTTGTAGCGAATGACTGTTTTCAGCTCTTTTCGGGTTGTTTTCAGTATCAGCCTTCTGCTCGTTGGCTGTAACTTGAATATTTCTGCTTTGGGATGGTTTTCGAATAAAACAAAGCACAGATGTTAAGTGTCATAAACACCAACTCCATATTAAGCGTTTTAATGATGGGTGTGGAGGGCACAGGTGGTGAGTTCCTTTGAGATCGTGACTCACATTATTTTCCCAAACGATTCAGGGAGCCCTGGTGCCCACAGGGGTTTGTTAGGGTTCTTCGCTCAGCTTTTAGTTTCCCCCGTTACTCCTCTGTGTTCAGGTACTGTGAACGAGAAGCCTTCTTTTCTGCACTGATACTGAAAAGATATTTTAAACCTCATCCTGGGAGAATGAAGAGCCTTCTT
Organism: Aulonocara stuartgranti; assembly: GCF_965226115.1. Lineage (NCBI taxonomy): Eukaryota > Metazoa > Chordata > Actinopteri > Cichliformes > Cichlidae > Aulonocara > Aulonocara stuartgranti. The sequence goes on along the minus strand of NC_138952.1, from coordinate 33,148,004 downwards.
AATGCTGCAGTACTTGCATCCCTGCTACAGATGTGTCCATGTAAATACATCCTTTCTTATTGCCAAAGTATATTAAATACATTTTATATGTAACTGGGAGTGCTGGAGCTCTGATAGATTGGTTTTTTTTTTTTTGTTCATTCAGCACCTGTTAAGATTTTTTTTAATTTTGCATTTACATATGGGTGTTTGCCTTTTAACACAGATGAGATTAAGGCATTAAAAATATGCATTAATACTGTTTTGCTGAGCCTTTAATGGTAATAAAAACACCTGAACGTAGTTTATCCATACTGCACTGATTTCATGTTTCTCCCTTTTACATGGCAGCTACTTTAACAATAAACGTTATTGCTACAGGTTTAATAGTAGAGGAAAGTTTTTCACTAGAAAGCCATCAGGGAGGATACATGTATGAGATTGGGAGTGTGTGTGTGCATTTATGACTCCAGGGAAGCTGCTACTGTCATCACACTTTTTCTTTTCTTCACTGGGGTCTCTGTTTTTTACCTCCAGAGGTTTTTGTATTTTGAGGTAGTCACTGATCTCATTGGCCTTGCTGGAAAAGCCAGACGGGTGTACGCATGACTCATACATGCCTGTGTGTGTATGTGTGTGTGTGTGGTTTACAGACCAGGCCGATAAAATCCTCTCTATATTACAAAGTCTTGGGGGTAAAAGAGAAACACTCCGTTTCTCCACTTTCCTGTGTCCTGCAGTTCATCCCTGAATAATTCAGATGTCTTCCCTCTTTCCCCCACTTCCACTCACACACATCATGTCTTCAGTTGGCATCAAAGTTAATTTTCCTTTGATCTGGATGGAAACAGAGGTCATGTATGAATCGGAAATCCATCTTGGGTCATAATTTTGGCTCCAAGCTGTTTTCTCTCTAACTCCTTGTAGTACTGCCACACTGGTCTGCACTGGTGAGACTCAGTTTTTTAAAATAAGATTGATTGATTAATGAATATATTCACTGATTAACTGATCTATACAAAAAAGCAAAGAAAAAGTATGCTTTTATTTTTTAACTTTCAGTGTTTGATGATTAATCAGACCAACAGCCCCAAACTGAAAAGCTTATATTAACATAAAACAGTGAAAATAAGCTCATTTTCCAAAACCTTACCACTGGTACTCTCCCAGTATGTACGCACATCATCAAAACATCTGTAAACTTATTTGACACATTTTAAAAATGAAGAAATGAAGAGACTTTCCTCTAATTCCACACCTTTTCTCAGACATAAACTGCCTGTCTCTCCTCTGTCCTTGGCCCCCTACATGCACATGTATACCGTATATGGATTGGGTACACATGTACTCACACACACACACTGCAGCACTTGTCTATTCCCCCAGGTATTCCTGGCAACATTGTGGATTAAAATAGCAGGCGACCCACATATCCCCTTATAGCAAGCATTGCAGTGTTTCACCAGACAACAGACAACAAAGTATTTGTCCACTTAAAGCAGCACAGCTGGTCCGATTCAACGCCTGCTATTTTTAACAAACACTGAAAATGGTGTTGTTTGAACACTATTATGAATAGATTTACTTTTGATATTTGCTGAATTGACATTGGTTGGTATGTGGAGATTTAGGCCTTAAAGACACAGACGTGGAGACTGGTCTGTAACACCTTGGTAACTTCAGTGTGGAGTGTGCTAGCAGTTACTAGCATGAAACTGGTTGGAGGTTTAGAGTGGTGCATGAAAAAGCAACCCTCCTTTTGATTGCTTTGGTTGCTAGCAAGCTGCTAATTTGAGTTATATGTGCAAATATTAAATTTTTTGCTCTTCTAGCATTATTTATACGTTAGCACAAATTAGCAGATCAGACAATGCATCCATTCAGTCTATGGATGTGCCTTGTTACTCAAGCATGCTTGCATTTGTTGATAATACACAAAGTTCACAAACAAATGGGCTGACATCACCGAGTCTTTGCCCATCATTTATATGCAATCTATGATAGTCTATGATTAAGCTTTGCTAAATGAACCAGTCAGTTATATTTTAGTCCCAAACTGAAACATTATCATTCAAAACATGATTACATGGTAACAATAAAACGTAGATCAACTTAATGACTCACACATTTTACATGGATTAGTCTGGATTTTTGTTCATGTTCAGTAGTTTTTGAGAAGATGCAAATGTGAAATAAAAAAAGCCAAAACGGCTGTTTTAAAATTAAATCGAAATCATGTACTCACAGTTTTCTTTATTTTGTTTTATTTAGCTGTAATTTAAAGTCAAAGCAGGTAGAGGGAGAACGAGACCGGGTTTAGATTTACTTCAGCACAACAAGACTGCTGGCAACATGAGAAACCCCATCTTCAGTTTGTGAAACAATGGTCTGTGTCTCTTCTTCACTGTACTCAAAGTTAAAGGAAATCTCAATGCTACAACACACAGCTCTACGCAGTCGACATGTTTCCAGCTTTGTGGAAACAGTTCAGTCAGCTTTGCGTGGCTCTGGTGCATCTATTGTTTCTGAGTTGTCTCACCTCCCACCACACCCCCAACCCTAACCCAAGACAAAGAGTACAGTCGTGAAGAAAAACAAGACAAATTCCCAAGGTCATCCCCCTCACTGCATCTGACCCATTTACTGTCCCGCTCTGCGCACTCACTCACACACCAATCATGCATGCATAAAGGCGCACTGAGACCCCAGCACGATCCGTCCCCACTTCAACTCTGTCTCAGCCTCAACACAGACATCTCAGTCATACCTACACACACACACACACACACACACACACACACACACACACACACACACACACAGAGTTGTGCTGGTATGCTTTATTATGGCCTGAAATCCTTAATAAAAACCTCATACATACACATTGTAACAGTGGGTTTAAGTGGGGTTCGCTAATTATTCAATATTTAGTTAAAAAAAAATCACAGTTCTATTCAGATTATGTTCAAATATATGTTGTTAATCTGGACTAAAGGTTGCCCTGCTATAAATGTGCTATTCATTAGAGCTGGGCGATAGAACGATAACGATATGTATCGCGATATAACTTTTACTCGATAGAGAAATTAAGCTATCGCGATAGACCTCGCCGCTCTTGTCCTCTTAAAATAAAATTAAAAATTAAAAAAAAAAAAAAAAAGGTCAGCCAATCCAAACTAAGTAGTGCAGAGCTGAACCAATCACAGCCGCAGCGTCACGTCGCGTGACTTGTTACGTACAGCACAAGTGCCAAGCCGCACGTGTGTTTGTTTGGGAAGCAGCCAGCGGGTAATGGAGGAAATGAGTGTGCCGACTAGAAAAATCAACCGAGCGTGACCGAAGAGAAAACAGATGATGGTTCCAATGCCGGAGAGATTGTCGAACGGAAGAGCCATAGAAGTTCCGTAGTGTGAAGGTATTTCGGCTATTTCAAGTCTGACAAAAAACAGAGTAGCGTGCACTGTAAATTGAAAGCAAGTCTGGAAATACAATAAACTGGTGCATGCGTCACACTGTGCGCCACGTTATTGTTTCGGTGAAATGAATTTCTACAATACTGTTACTGTTAATTCTACTCTCTGCAGTGTTTAAATGCTTACATATACACACAGTTACTGTCCGTCCACACATACGACTCGGTTCTGCTTCTATGCCCCAGCTTTGTTTACTTTTTCCCACCGAGGCTTCTAGACTTCTGATTGGCCAACATTTCTGCACGGTTAGGAATCTAGCGCCACCTGCTGCTTTGGCATGTTTATAGCAGCGTTTTCCTTCATTTCTGCCTTTATGTGTGGACGGGATTATTTTTTAAAACGAAAACGGAAAATCTCCATTTTCAAAAATACCCGTGTACGTGTGGACGTAGCCTCAGTCTCTGACTGGAAGCGCTAATTCGTCATTCGGCTTTTGTCAGACTAAAGTAACTGTTAAAACTGTTTGAAAAGCTCAGCTATACAACAAGGAGAGATTGAGAATTTCCTTTTAGTTCTCAGTTTATTTGATATTGACAAAAGTTAGTCAGTTTTGTCTGTTCTTCTGTAAAACAAACTAAGATTTATTTTTAGAATTAATATTTTGTTTCTAAGTGGAATTGACAGTTTAGTCTGTTTCGTTTGTTCTATTTTGAAACTTAAACGCTTTAGTGGCTGCCTTTTGTGTAGTTTGCAATATTTGCCTTTATTTATCTGAAAAAGTCTCATGTTCCTTAAGTACATCTACCCTGTTGAACTTATTATGGGAAATAAATATTTAAATAAAAACAAGCTGCTGATTATTTCACATTTTACTTGTGAGCAACGGCACATTTAAATCTTACAAATATAGTTATTTGGCTTATATCGTGATAGATATCGTTATTGCCTGAAATGAAAAAAACATATCGTGATGTGAAAAAATCTCATATCGCCCAGCTCTACTATTCATATATACTATTTTAGTGATTTTTGCCAGCCACCCTCATATGGAGCAAACAAATGTTGGATGGTTGTTTATCACAATCACTCAAGAGATATGTGATGAACTCTAATGTGTTCTGGTGAAACCCAAACAAGAAGATGTCGGGAATAATCTGTCTTTAACGAAGGTGGTTGTTGCAAAGGACTTTCCTTCAAATGTCAACAGCTGGATGAACCGGCACATGTACATTATTCTCAAACTTTTAGTTTTCTGCTAGTCTGTCTCAGAGCTTGACTGATGACACATATGACACATACAGTAACTGAGGATGGTGCCCTTTGACCTTGAACATAAGTGGTCAGCTGGGTACCTTAAAGACACGTGACTGACAAATGTGTAAATGGCCATGGATCGCAGCCGTCCACTTGTGAAAAGAAGCAAACAAGTGTTGATATGGTCCATAAGTAGACACTGATGTGTAGTCAGACCAATGCACCGGTGTAGGTGGGATTTGGGGTGTGCAGAGAAGTGAAGTAAAATCAATAGGAATAACAGCAATTCGTGGTCTCTGTGTAAAATAAAAAGACTGCACACTCTTCTTTCTTCTTCTTCTGCTGTTATTGCTCCTCCATTGTTCCAGCTGTTTCATGCCTCAGTGTCAGATAAAACAATTCAACTTGCTGGAGTACACATACTCAAAGCTGGAGCCAAATGGCCATCTTTGATGATCTTTTGAGTAACTGAGAGTGCGTAAAAACGTCTTGTCAATGCCAGAGTTCTTCGAGCTGCTTGGAAGGCAACAGCGACTCAAATAGCAACTTGTTACAAGCAACACTTAACATGTCAAACTTTGAAGAAGATGGACTATAGCAGCAAAAGACCACACCAGGTGCCACTCCTGTTAGCTAAGAACAAGAAACTGAGGTTACGATTCTTAAAAACTTAAAAACAAAAACTGGACAAAACCTGACGAGCCTTGAAATAATGGATCCATCCTGTCGTGTATCAATGGTTCAGACAAGTGTTGCTGGTCTCATCTAGAGCAGGGCGATGTGACCAAAAATATTTATCATGATATACATTTGAAAATTTGTGATAACGATATAACTGACGATATAGTTGACACTAGACAAAATACTTTACAACTCCACAACTTTATTAGTGAAATAAAAAAAAAAACATCAATGTATTTTCACTTAAACAAGCAGCTGTTTTTTATGTGCATTAAAGTTATATAAAAATTAACAGTGCAAATGCAAATTCCTTGCTGACAGTTTAACCAAAAGGCATTTCCAGTGGAAATTGGCCGACATATCCTCAGCATAACCATGTATAATATCCACAAAACTTAAAAAGAGGTTATACACACACAATACGGTAATATTATGTTGAAGCACAGTACGTATCACTCCGCGAGGCTCCTGCCTACGATAGCCGTAATGCTCCGACAATCCATCAAGCGGTGCGGTTTCATAGCTTAGCAAAGTCGTACTAAAACATTTGACAGATTGCTGAGCGCCGTGTACATAAACTCGTTTCGAGGTCAGTAAACACAACCAGAATTCATACATAAGGCACACGGGATTATAAAAATCAAAGGATTGATTTTAAGTGTGCCGTATTTTCCAAACAACACGGTAATAACGACGGCCCGCTAGCACGCTCTACCAAAAATGTGCTTTGTTGTGTATTTGACAGACGAAAGCTAAACCAGTTCCACACCACTGAAGTTGCAGCATTTTTACAAACCAGTTCTGGTTCATCTGTTTCATTCAACGATCCGCTTTTGCCCTTCTTATTCTCCATCGTCGTCATGCTTTTTCCGCCATGTGCGTATAAAAACAAAGGCACTGCGCATGCGCGTTTTACCCATATTCTATCGCGATATTTCATTTTCTTATCGTTGCCCAACATTTGGAACATTTTGGGCCCAAAGTGAGAATTCTTTTCTTGCATAACTTCATGAATTGTTAGGTTTTTTTTAACTAACAGACTGAGTTACAATTTAATAAAAAATCTACTGGCACATTTAAAAGCCATAGTTTGGTCTTCACTCTATTATATGAAATCTTTGTGAAATCAATGGCGATGCATGCATGTGTAAGTCCTTCCTGGATGGTGTACTGCCAGCTGTTGGCCTTGGCAAGCTAGCACACACATACACTCATTTCCTCAGCCACTGTCAACATCCTCTGCACACTACGAATGATGTCATTGCCCAAACACAAACGCACACTCACTGCATGTGAGCACCCAGGTGGCTGATGGTTAAGTACAAACTAAAGGCTAGAAACTAAAAAGAAATGAAAAGCTTGCAAAGCTTAACAAATCTGGAAAATAGTGCCATCCAGTTAAAAGTAAAATTTTACATTTTGTGCATTTATTGGCTAAAATAAAAGGGAGACTCCCAGAAAATCACATTATAAAAGAGCTGCAGCAGCACTTCTGGAACATCATGACATTTCAGTGCTGCTGCTTTCAGTGCACGAAAGATGTTTCTGGCCAAACACGGCATGTTTTTGTTAGCTGCCCTTTTTGGGATTTCTACCAATGTTCCACTTTTGTAGTAATAAATGAGAAAAAAACCCCAGAAGAACAAAGGGGGAAGAGGAAGCCGGCCCTACAGTGTCATTGTTTATTTGGAAAAATAGGTTTCTGTCTGCCTTTATATGACAACTTGATCAACTTTTCCACCTCGGTCCAGCGAGGCAAGTGAGGCATTTCCTCGAATTCCTAGCATCGCACTTCCATTTTAAATGTGCAAATTCAAAATGTGCATAAACAAAGAGGCGTCTGGAAGACAACGGGGGGAGCAGTAAAGGAGGGAGGTGGGCAGAGAGAGAGAAAGAGAGATGGCTGAGTAGAGAATAAGAGGCCTGGATGGATGCCAGGTCACAAGTCTTTATCCCTGAGCCAATTGGTCTGCAAACACTAGCTCAGCAGGATGTGGAGACACAAACACATACACAATACAACACACCTGTGTGTGTGTGTGTGTGTGTGTGTGTGTGTGTGTGTGTGTGTGTGTGTGTGCGTATGACAGTGCGTCTCACCCGAGCTCAGCCTGTGATCACCACGAGGACTTCTCTTAAGAAAAGCGGATAAAATCAGACACGCCTGGGTTTTTTTATTTTCCAATAACGTCCCGAATACAAGTGCATTTATCTACAAACTCCATTCTAAAAGCTAAAAAAACCAGACCTGCTTACTGTAATTATTGCGATACACTGTATCCTGTAATCCATTTAAACATCTGACAGAAAGAGCTGCTTTGCAATTAAACTGACATATTTTTCTAATGTAAAAATCTGCTTATTGAAAGATAACAGCGCTGTCAGTTACTGAGGATGGAGTCATAAACTTTTCAGGTGTCAAATCAAGCTATAATTAAAAGAAGGCAATGGGAACCAGACACAACATCATCAGTTATTTCGATGGGGTCTATTTAAATAAACAGCTTCTGGTTTTTTTTTTTGTTTCTTTTTAGTTCTGATGTCCTACAGAACACAATTATATAGATTTTAAATGGTTATAAATCACAGGCTGTTCCCAGGCTTAGCACCTTCAGTGCTGCAGAGCGTTTTGTAGCATCTTAGCACCCATTCTCCCACTGCTTCCAGTGCTCTCTCCACCAGAGCCACACGAAACCGATAGCTCTTCAGATCTGAAGGCAGGTAGTGCGGCAGACAAGAACCGATCCTAAAATACCACAAAAAAGCAAGTGGGAAATCGATATATATGCAACACATGACATATAATAGGATGATTCACTACACAATAGCACATTCCCACTGTGTGCTTGAAGCATGAAGATATGAATGGGTAAATCTCCTTGTAAACTGTAGTAATCGCGCTCCATGGTGAATACTGCTGGAGAGTTGCCCTCCATAGAAAACCACTCATCTTGAAAGATCAGGGCTATGGCTTTCACAGTATAAGCTCTCTCCATCACGAGTGCAGTTCATTTGTTCTGCTTTCCTGCCGCGGCAGTCTGACTGCTCACTTTCTTATCTAATCTCTGCCACCGTAGACTGAATGCCTTATTCACTTACTGAATTATGGGTTCCCGGGCAAGTGCCTATGTGTGTGTGTGTGTGTGTGTGTGTGTGTGCGTTTGACTCGAGTGATTTCAAATTATGAGGAAAAGACAATAACTGTGTGTGTTTGGAGCACGATAAAAAAGAAAGTGAATGAATGCAGTGATTAGAGCGGCTCATATTGAAGGCAGAATTGGCACCAGCTTCCACACTGTAAGAAGTGGAGCAGCGTGCTTGTGTCTCAATGCCTCTGTTTACTGTTACAGCCTTAAATACTTCTCTGATTTGTGCCGGTCACTGGATTGTAATATCTGCAACTACTTCCTAATTGTGAATATGTCAGAATTTCATAGTGGGGTTCATTTTAATCATTGAAAAGTGTCACTTTTTCACCCAATCAGCACTTCACCCAAACGCACAGCATCATCTATGCCGAGCTACGCACTGTAGGTTTTTTGGAGGACTGCAAGCAACTCTTCTGCATAGGCAAATACCTACGCAAACAGACACAGCCGCTGTACCATAAAGTTCCCGGGTAGTCCAACCCAGCATGCAGAGGGCTAATAGTAGGTCAGCCTAGACTATCGCCAGGATGAAAAACGAAGACAAACAGGGCTTCTGCCAATCAGTCTAAGCATGGCAAGTTTCAGTTAGGAATGGAAACACTCGCATTAACACGATGAAGTCTGGTGCTTCTAAAAGTTGTAGCTGCAGATGTGAAATATTTCTGACAGCTACAATATCAGCAAAGGTGTCAAAAAAAGAAGTGTAAGAGATGTATGAAAATTGACAGAAGCACTAACACAATTCAGCTGGAGCGATCGCGTTTTATATATCGTGGAAGACACAGCTGCTTTTGGTTTAATTTCCAGTAACACAATCTTCCATCACAGAAGAATTCTGGTCGGGTCTACTGGAACTGGAAGAGTGTACACCTGGACCTACTGGTGACACAAGGCTCACTGGTGCACGTGAGGAGTGAAGGCTGTACCGACCGATTCAATAGATGAGCTACTGTAGCTCAAGCTGTCGAAAAAGGTGATGCTGGTTCTGACAGAAAGGCATCAGAATACACAGTGGATCACAGTTTGTTGCTTATGGGGTTGAATAGTCACAGACCAGTCATGATGCCCAAGCTGGCCACTGAAAACACCAACATTGGGCACTTGAGCATCAACACTGGACCACGGAGCAATGAAAGAAGGCGGCGTGATCTGATGAATCATGTTTTCTTTTGCATCATATGGAAAGCCGAGAGCAAGTGTGTTTCTTTCCTGGGACCAGGACACAGTATAGAAAGAAGGCAAGCAGGCAGAGGCAGTGTGATACTTTGGGCAATATTCTGCTGGGAACCCTTGGGTCCTGCCATCCATGTGGGTGTTACTTTGATATGTACCACCTACCTAAGCATTTCTACAGACCATGTACCTAGGGCTGTTCGATATAACAATATATATCGGATGACGATATAAAAACGTCTATCATTTTATGCTATCATTTGTTTCGTGGTGTCGCAAAATAAACTGTTTACGGCAATATTTTTTCATGGTTTTGATGGTCACTGTAGTGGCTATATTCATTTCTTAAAGTTCTCTCTTTCTCTTATATTTTATATAACCACACTACTAACAGACAAGCGCCTGTTTTTATGCGTTGTGGTTAGCAACAACGACGGTAAAACCATCGCGTGTCCGCTTGTTTATGTTCCACATAAACCTTTCACAATAAAGCTCAAGATCCTGTTGAGACTTTTCAAAATAAACTGAATCACGTGAAAGACCAGATTTTTTACGGATGAGAAGTAAAAAAGAGCCGTCAGGTGCTAAAAAATAGACCTTAGACTCAAACGTTAGAACAGGCTTTTCCCCGCAGCACGCCGTGTAATAAATACTCACAAAGAAAACGGCGGCCGTTACAACTTATGTCTAAAAATGTATCGTTTCATGCATCGGTTAAAACACTCGACTCCAGCTACACGACGCCCAGCTGGAAACACTTCCGAGCTGCCCGAGATTCACAGAATTTACAGAAAATGTTACATTTTTGTGATTTATATCGTTATCGGACGATAGAATTCTTATATCGGGATATGAGATTTTGGTCATATCGCACAGCCCTACATGTACCCCTTTCATTCCATGAAGACTACTGTTGAAAGCTAATTATAATGTACCTGGATAATGCACCTTGCCACAAAGCAGAAATGTTTTAGGAATGACTTTGAGGTGTTGACTTGGCATTCAATTGGCAATTTCAAGATTTCAGTCCAATCGAGCATCTGTGGGATGTGCTGGACAAACTAGTCCGATTCACGAAGCCTCCACCTCACAAATTACAGGACTTAAAGAATCTGTTGCTAACATTTTGGTGTACCACAGCACACCTTCACTGGTCTAGTGGAGTCCATGCCTTACAGAGTCTGAGGTGTTTTGGCAGCAAAAAGGGGGACTAACACAATGTTAGGCACGTGATCATAATGTCTGATCTGTTTCCCTCTAGACTAAAGGATGGATGCTGTATGAACAGCAAAACACTGTCCGGTTAAGATGTGTTAATAAGTAAGCATAGCCTAAAAAGAGAAAAAGAACTGAAAGGGATGAACTGTAAGGATAAAAGAACATTAACTAATATTATGCATTAAAAGCTGAAACCAAGACATCACAATTTTTATTCTTCATCTCTGGCACTCTTCCAGTGTGTCTCCCTCCTCTAACTCCCCCAGCCGGTTATTAGAGATGACTGTCTCTTCCTGAACCTGTGCTAGAGGCTTCTTCCTGTTAAACGGGAGTTCTTCCTTCCCACTGTCACCAAGTGCTTACTCATAGGGGCTCATCAATGTATCTGTATTATTCTAAAGTCTTTATCTTACAATATAAAGCATCTTGCGGTGACTGTTCTTGTCATTTGTCGCTTTATAAATAAAACTGAATTGAATAGAACTTATCAATTCAGTTTTAAGTGGCTTTGTTTAAAAAGTTGATTTTCCGACATTTGAATCAGGCATTACACAAGCCACGGCTACATTTCTCTGTTCTGCTGTCTCTTTCTTTTTCTCTTCATTCCTTTGTTTTTTTTCCTCACCCATCTTCTTTTTGCGACCATGAGGAAGCAGCTGTGTTCCACATACAATTACATAACTGTGTGTGTGTGTGTGTGTGTGTGTGTGTGTGTGTGTGTGTGTGTGTGTGTGTGTGTGTGTGTGTGTGTGTGTGAGTGTGTCTGCATTAACACATGCCAGGAAATGACACGGGCAAAAAGAAGATGAGAGCAGAAAGGCGATGGACAAACATCTTCTCTTCTCTCTGACTAACTTTCATCTGCCTTTATTCACTTTATCTGTCTTCTGGTGTCTCTCTCATCCTTTCCTCTCACTCCGTGTCTCGCTGCCCCTCCGTCCCCTCCATTCTTTCCTCCACCGCCACATACAGAGTTACTGGGCTGTGAAATGTGAAAAACTGCAGCATGCATGGCAATTCATTATCTTGTCAAACTTCCCCGGGCCTGCCCCAAGCCACGGGCAGACACAGAGAGACAAAAATGGGAGTGAGAAAGAGACATAGACAGAAAAAGGGGTTCATGTAATGGTCCATGCAGTAGATTAACAGGTTACCAAGAAGATGAGGAGAAAGACAAGTTTTTGAGCCGAGTCGGTCAATTATTACTGGCGTGAGTTTTGATGTTCACGAGTAGTGCTAATACATTTTATGATTTGAATCTCTGCTTCTGAATTTTATTATTTCATATTAAGGCAAGCAATATGAAAGATTAGATTTCTGAGGATTCATTCTGAAAAGGCACCGACTGATTGGCCAGAGCTGTTTCATGGTTAAATCTACACACACATAGGCACAACACTGGCAGACAGCATTCCTGAAAAGGATACAGGGTTGTAGGCTGGCCTAATGGAGACACTGTATCTCAGTGACACTGAGCTTGCTGGGCCAGCATAGTGCTGTAATGGTACCACAGCAAATAAATCAATCAGCCTGAAAGGAATTATGGCCACACAGAGCATGTAAACTAAGGGATGAGATGAGAAAGAGACCGTGCGAGTCGGCCAGTTAAAAGCACCGTTGGGCGTTGGAATAGGCTCAACACCTGCAAAGATTGTCGACATAGCGTATTAGACTGTAAACGCAGATTTACAGCAACCACATGAAACCTAAACGTCTGCTCCAGGGTTCAGTTTCGTCGTCCCTCTTTTCTCACTGTGTCCATTTTCCCCCTCATTCATCAGATTTTGGAGTAGCCTTGCTTTGAAATAAATGGATTACATCTAATTGGGGAGCCTGCATTTGCTATTTGATCCTTGAGCCACTCGGCACACACTCACAAATCCCCAAAGCCCATCACATCATCCCAAACCTGCAAAGATGCAGCAATTACACACAGACCATGGGCTCAATACTGTCAGAGGCACTAAGGCGGATAGGCAGGAGAGAGAGAGCGAGAGTGTGTTTTCCACATGTTTAGCCATGATGCAAAGAGCCTGATAAAAGAGGCCTGTATGAGGAAACAAAGACCAGGAACAGGGACAGTCAGGAAAGATAAATGACATCCACAAATCTGCTTCCTTGTGTGTGTTGTTTGCCTGAGTGTGTGTCTGTGCGTGTGTGTTGTTCCGTCCATCTGACAGCAAACGGCCAATTACTGTCGAAAGTGGCGGGATGAGTCCTGCCAGACCACAGCTTTCCATTAGTGCATGCCAGCCAAGCGTGTGTGTGTGTGAGTGTGTGTGTGTGTGTGTGTGTGTGTGATGGAGTGAATAAGGGGATAGAAGAAGACAGAAGGAACAAGAGTAGGAAAAAAAAAACGTGGGTGTGCCTGGTTTATGTGTGTGTATGTTTGTCTTTCTCCCCTCTGCGTCGCCACTTGTGCAGATAAATTCGACAAAAACACATTTACATTTTTTTTCCTCCCTCTTTCAAAGCTTTGGCCTTCCATCCATAATCACCCAGCACTTTCCACAATGAAAACTGAGTTTTCAATCAAAAACGCTCCCTCTGATGTAAATGAACTCTCACATTCAGCTGTTTAAGATAAGATAAGAGATAAGATAGAACTTTATTAATCCCTCGGGTGGGTTCCTCTGGGAAATTCGACTTCCAAAAAGCACAGCAACGACCGAAGTTACAGTTACAGAATTGTTATATATATATATATATATATATATATATATATATATATATATATTTATATATATATATACACACACACGCACACATATATAAATACAGAGACAAATATAAATAAAATATACAAAGGGGATAAATAGAATAAATAGGAATAAAAAATAAAAATACAAGTGAATTGCACATTTCAAGTATTGAGTCTATTGCACTGTTGACTATTTACAAAAAGTATTGCACAAGGTGTTGTACAGTGAGGTGAAGAGGCACTACAGCTTAGTTGTTCCCCCCTCCTTTGTCCTCCTGTTTCCCCTCCCTCTCCCCTCCAGAGAGGAGTTAAACAGTTTGATGGCGTGTGGGACAAAGGAGTTTTTAAGTCTGTTAGTTCTTGTCTTGGGGAGTTTGTACGGCTAAACAGTCGCAGGGTAAGTAAATAAATTCTTAATATTTTGGATGCTGTTTGAATGTCTTACCTGGAGGCATAAAATAGTATTTGCAATTGTTTCTGTGTGTTCTGTGTAGAGAGAGGTCAGGGAGGTTGCTAGCATAGCTTAGCACCAACACTGTGAGCAGGTGAAAACTGCTAGCTTCCACCCAAAGAAAAGCTTGAAGTTAGCCTTCTTTTCATTTAAAATGTCCCTACTAAGAAAACTACAGCAACTGCTTTGTACGTCAAAAAGTAGCCCTATGCTATGTAGCTTGCTATTTGCTCATTAACTACAAGAGACTTCAGTATTTAAAAGTACATGTTATAACTTTGATAACTTGGAAGGCAACTTTGCCTTAAGTATTGGTGATAGGCTAGGCTAAGCATGTTTGGAACAATCACTGCAAAAAAAAGAAAGAAAACCTACTGATTAATTTACATGTTATTACTAACCAGTCCTGCTGATTGGCAGGAAGTTGCTCAAAGCTAACTAGCCATAACAGGAGCGAGTTAATTAGAAGAGCCTGCTTTAGACTGGCTCAGTAATACTGTAGATATGAAGTGGCTGACCTACGAAAGGCTTTGAGTCTTCTACACGTCTTGTAAGCTAAGTAATGAATGACTACATTTCTGTTGCATTTAGCATCAAGTTAGCGCTTCTGTCTTGGAAAAGCTTTAAAAAAATCTCTTGATTACCCTAATTAACCTGATTACTGTGTGCATTACTTTGCACGTACAGTTAAGGACTTTCGTATGCTCAGTTTGTAACACAAGAACGAACATGTAACTATGATTTTTGGTATGAAGACACCACATACACTTCAGTGGCAAAGAACAACAACCAGTACAAATTTTACCCCAGTGTGAAGTACAGTGAGGGGGGGCGGGGGGGGGGGGGGGGGGGTAAAACTGCTCAGCAGAGGGCAGCTTCAGCTCTTTTTGTGTGGCAACTATTTTATTTACCTAGATGGTATTGCTTTTGTTGCTGTGGAGTAGCTGTGTGTGTGTGTGTGTGTGTGTGTGTGTGTGTGTGTGTGTGTGTGTGTGTGTGTGTGTGTGTGTGTGTGTGTGTGTGTGTTTTATGTATGTATTAACCTTTATTTTATTTTTTTTCCCCAGATCTCCAAGTAAAAATTTGCAAGAAAATCAATAACTCAGGTGTCCAAGACATGGTGTCCTGGACAGCAAACAGGAATAAAGACTGCTCCAACTCACCAGACTAGTCCTAATTAGTTTTCCTCCTCAACACTCTTAATCAATTAACATATAACAGACAGAAAAAATAGGTTACTGTGGCTGGAAGTGTGTGCTGTTTGCACTAAAAATAGGATGAGACATTGTGAATTTGTGTCAGTAAGACAGTCATAGAGGAGAACCGCAGTTTGGGCTTTATTCAGCACCGTGGGAATTATCATGGTTCTACTACTCAAATACATGAAACAGAGCAATCCAGCATTGTCGGAGTGGACTGTGCCATGCAGGGGTCCACTGGGGGATTTTTGATGGACTGATTTACTGAACATTAGATTTCATATAAAGGCACCCACACACTTACAAGAGGCTGTAAGGCGGATTCCAATTAACAGATATTTCCATTTCTCAAGTTCAAGCAGGGAAAACTTAAGTGAAAATATCACCCTGTGATTGGTTAGCAAATCATAAAACATGACCCATACGATATATTGTGTTGCTTAGCCTTTTAAACATCGCCTCTGTGTGTGAAACAGAAAAAATGAAAGATGTGGTACATCTGGACCCACAGACCACAAAACTCGCGTGGCTGTACGTACAGAGAAAATCGCGCTTTATCTGATTCATGCCATTAAAATGAAGATTTTACATTTGAATAAAAATGTTATAAAATAGTCTGCGGGCTCGCATGAAGGGTCCACTGTATGTTCTATAGAGGGTGACGTGCTTAATGTATAATTCAACAGGATTATCTGCAAACAAACAGTGGCAGATGTGGATATATTATTTAAGATCAAGTCACTTGCTATTAAGCATGTGTCCATTTTCCACAGCTCCCCTCTCTCTCCTCCAGTGTGTGTGTGTGTGCGTGTTAGTCCAAACATATCTGATCTATCGATCACATCAGCATCGGCATCACGCTCTCGGATTCAGACACTTAAATGTTCCATCATGGGCTCAGACTGCAAAGACACAAATTTCACTTTCACCTTCACTTCGCGTCTGACCCTGTCAGTTACATTCTACACAGTCTACAACAGCGCAGATCAGTCAAGGTTTCCCAGTAAAGTTACCAAAAAAAGGTTAATTTTAAAACTACATAAGAGCGCTCAGACTTTTCAGTCTAGCGTTAAAAACAACACTGGAGTAACTTTAAAAGCATCCTCATCTGCTTTTCATCTGACAAACTGAACGCCGATCCCTTTCTCTCTGCCTCGTGGAAAAAAACTATCATCACCAAAACTACAAGCAAAATTAGACGGAAGCGGCATTTTTCATTCGTTTCAAACGTTGGCACTATGCATACCCTGGATGTGGCCACATGTTTCTCACATTTAAGCCATTTAAGTTCAAAATCATAGCGGTGGATTTCACGGAGCGATAGCGTCATGCTTCTGCTTTTAAATGGTTAATAAGATGCTTTAATGAAGCCGAAAGTGTGGTTAAAGGGAATGAAAGGGATCATTGGTATGACTAGAGGGTTTTTACGCATTTTTGGGGGGATACTGCTATTAGTGCGTAAAGCTCCGTGCTTATTCCCCCCACCCGCGCCTGTTTTCCATGCGTGTGCGTGTTTTCTCCTGTCAGCGAACCTCGCCGTGCTCCATGTGGGCAGAGAAAAAAAAGACGCAACTACACGGGGCTTTCGCTGGCGCTCATGAGCGCTCCGCTGGTGCAAAACACTACAGGCACACGCGGAAAACAGCAACCCAGCGCACGCATCCCAGTTTCTAAGCCCGTCAGTTTCCCGGAAAAGACGAGAAAAACGCATCGTCTCTGACCTGCTGCCAGTTCTCCTCCAGGGAAGGCATCGCAGAGAAATAACCAGTGTCGTGGACGAGTTGGAGTTCCTGGAAAATACTGTAATTCGCCAACACATCCATGCTCGAAAAAAAAGAAAAAAAAGAAGAAGTCAGTAAAGAAGTCCAGAATCCAAACGATAGAAACGCACTTCTTCGTTCTTCTCCTCACACTTGACAGATTAAAGAAACAAATTTTAGAAAACAAAAACCCCCAAAAACAAAACAAAAATGTAAAAAAAAGCCCAAATCTGGTGCGGATGAGCGCACCTGAACACTTTGATGAAAAAAAGAAAAACAAAAAGCTGAGAGGGAAAGAAGAGTTGATAATTTGATCTCTGTCAGTGCTATCCCGTCTCCTCTCCGCTCGCTCTGTCACGCCTCTCTCCTCAGTCCTGGCTTGGGGGGTGCCAGATCTATTTCCGCATTGCCAGATTGCCAATCGGTCTCAGTACAAGCTGCCAGGTTGCCAGGTTTGCTCCTCCAGCAGCAGACTGGACCCCGCTGCAATTCCAAGCGACCGGTGCGAGAGGGGAGGGGAGCAGAGGAGGAGCCACCTGTCAGTCAATTTCATGCGTGACCTTATAAGGTAAATAGGGTTGATGATGTCACTGGCGTCCAATTAAGGAGGCGAGGAGAAAGAGTGAGAGGGGCGGAGCGTTCAGGGGATTCAGAGTCGCTATTGGCTGGAGCGGGCTGTCATTCCGGCTGTAGATGGAAGTGAGGGGTGAGTTATTTTTAGAGGCCTATATAAAAGCGCCAGCATTCCACTCTCAGTTATTACAGACTGCACAAGCAGCGAGGAGAGAAACGAGAGAAGCCACCGCCGCTGCGAGGAAACAGTGACAAAATAATGTAAGCCGCCCTATGAAACTGCAGAAAGAAGTGGAAGTAGCATGAGCAATAGGATGAGGTGTGAAAATAAAAATGTGTGTGTTTGTTCTTTTCTTTGGTGGTGTTACAGCTTCACCGCAGAGAAGCTTCCATGTGGTTTTCACGTGGCGACGTCTACACAGAGAGCACTGATGCAGAGGGGAGAGCTCAGCGCCATCCACCCACCTGATCAGTTTACATGTTGTTGTTTTTTTAGTTAAAATAAAGCTACATTTTACACTTTTTTTCACACAATAAATATAACCTTCACAGTTTAACACCCACTTCTTCAAAAATAAATTTGCCTGCACTCTACAGTTCAGTTTCCCTTCCTAAGATATTTTCTTGATTGAGTGATTACAGGAGAATATGCAGCTTTTGAAGCACGTGGTGCATCCATACCTCCTCTATAAGTCTCACCTGTGCAACATCAGGTCCTGAACATAAGACTGGATGAGACTCCATAAAACCATTATGCAAACCTCTTCACCCAGCTGCAGCCATTGCTTGCTTTAAATATTATTCAGTATGCAGTATTCTGATTGGCTTCAGGTGAACCTGAGGCCACTCCTCCACCAAATTGTTCTAGTTGGGTCTGAATAGTGCAAATTATGTGTAAATAACTTCTGAAACAATATGCTGGAGCAAGCAGTACCCTGTGGAGATAGATTTAGAGAAATCAAACCAAATTTGATAAATAAAATAGAGACTTATTTAAAATAAACGTAATATTCATAAAAATGAGCCGTGAAGGCTCTGAAAGCATCATTTTGTTAATATTAGGGCTTAGAGAGAAAAAAAAACATAATCAAATATAAATAGCTTTTTACTGTTTCTGTGTCTAATGTTCATTGTGATCTATTTGATACGACTAACTTTTTTTTTATTATTACTATTGAAAACTGAAGTAACTGTCTGTCTTCAGGCTTCAGGATCCGACAGACGGGATCCGCTTGACTTGTTATAGGCTTTTAAAGGATCAGATGGCAGAAATAATTTCCACGCTCTGAAAGTGTTTGATGGGGAGCACCGTTTTATAAAACCTCTGTGGGCAGTTTTTCTCACAGGATGATTGGATCTTTTGTCACATCCTTCCTCTCTTCTCTGCTTAATTTCTTTCTTTGTTTTTCCATCACTTACCTCCCGTCAGTTCCTCTGCTTCTCTCCCACTTTCCTTCTTCTCTAGCTACTGTGACAAATGAGAGTAACTGCTGGCAGTGGTGGATCTAGAAAATTTGGTGCAAAGGAGGGCCAAGATGTCTAGGGAGGGTGGCATATACCACTTCAGAGAAGTATGTAAAAATCTCTCCATATGTAAATGGAGGCAAAATAAAATATCCACAAAAACACTTTTATAACAAATAAACAATTCGTTTTCACAAGTATTTTAACTTGTAAAGAGGGGGCTTTACTGGAGGGGCAGTTGCCCCCCCCCCCCCCCCCCCGCTCCCCTTTTGCCCCCCCTTGCCCCCCTGACTGCATGTAAATGTGACAGATTGATAATCAGCCTTAATAAATAACGCTGAGGTCACTAAAGTTCAGAAATTTGACACATGGATGGAAAGATTGGCTATGATAAAGAAGGAGTCATGAATGATCTGAAACTGACAGGCAGTGTGCTGAAACAAGAACATCATGCAAAATTACTTGAACGTGTTCATCTAAGTAGTGGTAGGACAGAATAGTGCAAAATCAAAATCCCAGTAGAGCAGGTTATTTTCCACTAAATCGATTTCATGCTCATCCCACAGCTAAATGAGTGAAGGGCCAGATCAAATGTTCCTGAAATAAGCTTAGATTGCTTCCACCTGTTCTCTTATGTAACAGCCACATAGTGAGGATTTACGTGGCATCCAGTTAACACTTGCCTTGTGCGCTTGTGCGTCTTCTTGCTCTGTCCCCGCTTCTTCTCCGCGTGTCTCATCTCTGGAGACCTGCGGCTCGTCTCGGAGGAATATGAGGGCCAGATGGCTTCTAGATCAGCTGTTTCAGGACACTTTCCCCATTGATTTTCACAGCTCTGTCTGCCACTGAAGGAAGAGAGGAAAGAGGAAGGAGCAGGAGTCAGAGAGCAGGGGTCTGGGGGTGGAGGAGTATGGATCAATATTCTACTGACCCTCTATAAGATGCCCTCAGAAGATGTGCATACAATTAAACAACAGAATAAAAGAATCATTATCATGTTTACTTTGAATAACTTCCACTCAATGCTCCTTTCACCCCATCTGCTGCCTGTACTGTTACCATTAAAGTTACAGCTGTACTTTGCTTTCTTCTTCTGTTGTTGTAAAAAAGATGGAGAACAACAGAAAACAGGAAAATAAAAGAAATGGAAAATGATAAGAATAAAAAATGAAAAGAAAAGAAAAAAGAGATTTTTTTTCATTTAGTGGTGAGATGAATCTAAGTGGTTACATGTTTTCAGTTTCTTGCTAAAATTACCAAGCTCCATAAGAGGAGAAAACAAAGGGAAAAACAGAGAGAAAGTGTGTGCGCGTGTGTGCGTGTGTGTGTGTGGGCTGCATTTTTGCCTACACACGGCTACACAGGATCTGGGCATTGCTTCCTAGATCCTCACACACTCAGTGTTGTAATCTTATTATTGTGTTGTGTTGTTTTGGAAAAAATGTTGCAATGAGAGGGGAAGGAGAAAAAAAGGATTGTTTCACTGAACTGGAATTTCATGCTTTCAAGGATGACATTTATAATCCTTACCAGACTTAAATGATTAAAAAATACAGAACTACAAAACTATCAGAGGAAATGAACCTTCTATTGCTAAGTAAGTGTAAAAAAAATGAAACATTTTAAGGTTTTGCATTAGACATTTATGTTCACTCATATTCATTTTATACCTTTAGAAACTCAGAAAAGCCTCCATGCTGGCAGTTACTTGTGTTTTCACTGGTAAATGTCAGGAGAACCGTCATTGTCCAAAGTTTCTTGTTCTAAAATGTATCGCACAGGAAAGGACTTTTCCTGTCATTCAACTTCTCACTACTGGGAGGATTCTTTTTGGTTTAGGCTACAGTGCCATCTGGGTAGAGCGTGCAGGAGGCAGGACACGCGCTGAACACTTTGTAGTTGTAAATTCAGTAGACTGGTACCTGCACTAATGTCACAATGGTGCAAATCAACTTTTGTGCTCACACACACCACCGCTGTCAGGTAAGCTCTGAAAACTCAGAGTGCATCTGTAAAAAAGAAGAAGCAGAAATAATCAAGATGTCGGGGAAGAAGGTAAAAATTTGATCCAGGGTTTTGATTGGTGCCTGCTGCACGATCTGCACTGAGGCAACAAGAACCTTTTAATTTTCTTTATTGACATTTCATCAGTCATCCAAGAGTCTACTGCTGGCTGGCATAAAGCCCCATGCTTTCAGAAGGTATATTTACATGTCTAACACTGTGGTGAGAGGGCCAAAGTGTAGTTTACTTTGCATAGTGAAATCTATAAGCTGCAAAAAAAAAAAAAAAGAAAGTCTAAGAAAGATCTAAGAAAAAGAACTGTAGATTTACACAAGTTAGGAAGGCCTCTGGAAGCTGTTTCTAAACAACTCTATGATCATTAGCAGTTACACATTTAAAAACAGTGCCTGTATGAATAGGTGTGAATGGGTGAAGGGGCATGTTGTTCAAAGTGCTTTGGGTGCTCAGGTAGAGTAGAAAAATGCAAGAATCAGTCCATTTACCATTTATGTCACCATGAATGAAGAGAGCACAGCCCAAGAAAGAAGACTCTGCTTCAAAATCAATACTTTCCAGAAAAGTTTTATTGTCAGACAAAGATTGGCCACATTGAGAAGAAGTATCTTTGGAAGGATAAAGGTAAGGGTGTCAAACGTAAGGACCCTGTCAAATCCTTGTCACTGTCGAGAACAGCTGCCAAGCATGGTGGTGGCAGCATCACGTTCTGGGGCTGTTCTGCTACCAGCAGAACTGGACCACTGCTCAAAGCAAATAGGATAATAAAGAAGGCTCCCTCCAAATACTTCAACATCACCTCAAACTAGCATCGAACCAAATATTAGTGGAGGTGTTACATTAGAGCCTGCATGTATAATTGTCACGGTCTGGCTGGCAGACCGTGGGGATGTGGGGAAAGGAGGACCCAAAACGCAGACTCTGCGATGCAAACAGTGCTCTTTATTTACAGTGAAAAGGCTGTAAATACAATAACTCCCCGTTGCTCCCTCGAACCCCGTGTGCGTGCTTCCCTCCGATATCTGTGCTCGTGCTCCCCGCTGTTGTGTTTCCGCACCCCCGTGCGTGCTGCCTCTCCAGACCACTCCTCCTCCTGTAGGGAAACCAGAGACGCAGCCGTCAACACTAACCCTCGGCGGGCATATACGCACAGCACAGACTTACGCTAACACACACTGACTTGGTAAGATAACTCAATGATCCCGCGTCGGTGGGAGCTCCAAGACTCTCCTAAGTAGCTCCCCCGACGAGCCCTGATCAGCGGCAGGTGTGTGGCTTCGGGTGTGGCCAGTCCCTCCGCAGGGCCACACCCCTCAGGCCTGCAGGTGGCCGAGCTCCATCCTCCAGGCACACCCGCAGACATACACACCCATACCTCGCCTAAACATATGAGTGGGACACAGACTAACACAGCACAGAGAAACACACATATGTACACGCACAGAGAAGGGGAAACGACACCAAAAATACATAATAATACACAGGTCCATGACTGCCCAGGGATCCTGGGTCGCCCAGTCCCAGGACCCTGACAGTACCCCCCCCCCTCTAAGGGTCGGCTCCCGACGACCCAAAAACACAAACCAAAAACAGCACAACCAACCCAGGGCGGGCGGCGGGAGGTCCAGGACGGAGGGCAGAACCAAAACAAGCAAAAACCCCCAAAGAAAACAACCCCCCCAAGGTCACAGTCCCAGAGTCCGACCGCGCATCCCGCAGCGGAGCAACAAAAAGAAAAAATGCCACAAAACAGTCTCAGGCGGCCCATCAACATAACAAAAGAGTTCAGGGGGCCTACCTCGAGTCCAATGGTGGCGACATTGCAGCTCCGGCGGGCAGCCACGGGTCCGGTGGCGGCGGCACTGCTGCCCCTCCGGTGGCGAGCCTCGGGTCCGACGGCGGCGGCGCTGCTCCCCAGGCGGCCTGCCCGGGATCCAGTGACGGTAGCGGCGCTGCGGCTCCTCCGGCGGCCTGCCCCGGGTCCGACGGCGGCGGCGCTGCTCCCCAGGCGGCCTGCCACGGGTCCGGTGGCGGCGCTGCTCCTCCGGTGAGCAACAGCGAGGTGTGGCCCACGGTTCATGACGCGCTGGTCGCTGACGTGGATGCAGAGGACGTGGATGGCGTGGAGGCCGCGCCAGACGTGGAGGTCCCTCCGGTTCGCTGACCTCCGGCTCCGGCAGCGAGAGCCCCTCCTCGGCTGCTGGCAGCGAGAGCCCCTCCTCGGCTGCTGGCAGCGAGAGCTCCCTCGGCTCGCCGAGCTCCTCCTCGGCTGGCAGCGCCGGTTGTTCCTTCCGCTCGCCGAGCTCCTCTGCTGGTGGTTCGCTGAGCTGCTCCCGCCCGCCGAGCTGCTCCCGCCCGCCGAGCTGCTCCCGCCCGCCGAGCTGCTCCCGCCCGCCGAGCTCCGGCTCCGGCAGATCGAGCTCCTCCCGCTCGCTGGGCTGCTCCCGCCCGCTGAGCTCCGGCTCCGGCAGATCGAGCTCCTCCCGCTCGCTGGGCTCCTGCTCCGCCACGCTGAGCCGCTCCTCCGGCTCGCCGGGCTCCTGCTCCGGCTCGCCGGGCTCCTGCTCCGGCTCGCCGGGCTCCTGCTCCGGCTCGCAGGGCTCCACAGCTGGCGGTGCGGGCTCCTCCCGCTCTCCGAGCACCCTGAGCACCTCCGGCTGCGCTACAGCTACTGACGGTCGATCTGGAGGTGAAGATGGTGATGCGGTGTCTGCAGGTGGGGAAGGTGAAGGTAGAGTAGGTGATGCAGATGGCGAAGCCGAGAGTGCTGCGGTCGCTGCAGTCTGATGAGACTCTGGTGGAGAAGTAGCTGCAGAGGGAGAAGGTGATGATGGTGCGGCAGCTGCTCCCGGTGGACTGGACAGCGATGCAGGGACAGACGGGTGAAATGATGGCAGAGGTGGTCCAGCAGGCATATCGACCTCCAACTGAGGATGAAGGTGAGAGGCTGACCGGACTGAAGACTCAGTCACCAGCTGGGCAGCAGACTCCGTTACTAGCTGGGCAGCGGACTGAGTTGAGGGTGATATGGCTATTATGAAGGGTGGAGAGGATGAGAATGTTACAGCTGGCTCAACAAATTCCAGGGGTCCAGAGGCAACTGAGGCCTCCAGTTCGGCCTCTGGGGAAGCCCTGGGGAGAACCTCTGTCTCCATATGGCCAGACTGAGCCAAAAAGTCATCTGGGTCTGTATGCTGTGAACTCCCTAGCTCCCAGCTCACAGTCTCAGAGTGAACATCTTCTGAGTTTTTGGAGGTAAAGCAAACAGTTTCTGACCCCACCGACTCTGAGCTAACTACCTCAGGGCTGTCTATGCAAAATTCTGCCCCAGTATTAGCACTCAGGCCACCTTCGTCCGTCGGTGGTCCAAAAATCCCCACTGGGAGTTCAGTTACACCTCTTACAGTCTCTCCATTGTTAATTGCCGTAGTGGCTATAGTCTCTATGTCCATGTTCACAGGAAGGGAATTTACGACACCGGCAGAGTCCATTTTACTCACTGTGGCGTCCAGAGCCGCTGGTCCTGAGCCTTCGACCAGCACAGGAGTGAGTGTAGAGGTGGCTGAACGCTGCTTGCGAGGACGCCTTCTCCTCCGTGAAGGCGGGGCCGGGTGTACGGAAACAGTCCTCTGCTGTTCATCTGTGTTTTGATTTTCAATGACAGGATTAATAGAAACAAATGAGTCGGGTTTACTCACTGCGGTGATGAGCGCTGTTGGTCCGTTGCCAGCTGACCGGGCTGAAACCGCAGGAGTGGGTTGAGGCGTAACGGGATGATGGTAGAGAGTGCGGCATGCCTTCCGTAACGGCGGATCAAACGATTGTGCCGCGAGCATCAACGGGAAAGCCCTCCGCCGACGCGTGAAAAGCCAAGCGGCTAGAGTCTCTAGGAGAGCAGCCGAACTGTCCATGCTAGGACCACCCAAGCCAAATAGTTCAAAACTCGAGCTCTCCCTTAAACTAGCGACCAGGTGCCTAAGTTTGTTAATGTCCAGAATGTTCGTGGTGAAGGTAGTGGATGAGAGATAATTGTCAAAGAACACTACCTGTATATGTCTCTTGTGTGGGTCTACAGCCTGGATTACGCTCCGGCAGTAATCCCATAGCTGCGTGAGCGATCTCTCCTCCGTGGCAACTCCTGAGTTTGCTGGGTCCATGGTGGTTGGCGGGATCATTCTGTCACGGTCTGGCTGGCAGACCGTGGGGATGTGGGGAAAGGAGGACCCAAAACGCAGACTCTGCGATGCAAACAGTGCTCTTTATTTACAGTGAAAAGGCTGTAAATACAATAACTCCCCGTTGCTCCCTCGAACCCCGTGCTCGTGCTCCCCGCTGTTGTGTTTCCGCACCCCCGTGCGTGCTGCCTCTCCAGACCACTCCTCCTCCTGTAGGGAAACCAGAGACGCAGCCGTCAACACTAACCCTCGGCGGGCATATACGCACAGCACAGACCTACGCTAACACACACTGACTTGGTAAGATAACTCAATGATCCCGCGTCGGTGGGAGCTCCAAGACTCTCCTAAGTAGCTCCCCCGACGAGCCCTGATCAGCGGCAGGTGTGTGGCTTCGGGTGTGGCCAGTCCCTCCGCAGGGCCACACCCCTCAGGCCTGCAGGTGGCCGAGCTCCATCCTCCAGGCACACCCGCAGACATACACACCCATACCTCGCCTAAACATATGAGTGGGACACAGACTAACACAGCACAGAGAAACACACATATGTACACGCACAGAGAAGGGGAAACGACACCAAAAATACATAATAATAATACACAGGTCCATGACTGCCCAGGGATCCTGGGTCGCCCAGTCCCAGGACCCTGACAATAATGTTGATCCTGTGTAAATGATAGAAAATCTAAAATAAATTCAAACTTGTTTGTTTTGTTTTATAAAGTCATTAAAGATGTATCGTGTACAATCGTTCCATCCTGGAAACAACATTTCAAAGAAAACACTTAATGTCCAAAATTACACTGACATTTATGCTCAGGATTAGTGAAAAGCATTTCTCTATTCTAAGCCCATTTAGGAAGGTACAGAAGAAAAATTTAGAGCTAACATATACTGTAGTTCAGCGGTCCCCAACCCTCGGGCCTCGGACCGGTACCGGTCCGTGAGTCGTTTGGTACCAGGCCGCGAGAGTTGAGGCTCAGGTGTGAAATGTATAGTTTTCAGGGTTTTTATCGGTTTTCAGCGTTATTTTGTTATCGTTTGTATCATTAACTCAGTTTTCCTGGGTCTTTTCACGTGTGTTATGAATAAATCTTCTTTTTTTCGGAACCGGTACTACTTTTATTTTGTTGTATTTATCCGCGACACCTTAAAGGCCGGTCCGTGAAAATATTAACCGGTCCGTGGCGCAAAAAAGGTTGGGGACCGCTGCTGTAGTTGACCACATCAGCCACACTACGGTACAGTATCTTACCTTTTAAATGATACAATACCATCTGTCTGGATTTGTGATGTCATTTCAGTCACACTATAGTAAAAAGAGGATTGTTATTTCCACCAGCAGCTATTTATATTTAGCAGTATAGATCTGTTGTTGGTCCTCCCCATTCCAGAGACAGAGACAGAGACAGGGAATCCAATACCAAGACCTAAATATGTCAAAGAGCAGGCATGAATGACAGCAGATATCACACTGATGAAGTCAGGCTCAGCATGAAAAAAGGATCTAGGTGGGTTGCAAAGTATCTTTCAGACTTCCATCAACTACAGGCTAAAGTAGCTTAAATGGTGGTCCCTATGGGAGGTATGTAAATTTTCTGTAAGTAATGCCAGTCAAGAAACTGCCAACGAATAAATGAGAAGATCAACAATTATCTTCTTTCAACAAATCTTATCGTATAATTTTATCTTGGCAAAGTTGGGAAACGGCTAATAGAAATCTATCGACTGCTGTGAAAAATCAGAGCCTGCCTGAAAAAGTTAAGGATGAAAAACTAGAGCAACAGATTTTTGTATAACCCTGGGGTGGGCCTGAGGTCTCAGTGCTCTTCTCTCTCCTGGGATACAAACACAGTCCTCCTCCCTGCAGAGGGGAGTGCATCTCAAAAAACTCCCCGATTCAAGGTGGACTACACACCAAATAGAGCACAAACACGCCTGTCTGTCTGACTCTGGCAGAAGGAGGCGACACAGACACCATGTTCTGCTGTGAGAGTCACAGCTGGATCACTGAACCCAACATCACGAGAAGCAGAACATTTCTGTGCGCCAGAGAGAGCCTGGGGTGAAACCACAAGCTGTGAACCGTGAGCAGCAAGGTGGTCTGAAGGCTAGTGAACAGCAAAAGAAACCAAAAATGACTCTTTACTTCAAAAACATGACTCCATATGTTTGTATTCTTGTTATCTATCCACTCACTCATCTTTCTTAACTACTTACCAAACTTAGGGCAGTGGATGTGTGTGTGTATAATTATCTTTTTCATCAAATGCCGAGAGAATTTTCTCCAGAGTTTCCAGCAGATCTATCATCTATTAAAAATGCATCCTTTATTTTTTTCTTTCCACTGCTGTCAATATTATAAATTGGGCACACTAAGATAAACAGATTGTGGTGCTAAATTTCCTTTTGGGTGCCACTAAATTAAAGGCAAAAGAAGTATGCAGAATGTGACTGCAGAATTAAGAGAGTTCTTGACAAAGTTATGTAGTAAATGTGACAGAAACGTGGAATTTGTGTATTTTTCATGTATTAATCTAGGGAAGTAAAGTTTTGTCTCTATTTGAATTCAGTTTAACTCAGTCTTATTCACATAGCGCCAGATCACAACAGCTGACATGGTCCCAGGGTCTCTGTAGTTCTGTGGTTTTGTTTTTTTATTAGAATTTGTGAGGATTTTGAGCTGTTTTGTTACTTATTGCCATGTTTTTAGCTGGAGCTCCCAGTTCTCACCAGTGTTTCCTTTTGTGTACACTGGCATTGTGTTGTGTGTTCTTACTCCATATTTGTTACTTCCTGGTTCATTTTGACAGTGGTTGTTTTCTAAGTCTCGTGTCTATGTTTACTTCCCATCAGGCTCATTAGGTTAATTGTCTTGAGCCATGTTTTCACCTGTTCCCCATTTCCCTCGTTATCTGGTGTGTTTATATCTGTTCATTGTCACACCATCCGTCTGGGCTGTGTGGTCCTTTGTTCTGTGCTTCCCCTACGTTTCCTAGTTTTGGATCCCTTACTCCAGCTGTGCTTTTGATTTGTATTGTTTGAAAGTACTCGTCATTAAAGCTGCTTTTTGAGTTTACCTACTGTTTTCCGAGTCCTGTGTCCATATCCTATCTGCCATGTAGCAGAACCTAGACAACAACAGCTGCTTCAAGGCATTTTATACTGCAGGATAAACCCAACAAGCAGACGACCCCCTATGGGTAAGCACATGGCAACAGTGGGAAGGAAAAACTCCCCTTTAACAGGTAGAAATTTGTCAGGGAGAGGCAGCCACCTGATGCGACTGGTTGTGGGTGAGGGGAGGGGGAGGGAGGGAGACAGGACAGAAACTCACTGTGGAAGAAGTGTTTTTATGCACTTTGCTGTATTTTGTTAACGAATAAACCAAAAATTTTTTATCTCTAATTTATAATAATTAATAAAACAAAATGCAGTTTCTCTGATTATGCAAAGGTGAACATGCACAATACAGTATCAGTGGGGGAAGCAGGCCAGTGGAAGCAGAAATGACACAATTTTAATGGCTGCAGTTTCAGGGATACGACATCAGGTTGAAAAACTGCCGTGAGACTGTCATACATACACATTTCCATGTCAGTCAGTGAGGCGCTGACACCGTCGTAGCTCACGGACCTCAACGGTCGAGCAATAACTGTCGTCATTGTCATATTTCACATGTAATGCCTGCGTCTTATACTATATGGACACGTTCAGTCTTTCCACCACAACACATTTCCCAGCCTCCACTTGCTAAACATGAAACTGTGATATTTCCTGTCTGCTCCCCTCCTCCGCTCATCTGTTATTTTTTTAATAATGGAGAAGAAGAAGCAATATATCCTCGAGCTGAGGGAGCGATACAGGGTTAAGCATATTCTGCAGCTAATTGTGCTTTCTGGTTTTTAATAAAGAAAAACCACATGCCTGCAGGCTTGTGTGCATGTGCATGTTTGTGTGTGCACGCGCGTGCGTGTGTACATGTGTGTATTCAAGCGCCAGGGATGTGGAAACAGTTAAAAAGTGATATATTGTTTGGCTATGTGTGTGTGAGAGTATTATGCACAGCAGGAGCAATGACTATCATTTTCTAGCAACTGGGGAACAGTTGTCTGTTGCCTATTTTCAGCTTAGTTACTATTAAATAGGGCTGTTAAGGTTTTGAGCCAGAACTGCTAGACGTAAAAATGTTTTATTCACATTCGAAAGTAACTCGGAAACATGAGGCGACTCTAAAAGTTGCTGCCGGTGACGATTTCCACAACGATTAGGCAGAGAGTGGGTGGAAGAATAGTCCTGACATAGTGCAGGTAGATGATAGATGATGATGAGCAGTTGTGCCAACCAGGAATCCAGCAGGAAGTGGTGAGTAGCAACACCAGGAGGGAGGGGGAGAAAAAAAGAAAAGCAAGATGGCCCCGGGTGCACAAGGAGACCCTGACCATGCATTCATGACCAGTTAGAGGGTTTAAAACCAGTCAGGCAGTGATTTAGTCAATAAATCCCACCTCAAACACTTTTTGGTCTTCTTTCAATCCCCAGTGGATTAAACATATATTGCAGTGATGAACAAAAAACGTATAAAAAAAGGAAAGAAAATTCTCACATCTACAGAAGCAGCACAATTAGATTCACTCGGTGATTAACCCAAGTGATTAATTGATCAATTATATTAGACAATTAAAATTATAATCATTCCAGCATAACAAATAATGGCACAGTGATTAAAGTTAAATGAGCGAGTTTAGTCCTTGTCTCTGCAGAATATTTACTCTCAGACCTGATTGGCTGCCTTGGTAAGAGATATTGGCCTTAACACTGCGATTATTAGTGACTTAATGCTTGCTGAAAAAAAGAGAGAAAAAAACAACTCATAGGTAAATAATAATAATATTAATGGATTGGATTTATATAGCGCTTTTCAAGGCACCCAAAGCGCTTTACAATGCCACTATTCATTCACTCTCGCATTCATAAAGCAGCGAGACAACTGCCGGTAATGTAGCTGAGCATGTGGGAAAACAGGGAAAGACAGAAAGGCGAACAGAGAGTTTAACATTCTGGATTAGCCTTCAGCCTGAATTGGTTATAATCGAACATTTGGAGCATGCAGGGAGTAAAAGTTCAAGGTCAGTTCTGTAGTCTGGTTGTAATATATTTAATAGTTCCACTGAGGCGAACGGGGTTTTTAATAGTGTTTGCATGCATGCGCAGTATTCTGTCTGTAAACGCGATAGCTCAAAACGTTTTAAATGAATTCTGATCAAACTTTGTAGGGGTGTAGAGTGAGGTCATAGTTAAAGTTCATTAAAATTTGACTTATAAGAAAGTCTTATAACTTAGAAACAACTTAGAAACTATGATTCTACTGGATAAAGATTGAATATATCATGTCACATTTGACCTTTGACCTTTTCTTTGGGGTCAAATACGATCAAACTTTCATAAAATGTCTTTTATCTTCAAAATTATGCTTAAAATTCTTGCTACCTTTGTTTGTACTGTCAACATTTGGGAAATGATCCTGGTATATGGGGATTCTACATATTTACTTTTAGTTTACATCCGGGTATCATGTCACATTTGACCTCTGACTTCAGCTTTCTATTTCACGTGTGCCTTTTGCGTTGACAAGTTGACCCTGAAATGTGTTGCATCAATACGAAAGTAAGGTCAAAACAAAGACAATGAGCTGCTATATTTAGTTAGAAATATACTGTAGTAAAATATTATGTAATACGCTCAAGTTACTCATGTCCAGTTTTATAAATCAATAACTATCATCCATCACATTCTCCGACATAATGTTTGTGTAAACAAGGTAAACATCAGTCATGCTACACTTATCTGATTTTTACTGCACTACAAACTTCTCAAAGTGTCTTTAAAATAACAAAGAAAACAGAATGAAAATATACAAAATACAGTGTTACCAGAGATGGGCAGTAACGCGTTAAAAGTGACGTGTTACTGTAATCCGATTACTTTTTTCAAATAATCAGTAAAGTAACAGGATTATTTTCTTGGAGAAGTAATCAGTAATTAGTAACTAATTACAATTTGCAAGTAACTGACCAACACTGAGTATTACACACAGTATAGTAGAAAGAAAATACTGCTCAGAAAGCTGCCTTAGCGGTGGTTTGGACTCTTGGGGTGCCTCTTGTTTAACACCTATAGAAAGCTCAATTAAGTATAAGTTCCTATCACTCAACATATATAAAATATTGAGGAAAGAGGCCAAGTTAAAAATTGTCTTTTGAGAAATACCACACAATATAATCCAAAACAGCATTTAGGTGGAGCAGAAAGCCTCCCAAATCTCACAAAACTTAACAATAAAGTGAATATGTAAGTTTCCTTCACCCTCTGTTATTATTCACTAGTTACTGCTTTAGGGCACAAAGACTTAAGACTTCATTTGCAGAAATGAAAATATGTGATGTTGAAGCTTATCACTTTGTGGATTGTAGCTGCCGTTTTTATCTGAAGGGAATCTTAGGAAACAATAAGGAAGAAACACAAGTGTGGGAAAGGAAAAGCCATGAAACTGAATGGTGGGTGGATGTTGGATGGCTAAGGAGCCCATAGAGACATTATGTTCTTTATGAAGCCATAAAACAAAAGGCTGCTGCCTTTCCCTTCATCCCGTCACCACAATGACCTTCATTTGATGACCAGCCCACTTCACGGGCTCTTTAAAACCCCCGGTAATGGATGTTTATACATACTGGACATATACCACCACATATAACCATATCATCATCCTTGCAACAGCACATTGCACTGGGCAGTAATCTGCCTCAGGCCCCGGAGATTATGATTGACAGATCTGAATAAATCTTCTCATTTGGATATGCTGTGACAGAAATTAATTACCAGGCAATTGTGTCTAACATATTAATTTAGAGAAGATTATACAATGCATTAGTGCAGCGCTTATTAAACATGGTTATGTACGCCTGGGTTTGTGTATTGAAATCACACAGGCGGAAAATTCAGTCCAATTTGCCATGCTTGGCTCCCGTTAACACACTGCTGTGTCTGAAACCCTCCTTCCTTTTTCACATCCTCTCTTCTTTCTCTCCTACTCGCCTCCCCCTCCTCCCCCCTCTTCTGTCACTACCCCCCCTTTTTTTAACTGTCTAGCATCCCACATCTCAGAGATAAAAGTGTACTGAAACCCTGAGGTCCTAACTAGTGTCAGATGGGCAGAAATAAATTTTGGCCAGGCTTGTGAAAAGAATAGAAAGAGCAACTTATTGTTTTTCACCTCAAAGAAAGCCCACATTTCCTCCCTGGAGCTGTAAGCATTAAAGAGGGAAGACATCATCCAAACTTTCCGTCTCCATCATAGAATTAGTCTGTGTACATGGAAGTAACTGAAGCAAAGTTCCAGTTTTCCAGATGATGATAATTGCTATACGGTGATGTCCGCATATTAAAATGCAGAACCGTTTGACAACAGAGCCGTAAACATCCTGGTTTCCGTTTATAGTCCACTATCATATATTGACCAGTTATATTTGATTAGGTTTGACTGTCACAGAGGTAAACAGACACTTTATAGGACAAAAGCGAGAATGAATTGATGAGTCAGTCTAATGATGACTGAGTTTTTCATTACTGTGGAAGTCAGATACTGAATTTGGCATTTCAAGTTAAAATTAGAAAATGACCTTTACTAAATAATTGATGATCTGAAGGTAAATGTTTGTCCTGGTATCCATGGAAACATACACATGACATGGAAAAACATAAAAATGAAAAAAAAGGTGTGAAATCAATTTTTAATACTTGCATTAAATGAGGATATATGTCTACGTGTGATGTGCGTTAAAGGATTGCAACAGTGTCTCAAAGCTTACATGTATATTTTCATGGCACACTGCTGCTACCAATACACATCATGAATTTCTTCAGCAGCATTTATAACAGCGCCCATCTTCCTGTGGTGTGAAGAACTTTGTTCCTCAGAATAAAACTGTGCTGTATGATGCTGCTTTTCGAACAACATAAACTATGAAACGTCTGTTCTGCTGGTTTCTCGTCACCTTCAGGAGGACTGACAAACAAATGAAGGCAGAATTGGGCGCACTGCTGCATCGCTGAATAGATTAACTCTTTGGAGGCTGTTGCCATGGTGGTGTACTCTGCTGGGATGCATGTGAGGCTGTGTAGTCGGATTTGTGTGCAGCTCTTGTAGAAGTAAATAGTTGCTGTCTGCATTTATATGTCCTCCGTATTTGGGGAATTTTTGTGCGATATCTTTTTTCTGTGCGTGCGTGTGTGTGTGTATGCCTTGAGTATTGTCAGTATAGCGTAGCGTGTTGCTCTAACAGGCTTGTCCTCCATTAGTGGCTCAGCACTGGCTTAAAACTGTGAGGGAGAAGAGAGGAGGGAAGATGGACACACACACACAAACGTGCACGCACACACTTGAACGAAAGGCAGTTTTTAAATGTAATAGCAGCATGAGCATTCAAGATGCACTACATGGACAAAGTACTGGGCCACCTACACATTGCACCTCCAGGAGCTGCTCGGCCATGGAAAGCCATGCCGTGAAGCTCCTGGGGGGCAGTGTTTGTGCTGATGTTAATGCCAGAGGTCTGAGTCAACAGAGCGTTAGCGACTTTTACGCACCTCAACACTCTGTAACTTTGTGGCTGAGTTATAGTTGCTATATGTTACCACTTTGCAATACTACCACTTACAGTCGATCGGGGAATCTCTCGAAGGGAACACATTTCTAGCTTGTCCCAACACTGGCATCCTATTACAGTAGAATTTTTAAATGGGCTCTTTAGAACAATTCATTCTTTCATAAATGTAAAAATCCAATTCTCTCATAAAGGCTTACTTTATGGCTGGCTACTTGATTTTATACACCTATGAGAACAGGACAGAAAACACATGAACTGAAACATTAGGATCTCGAACTTTGATACTTTCATCCATAAAATAAGCCTTTATTATTCTGCTATGATTGTCATGTGCATATTGCTTTGTTTAAAAGATGAAAGAAGGTATAAAAATTATCCATCCATTTTCTTTCACATATCCAGTATGGGTGGTGGGTGGGGCCAATCCACCTCTGAAGTCTGACATTTTTAGCCATTTCAAGGTCCAAACTCTTTTCGGTTCCCACGCTCAAGCAAACACAGTGGTATCACAGTTCAAAATAGCCCAGATTCCTTCATCTCTAATCAAATGTTCAGTGTGGCTGCACTCCTGTTGCAATAAAGTTTTACACCCAGGCAACCATAAAAAAAAGAGGATTTGTGAAGTTTAATGGTGCTTGTAGTTAGCAAGAAGTTATCCTGCTAGTTTCCCTCTAAAGGTGACATTCAGGTCTGCTATCACTTTAGACTGTCAGCATTAATTTCGTTAAAATAACGTTAATGCCATAACCGCATTAATGTGGTAAATCTCCGTTAGTGAGTATGTGTGGATCGCCCCGTGCATGGGGCTGCACCGCATCAATGCGTTAGCGCGGTTAGCTCGTTAATGCTAGCGGCGTACCACCACTTCCCCTGCCGGTGGCGGACTCCCTCAGGTGTCGGTGTGTTGGTGGTTCTTTGTGTCTGGGGGTGGGCGTCCGGGTACACACCGGCTCACTCCTTGGCGGCCGCTTGTCGGGGCCTGGGGCCTGGGGCTCGCTCGGGCCCCTTTGGAGGTGGGGTGCCCCCGGCCTCTCGGCCTAGGGCTCGGTCACTCAGGCGCAGCTGGGGGCCGGCGGAGCTCACGGGCGCGTCACTGCAACCCCCCCTGGCTTCTGCTCCGCGGCTGCTGAGTGAGCCCTCATCTGGGACTCTCCTCAGCTCTTTCTGGAACAGTGGCGCGGCTGCCCCTCTGTTGGTCTTCCATGGTCTCTTGTGTTCTGGGGGCCTCTGGATGTCTGGAGTTTTGATCTCCTCCATACCCGCTTCACACCCTGGAGGACGGGGCTGTGGCCCCCCCACACTCCCTAGCAGATCATTACATGGAGAAACCTTTGGAATGCAAGCATGCTGATCCACACAGGTATGCACACATGGGTATTCACAGACGCGGACTAAAGCTTTCTTGGCTGCTGCCTCAAAGCACACTGTGCGCTGTCTATCTTGCGTGCTGCACAATATCGTTTATTATTTAGTAAATACTGATATCTATGACTAGCTAGTTTATTGTGATGGTGCTTTGTTTTCTCTATTATTATGTTGCTCTTTGTTGTTTGCTGTCTCCTCTGTTTGTTTGTTTGTTTGTTTGTTTGTTTTTTCTCCATACAGGTGACCCAGGAGTTTTTTTTTTTTGTCTCTCTTCCCCCCCCTTCTCACCGTCTCTTCTCCCCTTGGGTTTTCTTTCTTTCTCTCCCCCTCTCTCTCTCATTCATTCCCCCTGTCCTATTTATTAAAAAAAAAAAAAAAAAAAAAAAAAAAAAAATGACAAAGGATGAACTGAAGCTCTGCCATCACGTAATGTCGCATACTGCTGTTTCTGATGTCATTTAAAAAAAAAAAAAAAAAAAAAAAAAAAATGCTAGCGGCGTACAGCCCCACGCACACCGCCGCAAAAACTCACTAACAGAGATTTGCCACTTTAATGCGGTTATGGCATTAACGTCATTTTAACGAGATTATCGCTGACAGCACCACTTTAGACATAAACGAAGATAGAAAAACAACATTTGTAGGGGTATTGAATTTGGGCTGGCTGGTGGCTAGCTACAGAGCTATGATTAGAATAATACAAACACATTAGCAGAGTGACGATGTTAAAGTCAGCATGAGGGTCCCTGATGGGCGGAGACAAATGTGGTCATAGGGAAGGGTAAAGATGCTTCAACGAATACTGTAAATACTGTACATCTCTAAGTGTATTGCAGTTTTAAGAGTAAGTCAAAATTATATGAGCAATTTTTCAAATACTTACACAGTGAAATCCACAAGAAAAAAAATGTACAAAAAAAATGATAAGACTCCACATCGCATGCCATGTTGGATAAACTGATGCGACTGTGATTACTGCTACTGACTGATGAGATTTTCCAAAGTTACACCATGTTCAGCTGTTGCAGTGTGAAGTTCATGTTCAATCCTTTTTTTTCCCGTAAATCAAACTATCAACCTTAAACCGATTTCCACAAAAATAGGAACATTTTATTGATTGAGTTAAAGCCAGAGGGCAAAAAGAATTTTACACGTTGCCTTTTTTTGTCAGTTGCAGCCATATAAATGTGTGATGGATTAATATAGTCTAATGTGGCACCCGAGGCCAGTTACTGTACTCCATAAATCCCATATTTACTGACAGTGAGGTAGCTGTCAGTCAGACACACAAGGACAGTTCACTGCACCAGAAACATACTGGCATCCCCCTCTGTGTGTGTGCGTGTGCAGGTGTGCGTGTGTGAAACTAGGGTGTGACTTTGAGTCTCAGTTTGACAGAGAGAGATGGAGGTGTAATCACTCCCTAGATGTTTCATGGAGAGAAAAGTGAGACCAAGGAAGAAATGGCAGCAAAGATATATTTAGAATCAAGCTTTTCAGTTTTTTGTACAAAACAAAGAGAAAAAAAAACAGATTTGGGTTTGAAGGTGCTTTTCAAATTTTCACACACAGGGGTTTGATATTGCAATACATTTTTGACTATTGCTTTCTATAGAGAAACAGCTTCTTACATTATACGCAATATTTAGACATCAAAACATGTTGCTTCTGTGGTGCCTACCAACAACATCTAGCCATCTGAATGCCAGCCTTCCTAAAGAAGTGTACAATATTCTACTTTTAATTAATATTCAATTTTACACACAGCTATTACAGTTTCTAGGTGTTGTTCTCAGGTTGTTCAGTAGCATTCCTTTTTTATTCATCAGGCTGTTCTAAAAGCTCCCTGAAATGCCTCCAGTTGATCCAAAACACTGAGGTGAGAGCACTAACAGAGCCTAGAACAAGAGATCATATTTCCCCCATGATAGCTTTTTCTTCCCCCACTGGCTTCCTGTTAGATTCACAATTGAATTAAAAATGCTTCTTCTCACTTATAAAGGATCATATTATCCCAATGGGATTTGGATATAGGGATACTTGTAGTTCCTAGAGTTTTCAACAGTAGAGTGGGAGGATCCACTGGAATCGGCTCCCAATTTGGGTCCAGGAGATTTTAAGATGAGGCTTAAACTTTCCTCTCCACCAAGTCAGGCTTTGCTTGTGGATCAAATCCTTATTTCACTCATATAAATCATATAAATCAATTTAGAACTTTTATGTCATGTGCTTGTTTTGGATTTTTAGTTGATATTCGGTTTCTCTCCATTAACATGAAACTACCATGAAAATTAGAGCTAGTTTAATGTTACAGTGCATGACTGGGTCATTGAGAGAAATAACCATTATTTCAGTATAAGCAATAATCATCATAGTTGTAATAAATGGCTGTGAGAGAGTGCAAAAACTTGAGGGACAAATGTTTGAAAAACCAAACAAACAAAAAAACTAAACAACCTTTTTTCCTTCTGGGTCAGGAGGAGGAAAAAAGTTTATTTGGATCATGGGTGGCATCACATGTAGAACAGCAGGAACCAAAAGTTTATTATCACCACCAAAAAGCATGACTGCTGAAAACTTCATCATCCACTTTACGTAGCTTCCTCTCTACAAAGCTCCACAATGACTGATCAGAGAAGCCTAAGTCAGCCATTACTGTGGGCTTAACCCTCCTGCCATCCTTTAAAAAACTCACACCCATCACCCTAGGGACCATTCTCAGCCACGCCATAAAAAGACCATATATCCATATTTTATTCCACTTTAAATTAGCCAACCTTGTAAAACTACTTCTCCCTGAAATATTCATGTAAAGTTTTAATTATATTTTCGTTGTTTTAACCCTTCAAATCCCAGTGTTATTACATGAGCCCCAAAAACCAAAAAACGAAACTAAATATTTCCACAAAAAACCAGTTGAAGTAATATGTGATTGTCATTATAAGTAGGCCTTTAGATGGACCAAAGATTGGCACCAACATACATTTTGACCTGCCATTATTTTTTTTGCATTTTTTTTGCAATTTAAAAATTAAAACTTCAAGGCCCTGAGTCTTCATTGACATCCAAGAAAAGAAGAAAAAATAAAATCATATGATGATAATTTGGGGTTGAAAAATAGCGTTTATAATGGAAGTCAATGGGCAGAAAATGGTCCCCAGGGTGATGGGTGTGGGGATTTCTGCTGCTCAGCCATTTTAGGCTGATTTAAGGAATTCACACTGGAATATTAACATTGACAGGTAAAAACTATCCTGTGGCAAGTTTGGTTATATTCCACTGAACACAGTGGAAATGGCAGCCATTTAACACATAGCAGTGGCACAAAAAGGTCCCAAGAAGGCAGGAAGGTTAACTCAGTCAACCTATATATAAAAGAGGAATATTAGGGGAGAGAAAGGAACAAAGGTATGTGTGTAGAAGAAGACGTAAAGAGAGGAGGAGGAGAAAAATATTTGACCCCTTTCTCCTCAAACTCTCTTTCTGAACACACACACACACACACACACACACACACACACACACACACACACACACACACACACACACACACACTTCCCAAAGGTTAATGTGATGCTAATGTGGTCTATATTGAGAGGGTGATCATTATTTTCAGACCTTTGGTGCAGTCCTCACCTGTGTGCGAAATTTATTTGCAGAGGTAGAAGTACCACCTTCACTTCACTTAAGGCTTAAAATAGCGACGTCCAGATGTGCATTGCAAGGAATACTTTTAGCATTCAAGTGCTATCAGGGTATTATTTTAACTCATTTTGAAATCTACCACTTTTAATCGACAAATCTCTTTATAAGAGTTAAACAATGATCTTGTTATCGAGTGTTTCCTGCATAGCCAAAGTCTGACACAGAGTTCAGTCTGTGACTGAACAACAGAGAAGTAAAGAGGCTTCAAGGTAATTATTGTATATTAATTATTTATTCTAGGTCTGTTTTTTAAAGAAAGTGTACCTATTAGAGTTTTTGTCTTGATATTTGTTGCTGTGTATTTTGTTGCCCAATGCAGGATGATTTTCTCCTACCAAAGACCATAAAGTAATCTTCTCTTATCTCATATAGCTTATTCCCAACTCTGCCACAGAGCTCAACTGCTGCCCAAACATATTACAAGCTAATGAATAAGTCCCACGTCAGTGGATAAGAACACTTTCACCACTTTTGACAAAGCCCTAATGTCTGATATAGGTTGTTTTTT
The DNA here is from genome assembly GCF_965226115.1 of Aulonocara stuartgranti. NCBI lineage: Eukaryota > Metazoa > Chordata > Actinopteri > Cichliformes > Cichlidae > Aulonocara > Aulonocara stuartgranti. The sequence continues at coordinate 33,108,550 of NC_138952.1, read as the reverse complement.
AATAAACTGTTATTGCAATATTAAAATCTATAGGGTTTTTAGCATCCATGTAATAATGTAATATTAGCATTATATTTGAATGAAAGGAGCTCCTGTTAAAAGCAAGAAAATGCAGAAAAATTATACTGGCTTTATCCTTTATGATTACTGCCTGTTTTATAAGCAAGTAGGGAGAAATATCAGCCTGCTGCCGACACGTGCTGAAATTTGACTGTGGTAGGTACAGCGGGGAAACATTTCTTCATTAAATAAATCAAGTGCTTGGAAAAGGTTAACATTTGCATTGCACCAATAAAAAGAAAAAAAATCTCAATTTTGTCAGCGGTAACATTTCTCTGTCTGTGCTGTCAGACTAATTAAACTGAAAGAAACAGTGCAGTCGGTTAAAAACAACCAACTATAAGGATTACCCGAGTGTATGAGCTTGATTTATTTCAGTGCAAACAATGAAAGAGACATTGTATATTGTAAGTTCTCAAAATAATATTGATGTATAAGGATGTGTGTGTGTGTGTGCATGTGTGTGTCATGCGCAACATTTGGCTGGGAATAGCTAGAATGGAGTTCATATGTCACAGCAGGTGTTGGTTTAATTGAATCAATCAGCTCCCGCTGTGGCCAATCACCAACTTAACAAAATGCCACAGAACTCCCCCCCATTTCCCATCACCGACATGCTGCACTGTGAAGGCTGCAGGGTCACATTCTCATTTTCTTCTCATACTGAGTCCAAGAAATAAGTGGGAAAAAGGAAAACTCTGTCTGCAGACTTACTTTTTGTTTGAAAATGGGAAGTCTTGTTTTTCCATCTACTATTTTATTTTTACATCATACCACTGTGTTTTCTGCTGATGTACAGTTAGGGACCATAATTTATCGAACAAAGACACAATTTATGTAGTTTTGCTTGATTTAATTAAACAATTAAGGTGTAATCTAAAGGGTTTACAAAATATAAATTTTTTTTAGGTTGGTGGGTGTAACCACTTGCCACACAAGACATCATGAGCACCACTGCATCTATGCAGTCCCAGTGGTCACAAGACTGTGTAACCAGCCTTAGCAGCAATAACTGGAAGTAATGGTTTTCTATATGACTGTATGTTTTTTGCACTGTGCAATAATTGTAAAAAAAAATCTCCACTTTGGTTTAATTTGTTGTCTTGTTGTTATATCCTGATGCAACTTTGCAAACCCAAGCTGTGCTGCCATCCTCTCAGTAGAGAGAAGAAACAAACCACACTTTAAATTTCTTCTAACTGTACTGCCATGACCTTTAACACTTAACATGCTACCTGTGGCCTGTAGAGTCTGAGCTGTTGAGATTTTTCATTTGGTTTTGCAGTTTTTCTGATTGTTGCACGGTCTGACCTTGGAGTGTATTTGCTGGGATGTCTGCTCGTGGGAAGATGGTGGCCTTGTGTTCACACACACCTGAATGCGCCAGATCAGCAAACTGCTAAAACCAGAGCTGCTCACACTTATTAACTGATCACGCTGATGATCAGTTAATCAAATGCGTTTGATTATAAGCACGTGGCCTGACACAGGATCAGAACTCTGCATTAAACGTGTTACTGGCACATATTTGTATTCCTGCTATATAAACAGTTCTGACAGGGATTATTGATTGTGAGCTCCCTGCAGTGTAATTACCAACCTACAGTTCACATCTCTCATCACTAAATATTTTTCTTAACCTAGCGTAATACTTCATGGCTTGTGTGAAAGGAAACCTTTTCACTGTGTCGTATTCTGCGAGGTATTGATTTATTCTCGCTCTAATTGCTCTATAACTGCCAACCGCTTCAGTGTTTGCATTTTGCACTGGAAGATAAAAAGACAGTAGCTCTTGATCTGGGTTTTCTGCCCCCGAGGCTGCAAAAATGTTGATATTTTCTTCTGTGAAAGTCTGAAAGCACCGTTATTACCCATAACTTTAACTTTTACACTAAATCTGTGTCTCTTATCAGTTTCATGTGTTTCTGGCAGGTTATTTATTTGCCCTTATTTATTTGTCTTTTCTCACATTTCTACACAGTGAATCCTTCAACCTGCGAGCAGGAGCGGGAGATAAATCATTATTAATCGGGTCTGTGGGTAATGAGTGCAGCTTTCATAAAAGCAGCACCGTCTGAAGGCGGCATTGCGTGTGGCCTGTTTAAGTTTTGTAAATGGAGGAATTTTTCTTTGATTCCCATCTGAGTACGAAAGCATGTGAAATTTCCCATGGACAGACATAACATTTCACAAAACTGAAACTCAAAATCATTTGGAAAGAGCTTCATGTGGACACCTGGTGTAGACCTTACAGCTGCACAATCACTTTAGGGTCGTGGTTGGAGAGTTCATGCAACCTGCTTCACACTGTGGAAAAGACTCAATCACAATAAAACTTTGAGCCTTTGACAACAGCTTATTTTACATTATTGAATATGCTCCTGAAAATAAATAAGGGATGACTTAAATCACACATTGGATTTTAATATTTAAACTGTATTATTTCATTTAATTTATTATTTTTTAGAACAACATGGCAGGACAGCAGCAAGTCAGCAACACTTTGAGGGCTGGATTCAAAATCCATTCAAAAATATTCCTAATTACCCAGCCTGTGATGAACCTGCCTATTTACTGAAGCCTTATTTGCTTAAATTTATAATCTCTCTTTTGTGTTTCGTGGGCATCTAATTGAATTGCTTTGATGTATTTATGTATTTTTTCAGACGGGAGAGAGGGAAGAGACCAACAGTTATTACCAGAGCGTTTTACTGTGGGAGAGGACGCTAATTCCTAACTAACAGCCAGTTAGTGTTGAACACTAATTGTGAAGAACAGTAGAACTAACATGGGAGTAGAAAACTAGGTTAAATCGTGGCATAAATTGACTGTAGATAAATATAAGGCAGAAATACACACAGTGAATCCACAAACCTGAAATAACTAGATAGCAGCTTTGCAGCAGCAGCCTGTAGGAAGACGTCTCTGAAGACCGAAGGAAGCAGCTGAAAAGGGTGAATTCCTTCGAAAGACAAAGAACCTGAACTAAGCAGTAAGAGGAGTAGGGCTGAATACAGGATATGTCACAAGTTTGAGCATCACTTTAGCTACAAAAAAAAATCAAAGAAGCAGCAATAAAAATGTAACATCTCACTGAGATGCTCTCTGAACATAGTCAAGTTTACTTCATGGTTCATCTGCTGTTTTGTTTTTTCCAATGCAAATAAGGTCACCTCACCACTGCGCTCAGTGTTCGTCACCCCTGACCTGAGTCTGAGAGAGCTTCAATGCACAGTCAATGAGACTCTGGGTTCATGTCATCGGGGACGAACAAAACAGGTTTTTCTTTGTTTCATAACATGATCTTTGAAGGATGACTACGCTGCATCAGTGCCGCACACTGGTGACCTAAAATGACTCCACCCTGTGGTGAGCACTGCTCATTTTAGCGATTGTGTGCAGAGGGCCCAAGGCATGAACTGACAATAACAGTGAATCCTCTATAGACTGTAAAAATTGGGACGTGCAGGTTCACACCCCCTGACCTTCAGCCCTTAAGGGCGAGCTGCTACCCTCACAGGGGCAGGAGCCGGAGACGGGACACAGCTGCATGCAAAAAAATCCCCCCAAAACACAGCTCTCATTATAATCTCCTTTCTCTCTTTATTTCAATCCTCAGGATTTGAGTTGGAAAAAGGGAGCTTCCCGTGGTTTCTGTCCCTGGGGTTACACTCTCTCGTCACTTCTGCAACAACTCAAAAGCATCGCAACTTTGGGCTGTTTGTCTGATTCATCTTTGTTTTCCCATGAATACATTTATGATTCTGAAAGCACTACCCCCTTCTTTCATTGCAATCTTCAAACATTCACCCCACCTAACTTCTCCGAAATTAGAATTCAGTAGCGCCGCCACCTTGGCCTCAGTGAGCTGGCAGCGCCGAAGTGTTTTGACTGTTTACCAGGTTGAAGTATCATTAGCACTGACATTATCAGCTGCCACCTCACAGCCTCTGAACTATAAAGACTGCTGGGGTTCAAAGACTCTGCCTTCATAAACAGATCTTTGGGAAGGGGGCGGTGGGTGAGTTGCAGGGAATATCTGAAAGTGATTTGGTGAAGGTGAAACAGGGCAAAGTTGCAGAACTTAAAAAATAAAATAGTCAAAAATCCCCGTGGTAGCACAAGAACTGTCTCACAGTAGGGAAATAAGCAAATATATATATATTAAGAAGCTCATACACTGAACAAAAATATAAACGCAACACCTTTGTTACTGCTCCCATTCCCCATGGGATGGACGTAGAGACCTAAAATTCATTCCAGATACACAATATAACCATCCCTCCCAAACATTGGTCACAAATCAGTCCAAATGTGTGGTAGTGGGCACATCTGCTATATTGAGATAATCCATCCCACCTCACAGGTGTGCCACATCAGGATGCTGATCTGACATCATGAGTAGTGCACAGGTGTACCTCAGACTGCCCACAACAAAAGGCCACCCTGGAATGTGCAGTTTTTTGCGCTATTGGGGGTCTGGGGACCCAGAACCGGTCAGTATCTGGTGTGACCACCATTTGCCTCATGCAGTGCAACACATCGTTGCATGGAGTCTATCAGATTGTCAATTGTGGCCTGTGGAATGTTGGTCCACTCCACTTCAATGGCTGTGTGAGGTTGTTGGATATTCGTGGGAACTGGTACACGCTGTCGTATACGCCGGTCAAGCACATCCCGAACATGCTCAATGGGTGACATGTCCGGTGAGTATGCTGGCCATGCAAGAACTGGGACATTCTCAGCTGCCATCTGCCCTGAACAATGTGAACCATGATTCATCCGTGAAGCGCACACCTCTCCAACGTGCCAGACGCCATCGAATGTGAGCATTTGCCCACAGAAGTCTGTTACGGCGACGAGCTGGAGTCAGGTCAAGACCCCGATGAGGACGACGGGCATGCAGTTGAGCGTCCCTGAGACGGTTTCTGACAGTTTGTGCAGAAATTGTTTGGTTGTGCAAACCAATTGTTCCAGCAGCTGTCTGGGTGGCTGGTCTCAGATGATCTTGGAGGTGAACCTGCTGGATGTGGAGGTCCTGGGCTGGTGTGGTTACACGAGGTCTGCGGTTGTGAGGCCGGTTGGATGTGCTGCCATATTCTCTGAAACGCCTGTGGAGACGGCTTATGGTTGAGAAATGAACATTCAATGCACAGGCGACAGATCTGGTTGACATTCCTGCTGTCAGCATGCCAATTGCACGCTCCCTCATTGCTTGTGGCATCTGTGGCATTTTGCTGTGAGACAAAACTGCACATTCCAGGGTGGCCTTTTGTTGTGGGCAGTCTGAGGTACACCTGTGCACTACTCATGATGTCAGATCAGCATCCTGATGTGGCACACCTGTGAGGTGGGATGGATTATCTCAATATAGCAGATGTGCCCACTACCACACATTTGGACTGATTTGTGACCACTGTTTGGGAGGGATGGTTATATTGTGTATCTGGAATGAATTTTAGGTCTCTACGTCCATCCCATGGGGAATGGGAGCAAAAACAAAAGTGTTGCGTTTATATTTTTGTTCAGTGTAATTACAAGCTGTTCTTCCTGCTCCTGATGACATGTCATAATGGCTACATATCTGGCTAATTGCATGGTTGACTTTCAAGCACGCTTTTGAACATGGCACTGGAAAAGTGTGGCGTGTGAGTGCATGTTCTGGTGAGTGCTGGTGATGGCGTCCATTTAGTCCATATAACACTTGCAATGCCAAAAAAAGTTTCTTTCCTCCAAAGTCTTAACACTTTTAACAGACTCTAAATTAAAAACATGCCACAAACATAGAAACAGTGTTTCTCTGTCTGTTAAAACACGGCTGCTCTTCTCTTTCTTACACCTTGTCTTTATGGCAAGAGCTCTAAAAAGTTGGAGTCTGACATGTGATCACATCTTATAGATACAGTACATCAAGTATAGGATATTGCTGCAGTGGCAAATAAGCTTACTAAGAACAATTTTAGATAACAAATTAAAATTTATTTCAAAATGCACTAGGAAGTGCAGAGCAGGACCAAAATTACTGTGACCGTATACAATGAACTTGCGATTTGCCTTTGATATGATTGCTTCGTAGACTAGGTCTGCAACCACCCAGTTTTTAAAAAGTAACTTTGGAGCATCAAGATGTTGATGAAAGGGCAATAAGCCAGAATTAGTCTGCAATTAGTCTGCAACTGATTGGGTTAAGTTGTCAATAACGTGCACTGTTTACAATACTAGGGCAATTCACTGTGATAAATATGTGAAAATTAATTCATTTTTATGTAAACATCAACAGATTTGTAAAGTTTGGAACAGAAATCCAGAAATGCTCCCACAAACAACCTTGATTCTATCTATCTATCTATCTATCTATCTATCTATCTATCTATCTATCTATCTATCTATCTATCTATCTATCTATCTATCTATCTATCTATCTATCTATCTATCTATCTATCTATCTATCTATCTATCTATCTTTTATTGGCAGTCTCTCTGCATTTGTATATTACATTAGGCAGTTATTTGGAAACCTTTTGCCAGTCTGTCCAAAAGTGATCGTAATCACTCGTGATTGGTAATCCGATCTGAGGAGTCACCTTGGAATTAAAAGATACTTACAATTGGTTGCCGAACCCAAAAGGATCAGTTCAGTCGGTGGGCACAGGTAGGCTGCCATCTTAATTTTTTACTCCAGTGTGACTGACTCATAATTGAGTGTTAATATTAACTAGCGGTCATTAACAATCAGTATATTGTTTCTGAACCTACATTAATTAGCAATGTTTGTAAAAGTTAATCATAAAGGTATGAATGGTTTTTACAAAATTATGATTGTTTACCATTATTCGATACCACCCTTTAAAAACAGCACAGATCAGCTTTGGTGCGTCTTTGCTCAGTCTTTCAAGACTTTGGCAGGTAGGGAGTTTAAGCGTTTAGGAACACTTAGGATTTAGGTTGTCTCATCTCCTCTCTCCTCTTGTCCACGACAGTTAGATAATATCTGCTGACAGAACTCTTATTTTATGTAGCTGAAGATAGACTTTAACAGCACTTCTGGGATTGTCATGCTTCAAAATGAAATGAAAAAAGATTTTTTAAAAATCCTTCTCTTTGTGTTGGTATTGTGTGATATGTTAGAATCCTCCTCAGGTAAACTACCTAAAACCTTTGTTCAGTGTTATAACTGACTGATCAGTGCTTTAGAATAACATAAAACCTTTTTTTGTAAATAATACAATGTTCTGCTGGAAAACCTTTGGTGCTTGAACATATGTGCAAGTTTTCATCAAGTACTTTTCATGTATATTATATAAAAAGTGGGAACTCTCTGTTTTTAAACTAACAAATGTATTTTGTTAAATCTAAAAAGGTCGTTTTGAAACGTGAAGAAAACACAGCTCGCATACACAGTAGTGAGAACTCTTGTATGTGCCTGCATGAAGTCACGGGCGCGGTGAGAAGAAAGTGGGATTAACAAAGCTGATTTAAAAGGATTAGAGGGTCCAGCAGAAAACAGAGGACCACAGGACAACTTCTGATCCACACACGTGCACATGCGCACACACACATGCGCTTGTCATGTGTCCTATAATCTTTTTCAAGTGCATTGTCACAAATTGTTTGGCTGTATAGTCATTTCAGTGTAATCCATAAAGGCTAATGCAGTTGACGGATATGAAAGCAGAGGAGGAAGAGGACAACATGGAGGACATCATGGGAAGATTGTAGGAGATTACTGTGGGGAAGAAGAATGACAGTCAATGTGACTTGAAATGGTGCAAGATTATCACAGACGGAACAAGAGCTGCTATAGACTCAATACTTGAAATGTGCAATTCACTTGTATTTTTATTTTTATTCCTATTTATTCTATTTATCCCCTTCGTATATTTTATTTATATTGTCTCTGTATTTATATATATGTGTGTGTGTATAACTCTGTAACTTCTGTCGGTGCTGTGCTTTTTTGGAAATCGAATTTCCCAGAGGAACCCACCCGAGGGATTAATAAAGTTCTATCTTATCTTATCTTATCTTATCTTATCTTATCTTAATGTGACTCAGAATGGAGACGCTCTCTTGAGAACATGTTGAAGTGTCTTCGGTCAGTGTGGGCACCATTGTCCACCTTTGGTGTGGGAAGGCTTTGTCTTGGCAGTGGTTTTAAGAGGCTTGGAGAAGCTCAGTTTCTCTAAAATGATCATAGAAGCAACGACATATAACAATCTTTTGGAGGCAGTAACACAACAAGTGTAGACAGTAGATGAGTAGTTTAAATACATATTGTAATGGTTCAGAAACAGGATCTCTCTCTACATACACACACACACACACACACACACACACACACACACACACACACATATATATATATATATATATATATATATATATATATATATATATATATATTAGGGGTGCAACGATACACAAAATTCACGGTTCGGTTCGGTTCGATACTTTGGTGTCACGGTTCGATATTTTTTCGATACAAAAAAAATGTTCATGCCTTTTTAATTTGTCATTTATTAAAATTATAAATATATATTTTAACTCAAAAGTACAGTTTTTAAATTTAACCCTAACCCTTGTGCGTGTTTTTTATTTTGACAGCGAATGCGCACCTGCGGACCACTTATGTGCAGCCCTGGTTATTTCGCTTGTCATATTGCAGCCACAGAAATTCTTTTGTCCATGAAACCATAAAGCTGCACTTTCTTTTTGCCTTATAGTCTCATTTGTCATAACTTCTCAGTTTTGTGGTAAGCTTTTCTTTGGCTGTCACTTCTTCACCCTGACCTGTCTTATTTGGCTCAGCAGAACTAAAATATATATCTGTCTGTGAAGGTTCTCAGTCATCCAGGTCATCGTAGTCAAATATAAATCCTGCTGCTTTTACACACGCACTCACCTAATAAAGGTTATCTTATCTTTATCTTATCTTACATAAGCTCAGCGATTCTCTGCGCGATCAACCTCTCACATGTTTAAGCTGCGGGAGATTTCACTTGTCATGTTTGCATAGTAAGCTAACAATTAATAAGACGATGTCAGAGGAATTGGTGCACAAATTATCATCACTCACAGATCAGTGCTGTCGCTCTCTATACACAGTTCGCACGATTGCAAAGTGAAAGCAAAAAAACAAGCGCAAATTCAAACGCGACTTCAATATGTCACATATTGACAGTGGCTCACCGATGCCAATGACATAATTACCCAGCTACATTTCTGAAAGAATGCAAAAGCATTGACATATATTTTTCCTTCCTACAATAGCCCGACGGGCAGGGCAGAGATAGATTTTGGTAGCCCGACTGAAAGAATCGCTAGCCCCGGGACGTTGGGCTAGCGATATTGCGAGCCCTGTATCTGATTGAGGAATCACTCATCTTTGGAAAAGAGAGTTTATTACAGAGAAATGTCTCTTTCCAAAATAAAAGCTATACTATCCGCTTCTTCTGGGCTATATTCTCAGCAGCATATTAAACAGCTGTCTAAATGACTCGGCTAAAGTTAGTAGCATGCTTGCTTGTTTTTTTTCTGCTTCCACTTGTCTTTGCACTAGGATGATGTCGGCGTAAATGTGCAGTCATATTCGTTGTGTTCCCATTTGTATTGTTCGATACATATGCGTACCGAACCGAAAGCACTGTATCGAACGGTTCAATATCGATACGAATATCGTTGCACCCCTAATATATATATATATATATATATATATATATATATATATATATATATATATATATATTAGGGGTGCAACAACATTCGTATCGATATTGAACCGTTCGATACAGCGATACAGTGCTTTCGGTTCGGTACGCATATGTATTGAACAATACAAAATGTTTAATTAATTTTATCAACTTTCCTTCTGACTATGCTGTCTGTGTTCAGCGCTCAGTGGATCTGCGCTCGACAGTGCAGCTTAGGCGGAGTAGTCGAACACAGATTCACTGACCGCAGGGCAAGCTAGCGAGACAGAAGTTAAGCTCTCCTTGCAACATGGCAAATTGAACCTCCCCCACCCTCATTCAGATCTGGCGTTTGGAATTATTTTGGTTTTCATGTGACGTATGACCCTGAAGGTAAGCGAGTCATGGACTAAAGTAAAACAGTATGTTGGATGTGCCATGCAATGCTCAATTACATTGGTGGGAACTAGTGTGTTAGCGCAGTTAGCTCGTTAACGTGTTGGCCATCCAGCCCCACGCACGGGGCGATCGGCGGTAGCTCGTTAACGGAGATTTGCCGTGTTGTGGTGTTAACGTCATTTCAACGAGATTAACGCTGACAGCACTAGTGGGAACACAACAAATATGACTGCACATTTACGCCGACATCATCCGAGTGCAAAGACAAGTGGAAGCAGACAAAAACAACAAGCACGCATGCTACAAACTTTACCCGAGTCATTTAGACAGCCGTTAGCACATGATTCTCCTTATGGGGGCCTGATATGTTTAATATGCTGCTGAGAATATAGCCCAGAAGAAGCGTATAGTATAGCTTTTATTTTGGAAAGAGCCATTTCTCTGTAATAAACTCTCTTTTCCAAAGATGAGTGATTTCTCGATCAGATAGATTTATCTTTTTATTACTTTGTTGTTTCAGCAACATTTGTCACATGCATAGTTATACAAGTATAGGACACAGTGAAATGTAGCCTGACACGCTCCTCGACATGTGCAAAAATGGGGGGGGGGGGGGGGGGGGTAGAGGAAGAACATTATATGTATATAGTATATACATTGGGTGAATGTGCAGTAGTAGCAGCAGGCAGGTGAATTCTGTACATTAATAAGAATAGACATCTGACTATCTTACAGAATAGACAATATAAACATATTTAAAATTAAAGGAATTTGAAATGTACATTGTGCCTGGGTTTAGAGTGTCTGGAAGAGTCCTGTCTCAGTCAATTAGAGATGATGTGAGAGGGCGGGTGTGTGTGTGTTTAGGGCCCGGATGCTTGGGGATAGAAGCTCCTCTTGAGTTTAGTTTTCACGGTTACACTGGCCTGAAAGCTGTCTTTTATCACTGTAAATACAATGGAAGCATTATAAAAGTAAAACACAGGCGTAAAATTCAAAGTATCCAATGCTTACATGGACTATTTCACTTCAGGACTGTTACAGACTGTTGAAAGCAGTTTTCAATCAAATTTTGGCTGAGTGTTGGAAACTCAGTGAGTTGAGTCGAAAGATGTTTTGAGTCCCATTTTACCTCCCAAGATGATTCTTTGCTAATAAGATGCAGCAGATTGTTTCAAATTTTCAAATTACCTTCTAAAAGACAAAGAACCTGACTTCACTGAAGCCAGCTGGTACCTGCAGCTTTAAGCCATTCCTCAAATCACTCACAACAATCACTGCTGAACGGTATATTCACTCAGACACTCACTGACTCTCCTCATTGACTAACTGCTGCTTGACAACCGGGAGGGCTCCTGGGGGAAAATCTTCTCATTGCCATGGCTACAGGGACCGGGTATGACGGCGACAGCATTAATTATTTTAGCATCGGGAGCGACAGAGGCTGACGCCCGGTGGGACAGCAATGGAGGACCAATAGTAATTAACCACTGCCTGCTCTCACGTGTCACTTCCTGTGCTCGGGGTGTGCACGCAGGAGGTCGTGATGTTCTCCTGTAATTACTGCATGTTCAGTTTCTCCTCTTTGCTCTCATTAGTTTGATTAAAATGATCAGCGATGAAAATGACTGAGAAGGTGTAGATGCCAACTTTCCAAGCATAAATGACTTTATTTCAGAACATTTAAATGATTTTCTTCACCCTTTTTTAAAATTTGTTTTGATGTGGTGCTGTAAACATTCAGTCTGTTTGCACCTGCAGTTTTGGGCTTGAGGATGATTTCAAATCACTCATGGATAATTTTATGATGCCGTTGTTGCAGAAAGAATGAGCGAGCTGGCTGCACATTATGCTTCCATGGTCATTACTGGTTTTGTGTGTGTGTGTGTGTGTGGTACTACAAAGAGGGACTGGTGTGCAATTCCCCTCTTCTTTCAAATATTCTCCCAACCAAAGCCATGCAAATTGTTCTTTATTAGTTGCAGGTCACATGTCACCCTTTCTAAATAAATATGAACAACAAATACATTGAAAGGTAATGCAAACATGAGGTTTTTTTTTAATATAATGAATGAAACGCTTCCAGTACTCAGAAGGTGAGTTACAAACACTTTCACACTAAGCATATCGACAATATATCCACCCCCACATGCACTCATTTTCCTATGATTAGGGTCTGGGCAACCGTGGGCTGGAGGATATCCCTGCTGTCAGAGGTTTTAAAGGCAGGGTAAGACCTGAAAAGACTGCCATTCTATTGCAGGGCTAACATGGGCAACTAATCACACCTATAGCCAATTTCAAATCATCAGCTAACCTAACATACTTGTCTTTGGACTATGGGAGAAATCTGGAGATCCCATGCAGGCACAAGGAGACAATACAAACTCCAGCAGAAAGGCACCAGTCAGCCTGTGGATTCAAACCTATGAGGCGACAGTGCTAACCGTCACACTGCAATACATCAAGCGACCATGTATTTTTTACATTTTATAATATGTGCACCACATTATCCACTTGTAGTGACTTCAATTACAGTATTTTCCGCACTATAAGGCGTCCTTAAAATCCTTTAATTTTCTCAAAAATCAACAGTGCACCTTATAATCCGGTGCGCCTTATGTATGAATTCTGGTTGTACTTACTGACCTCAAACCGATTTTATGTGGTACACGGTGCTCAGAAATCTGTCAAAAAATGTTTTAGTTCGACTTTGGTACGTCTCATAGTAATCTGGGTCCAAAACTCCGTCCGCTTCAGGTCCCAAAGTCTAATGAACACTGCAACATCACTGAGACTTAAATACCATCTAAATTCTTTCATCTGTAATTAAATGATCAGTGTTGCTGCTTTATGAGGTGTAACAAATAAGTTTAACATCCAGGCATCCATGAAAACAGAATTTATTAAATTGAAAAGAGTTAGAAGTTAGCAGGAAGTTAGCTGGCTAGCTTCCACCTAAGCATGATATAGCATATTCTGAGAGATTTGTGAAAAAATGAAAACATACAGCTCTGCTATCACTTCCAACATAAATGAAGACAGAAAACTAAACAGCAGTGATGTTTGTAGGGTTACTGAAGTTGGGCTAGCTGCTATATAATGATGTGCTACGTGATTGCTAGCGACACAGCTATGTTAGCGTAACATAAACACAGTGAAGCTGGAGGATGAACGTTAACTTTTTTTCCACTTGATAAAAGTTAACGTGAGGGTTCCTGATGGTTAGGGACAAATGCAATCGCATGGCAGGAGTCATTAATATACTGCAACAACATGGGAATAGAGCAGCTGCGAGAGAATTCAACATTAATGAATCAATGGTACGGAAGTGGAGGAAGCAAGATGAATGAGTTGAGTAAAGTTTGACTTATCTGACTGTTTTGTTTTACTTAATGCGCCTTATAATCCGGTGCACCTTAGGGTCTGAAAAATATGGTATTTAACTGCTCACAGAAATGTATTGAAGGAAAGATTTTGGTGTGGTTTAATACATAGATGAGGGACAGAATGGGTTATTTAAAACTGACCCACTGGAGGGACTCACCTGCAGTCCAGTCTCTTCAGGGCTTTGCAAGCCCACCATCAACTCCGACCACCATCTGTGCCGGTTACACTGAAAAAAAAGTTGCCTTCGAACAAAATTCAGCCAGTGAAAACAACTAATACTGTAAATATAGGATAGGAAGGTGGACAAGATTTAAACATCATGTCTCCAATAATACCAGCAGATGTTTCTCGTGTGTCTGATTGATATACAGGACAAAAGTCTGGCTTAGCATAAAGACTAGAAACAGCATTTTTAGCTTTGGGCAGGATTCAAAGATCTGGTGCAGCTGTTGAACCCTTTAGAAATGTCTGACACAGTCAGCGAGTGCACCATTAAGTTTTGATGATGGGTTATGAGTCATTCTGCAATCACAATGTGTGTGCATAATGGGTCCAAGTGTGTGCGAGTTGCTATTGCATTTTAAATGCATTTTAAATGAAGTCACAGTATATTTGAAGATGTGATACGGTGTGATGACGGCGGTGTTAAAACCTTTTTGTGCCAAGCAGAAGATTTTTTTTTTTTTTGCTTTAAAACGATGAGATCATTCTTCCAATGGAGAACTCTTGCTCTGCTTTGGCATGTTTTATTCAGAGATGACATCATGTTACCGGAAGACTTTGCTTCCCTCTTCACTGAAGGTCATGTCAAGCAGAAACCAACCTGAAATCAAAGTATGTGTGGTTGTATTTAAAAAACACACACACGCACAAACACACACAATTTTGTTTCAAATGCTCTAAAATAATTTTTTCTACTTTTGTGTTTCTGCTGCTTTTCTCCAAACTTCTGTGAACCACAAACCTTATCGCACATACTGTATCCACCCACTCACATACTGTACAGACACACGCACCTACACACACACACAGTTGAGCTTCCCACATGGATAGACTTGAACACACATGCCTATTTGCCCCTCTGAAACTCTTCGCTGTGCAGTCTGAAAGCTCCCAAACTGCTTCCCGCCTCCTCACCTCCTGTCTGTACTCCATCTCCATCTATCCTTCCATCCTCTCATCCGTCTTTCGGTTCATATCTCATGTATCGTCCTCCTCTCTTACTAATTCCTCTGCTGTTTGAGGTCCTGGCACGGACGTCTCTCTTGGGAATAAAAAAAATATAGAAAGCACTGATTGCAGCACACGGTGTATCAGTATCGAGGTAAAGGAAGACAGATGATTGATGATCTCCCCTTAAATTTTAGACCGTAGTAGACCCAGTGAGCATTAATGAGTGGTCTTCTTAAATGTAATAAAGTTTGGTGGCTCCTCTGTACCTGCTTCAAAACAACAGATGCATCCAACCATTTGCCGCATATTACCTCATACTGTGTCAGATAACTAAATCTCATTTATCCAGCAATTGTAAAAAACAACAAAAACCCACTTGCACTAAAGCACTTTGTTGGCGCATTGTTGTAGAGGTGGTAAAAAGCAGCATAATGGACCAAAAAGGGGGGGCTATTTAAAAGTAATGAGCCTTGTGGGTGGTTTTTATACCAGGCATTTAAACTGCTGATTTTATTACATATATTTATTTCTATGTTTTCAGCTTAACGCTATATTGGCTCTTGCATTTTCTGCAAAACAAGAAAACAATATATTATTGATATTGTAATTTCAAGAAACGCAAGAAGAAAAATCTAACATATGGAATCTTTATTGATTTGTACTGACAGTTACGATACCTGCACCATCCTTTGTAGCAGTACTCAAAGCCAACAGTTCATCTCCTCTGAACTGTTCGCCAACACTGCCGTGTTTAGATGAGGACACCAGACAGACTCTACAGATTTCTTATCTCCTCTGTGCCATCTGTAATTCATTTGAATAAATGCCACAGGTAGTTAGCTTTTATTTTGGTATCTTTGCCTGAATATCTGCTACAGCTCTAAGAAAGACACTATCAGGATATAAAACCATCTGCTTCTCAGATGCATATGAACACATTGTATTTTCTCAATGCAGGCTTGGCAACATTAGTTGCTTTTCTTGTATAATGACTAATATTTAGGAATTGAATAAATCAGCAAAAATGATTAAAACAAGAAAAAAAAAGAAAAACAACTAATATGTCTTTGACTTGTAGAAACGATTACATAGCAGGTTTTAAAATTAGGTACATAAAATCGCACAAGAACAACAAAATATGACATATTGCAATACTTCCCATGTATTAATCAATAATTTCTTGTGTATTAAAAATAATAAATATTCAATATTTATTATTTAAGTATTAATTAAATCATGTTCTCACTCATTTAAGGTTGTATTTACTTGATTTTAAAATTATTTTATCTTGTCCTAAAACATAACTGCTGCCACCATGACTGTACTAATGAGGTACAGCAGAAAACTCCACATAAATGAAGTAATGCCACGCAAATAAAGGAAAGAAAATCTGAAGCTGGAGAAAAAGAAATCTCAAACTTGAAATTTTTATTTACCCATTTGGCTCGTTGCTCT
Organism: Aulonocara stuartgranti; assembly: GCF_965226115.1. Taxonomy (NCBI): domain Eukaryota; kingdom Metazoa; phylum Chordata; class Actinopteri; order Cichliformes; family Cichlidae; genus Aulonocara; species Aulonocara stuartgranti. The sequence goes on along the minus strand of NC_138952.1, from coordinate 33,092,384 downwards.
CTCCTTCAAACCCCCACAACCCTGCTTATGTCAGAGCTCTGACGGTATAAGAGCCTGATGTGAAACACAACTATTGTTGTAGCTTGAAGCTGTTCTGTGTTAAGAATTAAAAACATTTGCTCCTATATTCTACAGTAAATGTAATTATATTTGAGCCATAAGCTGGCAGAACGTTCATCAGCCCAGGGGTGAAGTGCAGCTTTTCGTAGCAAAACATTAATCTAATAGGTATCTGTGTGTGTGTGTGTGTGTGTGTGTGTGTGTGTGTGTGTGTTAAGATGGACCACAGGCTATAAAATCTGTCTTGTTAGAAGGATAGCTGGAGGTTAAAGAAGAATCTGAAACAGAAGACTGCTGTTGTCCCTTAGGACATCACCATTGAAATCTGTTTCTGTGTGTGTGTGTGTGTGTGTGTGTGTGTGTGTGTGTGTGTGTGTGTGTGTGTGTGTGTGTGCAGCCACCTGCTGAGCAGTGCATAGAAACTAGACTGGGATTTTGGCGTCAATACTTCAGGGTCTGTCTGATAAGCCTGGCCTAGGGGAAGAAACTAAACCAAAATAACAACCCAGAGACAGAGAGAGAGAAAAAAACATGTCAAGGGACAAAGATGACAAGACAGCACAACAGCACAGAGTATAGCTAATTCCCAAAGTGCTTGGAGAATGTTCCTTTTTTTCCAAATTAAGACAAAATTTCACTTTGCCTTTAAATAAAAATGATCCACTAATATGGATTACCATGAATAACCACGCTAACAGCCTGTTCTCTGGTTTGTTTGGGTCCGCTGTTGTTTCAAAGTATGGGAATTTAAAGTAGTGTGATCTTTATTGGACGTCTGTTAACCACACGAACAGCTAAATAACAGACTCTGGATGATTATGGATCTTCTTATGTGACTGTTGATATTGTTGCTGTTTGTTTCCGAGGGTATCTTTCTGGGGGTCTACCAAACGACCAACAGACCACAGTGTGATACACGCTGATAAACTAGATCTATAATCATAAAACTGATGATGTGTTTAAGAACAAATTTTATGATTCTTCAGTAAGCATTCAGAATTTAACCGAAATGATTAAAGAAATAACAGCTCTGCATTTATGTTGAAGACCTCAGTGTATTGTGAAGTTAGCGCACTAACCAGCTAGCTCCATTATATTTGTCTCTGATGAATCCACTGATGTAACAAATGGAAAAGTGAATTTAATTCAATTCTATTCTATTCATATAGAGATAAATCACACCAACACCTGCCTCAACCAATGATTTGCAAATTTGCAAACAGGCTCAATGCTACACCCCTTCCCCACACGCTGCTCACAGCATCCCCTCCCAAACCCAACCAACACCAGGGAAAACCAAGTTGTTGTAACTTACCCAGCGCACCATCATGCAGGTTGATTGTTTAAGGATTTTTTTCTTTGTTGTAGCAATGTCAGTTCAAAACAACAGGACAGGCATCAAGGAGGAACAACAGTGATCTCCTTTAGAGAAAGATATCAAAGATCTAAAGGGAAACGGTCAAAAGAAATCAAAGAGCTTTTTTCATTTAAATCTGGTCCGTCTCTCCTTCAAGGTCATCTTCTCGTGCGCCTGCGAGCCACTTTAAGAGTGGCTGCTGTATTTAAAAAGCTCTGTGGAAGAACACTTGATTAACTGAGAAGCACTTTTTAAAGAAGGAACTTTGAGTACTAAAACAAAAAAAGTTTCAGTTGACTAAATATGTTAATTCATAGTTATTCATAGCATGTGGTTTTATATCTTCTCTGCCAAGGTCTGCCAGCTCGACATTATCAAATCAAAATCAAATCAATTTATTTATATAGCACTTTTCACAGGATAAAAACCACAAAGTGCTTCACAGTAATATAAAACAGAAATACATAAAATACATTAATAATCAAACATACAGCACAAATCTAATTAAAAGCCAACCTAAATAAATGAGTCTTAAGCTGCTTTTTAAAAGAATAAATACAATCAAGGCAACGTAATGCTGGAGGGAGAGCATTCCTCAACCTGGGGGCCACCGCTCTAAAAGATCTATCACCTCTGGTCTTAAAACGAGTTTGTGGGACTACCAACAGCCTTTGATTAGATGATCTCAGGCTGCGAAGGGAGCGTGGGGTTCTAAAAGATCAGAAATGTAGGCAGGGGCATCACAATTCAAAGCTTTAAAAGTCAGTACCAAGATTTTAAAATGGTGTAATGTGCTCTCTTTTTCGTGTCTTAAGCCTTGCAGCAGCATTCTGGACTAACTGGAGACGGTCAAGATTCCTTTTGCTCAAACAAAGAAAAAGGCTGTTACAATAATCTAAGCAAGATGAAGTTACACTAAATTATTAGCCTATTTCTCCATACCCACACAATACTAAACCTGAACTGAATTTTCCGCCTTTTCTTTTTCCTTATTAATAAGGAAAAAGAAAAGGCAGAATAACCATTTCTAACTCAGATTTAGACAGCAAAGTTCACAGTTTGGAGATGTTTCTTAGCTGAAAAAGGCATTTCCTAATCAACTGGTGAGAGTGTTGTTCTATGGACATGGCAGAATCAAACATCACACCAAGGTACCTGAGGCTCCGTGAACAAATGAGCCAAGAGAACCAAGATGCTGTTTGATTAGAGATATCTGGTTGTCGCGGGCAATAATTAATGTTTCTGACTTCTCAGAGTTCAACTGTAAGTAGTTGTCACCAAGCCACTGTTCAATGGAAGCTAAACATTTAATTAAAGATTATTATTATTTTAGGCTTACAAAATAAGTGTCACCATTACGCATGTAATGAGCATCTTTATTGTGTCGAATTATGTATTCATTCATTTTTGTGTCTCTACAAGCTGTGAAGCAGGTCATGGAAGGCATTTTAATGCTATACATACATATATTTCTAATTTAGCATATATAATGCAGCGAAATAACATTCTCTAAAATTTAGTTCAAAAATCTCTAGTGCGTGTACTCTGTCATTTAACGGAGAGAGAAAGAGGAAGAGTAAAAAGATTTTTAAAAATGTAAGTGAACAGACAAAAACACTTTAATCCGTGGAGTTATTCATATTTTCTACCCTGAGTTTAATTTACTTCAGAACTATGGAAGACCTGAAGATGGAGCGGCGTTGTGTGTGTGTGTGTGTATGTGTGTGTGTGTGTGAAGGAGGGGTGATACTGAATAATTCAAGTGTTCTGTCCAAATTCTTTGGTGAAGCCAGGCAGAACGAGGACAACATGCAGTGCCTGTCCCCCCCCTCTCTCTCTCTCTCTGTGTGTGTGTGTGTGTGTGTGTGTGTGTGTGTGTGTGTGTGTGGGAAGGGGCAATAGGGAAGGTCAGTGATGTTGGGGGGCTGGGGTTGGAGGGGATTTAAATGGGATTTCAGCTTTAAAAAAGGTTCAGCAGAGACACAGCGCTGAAACTGGGTCAAGGAAATGGGTGAAGGTGAGTGTATCCACCAACAAAACACACACCTACACACACAGGATGTCTGCAGGAAGCCCCCAGTGATGGAGAAATCACTTCAAAAGTGATTGCTGTTCATTTATTTAAAAATGTATTTTGGGATCTTGGTTGTTTTGTTTTTTGGGGGGGGAGGGGCTGAAAAAAAGAACATTAAATAAACTACCAGAATTTACATTAATAGGACTAAACAACCCTCAGTGCTATTTTTAAAGCGTTTCTGTGCCTCTCCTCTGTAAGTAACAAACCAGTGATCAAGCTTTTTCCCTGTTACCCAGTCGACAGTATCCATGGATGCAGTTATAAATGTCTGTGAGGGTTTTTTTTGTGTGTGTGTGCTTGTGTTTGCTTTGTGGTTTCAAAATAAATTGGACAAGCTTGTGTTAAGATCTGCACGAAACAAATTCTGTTTACCTGTGTCCTGTACAAAATGTACCACGCAGATATGAAGACAGAGATCAGGGCTGAGAGAACACAGAAGACCAGAAGAAAATGCAATGGTTTGACATTATTGGAGCCAAAAGAGACCACCAGCGTAAAGTCTCTTTTACTGCAGGTTCAAATTGTCACATGATTTCTGATGATAGCAGCAATTTGACTGATTCATCAGTGCAGCAGAACGGGGTTTACTGTTTGACTGGTTAACACATACAATTTATGAGTTGTGTTTAATCACAGTTTTTTCGCTCATCAAGTTGTCTGATAATGCAGACATAAAAATGTGTAAATGAGAACCACTGAATAACGAGCTGCTTTAAAACACAGTGACAGGCAGCTGGAATGTGAAGTGGAGAAGGAGCTGACATCAACAGAGGAACTTGACTGCGAGTCCCGCTTCTTAACCGGACGGATCAAATACGATTCAAAGGAAGAGATTTATCTGCTTTTGTTCCAGTTTTTCAGTTTGGGTGAAGATTTTTCTGAACAACAACCTGAAAATTGGTTTAGTAGCAGCTGGGGGTTGAAATATTTCTACCACAAATCTTATCTCTTCTTTGTTATAGGGACCTGTGCACTTCAGAAAAACAGTTAAAGCCAGGGGAGGATGGTCCTTACCTGCAAGGGACATTAAAAAAGCTTGTTTGATGAGTTTGTTGGGGGGTTTTGTATTCTTTGGTTCCTTCAATAAGCATATATGGTCTGGTAAGAACAACTCTCACTCTTTTCTATTTCCTGTTCACATAAAAGCCAAATTTTACACTGGTTGCTAAAATAGAGCAGGATGTTCTTGCCTTACAAAAAACTCCCCCAAAACAAGACTGTTTCTTAATGGTATTTAAATAAAAGGAGGACTAGCAAAGTCAAGTTCTCTGTATTCATTTTGCACATTTAAAAAAAGAATCAAGACAGATGCTCTAATTGCAAATTCATTTGGAGTGGGCTTAAAAGCAACCATGAGGGAACTATATTACGTTAAGAAAAAGAAAGGAACACAGGCTTAATTAAAAGGACTAAATTGATCAAATACTATGACTTTGCTTTTAATTATCACTCCCAAGTGGACATTTACACCCATATGTGCTCCAGTCTTGATTAAAATGACTGACCAGGGCAGGTAACATTAAAATCACCCCTGCTACCCCTGGAGAAATAAAGCCTATACAAATGGGACACTTATCCAGATGTTTCCTCTTTGTAAACCCAAACACTCAATTAATTAAATAAATGAATTAATGTAAAGTTAATCATTTAAAAACAGTCCAACTATCTTAAATAGCACATTAAGTCCTTCTAAGAAAATATAATTTAATTTTACTTATTTATTTCGATTACATGGCAGTCAACTTAAAGGATATTCATCTTTAGTCTGACATAATGCCTGATTTAGAATCTAAGAAAAGACGATGAAAAAAAGTAATCTTTGTCTTTTTTCAGTTGCTGACAGGTTCTTCTTGCACTTACATTGTGCACAAAATTTAACAAATTGTGTTTTTTATTTGTTTGCTTTCTGATGCTTTTATTTATTTTTGAAACATTACATAAACGTTCTAAATATTTAAAAGCCAATATATGACTTCAAAATAATGAACTTACTATAGTAAATTTATTGGGGCATACCTTAAAAAGAGTCAACTAAACTTTTTATGTATGTATGTAGTTTATGTAATATTCAATACTCAACTGTAAATTCATTCTTTTTCAAATACATTTTTATTCAGTGTTTTCATGAAAGCCTCATTTTCATGCATTGGCTAGTACTGAGGAGCACACACACCAGGTTTAAGGCCTCGTTTGAAACCTTTTGTTACAGTCATGATTAGAAGAATCACTAAAAATAAAAACGGGTATCCTTTTAACCAGCTTCAAATTTTATAAAATCTGCACTCAGCTTTTGCAGACTCCATTATCAGACGCTGTTCATTTTACGTTTTCGCTCTGACTCCCTGTTTAGCTGTGTGCCTAGCCTTTATCACTACACTTGCTACCTTGTATCGTCTGCCCCCCTTCCTCCTTTCACATAATGGTATGATCCAAGTCTGTCGTAGAATGTGATTGGCTGCATGGTGAATAAAGCAGATGGAGACAGTGTTATTCTTTTTTGATACAATGCTCTCTATCGCAAACAGACATTATCCGGTTGTTCAGTGATGACGCGACGAATCCTACTTCCGGGTCTAAAGTAGTCTGCGTTTAATATGGCTTTTGTGTTGTTAACATGTTTAATGTTATGTATTTTCTTCTATTTGATCTTAAAAAGCTCCTAAAACAGTTAGTGATCCCTGTTGACCTCCCTCGGCTTTTATTACCACTAATCATTTATTTAAGCTCAGTTTTTAAAACCTTAGGATGGAACCACAGCCCAGCCCATGCAGCAGTATATGAATGACTAACCTCGTATTGTGGATGGATTATCTCAGTTGTTCTCCTGGCTGAAGTTTGGTCCTTTTACAGCATCCTGCCATGCGATTACATTTGTTTCTGACCACTGAGAACACTCACGTTAACTTTTATCGAGTGGAAAAAAAGTTAGCTTGTTTATATTATGCTAACATAGCTGTGTCGCTAGCGGTCACGTAGCACATCATTATATACCAGCTAGCCCAACTTCAGTAACCCTACAAACGTCACTGCTGTTTAGTTTTCTGTCTTCATTTATGCTGGAAGTGATAACAGAGCTGTACGTTTGAATTTGTTTTCAAAACCCGCAGTCAGGACATGCTATATTGTATTTAGATAGAAGCTAGCGAGCTAACTCCCTGCTAACTTCTAACTCCGTTAAATGTCATAAATTCCGTTTTCATGGATGCCTGGATGTTAAACTCAATTGTTACACCTGGTAGAGCAGAACGCTGATCATTTTATTAAAGATGAAAGACTTTAGACAGTTTTTCAACTCTCAGTAATGCCACAGTGATCGTTTGATATATGGACCTGCAGCGGAGTTTAGACCCAGACACGGCTAGTGACGTCAGACTGAACAACCGGATAACAAAGTAAAATCCTTTCAAATTTAAAGGGGTGGAGTTAATGAAAAATTCAGAAATGATGGAAAAGGCCAGGAGTAGTTGTTAGGTAAGTGGCATGAGCTGGTTAAAGCAAAGAATGTGTACTTGATGTGTACTTCTTATATAATCACTCACTCATTCTTCGAAATGGATCTACTTTTGTCAGACTCAGGCCAATGAACTCCGATATGATGTGAGAATGTAATCAACTGTTTGTCAGTGGGAACCATTAGCTAGCATAATGTTAGCTTATGAGCAGCGGTTGTTGTTGTTTAGCCGGCCTGGCTCACAACAATATCAGGAATAAATAGAAATGTTTTAAATGCAGATTTACATGTATGTGGTCGTCAGCCAAACTGCTGTGTGCATAAAAATGTTGACTTCTGTTGTCTATAAATACTGTGTAGTTCATTATTGACCAGAACAACAGTTCTACCATTCTTTGTTTTCACCAGCCTAAAAATAATTTAACCAAACTTTCCCAAAATTTCATCACCTCCAAAACCAGGATTGTTGTGTTGCTGGCCTTCAGAGTAAATGGGCCTGCCACACAAAACGCTAAATTAGGTTTTGTGTATTACACTATACATCCTTTTAGCTGTGAGTACATGCCTATTGGTGTCTGTTTGCGTGTGTGTATGTTTTTCTTTGTGTGTGTGTGTGACAGTGACAAATGGAAGTAGCCTCCAGTCCATCTGTAAAGTGGCTGCTGCTTTGTGTGGTTGATAATAGCTAACAATAATTGTCATGAGATTTAAAATGACTCGTAATTATATTGCGCATTTCATAACTAGGTCCTGAGCTTGTTACATGCCGAGTTTTGTTTTTTAAGTCACGTTAACGTCATCACTTCTGTGGCACTGACGAACGACCGAGCCTGTGCAACGCTCAGCTCGGGCCGCATCAGCACAAGGCCTAATTCAATTTAGTTCAAATTTGTTCTAGCGAGCTGCTCATTAAGTTGGAGGTTTGTTTGTCTTCAGAAAACATTAGCTGAAAGTAGCTCTATGCGCTGTAATTGAACTCCTGTGTAAACCAGGCGAACACAAACTCATCATTCAGAGTAATGACTTTCATCTTTTTCTCTGATAGCCATACATAAGACAAGCAGGGTGCACTGGCATATGAAGATAATTAATGTGCTCCCGGAAAACTGTTTGGTGGTCAAAATCTCCTGCTGAACTGTACGTGTCACTGCTGCTCAAAGCCTCAGTCCTCCTACGGGCCTCTGTCTCCTCAACAAACAAATTAAATTAAGGGGTTTGCAGGCTATTAAAAAGCTAATCTGGGAGTTTCTCTCCCTCTCCCCCACTGATGAATTGGATGTTGAAAACAAGTTTCAGGCCTCTAAGAGACAAACAGTACTGAACTTTACTTGCAAAAAGCTAAATGACAAGAGGAAGCACTGATGCACAGGTTAAGTATTAAATTAAGGCATATGAATAATTTTTTTTTAAAAAAAGAAGAAATCTACAGGAGTCAAAAAGTAGTCTTGGCTAACAACTGAAATTTTTATACCTTGATTATTAATGATACAGGTTAAGAATTAGAAAGTTTTAGTTATGTTCAATTCACTCTAATGGATGGATGTGGTGTTTGTTTGTTAACTTTTGTAAACTACACTGAGTTTGGATTTTTGCCTGTGGCCATTGTATTTGTTTGTCTTTAATGGCATCTTAAGCTAGCTAGCACACTTGGCTAGCACACTTGGCTAGCAAGCTTGGTTAGTAAGATGCATCTGTTGACTTGAAAAAGGTCATGTTTTATGATGGTTCACTGGGCAGTGAAGCTTCTTCCCTTCTTAATAATACATAACAGTAAGTAATTCAGACTTACATGGATGAGGAATGGGACAGGATATGTAGGTGCATTAAAATGTGTGAATGTCAAGAGATGCAAGGACACAAATTATTCAGTTTAAGATCCTACATTCATTCAAGTACCAAACAGGTTATTTAATCGTACGTGAGATACAGCTATAGCAATGTATCTCACACAGATTTGGTTGTTAAAAAGAAGGGGAGTTTCTAGGATCACACCTTTAGTGGGGCCCAGCCCCTGATATGCTGTTTGCAAACGTAGTTGATCATTTTCACATTCACAAACCTTCATTCAGATGGGTACAGATTAGAGTCTTGCCTTAAAAACAAGCTCATTCGTTGGATGACCTGTTGCAGTTTCTAAGAATAGAATCACACTACATTAGATAAAATCAAAATGGTGTTTTCAAAAATGATAATAGTGATAATAGTTTTAATCTTTATGAAGACAAAAATGATGGCTCTTAATTATTTTAGTTTTGTAAGAGATTGGGCAGCGTGGACACCACAGTTTGTGAATGCTATAACTCAAGAATGAGGCGATGTAGAATTTTCAAATCAATATCTTGGTATTTTCTTATTAGCATAATTTTTTTAGCTGCAGAAGTTGCTGCTTGGAGACAACATACAATACTAACTAAAGCCACCACCAGAACTCATTAATCTGCTCCTGTTAGACCACTTCCTCTTCCTCTCTCTCCGACAGTAGCGCGTCTGGCTGTATTGATCTCTGCTGCTCTCTGTGTCCATTAGCGACCCAAGAGGCAGACGCTCTGTCTGTCTGAAGTGTGTGTGGCTCTGTGTGAGGGTTCATCAGATCCTCATCAAACACTCCAGAAGTCTCCATAGCAGAGGCCTCAAATATCACAAGTCTTATAGAGTTAGAGATGGGAATTATAGAGATTAGTTAAAGTAAACTGAGTTTGAGTTGATCAGTCTTAACTGCATCACGTACACTCTGATAATCAGAGAAATTGGGTTAAGATGCCACAATTCAATGGCTGGGCAATCAGATATTTGAGGGGAAAAAGCTGAAAGTAAAACATGCTTAGTATTTGTTATTTTCAGCAAATCTGCAATGCTAGTCATTTTTCATAAATGATGAGGTATTCACTTTTCACTTTAGGTTAAAAGGCAGAATAAAGGAAAATACTAATGTCCTGGTACTGAAATGATCACCAGAATCTGAATCATTTATCAGGGACTGTAAACCCTCCAAGGGATCTCTGAATCTCTGACTTGGAAATCCAAGGACTTCTCTATTTTGTATCATTGTGCACGTATGGCCTTTGTGTTTTGGTCTGTTTTAGATAGTCTGACAAAACATGACATTTGTAGCTGTCGCCTCGGGCTCTTTTTTTCTTTTTTTAAAAAAAGGATTCAGCTCCTGGATTCTTGCACTCTGTCAAACAGCAGAACCTTTTTTTTCCATGCTAGATTTAACCACTAAAGCCTCTTGATTCTCTGCCTGCCTTATATCGCACAGTACAATTTCTCTCATTGGTGAATTTTATTAAATATATTTTGCTCATGACAATTACAAGAAAACAATCTATGGCACTCTGTTTGCTTAATGCAACAAGAAGCCGGGTAGGAGGAGCAAGAGGTATTTTCTGAGCTGCATTTTATTTATGTCTCAGTTTAGATAGACTTAAACACAGAAACAACTTGGATAAAATTAGCAGTGGGTTAAAACTGAAGTCCTTTGTTGTAAGTGTTACAGTCAAATAAAACAACATAGGTTAAAATAAAAGCTGACTGTGGCTTGAAACAGGAAACACATTGTTATGGCTCAGACAGCGTCTTTACTCAAACACAGGACGCCAAAGGTATAAGTTTAACAGCTTTATTGCAGGTTAGCAGATCAAACAGTCAGCAAAGCAAGACTGGTGAGTTTTCTTTGGGTTAAAATGAGAGCCTGAGGTGAAAGAAGACAAAGATATTACATCAGTAGTTTTTAGGTCTCCCAATGACTCATCAACACACAGACTAGTGGACAGTCATGGTTAGAAGTGAATACTGACTCATTCTTCAATGCTGGGAAAAAAAGAACTCTACTGGTTTTTGTCAACCCATCTATCCACCCTGAACTCCTCTCCACTCTGACCTAAAGGTCCCATGACTCTTCCATAGGGAGCTACATGTTGTGGCAAACTCCTTGCACAGTTGAACTATGGTATTGTTTTTTTAAGCAGGAGAGAGAAGTTATTGGTGCATGTGCACTAGCACCAGAAATCACCCTGATATTAATAGACCGAAACAGAGCTTTGTTAACTGATGCTTATATTATTCTGTGTTTCAACAAGGCATGAAATAGAAAGAAAGGCAATGTCAATCCATCACGCTAAGGAAAAGTTAGAAGGACAAGAATTTGTTTTTGACTTCCGTTGTCACAAATGTCCCCCACCTGACAGCATGAAAGATTACACTGAGTAAAGAAAAAAAGCAAGAATTCTGCACTTAATCTGTATCATAGAGGAAGAGCGGTAAGAACCAAAATCAAGAAAATTAAAAAAGCGTGACTGTTCCAGTGAACTTTTCGGGCTCATCAGCCTGATACAACACTTAGTGATGTCCACTTCTCCTCGCCAGTAGATAATAGATTAAACTTCTAGGTGCTCTTATATGTTTCCAAAACTTTCTTCAGCTTTAACAGTTGGATTTATGCTTTTCTACACTTGTTACATGGGTGAGCCAAAGACATCCAAAAATGGATTGGCTCGGTGAGAATAATTTCTGTTTGTTTGTTTTGTTTTTTTTTTACTCCAATCCAGTTCCTCATTTAGTGGATTATACTGAAAAGCACCCAGAGAGCAAGCATGCTTGTTTCAAACTCAACCAGTGCTTTTATAAGTGTATCTGACAAGTGGCTTAGAGCCAGAAACAAACAGGCCTACTTAAGTGGACATCATGTTTTCCCTTGACCTAATATCACTTGTATCGACTGACTTGCTTATTTATCTGAAAGCAGCAGCAGTGTGTGAGTGAGAGAGCGAGAAAGAGAGACAGAGAGAGTGAGTTACAGTAGATGCTGCACTTAAAACACAGCAAATATTCAGTGCAGTTACAAGAGGCTCATTAAAATTTGATGCTCTCCTCTCTGTGCAGCTCTTATCCAAGGTAATGGAGGCTAATTAGTGCTCATACATACACAGCATTGCTAATGGGGAGTAACAGGTTCTGTGCTATTGATTCAGATGACTCTCAGTGCTTCCTGGACCAGAGGGAAAAACATTAGTGCTGAATGCCTAAACTGTATCCACTGAGGAAATGTTGAATCAGGACGTATGGATGTTTTCTGCAAGTAAACCGCATAAGGTTGTGCCTGTATATTCTTTTAAGGCCTTCTCACACCATAAAAACTTTTCCAAGTGACTGTTTTAGGCACTGAGCAGTTTTACCTAGATTTTAACAGCAGGAGAACAGCTCTAATGTTCATTCCCGTGATCCAAATTACCATTTCTCCTGAGATACTGCTCTCCGAGGGCCCAGGAAGTAATTGGAAGGAGTAAACAGTGTTGAATTTCACTAACTGATCCAGACTGCCATGAACAGCATTCATTTAGGCTTTGATCAAGCTGAATGTCAACATTAGGAATTCATTTTAATGTTATTGATGTTTAAACAGAGGGTTGCTGCTGAGAAAGAATAAGAGACAACAATTTAAGACACAATGAGATGAAGTACTGAAGAAAAAAAACAAACAAAAAACAGTTGAATTCACAAAGTGGTCCATACAGTAACTGATGTTGATGTAAAGTAAATCAATGTCAGTGCCACTGTTTTTCAAATTTACTATGAGAACCATCAACTTAAATCTATTTTTCTTTTAACTATGTAAATATACTCACGTTTACAGAGCTCCTTTCCAGCCTTACGGACTTTAGACCAGTGGTCCCCAACCCACATTGTTTGGTGCCAGGCCGTGAGAGTTCAGGCTCGGTGTGGAATTCATAGTTTTATCGGTTTTTAGTGTTATTTTTTTATTGGTAACTTTGTTTCCCTGGGTCTTTTCCTGTGTGTTATTAATAAATCTTCTTTCTTTTTTTGGTACCGCTACTGGTTTTATTTGGTTGTATTTATCCGCGACACCTTAAAGGCCAGTCTGTAAAAATATTGTTGGACATAAACCAGTCCGGAGGACCGCTGCTTTAGACTACAAGTCACATTTGAGCAGTCCATTCATACAGCACTTTATTCTATACACTTTAAGTAAGCAAGTTTTTCAGCTCTGGAAGGAAGTGGGAGGAAACCCACACAGACACATGGGCTACATGCAAACTCCACACAGAAGCTTTTTTGCTGAAAGGTGAGATTGTTGACGACTCCACCATCATGCTGCCTGGTGTAAACCTGATCTGGGAAAGCACAAGATGTGCACCAAATGTTTAGGAGTTACAGCCATTAAAAAAAAAAAAAGAATTTAGTCTCCCATTTTAAGAGGCTTAAGATGTGTCATGTCTGAGATAAACAAGGAATAAAAAACATGAACTAAATGTGTGAGAACAGCTAATGTCATACAGTTAGGTCCATGTATATTTGGACAGCGATACCTGCATCTAAAGTTGTTGTTTTTTTTTTTTTACTTGTTTCCTAAAACATATATTACAGCTATAGTTATATAATGCACATGGACATAATGCGTAGACTCACAGTTTTCATTTGAGGGTGTCCACATTTAAGTTGAATGAAGGGTTTGAGAGTTTGAGACCACAACATGTGCAACCCTAAAGGGACCAAAGGTAATTGGACATTTGAATCAAAGGCTATTTAATGCGCAGGTTTGGGCAATTCCTTTATGTCATTATCAATTAAGCAGATTAAAGGCCTGGAGTTGGATTAAGGTGCTGTGCTCAAGTCAGTCAAACTTTGCTAAAAAAAAAAAAAAAAACATGTAAAGAAGTCAGGACAGTTCTGGAAAAACATTCTTTGGACAGATGAAACCAAGATCCACCTCTACCAGACTGGCAGGGAAATAGTATGGTGAAGGTGTGGAACTGCTCATGATCCAAAGCATACCACATAATCTGTAAAACATGGCGAGGGCAGTGGGATGGTTGGGCGTGCACGGCCAGTAGCACTGGGACACTAGTGTTTATTGCTGATGTGACACAGCACAGTGTTCAGAGACATACTGTCTGCTCAAATCAAGATAAATGCTGTCAAATTGGGCAGCGTTTCATAATACAGATGTACAATGATCCAAAACATACAGCCAAAACAACCCAGGAGTTTATTAAACTAAAGAAGTGGAATATTCTTGAATGGCCAAGTCAGTCACTGGATTTTAACCCACCTGAGCATTACACTTGTTGAAGCCACATTTTCGGACAGCAAGGCCCACAAACAAACAGCAGCTGAATGCCGCTGCAGTAAAGGCCTGGCATAGCGTTAAAAAGAGGAAATCAAGCACTGGTGATTTTCATGAGTTCAAGACTTCAGGCTGTCATTGCCAGCAAAGATTTTTCAACCAAGTATTAGAATTGAGTTGTTTAATTTCTCTAATTACTTTCCTTCTTTCTTTCTAACCCCCCAAAAAGCTGTGATGCTGTGTAAAATTTCAGAATACTGTTTCTCTACATAAAATTGCAAAGACTTTAACGATCTCATAATTCTTATAATTCTCACAACGATCTTATAATTTACACTACATAATATCATCGAAAGAATTTGAGAATCTGGAGAAATCTCTGTCTGCAAGAGACAAGGCCAGAAATCAAGATTGGACACCTGTGATGTTTGGGCCCTCAGGAGGCACTGCATTAAAAATGATTCTGTCCTGGAAATCACTGTATGGGCTCAGGAACACTTTCACAAATCACTGTTGTGAAAACAGACGACCGCACCATCCACAAACGCAGGTTAAAGCTCTATCATGCAAAAAAGAAGCCATATATGAATGAATATACCCAGACATGCTACTGTCCTTTCTGGCCTAAAGCTCGTTTACATTGACTGAAGCAAAGTGGCAAACTGCTCTGTGTTCAGACAAATTGAAATCTGAATTTTTTTGAAAAACGTGGATGCCAAATCTTTAAATTAAGGAGCTTGGCTCAAACGACTGTCTGATGATATAGAGATGCCTTAGTGCCTGTGGAATTGCCAGCTTGCACATCTGGAAAGGCACCATCAATGATTAAAGGTTTAAAGTTTTATAGCAACATATGCTTCTATCCATATGCAAGGCCTTTTCAGAGAAGACCTTGAGTATTTCACCAAGACTATGCTAAACCGCATACTGGCTTCATGTGTTGGTGCTGACCTGACTGACCTGCAGTCCAGACTTTTCACCAATTAAAAGCATTTTATTATGACAAAGACTATCAGACAAGAATGGGAACACTTCTCTTCCAAAGGTCCAGCAGCTCCTCCCCAGTTCCCCGACGTTTACAGACTGATGTTAAAAGCAGAGGGGATGTTGGGCCATAGTAAACATCGCCCTGTCCCAACTTCTCTGGGGAGTGATGCTGTCATCAGTTCAAAATGATTTTCTTATAATGGTACATTTTCTCAGTTTAAACATTTGATATTTCTTCTACTTTTTACTGTGAAATATGTTTACGATATTCACAAACCATTTCATTCTGTTTTTATTTCCATCCAAGTCCAAACTTTTTGGGAATTTGATAGTTTTATATTGTTTTGCAGTTTGTTTCATAAAAAGTTTCACATTTTTCTTGCCACGACACAATGATTACAACACTGTGCTTCCCCAGATAAAGTATTATTTTCTATTGTTTATTTTATGTTCTGCTTTCATCTCGTTTGCCATCTCTGATTAAATGTACTAAAAGCCTGGCATCTGACATTTTATGAATTGTTGTCTTATATTTCATTTATTATATTCCACTGGTTTATCTGTTTTATCATGCCCTGTCTTTATCTTGACATTCCTGCAAAACATGCTACACAAATCTTATGATGTGTGTTATAGTTCTGCTTTTATAAGCAAGTGAAAGATGTTGATGAAGAGACAAGGATCAGACAGTTTCATTATAGGATGTCATCACTGCTCAGAGCTGAAAATCAATGAGAAGTGACATCCTTTGCCTGAACTGACCTTTTATGTAACCAGCTTCTATAATTAATGGGTGGATTTTTTTGTTTTGTTTAACTGAGTTTCATTTTGGTTTAATAATTTTGTGTTAGGATAAATTATACAATGGATTAATCAACACATTGTTAATGTCACACAGTTGCAAATTTTAACTGTTTTTGGCAGCATTGTGAATTTGTAAAATGCATAACCATAAAACAGATTCAAAATCTTCATACCAGGAGTGTAGGAGTGTAGGTCAACCAGGAAACTGAGAGCCTCTCCTTCATCTTCACCTCCCTCTTTGCCATCAACACACCAGTACAGCATCCACATCACTCCAGATGCTCCTTAAACTCATTGTCTTTTCACCCCAACTCTGAGAGATGCATGTCAGGCATGAACCTCTTATTGTTTTGTAGTCATGACGCTGATTAGCTGAGCTGCATCGGACTCTCTATGGAGTTTTATCTGAAAACATAATTCTCTATTTCTTCCTTCCCATCTATTTCCTCTTTTATCATTTTTCTCCACTCTCTTTTGCTCTTTTACCAAATTTGACTTGATCGTTTTTTGTGCACGAGCAAGTCGGATGGGTTTAGCTCTCTCTCCTTATTAGCCTCAATAATCCAGGATTTAGTCCAGAGCTTCAACATACACTGCAAATTTTTAAACCCAGCAGAGAGAGGCTTTCTCCTCTGGTCTTCATGTGCAAAGTACTTTTACCCAGCAATGCCTTACATGCCTGATGGCTTCTATGTAAATGAGTACATCATAGTCTAAATCTAATCACTATGGTAAAAGAAAGCCATAACTGTATTTGGTTTTTGTGCTCAAGAATACTTCTGTGAACAGAAAGTTTACTGAAACCTGTGATTAATGAACAATATACAGAAGACCCTTAATCTAAATATTTATTGCTTATTCTACTAGTTTGGTTAAAAACTCTCAGTGTTTATACACCATTTTGCATTGAATCATTAGTTAAACTCTGGCTCTTGTCCTCGGTGTCTCTTTGTCCCGTCTCCTTCCACTCACCTACAACCGGCTGTAGCCGATGGCTGTCCCTCTCTGAGCCTGGTTCTGTCAAAGGTTTCTTCTTCCTGTTAAAAGGAAGTTTTTCCTTCCCACTGTTATTCTTTACACTACAGTATAAAGTGCCTTGAGGTCAATGTTGTTGTGGTTTGGCACTATAACATTGAATTGAATTGAAACCCATCTCCTTTTTCTTTCTTTTTTATTTTAATAAAGATTAGTTTAACTTTGTTGCTGATAGTCTAAAGTTAACTGTTGTAGATCAGGATTCAGCTGCAGAGTTTGCATAATTACAACAAAGTTCATTCAGAGGCTTGTGCATTTTCAGTTTCTCAAGCTTCTGCACGTTCATGTATTCATGTAGTGAAAAAAGGCAAATTAATAAATTATGTAAACAAGGACACCAAAAGCTCATATATGGACAAAACAGTTTTGTTAGCAAAGTGTAACTACAGGTTATTCAAGCAACTGTTTATCTGTGTGCGCGTTTATAGTTGAGTTTTTTTGGCCTTTTTCAGCTTTTTATTTGATAGACACAGTGACGAGAGGACAGGAAAGCAGGGGCAGAGAGATAGAGAGGGGGGGGAAACATGCAGCAAAGGGCCGCAGGTCGGACTCGAACCTGGGCCAGCCACACTCGCCCGCTCAATGCATTGAGCTAAACTGCCAGCCCTACTTTTAAAGTTTTAAGGGAAAACATTACACCTTTTGAGATGTATTATTTATTAGTGTATAATTTACTGCAAAGAAATAATGCAATTAAACTGTGGTCGTTAGTAACATATGAATAAGCCAAAATTCTTTGCAGTTCTTTTACACAGTCAGGACAGTTTGCAAATAGCACAGGAAGATTTTTTTGTAGTCTTTCTGTTCTTAACAGAAAGAAAAAGCTAACCATGTGACATTAACTTGTCCTCCATGTTGGATATATGACAATGCAGGACAACGTGAATGAGGCCCCAGGTCAACAGGAAGAACTGAAGAAGCTTCTCGGATGAGAGGTGAAACATCTTCAAGAAACTGAAGGAAGTCCTGTCGCTTTTCTTTCCAAGCTCCTTATATCTCTTACTAGGTTAAAAAAAAATCACAAACAATAGAAGTAAGAAGGTCACATCATCAGCACATCAGCTTCAGCTTGCATCTAAAGTTATCTATCAAGATTAGTGCCACACACTTATATTTTGAAATGGAAGCATTGAGAGCTCATAAAGATTCTGGTGCTTTTCTCCAAACCTGTTCAGCTGCTCTGAGCTCACTTGCAGGATGTCCATTGCCTAGTGACCTTTACTTTAATGGATTTGCCATGTTCATAGCCTGATGACAAAACCAAGTCAGCTATGCACAGGGACTCTCGTTACACAGTATGAACATGCAACATTCACTCACTGAAAAGTTCAAACATTTCCTCAGTGTGCTTATGTGGGGCATGCGATGAGCATGTCCCCCTCGTCATCTTGCCGATTCTATTTTCTTTTCTTGATCTGTATCCACTTTCTGCACATCTGTACTTTCAAAGATCTCACGTTACTTCCTAATTTTCCAGTATTTGCAGCACCACCATCAATATTACCTCCTCTTTATTTCTTGTAATAATTTTCCGCCCAAATATATAAATGCATCAGACACACAGCAATCACATACTATCTGATGCAATCGGTGTTAATATGTTATTATACTATAATATGGTGAGTATTTTTCTTTGTGTTCCCATTAAAATGGTTCAACAATCACATCATTTTGTATTTTGTTTAAACTTTGCTAAAACTACAAGACTAAACCTGTTAATGGAGTTAGATTTTGATGTTGAGTGTTTGTTTGTTGTCCATTAGTTGTCTGAGCTGACGACTAATGATCCATGTTTGGCTGCATGCAGGTAAATAGTCCCAGTGATGAACAAATGAGGAACACCCTGATTGAAATGCAGCCTCAGAACTATCAGCTTATCTGAAGATGACTCAGAGTTTATAATGTATCTGCATTCAGAGTAAATTATTCTCTAAGTGCACTATTAATGCAAGGCTTAAAATGCAGAACAGGATATTGTGGTCTGGATATCTGAAGGCTAAATCCCCCATTCATCTAAAAGGTAATCAGTACGGTGGCCGAGAGTTCAAATGCACTGCAACACCAGCAAATAGAAAAAACACACAATGGAAGTTGAATAAATCTCCATGGAAGCCAGAAAACAGCAGAATCTCGCAAAACCCAACAAAAGTGTTCTTGGGTAGACAACGATGAACGAAGGAACAGCTGCTTAAGTGAAAGAAAGCGAAACAGTAGGGCTGCTCGATTATGGCAAAAATGATAATCACGATTATTTTCACTGAATTTGAGATCTCGATTATTTGACGATATTTATTTAACCCTTTAAGACCTACTATAGAACAAAGTCCGCCAGAGCTTATATTATTTTTTTACATGCTGTAGTGCCATTTGTGGGAGCATTTCAATTTGCTATGCAACTGTTATAGCCCATATTTTAATAATATGTGTGCATTAAGTCCATAGTAACTACATTAATTGCAAAAAAGTGCAATAAACTACAAAAAAATTGAAAATATCTATTTATTTATTTATTTTACATATATTTCTATTTGGAGAAATTTAAGAGGTTTATCCCTCAAAACTTTAAATACAAAAAAGTTGCAAAAAATAGTTTACAACAACAGGAAATTTATTTTGAGTGTCTTCATAGTTTTATTTTGGAGATACACCAATTTTTATATACTGCAGGAAAAACAAAAAACAATCCTATGATGCAAATTTGCAAAGAAAACAGCAGGTGCATCAAAATAAACTATTTCGAGCAGTGCAATTCGAGTTCTAAGCATCACAGAAACTATTCAGAAAAGTCAAACATGACCAGTATAGGCTTTTAAGGCCTACAAGTAAAAAAAAAACTACATTTCCGCGAAAATGACGTCACTTCCGGTTTCGGCCAGTAAATTGCGGACAGTTCGCGGTGACGTCTGTTTCACTGTGGGAAGTGTTACAAACAGCTGATCGGATCGGCAAAGCGTGTTTCTGGAATATTATGTTTTTGTTGCTGCAAGCGCTTTTTATGCAATTTTTGCAAAGCTATATGTGGAAGGAAACCGTGACCGAGGACAAGCTGATGGCATCAGATGTAAGTACAACTCCTCCGGTTTCATATGCAAAACAAATTATTGCGCTAGCTTACACGGTTCAGGTTCTACAGGGATTTAAAAATAGTTACACAAAACGGAGCGTGCTGCTCTGACCGGCTTTAAAGGGTTAACAATGACTTTAAAAAAAATAATATAAAATAGTGTGCAACACCACTGAAGTTTTTTTACCTCTCTTTTCAACCAACGGCAGTCACTCTCCAAATAACTTCTGCTTAGCTTTCCGAGCTTCCCTCGGGTCCTCTTAATCAGCGGTCTCCAACCTTTTTTGCGCCACGGACCGGTTTATGCCCGACAATATTTTCACGGACCGGCCTTTAAGGTGTTGCGGATAAATGAGGGAGGGGCTAATAATCGGCTCAGTCATTTTTAATGATCGTTGAAAGTCCAGATCGTAATCGTGATTAAAATTCGATTAATTGAGCAGCCCTAGCGAAACATACAAAGGATTCCTTAAGATGTGTTTAAAAGAAGCACAGAAGCTCTTTTTGTATTAGCAGGGAGAAAAAAGATGCAGGCATCCTGCGTTCTAATCGCATACATGCTTGCTATTAGCCATTTACTGTTAGCTTGTCTCTTCTTCAGCGATTCTGTCACAGTTTTGTCTCCCCAAAACAGTTTGTTGTTGGTTTTTGTGGCATTTATTTCATTCCTATTGTGTATAATCCAACTTCCGTTTTCTTGGTGTGTGTGTGTGTGTGTGATTTTGAAGCAATTGTAAGTTGCAGTGCATTGGACCTCTCAAACCCACTGTACATGTAGATCATACACTAGCTGATAAAATGTAAGGTTGCTGTAGATAAAGTAGAACTCTGAGTTGTAAAAATAATTTTGTCACACAGAAAGTGATTTGTTGAAATGTATTTTTAACTATAACTCAAATTGACATGACTGAAGTGAATAAAAAAAACATTATCTATAGAAAATAGTTGGGAGCCATAATGACCTGTAAGAGGCTAAAAGTTGAACATCTGTTAGGCTGTTAATCCAATGAGTTCAGTTGGTCGCAGCTCACCAGTAACGTAGCTTTGCACCAGGAAAGATGTCTGCTAGCTGCACAACAATACAGGACTAAAAGAACTTTAAAAAGAAGGAAATCATGGGTCAACAAGCATTTCATTGGGAGGAAAGTCCATTTAACATTTCTTAAGTGTCAGTGATAAAAACAAAAAGTCTGTTTTGGTGTGAAGTTAACGATTTTTGATCAGTTGTGCACAATTAAACATCCAACAGTAACAATCAATTTTCTTCCAGTTATCAAATTTAGGAGTTGTTCCAGGTCACAGTTAGTGTTAGCAGACATAAAAAACAGACAGGTGAAAGTAATTTTTAAAAATAAATTATGTTTCATAAACTCTTGATATCGATTTTTCCTAGAACTTTTAAAACCATATACTCTTAAGTCACAGAGAGAAGGTCAGCTGCTCCCTTTCAGTTTCTCTGAACTGTTTTTATCTGTTCAAAGATTGCTGTAGATGTTTGTTTTTTTTATTATTATTTAACCACTTCTTAGCTATTGCTGACTTGCAGTATTTGTAACAAGTGTTACAAAAACAAACTCAGTTAATCAGTTAAACTTTATCCGTGGACGGATTATTGACTTTATCTCTTTTACCAAAACCAATAGGAAGAAAATACAGGACAGTCCAAGAAAAACATGAATGACGCAGATTCTCCAACACTGACTATGTTCAGGTTTTTACTTTGTGACAGAGTTGAGGCCCGAGCTAGACTGTGTTCTGACCGGCAGTAACACTTTCTTAATTGACACTCTTGCTAAAGACATTTAACAAATATTAAGGACCAACTTGTAGGTAGAAATGACGCTAAGGTGTATTTTTCAGTGGCAGTATATGATGGCATGTTTAAACTAAATGAAGCCATTGAGGACACATACACATGTGACTGTCTTTCTCCCTCCCTCCCTCAGCGGCCACTAATGCAATTCAAGGTGACAAGTTCACGTCATCTTCTAAGGAGCCCTTCTCTCCTGACCTACTTTCTCTGGCTGCTACACTGCAGCGCACTTGCAAAAAACACACTCTCACACAAGACCACAAACTCAAATACACAACATAACTGAATCGCTAATTCTGTTTGTATGCATAAAGCTGTATAATAACTAGATTAAATGTAAACAGTGAGGCAGTAACAGACTGGTATGGAGCACTAATGAAAGCACAATTTCATGATCCACTTGTTTCATTTGCCACTTTGAAAATTACACGAATATGTAAAACTAACAAAAGCTACTGAGGAATTTAGCCACTTTATTTTCACTGTGTGTGTAAAATAATAAATAAATCACAACTGCTATTCTTCAAAATTTGGTATGCCAATTTTAATTTGAAAATGTTTTGTCCCAAAAGAAAAAATCCACAGAAGACAGGAGTTAAAAAAAGAAAGAAAATGCAGAAAACACTGCAACTCAACTGAAAGATCCAAAATGTGAAAACCGTGTTGGCTGAAGCTAAAGCTCATTACGCCTACTCTGTGCAAAACCCTTCCAATTTGCCAAAAAGCATGGATACACACAGACAAGCTCACAGATTCCTGTACAGTCCGATGGAATAAAAGGGAAACATCTTTATAGCAAGTGTGCATAACCTAAGAATGAAAGGCACTGTAGTATAACACAGCACACATAAAGCATATAACACATCTAACATCCCTGAAAAACAAGCTGCAATGACAGCTACAGATTCTAACTTTGCTTGTGGGTGGAACTAAATAAGTGGAGATGTGATTTGCACAAAAGCATTAATCTGACCCAAACAAACCAGAGGGGTAAATGCATGATTCTTTCCAAAACATCCCACCCCCGTCAGCGTTTCTGTGCTCCAGCGGGGAAATGCCTGCATACATCGGGGGGTCAGTGCCTGAGGGACAGTCGGGGTTTGCCGGTTGGCAGCGGCAGCACAGACGCAGCACTGCCAGTCTGCAGCCTACAGGCTGAACCAGGCTAAACCCTGCTGGCAGAGGGATGTGTATTGAAAAGCACTGACCTGGAATCAGAAATGTTAGACTAATACTGCTAAATGATTCATTGGCAACAATGTCGATTAGACCAACACCTTCATCTTTATTTGATATCAAGGCCAAGGAGAGCGAACAGGAAGAGGGGGGAGGTGGGAATGAATGAAGCGAGATCACGGAGGAGAGGGGGAGAAGGAAGGAAAGAGAATCAACTGTTCCAGAGTATATCTCAGGAGCTGAACAGTGGGGGAAATGTGGGAGCAGAAAGTCAGCATGAGTGAAACGCAGCTTATGCAGACCTGATTACCAGGCTGTGGAATAAAAATGAAGCTTTTCAAAAGACACTGCGTGCACTGGTCATGCTTGAGGATAGCACTGGGACCACTTTGCTTTTTACAAACTAAAGTTAAGTCAGGCTTTTCTGTTCATTTTGTTTGATAATGATAGCCCATATAAAATCACAAGTGCTGTAGGAGTCATGCTAAGATGCAAACACAGTAATTAAAAATGCATTCAGATGCAGTGCAGGAAAAAGTCAGACAAAAGTAAAACAAAAGAGACTCGAGGAAAACCGTACAGATATTCTAAGTTAACCAACCATAAATAGCCAATAAATAGTCGGCAGCTGAATATTTTGATTGCAGATTAGCTTGTTAAGACATTAAATTCACAAAGTGATATCTTCAGGTTGTTAGATTATCCATAGCCTGATGATGCGATAGACGTGACTTAACTGAAATCATCTGGAATCATCCTCTCAGGGCCATGAATAAGGAATAAAACAAAAATAAATAAGTAATGACAGCCTGCAAAGTCGAGCAGTGCACACGGTGTGGTGCAGATCTATGTGGGCATCGCTGCAAGTCCGTCGAAATGAAAACGTCTTACACAATTTTCATCAAGTTTGTCATTTTTATTTCTACAAACATTTCTGCCTTCACTAACTTCCTCAGGGTATGAATTTCTACCACTGATTACATTGTTTTGGATGGACTGAGCACATTCAATTTGCTTTGAAAGGTGGACAAATGTTTGCTCACTTTTAGCTTGTACTCTGCGGGAAATAAGTATCTGATAATAATCATTTGCACATTTACCAGCCTGTCTTAAGTTTGCCGATCTAAATGATTCAGAGAAGATTTGGGAGAAAGTGCTGTGGTCCAATGAAACCAAAATAAAGCTCTTTGGCATCAACTTGACCCACCATGTTATGAGTAAGAGAGATGCTGAGTGTGACCCAAAAAACACCATCCTCACAGTCAAGCATTGTGGTGGAAACATTAAGCATTTCAGCTGTTTTTCTGCTAAGGGTACAGGACGACTTCACCACATTGAGGGGCCGATAGACAGGATCATGTTCTGTAAAGTGTTGCACAAGAGCTTCCTTCCCTCATTCATAACACTGAAGATGAGTTGTGAAGGGGTTTTCCAGCATGACAATGACCTAAAACATACTGCCAAACAAAGTAGGCAACAACAAAGGCAACAAAGGAGTGGCTAAAGAAGAATCACATTAAGGTCATGGTGTTGGGTAACCAGTTTCCAGACCTCAGTCCCATCGAAAATCTGTGAAGGAAGCTGCAGCTTTTTAGTTGCCAAGCAGCAAAAAAAGCGAGTTTCTGTAAAGAATGGGCCAAAATCCTTCTAACATATACATATACTGGTGTTGCAGTATTGCTAGAGTCATTAACGATACTAATATTTTAACCTATAAAGGCAGCGTATGTAGGTGAGAGCAGTGTGTCATTGTTTATGAGATGAGTCATCGATTTGCACCACTAATCCCTGCAAAGTTTACTTTCCACAGTACTTAGTTAACACACAACAAAACAAAAATCATCTAATTGTCTAAATCAGTTTGGGTCAACTGCTGATATTTAAATGTGCTACGGACTATTGGAAAAAATAGATATGACAATCAACAGAGACAGTGCCAACCATTCAGTCCTCCGTGACCAGTGTTGGTCAAGTTACTTGAAAAAAGTAATCAGTAACTAATTACTGATTACTTCCCCCAAAAAGTAACCCCGTTACTTTACTGATTACTTATTTTCAAAAGTAATTAATTACTTAGTTACTTAGTTACTTTTTAAAAACACGATTTACAACCTGAATAGGTGATAAAGTGATAGATCTTTCAGCCCAATTCTACTTTTTCTGCATAATCCATCATACAAAATGTAATCAAATGGAAAAGTCTCTTTTTAAAACTTTTATAGTTTTATTAATTTTAATCTTTTAACTTTATGCATCAAGCAAAAATTTAATTATATGCAACATTCTCTGACTGGAAGAAATTTGTTTAATATTTAAACCTATTTTCTGCACATTCCAGCACATAAAATATTTTTTTTTTTGTGTTTACACTCACTCTTTCAAATAGATGCAAGTAAAACACAGCAGAAAATAAATAAAATCAAAGACTAGCGGTCCTGTTGCTCTATTTTCACCTGTACAGCAGGAGTTGGGTAGGCGGAGGTTTACCCTGGTGCAGGTGTGCCGCAGCGGTCAGTGGAAGGATACGGCAGTTTCTCTGTGAATTTTCCATTACGTCATAGCGCACTCGGAGCTTGCTTGGAAGTTTAGGGTTTTTTTTCGCTGTAAAAAGATGTTTTCTTCCCACGCACAATGCTAATGGACACTAATGTTTTTGTCACTTTTTATGGAATCAAATTCAAAGTAAGGTCAGTACTTCCACGCTTTAAACGCTGCACGCTCATACTCTCTCCCGCACTCGATATATGATCCATTGTTGATCTGCACACAGCTGTTGTCACGAACGTCGCACTCGCTTACGTCACTGTCATGAGACATTCTCGCAAAAAAATCACGGTTTTAGTAACGCAGTAACGCAGCGTTCCTACGGGAAAGTAACGGTAATCTAATTACCGTTTTTGCAATAGTAATCCCTTACTTTACTAGTTACTTGAAAAAAGTAATCGGATTACAAGTAACGCGTTACTGCCCATCTCTGTCCGTGACACAGTTCCTTGTCTGTATCTCTGGATGTCTATGATTTTAGTTTTAGGCCTCAACAGAGCATAAAGATGTAATAAAAAAATGGATCGCGATGGGAAACCGTTGTTTTGTTTTATGAAACCCCGATAAAGACATGCACTCCCAGTCCATCTAATGGGGCTTCATGAAGCCCTTTAGAGGTGGTGATTGCACAGTGGAATCACTGGTGTGGGTCGCAGCTGAAAACGAGCTCAGCCAGCTGTGAGAAACCTGGCAGCTACGAAAACCAGCTGGCAACACAATAACTGCATCCAAACATACACAAACAATTCCTGACAAAACGGCATGTTTGCATCCTTTCGCTCAGTCTATTGTGTGGTTGTCATGTATTTACCCAGTGTGCTGTAGGCTATGTGTCACTGCACGCTGGAGTTGTGTGTGGACAGAAAGTGTGTGCGCTCTGCCGAGAAAGACAAAGAGGGTGGCGGGGGGTGTGGGGACAAGAGGGTGAAGGAAAGGTCAGACAAGAAGGAATAAGTAGAAACTGTCTCCTTTCCTCTCTATCAGTCTCCAGGGAGATTTCAGCACCTCACTGTCTGATTTTCTCCCCCGCTGTCATTCTGTCTCCGATGTCCACGCTGGATAAATTTAAAATTACATATTTTTCTTCATGTTGGGCTTTCAACCACACTAACAGGAGCTAAAAGCGCTACTCGCAGTGGAAGCGTCGAACAAAAGAAAACAGGTCTCACGCTGCGATATGAACAAACTCTCATGTTTGGCTCACACCATTCACGGGCATGGCTACAAACGTCCGTGTAACAGCAACATAATATAGCAACATGAAAAATGTATTCAGAGTGAGCTCAACACAGATTTTGGGCAGAAAAATTGTAAAAGATTTCAAAGGAAAGACACTTAAATGTTAATCTCTACCTGAAAAACATGGGGGATGTCCTGAACAAACTGGTCTTCAGATAATCTAAGGAGGGGGGGAAAAGTTAAATAAATAAAGACGCCAGCTGAGATAGACACAAGAACTCAAACCAGAAAGTCTTTAGAGTTAAACCTTGTGTATTTTCCCCCTTGCTTTCCATCAACGCCATCTCAGAATTTGTGGTCTGTAGCACCTAAAGCTGCGCTGCACTACTGCAGTATTCTGAGTCATAATTATATCTCTGGGCATCATGGTGCAACAGTGGTTTGCACTGTTACCTAAGAAGAAGGTCCTGGGTTTGAATCCACCATTTGGTCGGAGCCTTAACAGTCATTCACAACGTTTAGTTTCTCTATCTAATGTCGTGTAGGTCTCCCCGACTCCACCAACCGAGGCCCGACCCATCAGGTCATGGATATCCCTGGTAACAGGATGTTGGCTGTTTGGATGAGCTTGCAGCACAGCTCATGGATACTCAAAGGACGGGGATCTTGGGAGCTCTTTTTTTTATTCTATTGTCTACGGGTGGGACACTGTTGCCTTTGCCTAGTTTAGAAAGATACTAGATGTCAGAATTACATTCATAAGGACCCTTTTCCAGATGAACATTGCACTGTTACAAGATGATCAGTGTTTTGCGTCACTTGTCGGTGTTTGATCGATGTGCAAAAACGTCAGGTTGTCTAATGCCATCAAAGTTCACAAGAACTAAACACAGAAAACTATCCCATCGCTGCCTTCCTTTGTTTGTGACGCAGATAAAATATAATTGCAACTATAATTGGAACATCTCTGCACTGAGCCACTCCCAATCAGCATCAGCAGTATTTCTCTCTACCACACACGCATTCTGCACTTTTAGCTGGGCTGAGCCGAGCACCACACGAATACGGTGCTGCACTCGCTGCAGACCCCACTGAGAACACCCTGAACTTCAACACATGACAGAGCTAATTACACTAGATTTGATTTGGAGCGGTGGAGCCACAGACTGAACAAACAAGCAGGTCTGCTCAGCTCATATCTGCTGATAATACAGCAGGATCCGCTGAGCTGCTCATATTACCTCAGGAGGCACACGCGTGTTTGGACACACGTTCACACATCTACACAGAGTGGCAGTTTCAAGAGGTTGAATGTGAAAAACAGCAAAACATGGCAGCATGTAGCAAACCCAGTTCTGAAAATGTTGTGTTAAAGGTGAAGAAAAACAGAAAGGTATGATTTACACATTTCACATTTTATTCAGAATACAACAAAGACAACTTGTTTTTAAACTTAGAAAATGTGCCATTTTAAGGAAGATGAGAGCTCAGTTTTGAATTTTAACAACAGCCTGTAAACATCTGGGAACTAAGGAGGAGACCAGCTGTTGGGCTTGTGGGAGAGAAATGTTGTCCCGTACTAGTCTGATATAGGATTCAGTCCTGGATCTTCTTTGTCATTTGCCATTTCATGATGCTCCAAATGCAGGTTGGCCAGTTCAGCACCCATCCACTACAAACCCATGCTGTTTAACATATGTCTTGCTGAAATATGTAAAGCCTTCCCTGAACAAGTTGTCATCAGGATGGGAGCATAGGATGAAAACCTATGTTAGGATAAAAACCTGTATATACCATGCAGTACTGATGGTGCATTTCTAGATGTGCAGACTACCAGTTCCATGGGCTCAAATGGAGCCTCACATCATCACAGAGCTGTAAACAAGGTGAATGGTCTCTCTGCTCTTTAGATGAGCCGACAGTGTTTCTGGATTATGTTCTTTGCATGATGGAGCTTTAAGCTGCGTTTGTGGTTGGCACGGTGATTTGTGTTCACAGACAGTGATTTTGAAAAGTGTTTCTGAGCTCATGCAGTGATTACCATCACCCATAAATGACGGACATCCATAATTAAATTTTAGAGATTTCTCCAGAAGTCTTCACACTTTTACACTGAAGAGCTGATTCTGATATTCTTCCATAAATTCATGTAGTGTTTTGCAGACTAGTCAAACCCATTCCCACTCGTTACTTGTGGGAATTTAAGCCTCTCTAAGATATTCTGACCTGGTGCTAATTTAACTCATTGGTTTCAAAATGTTCCTCCAGCTGTTTCTTTGCAGTACCACTTACTTTTCCAACCTTTTGTTGCACCTGTGCCAACTTTTTTTTGACGCATTGCTGCAATCCAATTATTCAAAAAAATAATGAGGTAATATTTTTCATGAAATGTTAACATTTTCTCAGGTGAAATAATTGATATGTTTTCTGTATTCTATTATAAATACAAGTTTACTGTGTCGCCCACAGTTTACTTGGAAAATGCTAGATGATAGACCCTGAGTGACACTTGAAAAACTGTGATGTAAACCGGAAACGGAGAACATTACCTTTAACTAGCATCCCCAGGCTTCTACCTTTCTACCTATAAAACCCGAGAGCAGTCAAATGGTGGAAGTGGAAGCTAAATTGGCTAGTCATTCATATGTATATTAGGTCGTTACCTAGGAATTCTGGAGGGAGGGGAGTGGGGGTGAGTGATTGAGGGGGTGGGGGAGCTGCTAAAAGCTGTGAACTTCCTTTTGTGTTTCATCTTGATGCATTCTCAATCATCCAGGGAAATAAATCTCCAAAAGTCACCAACTTGGAGTGTTTCAGTTTGCCATCTTAGGGAGAAATCAACACACATGGGTGTATGTCCTTTGTTGCTGAGATTTATTGATAAAAACAGTACAAAAAACCAACCATTTGTACACATATTTACAAATGGCCTGCTGAGTGGTGCATGGAGCATGTTCATTGGTTCATGGACCTCCCTGAACTAATGGCATTTATTGCAATTGTCATCTTGCGGGGGGTTTACAGGGTTCCATCTCTAAATGACTGCTGGTCAGCAAACCTGGGAAACCCACAGATAATTGGAACTATGGCACGAAACCGCTTCCAAAACATCATGCAACACCTACGCTTTGATGACAAGTCCACCCGCAGTGATCGAGCAAAGACTGATAAGTTCGCTGCAATTTCCAGTGTGTGGGGATCATTTGTCACCAACTGCATCACGTGCTACAACCCTGGTCTACATATCACCGTTGATGAACAGCTTTTCCCATCAAAGACTCGGTGCAGTTTCCTGCAGTATATTGCAAGTAAACCGGACAAGTTTGGGATCAAGTTTTGGGTGGCTTGCGACCTAAAATCCAAGTACATTTGCAATGTCTTCCCATATCTTGGCAAGGACCCCAGTCGTCCCACTGGGGAGAGACTTTCTGAAAATGTAGTAATGAGGCTGATGGAACCATTCCTAGACAAGGGCAGAAATGTTACCACGGACAATTTTTTCACATCGCTTTCACTGGCACAAAAACTTCTTAGACGGAAAACCACCATCCTCGGCACAGTCAACAGGATTCGCAGGGAAATTCCTCAATCCACTAGACAGACAGATCGCAATGTATTCACCACTCAGGTATGTTGCAGGTCTTTTGTGGTTCTATGTTTATGTGTTTCATTGTGTGTAAAAGGGCTATGAAAATAACAATTTATCTTATTTCTTAGGTGTTTTCAACCTCTGCTGCCACGCTGACGGCGTATGCGGCCAAACGGAAGAAGACAGTCTATATTCTTAGCAGCATGCACAGCGTGGTTCAGACTGATAACACCACCAAAAGGAAGCCAAACACTGTCACCCTTTACAACAAAACAAAGTGTGGCGTGGATGTGATGGACCAGATGGTTCGGGAGTACACTGTCCGCAAAGGAACACGGCGCTGGCCAGTCGCCGTGTTTTATAACATGATTGACATGGCAGCACTGAATGCACATGTGCTGTATCAAGCATGCACCGGGACGAAGGAAAGACGGGTGGACTTCCTGGTGGCGCTTGCAACAGAGTTGGCTCACTCTCATGTAGCTGCGAAGAAGGCAAGAAAAGATCAGTTGCTTCGGGCAGAACCCTCCACACCGAGCCCTGGAAAAAGAGCCACGTGTCAGGTCAAACACAAATGCAAGAAAAATCAGGCCACTGTGCGATGTGTTCAGTGCTACAGGTACACATGTGGTAAATGCAGACGACAGATACCGTGGCAGTGCCAGGATTGTGAGTGATTGCTGAAAATGTTGAAATGTACTCACTCACTTTTTATCATTATTTGTAAATATGTGTACAAATGGTTGGTTTTTTGTACTGTTTTCATCAATAAATGTCAGCAACAAAGGACATACAAAGGACATGTGTTGATTTCTCCCTAAGATGGCAAACTGAAACACTCCACTCCCAAACCCCCTCAATCACTCACCCCCACTCCCCTCCCTCCAGAATTCCTAGGTAACGACCTAATATACATATGAACGACTCCAGCATTTGACTGACTGCTCTCCGGCTTTTAAAGGTAGAAACGCAAAATGATGACTCCGCAGGGGTCTAAGGTAGAAAACCAAAATGACTGCTCTCCGGGGGTCTAAGTGTTAAAGTAAGAGTTGTTCCAACAACTTTCAAAAGGACAACTTTTGAAACGTGTCAGCGGTCAGGGGAATATTCATTTTTCACTAACGACTGGTGGTTGCCAGGCAGCTGCTAACTGGTCTTTAGTTCTGTGTAACTGGGGCCTTTGCGCGCTCCTTTCAAGGTGAAGAGAGGAAGCGGCTCCTCTCTGAGCTAATCACCCTCTACATCACTAGGGTGAGTCCATGTACCCTTCACAGGAGTGTGGACCAAGCTTTCACTTCAAATATGGGCTCATGTGTGCTTTAAAGTCCACAGAACCCGTAAGTATAATTTTACTTCATTGATGTCACTACTGCTATTTAATGTCCACTGTCCTGCTCCTGTGTCAGAGCTGTGTTTTCTTACTGCTAAGCCTAAGTTCGTACTTCCTAGTGAAAGTTTTAAAGGCTGCTCTGAGCTGAACTTTTAACTTTAACAACAGATGGTGTGCATAAAAGGTACACGGATCGATTCAAATATCGATAGTATCGATACAGTAACGACAGTATTGATATCAGCTCGATACTAGCAAGACCCTCTAAGTTCAGTTTGTAGACCACTGCACTGTGTTAAATAATACATTTTCTTATTTTATGTTTTTGGAAATGAAAAATATCCCTCAAACACAAAAAGGGTTGTATGAAAAGTGTCTGAGCATTTTTGTGTTGAGTGTCATGTTTATTTTATTTATAGCCTATAGCACAATAAAACCTGACCCAAAGCACGTTTACAGTCCAGGTCTCACAGAGACGTGAGATGCTGTAACTTTTCAATCAAATTTTTACTTTCCACAATAATTAGTTAAGAAAATTTAAAAAAAACTTTTTCAGCTATTCATGTATTTTGAAAGTGAGGGTTTTTTTTGGAAAACAAAGAAACAAAGTATTGATCCGATACCAGTGCCAGCGTTGGTATTGGATTGTATCGGTATTGGTATCGATATTACTTGGTATCGGTATCGGATCAATACCATAATATGCGAAATTGCAAAACACTAATCCACATTACGTGATGTAGATATTACCAAAATACCATATTGGTTACCATGTAACCATTATTATTATTATTCAGTGTTTTTTATTGGTAAATTTGGTTTTAAGTAGCACAATCGACAGACGGGAAAATGCAGCTGCCTGATCCTACATCTGATCCAAAACACTGATGGATACTGCAGTAAATCTGACGTTAGTGTTGTCCCAGCACCATGTTACTGAGGAGCTGAATAACAGCAGATCATGTTGTGGGAATATGAGTCCAAACAAGAAGCTGATAAAAACTGTTTGCTGGAAAGGTTGACTGTCCCCTTGGGTGTAATTTATATGCACACACACGTCGCTTTTCCGACAGGTTTGTGAGAGAGATTTGTCAGTTTTGCTGGGTTCGCACCTCCGATCAACACGACAAATTTTTGTGATGAAAGTGACTCTGACTCCCGACACCCACCTCCTCCTTTTCCTCACTTCCTCCTCTTCTTCACTGAATCCTACACTTTATTCGTCTCATTCCCTTTTTCCTCTTCACCTCCCTCTATTTTTTTTAACTCCCAACCTCCTGCTTTTGCTCCACTGTCTCCTTATCGCTGCTTTTTTCAGTTCATCATTTTCTTGGCATCTTCCCTCTTCAAAAAACTAGTCATCAGCCTCTTTCTTTCTTAACCTTCAGCTTCCTCCTCACGTCCTGATCTTCCTCACCTTGTCTTATTTTTTTATCCTACTTTTTTTTCACCCCTGGCTCCTCTGCTCTTCACTCTCCTAAACCCCTTCCCCTCCCCGACCTAGTTGTTTCTTTCCACTACTCCCCTCCCTCTTTTCTTCCTACTCCTATTCCTCATGTCCTCCATCTTCTCTTACTCTTAACTTTGTCTCACATTTTCTCTTCACCTTCATTGTTCCAACACCTCTACTTCCTCACTGTTGTCCTATATGTCCTTTCCCCACCTTACCCATCATGTCTTCATCTTTTGTGTAAAGGAGCTTTTGGACGAGAGGAGCCTCTTAGGACTTTTGGAGGAAGTCCACTTTTGCTTGTCTGCACATCACAGTATCTTTCAAAGTTCTTAGAGTCTACTTTTGGGGGACTTTGTTAGCACATACCTAATGTTAATAGTCTATCCTCCAGCACAGGGGTAACCTTTGAGTGACACAAGTATACACCAATGTGTCATTTGTAGACATATGTGCTGACTGATGCAGCACCAAAAATAAATAAATAAACACATAAACAGATGTATTTTGACATGAGTAAACAACCACAGATATATTCAGATAGATGCTGCATTCCAACTTTTGAGACGTGTCTCTTTTCCTGCCATCTTGCTCTTGAGTTACGACTAGAGTTGGGACCTGTTCCTGTATGAAATGTCAAACTTCTGCACAGTTTTTTCGTTCCAACTAAGTAAAAGCCCCAAATAAGCAACAACAAATAGCGTTCTACAGATAATAAATCATTTTTCTGCATTTTACTCTTAAAAACTGTATAATATGATAATAACTGGTTGTTTATGAATTATTTAATCAATATTTAGACAACTTTACCAATACCACAGCTCATCATCTGTATATTAACAGGATATGGGCTTCTTTTTACTGTGGATGTGGTCTCATATAAACAATACAGGAAACCCCTTTGCCTTCAGAACTGCACTCATTCTTTGTGACACAGATTCAACAAGGTGCTGCAAACATTCCTCAGATATTTTTGATCCATAGCAAGACGATAGCATCACACAGTTGCAGATGCTACAGCTGCACAACCATGATTCAAAATCTTGGTCCACAGCATCCCAAAGGTGCTCTACTGGAATGAAATGTAGGAACAGCTGAACAGGTGTACCTAACAAAGTGACGGGTGAGATCACACACACACGCACGCACACACACACGCACGCACGCACACACGCACACACACGCACGCACGCACGCACACACACACACACACGCACACAGAGGTTTACAATAATACTTACCAGTCTGCAGTGTTGCTCTATATTTAGTTACTTAGCACAGAAAGCAAGAGCTGAGACTGAGACAG
This sequence comes from Aulonocara stuartgranti, assembly GCF_965226115.1. Taxonomy (NCBI): domain Eukaryota; kingdom Metazoa; phylum Chordata; class Actinopteri; order Cichliformes; family Cichlidae; genus Aulonocara; species Aulonocara stuartgranti. Next base: position 33,058,078 of record NC_138952.1, on the reverse strand, counting down.
TGCACCTACATTTAAACCCCAGTAAGTGCAGTTCTTCATTTGTAAAACCAGCCAAACAACCACACCACTCTGTCCTCTACACAAAAACACGTGTTATGCTGCTATGCTCATTTTTTTCAGTCTGATACTGATTCCTCTGTGTCATTTCTCACTTGCACTCAAATCTACAAAGACTTGCAATATGTATATTTATCCATAATGCTTTGTAGACAATATAACCCTCACATCTTTATACAAAGTAATGATTGTACACAGGCTCTGTGGGAAATCTTAAGCAGGATCTGGATCTTAGCTAAGAACATAATATATAATATAAAAATATAATATGTTTAATGTTGTCTTATAGCTCTGATTATTTTTATTTTATTTATTATATTTATTTATTATTGACATGTCAATCCTGTATATGTACTGTATATATAACAGAAGTGACAATAAAGTTGGCTTTGGCCAATATGGAGATGTGCATCACTGCAATGAACAGCAACAACAGCTTTAACCACCAGAGAAGTCCAGACTTTATGAAACTTTTACCTCAATACAACATTTAGTCTCATTAAATGTGCCTGAGCAATAGCACACTTCTTATTATTCCTTTCTGTTTCCCCATATCCTTCTCCTATACTGATCCTTATATTATTTTAAGTTCCTGCCCCCTCAAACATCTTCATCCACCTCCTCGGTTTAATCTCCATTCTCATCACCTCCTCCACCTTACGTCCTTTCCTTATCCGTACTTCTATTTCGCCCCGTATTGTTTTTCAAAATGCAAAGCTGAAACTCTTGTACAAGCCAACACAAAGTTACATAATGCATGAACTAAGCTGCTCTTCCTCCTCGTCTTCCTCCTTCACACCTAATCAAACACAAAACGGAAACTGTCGAACAAGCAACATTGTTAGCTTTCAAAGTTGTACGCTCGTTTGGTTACATATTACATGAAAGCGCCTCCTCCCAAAATGTTTGAATATGGAAACAACAGCTTTGTGTTGTCTTTGGAGTAATGAGCTCCCCGTGTGCCACCGCCACATCTGGGCCATTAATAAAGAATGGGGGAGAAGGAGGAGGAGGAGGAGGTTGGAAAAATAGAGGACACATGAAACACAAAGCAATAGAGCCGACAGCGATGCCACGCTTTGAAGCATCTCCCACTGGGTGTGTATGAGTCTCCTGGTGTGCCAGTGTGTCGATAAGCTAAGGGAGAGCAAACACACACACAAGTACACACACACACACGTAGACACACAAAAATGCAGAGTAAACAACAGTTTGTCACTGTCAGCTGCAAAATTCACAGAGGCAACTGGCTCCTTGCAAGTAAGAGTTCCCAAAAAAGATCACACACAAACACACACGCATATAAATGTTGCCATTTTGAAGGATTCGTGACTGGTTTGAACTGGGGGTTTTTTCGTAACCTTTTCAAAGTAACACTTATTTTCTTTTCAGAAAACTGCTTGTTTGGCATCTTCTCCATGCAGCCAAAATGGTTTGTCCAAACAGTTGTTAAATCCGGTGCCAGATTGATCAACGGCTTGTCGGCATCAGCCAGCAGTGGCCTGAGAGTTTCCAACTAGAGCTGGCTTTAGCCCAAATTAGTGCAATTGTGTATCTCCCAGGCCAGTTTGGCAGTCGTTTGACAGCCATATCACAACCCCCACGCTACACCCACAGTGGACTCTGATCTGGTTCCGCCTTCAGCCTATCCTTGGGCCTTAGTTCTGTTTGATTGAGACTTTTTGACTGAAAGAAACAAGCACGAAAGTGGTGCACAAATGATTTATCAGTCTTTATTCAGAGATAAAATAAAATCATGCTGTAGTTCAGCCTTTTCCTGGTTTCAGGTCAGTTTTACAATTGATTTTAGAGTTTTACTGCCCGAGCTCAAAGGTGTATTACTGACCTGCTGCTGCCCCAGGTGAATAGGCAGTCCTGTGACGCTGCTTTAATACTCGAGTAAATAGGCTTTCACGGTCAGGGTGCCTTAACCAAGTAGCTCTGGCTGATGAATATATGTTTACATTGTTCTTGAATGCTATCTCTTGTTGAGCGAGTCCACTTGAGTTTCCTTCTTAAGAGAATAATGCCGTTCTTTAACTCGCCTGGCAACTGTGTTAAACAGTGAACTTTTATCAGCTTTGAGCAGATAAGGAGTCTCTGCAGCACACAATGTGGGCATTCCACAATTAAAGTTGGAATTTCACAGCTGTTGGACACGAATGAATGGAATCACTTATGTAGCCTCCAACCCTTACCCTCACCCAACCACATCTAACAGCTGTGGAATACCCACTTTGGCCAAGAGATGCCTGCTAGTATTCTACTGAGAGTTCAGCTGCGGTCAAATGGTCAAAAAAAGCTTCTTTTTTTCTTATCATTTTTCCTCAGCAGTCATGAAAAACATTCACATGCAAGTAAAGGTGTGAAGGGAAATTCAAGAGGATCTGAACTTAAACTTAGCAACAAAGTTACATAGTGCAGCAGTGGCTGCTGCTGACTTTGTTCTTCGAGGAGGGGCATAAACCAGCGTACTCCCAGCACTCGTCCCGAGGCTGAATTAATGTGGAGGTCTAAGAGAAGAGCATCCAGCTTAAATTCGCTTCCCACGGAAACATGCAGAACATCAAGAATGACATATCCATAACAAATTGGTTTAGGGCCGGGTTAACTATGGCGCCAGTTGAAACTATGCTGCTCTTGACCAAAGACAAAGTAAGAAGAGAGAGGGAAGTCGTGTTTGGAAGCAGCAAAGGTGAAGGAATTCTGAACAAAGGATGCTGAAGATGTAGCTGCCAGGCAGGAGTAAAAGACCACAGAGAAGATTTATAGATGCAGTGAAGCTGGGCGTGTAGAGGGTTGGTGTGACAAAAACGAGGACGGGGTGAGATTTTTATTTTTATTTTTTTCCACAACACTTAAATTCAGTTTTACTTATATAGTGCCAAAGAGTTTCCCCAAGTCTTTGTGAGTTTTTTCCTGGTACTTCAGCTTCTTTCCACAGTTCAAAGACATGCAGGTACATGAAAGTTTGAAATACAAGACAGCTGACAATGAATGAATGATGAACAGATCCAACCAATAGCCATCATTCCAACTAGCACACCATGAAATCAAAGTTGTTGCTTTTTTGCTATTTCTACTTACAGAAGATCAACTGAAACTACTTTATTTTTTTATGCAGTTTGACCGAGAATCTCAAGGCAGTGCACTGTTTCTGGAAGAACTCAACTCAGCTTACACTGAAGCATCAGTACCAACTCACTTAGCTTGGCAGAGCCGCACTTGTCCAGGCCTATTCTGTCAATATCCTTCAGCTCAACCTTTCACTGTAAGACAGCAGGGGGGTGTGTGTGTGTGTGTGTGTGTGTGTGTGTGTGTGTGTGTGTGTGTGTGTGTGTGTGTCCTTCCCAGCATGTACAGTGTCCAATTAAAGCCCAGAACCCAATTTACATTCTGCTGCTGCCTTGGCCAGGTGGCTGAGGGGAACAGAGCGAGGGAGAGAAGGGCTGAGAGGGAGATAAAGTTCTCCCCTCTAATTAAAAGTGAAACATGGTTTCAGTCTGAAGGTGCAGGCCACTATTTCTCCAAGGCTTTATCTAGGTCAGCATGGTTGTAAAGTGGCATTCAGCAATACAACTAATGAGCATGTAAGGGAGTATTTGATCTCCATTTTAAATTAAAGGTTTCTTGATGAGTATAGTGCTCATCAGTAGTCAGAGCCAAAACTCTAGTTTAGGCACAAGCATGACTGCCATAACTTCAGATCCATACAGCCATTAGTTCTGCATTTGACAGAATAGCTTCTTTACAAAAGCAGTGAATCCAGCCTGTTCTCATTTCCAGGTTACATAAGATGTCCTTTGGCTCCGGAGCTGTGACGCTGCTTTGTGACAGCACCTAGGAAAGGATCACTACCAACTTATCGCCAACTGTATGAGCACTGTGTATCATAATTACTGTATATGTACTGTACCCTGAAGCACCAGCATTGTGCAAGGGGTATTACAACCCAAACAGTAGACTGTTCTTACATTTAAGTGAAAAACATCTAATCAGCGAGATCAAAGCGGATTAAAAGAAAACCAATCAGCGACTAAAAGCAAAGGAAAACAAAGTGGAAAACATAAAGCTTCCAAACAACACATGCATCATGTTCTTGGCATTCAAATATTGTCGAGGGCAGGGCGCGAAGGCACTGACACGAAAGGACAGCTCGTGCATATTTTCTTCAAGCCAACAGCTTCTCACATGGCGCCACTACATGACACCCTGGAAGAAAGTGTCATATGTGATGGTGAAGCTTTTTTCTGGCAGGAAACAAAGAAGCAGCTGATATTGCATGTTGGTTAAACACATGCCAAGAAGCCAACAGAAGTGTGAGCCACAGGATTGCTGACTATATTTTCCTAGCTATTTGCCAGGAACTGCGATTTACTTTGTTTGGGTTGAACTTGTCTGTTGACATCATGGTTAATTTTATTCTGTTGTCTTCCTGTGGGAAAGGTATTCATTCCTGGCTAGAGAACTTGCCCCAGTACTTTGGTCTACATACTCTAGTGCAGGGGTCGGCAACCCTGGGCACACGTGCCACAGTTGGCATGCGAAGGGTTAATTGATTGCACGACCATAGCTGGACTGGCCATCGGGCACACCGGGCATTTGCCTCGTGGGCCGATGATTTATTTATTTATTTTTTGTAACGGTATAAACAATGAAAGGTGGTGGATTGGCCAGATGTGTGTAAAAATAACTCAGTTGTTTAATGGTGGCTATGGCGGAGCTTCCACAGATTCAGTAAAATTAACAAGTGGTGGAGGCCAGCAGGTGGATGAGGGAAAGGGGAGGCAGGATGAGGAGAGACCCGAGGCGGCCGAGTCTCAGGTGAACTGAACTTCAGGTAAGAAGTTATGACCTGCAGTCTGTCTGTGTCAGATATAAACCAAGTTTAGGTGGAGTTTATTTTTGTTGTGCTGACTTTTTACAGTCGGTTACAATAACTCGTACTAGCTAGCATGACGGAGTTTCTATACAGCTGGGTGGGTGCTATGATGTTACCAATAGTGAACTTTATTTTATTCATAAGGTTAGTTAGCAGAGTTGCCAACCGTCCTGTAAAAAGACGGAATTCAGAGAAATTATTACGTGTTTCGTATTGAGCTGAGAAGGGACGCAGTTTGTCCCGGACTTCAGCTAGAATGGAAAAAGACATAAAGCTGGAGTTATTCTATGTCTTTACGCTGCACAGCTGCCTCTTCTTCTCTCATTCTCTCCTCTCTCTCTCCTGTTTCTACTTTAATCATGAAACTGATCAATGATCAGCTGATCGGCTCTCTTGTTTGTTTATCGCTCACTTTGCGCCAGAAAGAAGAAACCAGTGGATGTCGCGCTAAACAACAGCAGCACGTTTAAGCTTGATCAGCTGTTGTTCGAATTTATTTAATATTAATTTCTACTATCAGCTGATGTTTGCTGGAGCCACAGCTGTAAAGCTGCTGGTCATGATATCGGTTTGTGGTGAGAGGGAAACATGAAGATGAAACCAGGAGATGTCCTTACTGAATCATCAGAGCTGAACAGGTGATGAAGAAACAGGTTTACCCTTTAGGTGACATGGATGAGTTGAAAGGAAGTTATGAACTGTTTATAACACCAGGATCCTTTTCTAAGTAGCTGACAGCTGGTAACTGTGCAGGGGCGGGTCTAGCAAAGTTTTGCCAGGGGGCAGGTAGGGCACTAACAGGGAAAGGTGGGCACAAAGAAATACTAATTATTAAATAATTATCTGAAGCTTACAACCAAATATTTTATCTGATGTAAAATGTATAGAAATCATACATATCAAGACTGTACATCACTGTCACAACAGCGTTTGTTTTCATTCAAAGGCTTTATGGCTTTAATACCTGGTGGGCCGGTCTCTAGTCAAAATGCCCGGGCTGTTTTTCGTCCCAGTCCAGCCCTGGGCACGACACGGAGTGAATTAATCTGAGAAGGTGCATCAAAAAATAAATGGTAAATCAGCTCGCATAGACACATTAGTTGTGCCTCTTCTTAATGACGGTATCTTAGCTAACAACCCCAACTACCAGATTCAACTTGTAATTGGCTAAACATAACTTAGCCGACTGGTGAGAGGGACGTTGTTAGCTTTCCACATTCAGACACTTCAAAAGCTTCAGAAGCTTTCCACTCAGCGCAGCATCAGCACCACAGAGATACACGGATACATCCGTAGACTCGAGACACAATGCATTTTTGGGACTTTCAGGTATATGGACCAATGTTTTATTTTCTGATCAAACCAGAAAGCTTTAATGAGCAGCTGGATTTGTCTCGCATTAACTGAGTTAATGCCAGTTAATGCGACATCGAAGCAGCTGGAATCCACAGCTGTGTGTGTTCATGGAGCTGCATGTTCACCTGCTGGACATCACTACCTGACAGGTTTAACTGTCTTCAGAACATTGCAGAGGCCTTATTGACAGCATTTGGCTCTACATGTCTGTGTGAGCAGATTTCCTCTCACACGAGTCCTCGGGTAGCCGTCTGAATGCTGGACACTCGCAGACCTGTGTCTCTGAGTGGGAGACCAGAGATCATATTAACATGTGTGTCCCTGTATTAACAAACATGCCATATTGGCCCAGTTTATTTTTCTTATCATTCTTGTGAGGAGACCATATAGCATTTGTATTTTTGTACAGTTCATTTGCTGTTATGGATAAAAAGTCTTGTTTCAAAATAGCTGATAACTGATAGCTGCCAACATCTGCAAACAAATATAATTCTAGAAAGTGGTTCTATCTATTGTGTAACTGTTCATATAGTGCGTTGTTAAATTTATTGCTAATGCAATCATATGGCACACAGACCTGTGAGGAAATTTTAAATGGCACTCGCCATCAGAAAGGTTGCCGACCCCTGCTCTAGTATAATGACGCTGTGGCAGGTTTTGACCGTACTTCATACACAAACACAAATTACCCACAGCTACCTTGTGCAAAAATCCTTGGATCAAGAGCTGTGGTTCGACCTGAGATGACTATGAATAAACACCCTCTGTCTGACACCAGCCAGGTTCACAAGTATAAAAAATACCATTAGAAATGAACCATTTAGAGCAGGATGAATACTTGACTTTTAGTTTACATGGCTAAACATGATGAGCATGTCATGTTCCTGGGTCTGTTGACTTAGCGTTTTGAGTTTTAGTTTATTTGGATGTTATGTTTAAGTTCTTTAGGGTAGCTAAGTTCATTTGTTTATTAGTTTCTCTCTGTGCTTTCTACCCCTGTGTTTAAGTTTCCCTCTCCCTGTTTCATGCTGTGTGTCTTATGTTCTCAAGTTTATATTGTCTTGTCTGTGTCTCATATTTCCCGTTTTATTTTGAAGGTCTGTGTACTATGTCAGCGTAGTCAGCTTTGCTTCCTTTGTCTCGTTATGTCAGACTAGTGTCAGCTGTTTCCCCATGTGTTTCCACTTCCCCTAATCACCCTTGTGTGTGTTTAGTCTGTGTGTTTCTGTTGTTCCGTGTCATGTTTCTAGGATTTTTCCATGTTCAAGGTTTTGTTCTTTGTTTTTTGTTCAGCAGTTAATTGTCACAGTTTAGTTCTAGTTGGATTCTTCCTGTGTGCCTCTGTCTTTTGTTTTTGTACTTTTTTATCAGCCATATTAAACGGCTCACTTTTTGTTAACATTCAAGTTTTGTTCCCTGTTCCTTGGAGTCTGCATTTTGGGTCCTTTTTGTCTATCCACACAGTCTATCCACACAGTCTGCCTCTGCCAGACTGTGACAGAACATACATCATTGCCACAATATAACAATAAATAAGCAGAACAGACCAAAGATATATATGTGTGTAATTTTGACCTCATGCTGGCTCTACATGAGGATCAGAATCAGAATACTTTATTAATCCTGAAGGAAATTAGGGTTACAGCAGGCAGCACGCTAATGGCGCATATCCCGTGGATGTTAGCCTTACTCCCGAGGCTAACATCCTGACGATTTATCACGTCCCTGCTTTCCCGAGGTGACCTTTGGCGTTGTTATGGTACACGTCGGGTTATGGGTGAAATACAGTGGAAAGACGGTACCACGGTAAAACACGTTCCAGCCATGTATTCCAGTCCTAACTCTAACCTTATCCTTAATCTTAACCAGCACTTTAATGACGTTAAATAGTGTTTTCCAAAGCAATTTGAGGAAGCGTAACATGTTGATAATTTGTCACCTGGCATAAAATATTACACCTCGGGACGTGTTGTCGACATTCAGCAGAAGTTTAATGTTAGAAATGAGGGATCAGAAAAATGACCAAAGCTGACTCATCCTCTTAGAACTGTCTTTCTTAATGTACATGCAGTGTTGGGTCCACTAGTAGAGTAGAGTATGTAGAGATACTATACAAACTGGGGCTGAACATGTTTGAAATCTGCCGTGGAGACCAAACCAAAGAAAGCCAGGTTTGAGTTGATGACAGAAAGTCATCACTGATGGCCATTGAAAATATTTCATTCTGAATGGCCGATTCTTTTATTCAAAACTTGTCTAGTAATCTTAGATCCAACTTTTTCATTGTCTATGATTTAAAAAACAATATAAGAGAGGTATAAACTATTTATCTAAGTAATTTAGGACTGTTGTGTTGTGCAGCCAAACATTTCTTCAACCTCTACATAGTTACTTACAAACTAATTGTATAACCTGAAGGATGTTATTGCTTAAATAATGAAAACGTATTTAATTTTTACTTGAGATATATGAAGAGAATCGCATTTGACGATGTCAATCTGGAACAAAAACACCACTTCCTTCAGTACTGTTGCAACATTTTATGGCAGGATTCTTCTGGCTGTGTACCTTCCCTTTAAACGATCACACAGCGGTGATTAAACTTTTCCGTGTCTTGTCAGTCTCCCATCAGAAAGCCTGCTGTTAGCGAACGTCGTGTTTTGAGGCTGACTTCCTGTGTCATCACTGTTTTAACATAATGAACAAATATCTGTCAGGAGCTCAGCTGGCTTTCAACCTGTGATCAAGTCTGTTTTGCTCTGTGTGTGCGTGTCTGAGCTGCAATGCAGTCTATTTAAAAAGCCACTGTGCTGTATTATTTATCAGCCTGGGGAGAGGTGCTGTTCACGTCTCATCTCTCACTCCTCATGTGTTCTGATTGTCTCTGCTAATTCCTGTTTGTTTGGGCAGGTGACATGCAAATTCGCTTGGTGATTTGCATGTTTGCTAAAAAAAAGGCGGGGGGAGGTGAATAAAATTCATTATGTGTCAGCTGTGGTAATGCAGGTTGCATATCCTCTTTTGCTGATGCTCTTTGTTTTAACATATCTTACATTGTCTTGGCAGCGGTCCATAACAAACTGCAGCAACAGCCAGGTCTTCCACTGGAATTTCAGCTAATCACATGTAATCAATTCTAAGCATAATTTCAGCCTTGCTCTTTGTCTTCCACAATATGAGCTGATATGTGATTGTTTCGCACTGATTGTGAGGATATTTAGCATATCTTAAGACACCCATTATTTCCAGTCAGGGATATGTGTGTTATAGAGAGTAGGCTAATTCTGATTTGATTAGAAATACGCCAATTAACTGTTTGTGTCTTGGAGAAAAAGTAAACACACAACTAAGAGCACGAATCGATTTGAGGCTCATCTATAAAATAGTGTAACAGGCAACAATACGGCGCCAGTTATGAGAAGCTTACTGCAAAGGATATGTCTCCCGACTGCACTTTAACACCACGTGATGTGAGCAAGTGTGAAAGGAAGTAAAGCTGATATTTATAAAGGTAAAGGACAACAGAAGGAGTAGCTTCTGCCACTCCGACTGACCGTTTATTGTGAGACTTGCTGTTTTCACAGCCTGACAGTTAAACGATACAAAGAGGCTAAACAGTGGGAGGAAAAACAGAGAGACTTTTTGTGGAGGACGAATCAGAGGGAAGTCACCGAGTATATTGAACCTGCCAGAGCATTTCTTAGCAGCTGAATTGTCCTTGATGCCCTCGGGATGTTGCAGCTCTTAAGCTGCCTATAAAACTGACAGGTATTCTAACCCGATTGTCCTGCCTGCTGTGCACCTTCTCAACCTGACCGTTCTTTTGGATTATGTATCTTTTTCGTTTTTTACAGGTTACTTAAATTTACTTAATCTTAAATGTATTTATCAGTGTATGACCAGAATATGTGCTTCTTTCTAATTCACACAGTATATACCCTCATCAGACCACATTTTGCCTTCAGAATAATCTTAATTGTTTGTGGCACAGGTTCAACAAGGTGCTGGAAACATTCCTCAGAGATTATGTTTCCAGTTGCTGCAGGTTTGTCAGCTGCACATCTTCTTGAACATGACAATGTTCAAGAAATCAGAGATGATAATGAGCTTTGTCACATGGCGTGTTGTTTGAAGCAGCCATTAGAAGATCCAGTAAGTACACTGTGGTCATAAAGGGATAGACATGGTCAGCAACAATACTCAGACAGGCTGCTCAGCTGGTACTAAGAGGCCCTGCATGTGCCAAGGAAATATCCCCCACACTATTACACCACCAGCAGCCTGAAGTACTCATATGAAGAATAATGAAGCCATTTTATGTTGTGCACATCAAATCGTGACCTTACCATCTGAACGTAACAGCAGAAAAGGAGACTTGTGAGACCAGTTAGTATTTTGATGATGATGCCCGCTATCTTTTGCCCGCTACCTTCAAAGGCAAACTGACATGTCTCTGACCACACGAATGGTGACTTAGGACTGGCAAGACTGGTTAACGGGGCTACTACCTCAGAGAAGTTTTTGCACAAATTGTGGTAGTATACCGTCATGCCGTTAGGGTTAAGAAATGCCCCAGCCACATTCCAGCGACTGATGAACACTGTGTTACATGGAGTCAGAAAGTGTATTTGGATGATATAGTGGCCTATTCATCCACCTGGACTGAACACCTCAAAACCCTTAGCGAAATATTTGACCGCCTGCGTGATGCCTCTCTGACACTAAACTTGGCTGAATGTGAGTTTGGAAAAGCTGTGGTAACCTACCTAGGCAAGCAAGTAGGACAGGGTCGAGTCCTCCCTGTTTCCGCGAAAGTGCAGGCAATATTAGACTTCCCAGCTCCTCAAACGTGTCGCGAGCTGCATTGTTTCTTAGGCATGGCTGGTTACTACCGCAGTTTCTGCAAAAACTTCTCTGAGGTAGTAGCCCCTGCCAGTCCTAAGTCACGATTTGTGTGGTCAGAGACATGTCAGTTTGCCTTTGAAGCTGCCAAGGCTCTGCAGTGCTCCTGTACTTGCCGCCCCGGACTTTACACTTCCCTTCAAGCTCGAGGTAGATGCCAGTGCTTTGGGGGCTGGTGCAGTGCTCCTGCAGGAGGATGAACATGGCCTTGACCATCCCGTCTGTTTCTTTTCAAAAAAATTCATAAAACACCAGCTACATTACAGCATGATTGAAAAGGAGGCTTTTGCCTTGCTGCTCGCCTTGCAGCATTTCGAAGTGTACCTTGGGTCCAATCCTCTTCCAACAATGGTATTTTCTGACCACAACCCCCTTGTGTTCTTATCTCGGATGCAGAACAGCAACCAACGCCTCATGCGCTGGTCTTTACTCCTCCAATACTTTAACATTGAAATCCGTTTCAAGAAGGGCTTAGATAATGTCATGGCTGACGCGCTGTCTAGAGCAGCGGTCCCCAACCCCCGGGCCTCGGACCGGTACCGGTCCGTGAGTCGTTTGGTACCGGGCCGCGAGAGTTGAGGCTCAGGTGTTAAATGTATGATTTTCAGGGTTTTTATCGGTTTTCAGCGTTATTTTGTTATTGTTTTTATCGTTAACTCGGTTTACCTGGGTCTTTTCACGTGTGTTATGAATAAATCGTCTTTTTTTCGGTACCGGTACTAGTTTTATTTTGTTGTATTTATCCGCGACACCTTAAAGGCCGGTCCGTGAAAATATTGTCGGGCATAAACCGGTCCGCGGCGCAAAAAAGGTTGGAGACCGCTGGTCTAGATCATGAATCAAACTTTCCGTTCAGGGCGAAAAGTTTGTTCTTGTTTTTTTTGTACTGTGTTTTTTGTCTGCCACACCAGAGGGTGGCATAGTTTGTGTCCTGTGTTATTACTGCTATGTGGCCAGCCGCTTGAGGAGGTACACCAGAGAGATAGAAGGCAGGAGAATAAACCAGCTGTTCTCCACAGAACCAGCAAAGGTGTACTCTCAGTGGCAAGGGAACAATAAGAGAACAGCACCACCAAGGCTGGAGACGGAGCAATACTGGAAGAGCATATGGGAGAAGCACGCAACCCATAACGGAGTTGGACAGCACCAGGGCCCGACATGGTTCATGCCTACTGGCTGAAGAAGCTGACTGCACTCCATGAGCGTCTGGCAGCACAAATGAACCAGCTGCTAGTTAACGAGAGACACCCGGAATGGCTAACCGAAGGTCGAACGGTCCTGATCCCCAAGGACCCCTCCAACTACCGACCAATAACCTGCCTCAGTACTACATGGAAGCTCCTGTCAGGCATCATATCGGCTAAGATGAACAGGCACATGGGTCAATACATGAGCGGGACACAGAAAGGAATTGGCAAGAATACCAGAGGTGCAAAACACCAGCTACTGGTAGACAGAACAATCAGCCGAGACTGCAAGACCAGACTGACCAACCTGTGCACTGCCTGGATTGATTACAAGAAGGCCTATGACTCAATGCCCCACAGCTGGATACTGGAATGCCTAGAATTGTACAAGATCAATGGGACCCTAAGAGCCTTCATCAGGAACTCAATGGGGATGTGGCGTACAACACTAGAGGCCAACTCCAAGCCCATAGCACAAGTTACCATCAAGTGCGGGATCTACCAAGGAGATGCTCTGTCCCCACTGCTGTTCTGCATAGGCCTGAACCC